>NW_024581127.1:27053799-27649843 GCF_017639235.1 Corvus kubaryi
TCTGCTTTTGCCTTTACTTTGCCCAACCCCCCCACGTTGTTATCCCGGTCCCCGGCGGGGCGTGCGGGTCGCGGCGCAGTTCGGAGCCAGGGCGCGGGGCTAGCGCGGATGGGGGGAGGGGAGGGTGCCTTTCGTGTTATTTATTTATCTTTGTTAAAGCGCTGGGTCGCCCGTGGCCTAAAAAAAGCAACTGCACGGAGAGACCCATGCGGATGGGGAGGAGACGGGGCCGGGGCACCGTCCGACGGCGAACACGGCCGCGATGGGTTCGGCGCGGCTCGGAGTGACCCGCAGCGATGCGCCCATCCCCCGTAGCTCCCCCCCACCCCAGGCTGCCGGACCCGGGGAGGGACCGGGGCAGGAGGAAATGGGTGCTCACCCTCGCGTCCCGCGGTGTGGGGAGACCCCCGGGGCAGGGAGGTGACGGGGGGGTCCCCGCGGTGCGGGGCTGGACGAGCCCTCTGCAACTGCGCGGAAAATGCGCGCAGCGCGCAGGCCGGGGCGCGGAGCCGGCCTGCTGCCTGCCCTGCTTGCGCTGCCTTCTCTGCCTGCTGCTGCTGCCTGTGCCTGCGGGGTGAATTCGGCTTTAACCCGCAGCGCTCGGCCACCGTTAGTGTGGTCAGCCTGGTCCTAAGCTGGGTATCAGGAGGGCCTGAGGAGAAGACTGGGAAGATTCTTTGGATGTTCCACGGACCTTTTTTACAGGCGATTTTTTAGGCCGTCTTTTCCTTAAAAAGTTGTGTAGGGTTTTTGAGTACTTTAATAGGCCTCAGTTTAGTTTTATATCTAAATAATACTGAATTATTTCCATTGAGAGGGTGCTTTAGGACTTGGGTCTCAGTCTGTTAAACTGTTGGTTGCTGCATCTTAAAATACCATGTGGAGAAATCCCAGCAGAACTGAGAACTGAATCTGAGAGATGCTGCAGGCCTTCAGTGAGATCTTTTTAATCCCATCCTTGTTGACAAGTTTAGACTTGTTGTCCTGGCCACGTATCTGGTCAGACACAGCGAGCCATGAGCCCTACACTAGTTCCTCTTTACCAATATGTTAAAAAATTTGTGTTATTTAAGTCGTTGATTTGGAACAAAAGAGCTTTTCTGAGGGTGTATTAGAACACGTTAGCCATTGCTAAATACAAAGAATACACTATGGTTACAGCTGTATGAGATGGAGTGTTTATTTTTTCACAAGAGCAGAAATGCAATCTCACTAATGCCAGTTTGCACCGACTGTAGTCCACTAGTGCGTGTTATTTGAAGAGTACCTATATATTGTTGCAAATTAGGAGGATATTAAAAAAATGTAGCTCGGAAGTGTGGACATCACTAATAAATAAGCATACAGTCTGATACTTAGTCATGCATCATAAACATCCAATTTCCTTTTGATTGTGATTTTAAAATTATTTAAGAAATATATGTGTTTTCCAAGCATGTGGGGCAGTAAGACGCTCTTGTGCTGGGAGCTGCATGTCTCTGATAAGTGCCAGCTTGCAGCCTAGGGAGGTTCAAGTCATTTTATATTCACTGTGCATCATTTTAGGCATGCACCTCTAACTTTATTCTTTCTCCTTCTCTCTTCTGTCTCTTGTAGCATTAAGTCAGGAGTATGGGTTACAGCTAGCTTAGGAATGTTATAATTCTGATTGGTCTGACCGTGCCTTTGTGTGTTTTAAGTTATATTAACATAATCAGTGATACAGGTGCAGTTTGTCAGCCTGTGGGAACGCCTCTATACCTATTTGGAGTAAAATGTGCGTGTGTCTCGCATCCCTGGGAGGGGGCTACGCCGGTCAGCCTGCACAGGGACAGCAGGAGCAGTGCCAGCTCGCTGCCTCTGCACGCCCTGGAGGATTTGGCATCGTTCGCATCTGCACGCTGATGTCCAGCCCAGTGAGAGCCGTCTGCAGTCGTGAAACTAAGGAAGGGCTCAGGCCTGCCGCCGTGGAAGGGCCCATCTGTTGCAGAAAGGAATCATGTGTTCCCATTAGTTTGTAAATTGAAACATTGGCTTCCTGGGTGAAAGTGCACGCTTGGAATATAACTTCGGCTACAGCTGATGGATTTCAGAGGTGATGGTGAGTTGTGTGCCCTGACGGCAGCACAGCTGTGTGGCTCTGTGTTATGGTGTGCTCTCCTCTCTGTGCCCCCGCACAACCAAAGCCCGGTTTTTTGTTTCATTGAGGTCTTTTATCTTCTAAAATTGGAGCTTATGCTTAATTCTTAGCGAGATTTGAACCATGTCTTCCTGTTTTTAATCAAAATGCTTTACAAAGGCAGCTTATGCTTCCTGGCTGTATATATTTAATTCACTTTTTTTAATGAGAAATTGTTGTCAGGGGAAGGTGATGTGGAGCAAGGCTAGGGGTAAGAAAAGTGTATCTATGTACTTTCAGGGTATTGGTGCATCTTGTGTTTGTTAAGCACCTTTCAGCTGAATGTGTTTAGCAAATTATTACAATCTCACTTTTTCTACAGGCCTCTTTCTACAGGCTTTTTCAGTAATTATGCTGGTGCAGCTCTACTTGGAGTTGCAAGGTCGTACTTACAAGTGTGACAGCTTTAAAAATAATATTTTTCCCCATTGGTCTGTGCAGACAATAGTGCTGGCAAGCCATGGGAATATGCCGAGTTTTGTGACATGGGAGGTGTTTCTTGCAGGATTACTGGGGGTTTGTCTTTTGCTCCCAGTAGATGAATTTAGCAAAGTCTGGTGTCAGGAACTCGTGGTGCAGTGCATCGCAGCTGTGTGCCAAGCAGTTCAGCAGTGCAAATGGGTCTGTCAGAGCCTCAGTGGAGCCTCTGTGCTGCTCTCGGTGCATCACTGCTGGGATGGTGGACACGTCACCCTGACCCCTCACTGCTGGCCAGGGGGCTGGCAGTGTGGTGTGATGTGCTGCTTTGTGAGCCAGGAGGGGTGCAGAGCTGCAGACTGAGCTAGAAGAGGAAAATGCATACCTGGTCAGGAAGTTTTTGCCTTTTTGCAAAAAGGTGATAGTGATCTTATTTTGAAGTACAGCGTGTTGTTTTCTGTCTCCTTGCTGGCTAGTAGCTTTAGTACTGAACACCTGCTTAGTTCCTGGTGAGATTTATAAAGAGTGAAGAGGGAATGAAAATATCATCTGTCTCTTGGACTCATTATTACTGCGTATGGGGCACATTTTCCTATGTCACAGCTGCATCTGCTCCTGAGATTGTCCATCTTCTTATGTAGCAAAGTGCTCTGTGTCCTGGCAGGCAATACTGATGATGTGAGCCTGCATATGGCATTCTTATACCTGGGGGTGCAGTGCCTGCCATTTGCTCACCTTGTGGGTACAGTTCAGTGGAGGACAGCATGTTTTTGGGCTGCCAGTGTTGCAATAAAGGAGTGTTCTCAGTTCTCTCTCTCTCTGGCAAGTGCCAGAGATTGTTTAGAACGGGGCTTGCTGGTGGTGGTTTTTTCCCTGTCACTCCAAGGGTGGCAGGTGAAAAGCACTGAGATGGTTACCTGGAGTATCAGCTCCCCTCAGCTGAACACAGCAGCCTGCAGTGACTCAAACACTGGGCTTTTGGAGTGGTCTGGATGTGTATGATCTAAAACATCCAGATGTGTATGATCTGAATGCCTTATAATGCATGCTCGGATGGTGTAATTCATTATGTGAATTCAAGGTATGGATGGGAATATCAATGTGGAGCTCTATCCTACAAATCAGGGTAGGGTACCCCAAGTGCTGGGGGTATACTGTTTGACTATCTCCTAGGTTTTCCTGACAGGTTTGTCCCACCCCTTCTGATGCCTGTGCTGACACATCTTCACTGCTATTGGTATCTTATATTTGTCAGCAGATGCTACAATTAAATCTCCCATCACCTCAAAGGAAAAATGATCCATGAATTACTGCTGATATAGTGCATCATGCAGGAAGGGGCTCTCAAATGCAGCAGTGGCAGGCAGAGCTAGAACCAGTGCCTGGTAAATAATTCAAATCAGAAATTATGGCAAATTAGAAATTAAAGGCAAGAGTGATTAGCCCCTGAAACAAATTGCCAAGAGAAGGGGCGGGTTCTCTCTCTCAGCCATTTCCGCCTTAAAGCCTGAGTCAGAAGAAGCAGTAGAAGAAGCTTTGTATAAAAATTACTGGGCAGGTTCCTGAAAATCAGCTCGTTAGAAAGTTCCTTGACAAGAGAGGGGAGGCTTGACCATGCCTCCCACACTGTGAGGTTGGGTTGTCCAGCCATTGAGAGCCCACCTGTGCTGCTGAGGTGTGGGCTGAGCTGAGCTGCAATGTGTGGAGCACTCAGACAAGGAAGAGAAGCCCGAAGCCGTGGAAGGACTGTATATTTGCATGGAAGAGTGTCATTGCACAGTGGAGTATTTTTGCCATGAGAGATTTTGGAAATCAGCCTTTTGTCACCTCTTTTGCTTGTCTCAGTCAGGAATACCCAGTGCCAAGGCATGTGCCTTGTACCAACATGTACCAGCCAAGAGCTGCAGGATTTTGAGAGCTTTTGAGGGGAGAGGTTTACATCACTGGGGTTGTCATCTATAAGCTGGGGGCTTTTCCAGGCACAGGACCCAGCTCCTCTTCTAGAGGATGAATGGCAGAGAAGCCTAAAGAAAGCCCCAAAAGGCTCTCCTGTTTTGGGGAGAGGAGGTCCCTACTGCAGGAGCAGTACCCAGAGCTATAGGCTGTTTCCTTAGAGGCCAGTGCAGAACAGAGCTGAGTGGCAAGACCGCATCCCACCATGTAAGCACCTTGAAGAGACCCTCAGCAGAATGTGGGTTGTGCTGGTAGTCCCCAGACTTTGAAGTGGTCCTGTGCATGGATTTTAAGGTGGAAAACTCAGGTTTCCTAATCCCTCATCATCATCTTCCCTTCCTCCAGCTGGATGGTCCGGTCTCCTTCTCCCTGGCTTTCTCTGAATGGCTGTTCTGTGCTGCCTGGCTTCCATGAGCATCTGCTGGTTGGCTGCCTCATCTGCGCCTTAGCTTTACTGCTGGAATGGAGCTGGTTAAGGGGTATGTCAGCCCAGTAACACCTTCGGTTTGGATGCAGCATCCTGATTCCTTGCTTGGATTTGGTAGAAGCCATCACCACTGTTAAGAAGCCAGTACCACTGTTAAGTTCTCCTGCTTCATGGGATTTTTGTAAGATAGCAAATCCTACAGGTTCAAAGTCATTCCCAAGCAGGCATGGTACAGGTTGTCTGCTGCCTGCTTAATGTGCTGCATGCCTTTTGTCTCGGGTAATTTTGTACCTTTCCCAAATTTACAACAGCTGGATTTAAGAGGTTGCTTGCCTCACTTTTTTCCTCCCTATCAGGAGAACTAAAACTTTAGATCTTTTCACCAGTACTGCAGGAGTGGCATCCTGTGAGGTCCTGTATAGATCTCAGCTGGTATTGGGGCGCTATTGCCAGCAACTTGAAAAGAACAATTTCATTTAGGAGTGTTACCTTTTAAAAAAAGCAGCAACCTCCAACTCTTGATTAGCACTTTGTATTTTGAGGCCTAAATTTGATCATACTGCAACCACCTCATCTTGAAAATGTTGTCTGAGCAAAATCCCAGCCAAAATAAAATGCATTGCATTGCCTTGCACAGTTCCCTGCCCACGCAGGGGGTGAGCCCTGAATACACAGGTGGAAGGAGCATGCTGGCTGTGCATGGAACATGTAGTGCAGGAGGCTGGAGGCTTTTACAGCCTCTGTAGGTTTAACAAATTCCTAGACGTCTCTCAACGAGATGCTGTGTCCTTGCAGCTTAGTGTTGGATCAGGTATCACCGTCCCTGCCAGTGGTGCAGCACTGGTGTTCATGTGGTGTTGTGTGTGCTGGTTTATGTGGTGGAAACAGCAGTCCTGGGCTCCTGGCTGAGCCTGTGGGATGTGGAACAATCAATCACCAAAGCCCAGACTGTGCTTGAACTCATGACATCTCCCTGATTGGATAAAGCATGGGTCCCTCTTTGCTAATATTGATGTTTGGTATTATTATTATCCTCATCAGTGTAACCATCATTATTATTTTATAAGCTGTGTTGTAAACATAATGTTTATTGTACAGTCATGTAGTCATGCAGTCTCTAGATGTGATGTACCAGAACCCCTTTATGCTTCAGCTGGGGTTGTAAATAGGTAGTCACAACTATCAGTGCAGTGGCCTGTAATTTAACACACACAGCAAAAAGCTACCATACATCCTTTTGGAAATTTTTAGCAATGTTTCCAGCCCTGTTTAAATAATAATAATAATAATAATAATAATAATAATAATAATAATAATGGGTTGTTTAGTTTTGGTCCTCCTTCATAAGAGTAGGAAAGTCTGAAATACATTTTCCCAGAAGTTCTCCTGGGGGGAGCAAAGGCCAAGAGCTTCATGCTGTGCCACAGGCAACTGGGATTCTGCTCAGGGGTTTTAGAAGATGATGTTTACAGTTTGAATTGCTGGATCCTTGGATTTACAGGTATGTCACATCTGGTTCTGGTTCTTCTTAGTTAGCTTTTGGGGGTGAGTAAAGCTTTACACATTTCTTAACTGTTAAAAAGGCTGCTGTTAGATTATTTAAAATTGCTAACAAAAACACACTTGTGTTAGGTATTACAGAGGAAAATAATCAGCCTTGTATATGAACTGGGAGGTTGGACTGGAGACCCCAGTGGGTTCTTCCCACCAGCATGTCTCTGTTTTTGTGGTATCTGAGGCAAAACTGAAAAGCTGAGCTTCAGGTCTCCATTTGTGGAAGAAGATGGAAGGAGGCCCAGCTTTCCTGAATACACAAGAAGAGTAAATAAATGTGATTAACAGGTTCAGAGAGGAAATTTGTCTTGAAAAGTTTTCCTTATCTTGGGTTGTTAGCATGAAGACCCACCAGTTCTGCTTGTTAGAAGCATCTTGAAAAGATGATGGGGTTCCCAGTGATTGGCCGTGGGGAGGGTTTGGTGTCTCAACAAGGCATTTTTGTCCCCCCCAGCTTCTACTCTTCTGCTTGACTCTTTCATCTGCAAATGTATCGGGGCAGCCACTCTGTTTCACAGGGTTGTTCACAGCATGGAATAGCAGAGGTGTAATGTCAGGTGGACCCTCAGAGCCTCATTGAAATGTTTGTGCTCCGGTGTTTGACGTGGTCAGAAATGGTAGTGATGACTTGTTGTGCCGGTTTGGCCAAATGTAGAAATATATCCTCTGAGAGAAGGCAGGTCACTACCCCTCCCCCACCACGATCAGGAAAAAATAAATTTTCCTCAAAGGAAAGTGAAAGAGATAAAAATTATATATTTAACAAACACACGGGAAAAGGAAAATAATGCTGAATAATAAAATCTCTCGCTGTGGAGAAAAAACCTGGGAAAGCGTTAGAGTCCTCCCTGTGGTCTCCTCGGAGCTGGGGCTTGGCCCAGGGCCAGGCCCTCTGTGCCCGGTGGAAAGTCCTCCTGATGTGCTCTGATGTTGAAGCAGTCCAGTGGAAAAGGAAGAAAATCCGAAATTCCAGGGAAGGGAAAAACGTTCAACTCTCAGTCTCTCTCCGGAGAAAAAGAAACTGAACAACTGGTCAGAAACTGACCTGGGAGCAGCAAGCTGGGTGCTTCCTCGCTCCCCTGCAACAGCTGGGGAAAAAAGTCCCTATCTCTGTGTGACCTTGAACAAGCTGCAAACTGCTTTGAAAAAGTTTTGCTCAGTTTTTCCCTTCCCCTCTCAGGCTCAGTTTAGAGGCATAGAAAGGCACAAGAATTAATTTCTGGGCATAGGACAGCGATATGGGATACACATCATAAAGTCACCCCAAGACACTTATGTAGATTGCTCCTTAAGGAGTAGGTCTGGTGGCTGCAACTAACACAACCAGACAGAAAAAAAGCTTTTGAAGACTTCTCACCAAGCAGCTCCACGTTTCAAGTGCAAATGCTGAATGTCTGGAAATAAGACCTTCCGTAGCTCCTGTTTTACTGTGACAGGTAAGAGTGAATACTGGCTTTTCATCTTTCATAGCATGGTCAATGGCCATTCTTCATATGGAGGAGGAAAAGGAAAGGGAAATTTGCAGTGATTTTATAATTTTAATTCTAAGGATAAGTGTATCAAGTACTGTCTACAGGTTACTAGGTGGTAGTTGGGGTGTAACTATCTTTGAGACAGGTTGTAGCCTGTTCAGAGCTCAAGATGTTGCCATTAGCATAAATCACAGCATTATATTTCCTGGGGATTCAGCCTGTACCTCTGTTGGTACCCACTGTCCCTGCCTTCCTTATAAATCTTGATGAACTGAGAGACTTTCAGCAAATCACTTATTTTGCAGGATATTTTTAATAACTTTTAGTGAGTATTTTTCTTGGACACTTTTGTGAGACAAATTACAATAAATAGAATTTAAATTCTGTACATCTCTCTGTTAATTAACACCACTTCATGGATCACAGCAGTATGGTAGGGGAATGTATGGCAGGAATCCAACAACCTTCAGACACTTGTCCTGATCCTCTGAGATTGGGAGAGCTTACAGTTGTTCTAGCTAATGCATTTCACCTTCTTGTAATAATATTAGGAGTGCTAATGTTCATAGTGATAAATACCTGTATCTTGTTCTGCTTAGAAAATCTGGATGCTGAGCAGGTAAAAATGTTGTCTCCACTGGGGCAGCAGAAAGACAGCTCAGGCTGGTGAAGGTACGAGATACCATCCAGGATAGGCTGACGTGGGATCCATGCTCTCTTGAAAATCAGGGCTAAATCTCTTTAAGGCTTTCCTGAGGTGTGACAAGGCCTGGAGACCCATGATTAACATTAATATTTTATTTGAAGATATTCAGGGATTCTGATGCCCATTAGAACCTGCCAAGCGTTAAGGCTGAACTCCTGTGGCTGCAGTTTCACTGGAGGCTTGGCCAGCAGAGCAGGTCTGCACAGAGGCTCCTGACCTCCTTCCTCAGTGACAGGGCACAGTGGTGCCAGAAGAAGGAGCTTGAAGTCATGTATGAGTTCTTTGAAATGGCTGGTACCACAGGAAAAACAATGAGATTGACTTCTTCCACCAGTGTTGGCACTTGGAGCCCCACACTGCCTTGCAGGAGGTGACCTGGCTGGGCAGCCCAGGCTCGGGTGTGAAGATGATCTGTTTAAACTTTTAGTACCCAGCTGCTGCCAGGGAGCCAAGTTCCTGAACGCTGTTGGTTCATTGACGAGGAACAGCTCTCTGAGCTCCAGCAGTGCCCAAGAGCATGAGGAAGGGAGTGAAGAGCCTGCTGCTGCCATGCTGTCCACAGGTGGTCACTTGAGTGGGATAGTTAGGAGTGCTCTTGACTTTTTTGTAGTGATAAACTTTCTTATTTTGTGCTTCTGTCATGTCTGGCTGTTTATCAGGTCCAGCACCTCTTCATGGGAAGAGTCCTGGTCTTGTACTTGACATTTGCTGTATCTTGGCTTGACAGCAGCAGTGACATACTTGTGTAGGGAGCCTTTGAGTGAAGGGAGCACCAGCCCATCCAGAAAGCTGCAGCACATCTCTGCTGTGTGTCTTTCTTTGCTGGCTTCTGTATGAAATACAGATCAAGTTTTGAGGTATTTTGTTCTGTTGTTAGTGTTCTTCCTGAATTGCCTCAGGTAGCTGGAAGATTGCTTAAAACTGTGTGCCAAAGGCCATAGGAACTTTCTGCAAGGAAGTGAAGCTCTGCTCTCTGAGGGTCCAGTTTTGCATAAATTGTGCAACCCCAACTGATAAGGATCACCATAAACCTACCTCATAGTATTCTGCTCCAAGTTATGTTCAACTGAAGGTCCTTTTCCTAAACACATAGCAGTGTTTTGTATGATGTTTAAAGACAGTTAAGGAGCACACAAGCAGAACAAGACCCTCCAGTGCTGGGTTAGAGGAAAGAAGAACATCAGATGTTAGTTCATCAGCTAACACAGTACCCAAAAGAGAATATAGTCATGACTGCAGTGTTTAAAAAGCATTGAAAAAAATACATTTGTCTGCAGTACCAGTTACCTGCAGTGATTTGAGCCTTTTAGGAATTTAAAAAAAAGTTAGGAAATTGCAAGATTAAGGTACAGGCCCAGACATCCTTAGCTCTGCCCTCCCTTTCTTCACCCATTTCAAACTAGGGTTAATTATCAGAAATTTTCTGTGTCACAAGACTGCTTTGTAGCACTTTGTTGCATTAGCAGGTTAATGCAATAAAGAGTTGCAAGCTCTATTATCTAGCAGATGTGTTAAATGTTAAATTAATATTTTTTTAAAACTATGTTGCCTCATTTATCGCCTGGGATGGTCTCACGGGTTCCAAGTTAATTAATATAGGACTCTTGGCCCTCATCTGTTTTGTGTGTCTCAAAATGTGATATTTAAACAAACCAGCAGTTAGAAGAGGAATCTCGAAGTCAAGATCATGATGGACATTGTGGCCACTTTAGTTAGGGGTTGTTTCTGTGTGGCTTGATGGATGTGGTGGGTCTGATGTGGGCTACTGCTTACTGCTGGCTTTTTCAGTAATGGGGGATCTTTACACCATATCCATTAGTGGCTTAAGCAGTTCAGAGAACAGGGAATGGCTGGGTCTTTGCTTGTGCTTTGTTGTGGTTGACCCCTTCCCAGCTTCCTGTCTAAAGTGGGATTCTTAGATGTGCCCATCCAAGATTGCCATGTATGGTGAGTTGACAGTGTCTCCTTTGGCATGGCTCCATTCTGGTCAGCCTGCCTTATTTGCTTCTGCTTTCTATCTATATCTTGGTTTTACCCTAGGTCATTGGGTCTCTGGGACAGGGTTTGACCTTTCTGTTCTATTTTTATATAACATCCAGCACAGACAAGTTTGGTATCTCAAGCTCTTGGTGGTGCTGTGTGTAATGCCAATAACTAACAGTGCTGGTACTCCTCCTGGGCATCTGTGGCTGTTTGTGCATACAATGACCATACGCTGCCATAGAGTGAATTTTCTTACATAGCTGTGTTGTCTCAGCTCTGAGTAGCAGTAAAAGTGGCAGCCAGCTTGGTACAAGAAGTGTACAGAAATCATTTCCATGCCAGTGAAAACTGTCAGTGCTGACCTGGCTGGTGGTGAAGATACAGAATCACAGAAATCGTAAAATGGTTTGTGTTGGAAGGGACCTTAAAGATCATGTAGTTCTAGCTCTCCTTCCACTAGAGCAGGTTGCTCAAAGCCCCATCCTGTGTGACCTTGAACACTTCGAGGAATGGGGAGTCCACAGCTTCTCTGGGCAACAAGTGCCAGCGTCTCACCACGCTCACAGGAAAGAATTGGCTTTTGTCCAGGGGCAGTGTAGATAAAGCATAGCACAGTTTTTCTACTTGTGCTTATAAGAAATAACATTTCTTGTATTTTATATATGTACAAATACCTGTATGAAAGCATAATTGCCTGTGTATCTCTAACTTTGCTTCTTCCTCCTAGTTTCTGTCCACTTCTTTGTTTCTGTTCCACTTTGTGTTTGAGTGTTATGCCTATGGTGTTTTTCATAAGCCTATTTCCCTTTTTTTTCTTACCTTCTTTCCCCTTTCTTTTCTATTTCTAGCTTTTCATTCTTTACCTTCTTGTCCACATATTTCTACTCCAGGTTGGTTTATAATTTCTGTTTTGTGTGGCTTCTCCTTTCTCTCACCAGGGCAGGTTGGCCAAACACCCTGTTAACCTCTCAGCACACCCCAAGGGTTGGTGACCAGAGAATGATGTCAGCTGTGCCCTTAATTCTTGGAAAAAAAGGAATAAGAGACTTGGAGCTGCTCTCATTTCCCTTCTTTCTAAATGATTCTCAGCCTGGATGTTTTGGTTTCCCTTGTCTGGATTGCAGCTGCTGTGGGTCAGTGGATATTTCTCATATCTGATGGTTAACAATGAAATTGAGGTTAATGGCCACAGTTATCCCCTGCACCTTCGACTGAGTGGTGTTCCTTTCTTGGTGGTCGCAGTCTGTACTCAAAGCCCAGACTGCATTCCTTCTGTTATCTCTTATCTTGCTGCTGCTAATTTTGGTAGCCTCCTCTGTCATACTGCAAGCCCAGGGCTTTTCCACCTGTTTTCAGCCCAGTTTCTGCCCTGCAGGGGGCTGAGGCCCTGGTTTGTGGTGGTTCTTAGAGGGCTGCCATGCCCTCAGGGCAGAACTTTTGGCTGTGGGAACAGTTGAGGTGGTGGGTTTGTGTGTGCATTGGTGATGGCTCGATTTGAGCCATCCCCCTAAGAAGATGCCACCCATGAAGAGCAAGGAGGCAGCATCCGGAGCAGGAGCTGGGGACACGTCCTGTGCAGCACTTGCCAGTCTGTGCAAGCAGTGAGTGCTGCCAAACTGCCTCTTTTAGGGGTTGACTTGTAGACAGTAAAACAGCATTTTGACTGCTTTCAATTATAGAAACAGAGAGATCTGAAATGGGAAAGGCTTTGATGTTGGTGATCGCAGAACATGCTCAATATCGCTTGACAGCAGACATTTTATTCTCAGCTGCATTTATTCTCAGTTCTTGCAGCAAGCGCATTGGTTGGGTGACTTTGCTTGCGCAGCTGTTTTGGTTTTTTTCCCCCAAAAAAATCCCAGGACTCAGCACTACATTTCCCATCCTGGAAATCTGATGCTTCTAAGCCCCAGTTTGTGGCATTGGTTATTTTCTGTGCATGGCAATTCCTGAACATGCCCAGCCAGCACTCCCCGGGGTCAGGTCGGGTGAGCTCTGCTGAGCGTGGTTCAGGCACACAGACCTGTGGAGGGGCTTTCCTTCCAACAGATGGAAAGAGGGTTTTTTTGTTTCTTGGAAAGATGTAACCCAAGCATAAAATTTCACGGGATGTCATCAAGGTGAATAAACAGAAATCATACTCCAGACGTGAAGTTCCCTTCATGTGGCTGATGATAATACGTGAGGCTTCTTATGTGAAATGTGAACACTCAGTGTCGTGTTTCATCCAGGATGACGCTTCATTTTCTTTTCCTTTTTTTTCCCCTCTGCAATTCAGACTTTCACAGGTGGTGCAAGTGTCCTGTGCCTCTCACCCCCACCCCTCAGCCCCCTTGGATGAGGGACTATTTCAGGCCATGCTTATAACCTGATCCTGCTGATGGCCTCTTGCACCCAAGGATCATATAGTGAGAATTGTTAGGGCGATGTGCTATTTTCAAGACACTCAGGCCTGATCCTGTTTCCCTTGCTTGCCCAAATGAGATTTTTTTTTGCCCTGGCTTAGTTTGGCTCAGGAATGGGCTGTTTATCTCCACATGAGTTTGGTGCTGTCAGTCCACTGAACACAGCCGTGGCACCTGAACTTCTCTAATAGCTGCAGCCTCAGGGTGGGACACTGAGTGACACTGGTTGACTTGGGGGGTGCCAAGGACCTTGCCTTGGAAAGCATAAGGAGCAGATCATGGCTGAGGTAACCTGTCAGACAGCTCAGAAAATTTGTTTTTAAATCCAGGTCTACCTAATGCCGAGCGGTCACTGTGCAGGTCCTCCCAGATTCAGTGGTGAGGCTTGCAGTGCTGCTGGTCCTACCTTTTTGGGCTCAAGTGGGGTAGACTTGCAATACTGGGAGACATGCTCACATCGTTCTTAGCCAGCATCCTGTCTGCGGCGATGGTCAAAGGCAGGTGCTTCAAAACAAAACAGAACAAACCAAACCAAAACCGAAACAAAAACTGTGGGTGAAAGTGAAATAGATGGCTAAAAAGTAGCCAGGTCATATGAGCAGTTTTCTACCAAAAACATTTCAAGCTCATGTTGGCTTGTGCCCGAGTCATGCCTGCTCACTGGAGGGCTTGGTGATGAGTTGAAGGTGTCAGATTCCAGCTAGTTTACAGCATCTGAACAAATAAATCTTTCCTTTCTTCCCCTCCAGTATCTAAGTGTGTGGCCTTTGCTACTTTAGTGTCTCTTTTAAGCAGCTTAAAAGTTTTTCTAAGTGAAATATGCTTCTGTGCTGCAGTTGAGAGATAAATATAGCTGATGAGTTGAAAGAAGGCCATAGTATGTGTTATGTTGCCTTACCCAGTATTTTTTTCTTTTTGTGGTGATCCTGTGCTAACTCAAAATGGAAAATCTCCTGAAAGATGTTATTTTTCCTGTTTAAAGAAATTACAGGCCAAAATACCATTCACTGCCTTAAGCTGCATCCAGTAAAGGATTAACCCCCCAACCCTCTTCTCCAGCCCAGCGCTGTGTGTTTGGAAAGCGGGCGCGTTTGCAGCTGAGCCAGCTCTAATAATAATAATTCATGTTGAGAAGCACAGAGCAGCCTGTGATTAGCAAAATAATTTTTGCAGAGTATATAAATTGAGAGGTGGGGTTTTGACAAGGTGAGAGGAGTGCACACTGCAGCTTCCTGGGGCGGCAGTGGACTCCTGTCTTCCTGTTGACATTCTCCCTGTAAAGTTGGGGGCAGGAACTGTGCAGAGCAAAACATGTTTGTAAAATGATGATTGCTTTTGAGTTTTTCCAGTAAATTCTGGTGGTGAAAGAGCAGCCAGAAAACTTGTAAATAAGAGTTTTACACTGTGCTCAGCTCCCTGGGGTAATTTTTTTTTTTAAAGTTTGGATGCTATTGTTGGATATGATTTCTTAGCTTGCCAGGAGGTCAAACTTTGACTATCTGTTGGCTCTGGAACCTAAAAAATAGCCTAGGAGCCCTTCCAGAACTTCTCCTTCATGGGTTCTGGTTCAGATCCAGCTCAGTGGGATGGAGAAGGATGTCTCTATTACAGGACTCTGCTCTGACATGTATAAAGGCAAGTTTTAGGCTCATAGCTGGTGACTCGTTGCCTTAAAATCTAATCTGTCCTGCTGCCTAACAACGAGCAGAGCATTTTACACATGCTTTCCCCTCCGTGCTTGGTCAGCAAGGGCAGAGTTTCCCCTGGGCAGCCGCTGTGCCGGAGCTGCCGGCACAGAGCAGGTTGGGAGGTGGCACAGGGTACACACAGTTTCCATTGGCCATCACTGGTGCAAGGCTTTGGGGTAGAGCTCACCCCAAAGGCAGGCCCAGGATCAGGGGCTGTTGGAACTGATCTAGCCCAAAAAGCCAACAGAACCTGGGAGATGCTTCCTAAGGATGGTGGCAAGACAGGCATCCCCAGACAACCAATCTGTGGATGCACCTCTGCCTGGGTGCTGCCCAGCCTATGTACCCTTCCTTTTTGTAACATAATTTATCTTCAAATAAATATTGTATCTAATAGAAACAAGTCTCTAAAAAAACAGGTTCAGGCTAAAATGAATAGGGGGTATTCCTATATCAGTCTAACAGAAGCCAGATCAATCTCTTCCAGACTGCCTTAAGTGTTTGCAGTGGACTTGTACAAATAGGGCTTGAATCTTCCCCCTTGATGGTTGCTACTGTAATAGACAAATAATTTTTAAAAAGTGCCTTAGTTAGATTGGTTTTACTTGAGGCAAGCAGGTGGAGTGCATCCTTTGATCCTTCCCATCCTTTGTTTGTTGTGATTGTGTGTTTTTCTTTCCTGTATCTCTTTTGTTGACAATAATCAGAAGGGTGTGTGTGTCCATGCATGTATGTGCATGTATGAATACACATGGCACACATTCACACACTTACCTTAAGCTTTTTCTGTATTATAAAGTACGTAGCTGCTTTTTTCCCCTGTCAGAGACAGCTGGTATTGCCTGCATCCAGCTAAACAAGCCACTGAGTTAATACAACCATGTAAAGTTCAGGAAACCTGGTGAATGTTTTTCTAATAAGAGGATATTCTGGTCCTCTTGATAATCAGCCCCCCATTGTAAAGTCATTTTGAGTCAGAGGTTTAAATCTTTGTTCCAGTGGAAAAGATTTTTATGGGCAGCACAAACAGGCATTACAGTCTGGGTATTTTTTTAAGCATAGTTGCTTAAAATAGCACAGGTTCCGAATCCAAGGGAAGAGTAAAGTTGAAACAATAGAAATCATGGTCTGGTGGCACAAACCTTTTGCCCCACCCCAGCCCCTGTTAGAAATTTGGCAGAGGCAGCAGGCTGGGTTTCCTTGCTGTGACACTGAATCACATGCTGGTGATTGCTCTGGGCAGTTGGGTTTCTGTCTCTGCTGGTGGTCACCCTGCTTTTGTTTTGAGGATGTCATAATACAGCTTTTGAAGTCAAAATTATGCCCGTTATATGCAGATTTATTCTCCTGCTTCCTTCTTGTATTTGCAGGCAAAAGGCTTTTCTGGGAAATGTGCATTTTGGATACATGTTGTCCCCATGATTTTGGGTTTTGATCCTTTTTCCATTCCCTTCTTTCATACTGTGAGTAGGACATCCCCAAATGGGCCCAGTTCCTCCCACCAGTCCTGCACAACTTATTCATTACCTTTGTTTTCAGTGGCTGGGGTTGCCACGGCAGCAGCAGCCCTTGGGATAATGATTTTGTCATGGCAGAGCAGCGGAGTCCACACCTCAGGGAAGGTGTGACTTGTGTATTGATGAGGTGGCAGATGGCTCAGAGGAGACAGTGGCCAGGTCAAGGTGAACTGGGAAATCTATCCAGATTTTCCTGTGCTGTAGAGGATGCTCCTGGGTGCATGGTGGGTTTTGCCAGCAGCATTGCAACGATGGAGCTCAAAGCTCTTAAATCTTCTTTTGCTCTTCATTTCTGAGCAGTCTGGTACTGAAAGGTGGCCATGCATCATTTTCTGCTTCCCCTTCTGATCCAGATGCTGATGCTGGTGCTGGTGTAGCAGCTGGGTACACTCAGATGTGGCATCACCCTCGCACCTGCTGTGCTGCAGGTGATGGATGTGCTGCCTCCAGAGCAGCTTCTTCCTTATCCTTGCAGGTCCTTGGTGAGACCTTCTCCTGGCAGGTGAGGTGGGCTCTCCTCTTATCTGCCCTCAGCTATCTCGGTGCATACCTCTGCTGTAAGCACTTCACCTGAGCAAACAAGAGCAGCACTTTGATTGCTGCTTTATTGCCCAGGAATGGCAGCCATGGTGCAAAGAGCTTTTACACTGAGCAGGGGCTCAAATTGCCAGTCCTTGGTCCCAGGTACTTCCTTCGTTCTCCTGACTCTGATACGGAAGGATCTTTCCAAAATTAAAAAGTGACAGCAATCTTACTCTTTTCCCTAAAGCAGTCCCTGAGGATGGAGGAGCGGCAGGGTTAGCATCTGGAGCTGACGCATTTATTATTGATGATGTCTTTAAATGATTAAACTAATTTTCCTTGCATTATTTAGGGAAATTATGATATTCATCATTAATGGAAAGATGTCTGGGGAAATGTGTGATTCACAGCTGTAAATACCTTCTCTCCTCATTTTGTCACTTGCTGCCTGTCTTCTCCCAGCTCTTGTTTGTCATTTTGGAGTCAGTGTTCATCCTGTCAGTACCTCCTGCTGCCTTCCCCCTAGATGTAGGTGACTCGTGGTTGCATAAGGGTGAGGTGACTTTTGTTCTAGACAGGTGATTTAATTTTCAGTGTCACCAGGGCTTACATAAGGGATGTAATAATCTGGATAAGGAAATAAGGTTTAGAAACTCTTAAGTACATTTAAGAGCTCTTTCTAGCAAATGTTATTCATAGTTGTGTTCTTTATATTACTGTCAAGGATAATGGGAAGCATGAACAACCCTGGCATTAGTTATGCTTATCTCCCCATGATATGGTGCAGTATTATAGCTGGGGTTTATTGCAAAATGAGGCATTGTTAACAGATAATGTGACTGTGTCAGGGTAGATTTCCCTCTGCAGAATATGGGAGTCCCTTTGCACCAATTAGTTTTACTGAATCCTTTGCACACAGCAGAAATACTTTTTACAGGGTGTGATTTTAAACGTGAAAGTTTAGTTTTTAGCTTACTTGCTGTCCCACAGGACATCAACATCCATCGGTGAAGCTTGGGTCGACCTCCATATAGTAAACTCAGTTGTCTTCAGTCATTAATCTAAAAGCTATTTTTAAAAGAAGAGGGTATTTAGATGGAATCTCAATTGTTGATATTCAGTCTTTTGGCTGAAACTGTATGTCTGCCTCATGCAGAGTGGTACTGAGAGGTGAAGCGGATAAGAAGAATGTGAGGTTGCCTCCAGGCTAGGTTGGGAGGTGAGAACCTCACCTTTGAAGGGGTTTGTGGAAAGGTTGAAAACTACACTAGGAGTCAGTGCCTTCCTCTAGAGCATGCAGAACAGAAATAGCCTTAAGCAAAAAAAAAATCTAGGTAAGAGGTTCCACCTCTTCATTCTTCTTCCTGCCTTTACTAATCTTTATTTCTGGTTTTCAGACTTAAAATCATTCCTGTAGGAGCCTGGGAAAGGGTTCATGCTTTTGTAACTTTTCCCCATACAGCTCTGTAAGGGAAAACAATTTCTTTGCTACTTTTTCACCCTGTTTCATTGATGTGAGAGGCAAGAAGAGGTAAGAGGTGCTTCTCACCTGACATCTCAAGCTTGAGTGCCCTTACAGTGTCTTTCTGGTCTGAGTGGGGTAGCACAAGCGGGGACCTCACAGGTGTGTGGCAGCCTGGGAATGTAGTGATTTTGGAGTGGACCTGGATGAAGGCTTCTCAGATTTTTCTGTACTTTATATTTTGTAGTCCTCATCCTTTGGGCAGGCTGCTGAACCCCAAAGCACTTGGTTATGCAGGGCACTGTGGTGGTGCTGGGGGAAAGGAGGCCCCACTCCCTGGCTTTCCCTGCCAATCAGTTCAAGTCCAAGAACATAAGGATTTATTATTTTCTTATTCCACCTAATCTCTCTACAGAGGCTCTGTTTAATATCTTACCCTTGTTTGAAATGTGGAATTCATCTGCTGCTATTATTATCCCAACACAAAGGGGCCACGAAACTCTTTCGGTTCAGCCCAGCCCAGATCACGTTGTGCTGGGGATCCTGGCTGTGGGATGGGGCTGCCCTGGCTACATCCTCTGCAAAATAATGTTTTTCCCCTTGTTCTGCAGCTACAGATCCTTTTCCTCTAAAAATTGTGAGTAGGGTGGGAGGGTGCACAGGATGCTTTTGGGGGCCTTGTTCTCTGAGGAATCTTTCATCACCAGTGAGTGATGCAGAAAGTGCAGAGGAGACATAGGATGGTTTTCCTAGCTTGAAACCTCTCATGTAGCCCCACTGTCTTGCTTCTGGATTCCTTCCCAGCAAACTCTAACCCGTCCCAGGAGTTAAACTGGGTCCTTTCCAGATGCTTCTTGTAATCTTCTTGTCGCCTTCTTGTGACTGGCAAATGACTGCCACCTCTCCAAAATTGCAGCCCCACCCCTCCCGGGAAGCACTTGGCAGCCAGCTGTCCCCTGTGCCATGGATAATATCACATTTATCCTGTCCTGGGCTGTGCCTGTGCTCACAGCTGGTCACGGGGCTGTGCTGGCTTTGCCAGTGCTGAGCCTCGTCACAGGCACATGCTCCCGGGGTGCAGCATAGGCTCCCTCCAGCCCCTGCTTTGGTGGGAAAGGCAGGGAAAAATCCCCTGAATTCTTCACTGCTGACTGCGAAGGGCAATTATTTAATAGGATTTTGCGCAGAGGGAGCCCAAAAAGGTTAGGCTGTTTGGAATCTGAGCCATGAGGCTGCACCGGATGAGTCATGGGGAGAGGAATAAAAATCTCTGAGTTATAATCCCTAATACTACAGAGCAGATTTGCTCTGGGGTGTTTTTGTGTTCCTGTGTGCTGACTAATGTGCAGAGAAACAGTGAGAGTGCTTTCTCTGCTCTTTCACCCATGAAGAATGCAGTCCTGTGTCCCCCTCCTCACTTCCATGACTTACCCAAGCCTGGAATCTCGCTGCTTCCCAGACAGCTGAGCACCACTCACCCTCCTCAAAACCCCCCAAATTCCAGTAGCAGCAGGGTGGGCTCTGGAACTTTCCCAGCTGAGGGGACGTGCCAGGGCAGGACCGTGTGCCAGGAGCTGTTTGTACCCCTGTGGCTCTGCACCACTGGCAGCGGGGGGACAACCTTGAAATGCCCCATCTTGCAGTGGGCACCTGCTCTTTGAGAATCTCAAAGGGATTTATGAAGGGGGTTCAGCAGGGTGGCAGCCACCCAGCACCTACAGCTCGGTGATAAAAATACGCCGAAGTGAGCTAGCTGCCATTTCCCTGGAGATATTCCTACAGTTTACCTGAGCCTAAGACCCCAAGAAGTTTGAAATCTATGTATTTTTAGAGGACATGTCAGTTTTGCCATTTTATTCTGTCAACCTGCTCTCATTGTAATTTCAGATTCAGATGGCACCATGATTCCTCCTATCTTAGATTCATTTTGATTAGATCTCCTCAGAAGGCATGTATAAAATCAATATTCATTTAATAAAATATACCTGCCCCTAGCCCTTTTCATGCACTATATTGGGGCCAGGGATAGAGTATTAAACTGAGTCCCTGGGACTGGTCTTGTCAGCAGTGGCAGCAGCATTAAGAGGCATCAGATATCCCCAAAAATGTGGTTGAGAGGCTGCAGGAGGTCAGGTTGTGGGTGACAGAGTGGGTCCCCCAGAAAGGGCAGCTTCGTCCTTGGGAGCCAAGTTTTGTCTGTCTTGTTACTCTAACTGATTAGATTCATTTCTTGGATGTGATAACTGACTGACATTTTTTATGTTACTTTACCAATATGAACTGCTGGTTTAGACTCTGTAAGATTAAAAAAATACTTTTTAGTATTTTTTTTGATTAAAGAGTGTAGAATTGAAAACTGAATGAACACCTGTACTTGCTCACACACAGAAAAGTGGTGCACAGAAAAATGTTACAGAGATTGTAATTTCAGTGAGCAAAGTTATTTGTTAGAATATGAGGCTGTTCTTTTTCCTTACAATGTCCTTAATTAATTTTTCATTATGACAGGTATTGGTGATAATGTAAATGCTCCTCCCCAGAGAAGAGCTGGTGGCATCCTCATCCAGGAGTGGCAGCTCAGAGTTCCTAGTGCTGGATCTGAGTTCCACTTCCCTTGGGTTTTGTACACCTTAAACTGCTCAGACGAAGTGACAATCTGCACTGTGAAGTTCCTACATTGTTTTGTTTGGGTTTTATTCCTCCTCTGTAAGGTTACTTTTTGCTTCCCTGATGGTATTTGCAGCCTCTCTGCAGGAAAAGAGGAGGCAGCATTTAGGAGGGCAGTGCGCAGTTGGGCAATGCAGGTATCACTTATGAGAGGTTATGTTATCCACTCTCCTGTTGCTGAGTACAGCCCTTCTGCTGTGCAGCCAAAAGCAGGAAAAAATAAAATTTCTTCAGCAGAAAAAACCCCTTTTTTCTGTTTTTTCTTTCCCACTGCCTTCTTAGTACTCTTTCCAAATCAATTGCATTTCCTCAGCAGAACTACAGAGGTTGTGGCTGTGGGTGTATTCTGAACTTTATTTTAATTTATTTTTCAGCATTTCACAGGCTCGTGGGACATCTTAAGTATGGATCAAGCCAAGGCAAATGTGAGATGCGTTGATTGCTTATCTTGGTTGCTTGTAGAAAGGGCCTGGTATGCCTTTGGGTGTGAGGATAGGGAATTTGCAAGTCTCTGGATATGGATTATTTTTTTTCTTCTGTTGTGCTTATGAGATTTAAGGGGGATAGGAAGTCTTTGTATATTAAAGTGAAATTTTAATTTTTTAAGTACGACAGCATTTCTGTATGTGCAAAGTCTTCGCTGACTTGATATTTAATTCTTTATCTTTTTTAGCCACATTACCTGTAGCGATGCAGATGCTGGAGTAAGTGCTCTTACACTGCTGTGCTGACCTGGAAAGCAGACAGACATTTTCCAAATCAAATCCAGCACTTTAACATAGGATCACGCCCCCAGCCTGCCTGGTTGCTGCCTTGGGTTACAGCCTCAGCCAGCCTTGCCTGCTGTGACCTGCGATGCTGTGATGGTAGCAACCCCTGCCTTATGAGCAGGCAGGGAAGGTGATATGTTTTAAATAAATATCCATCCAGCTGAGCCTGGTCAGGGGTCTGAAATGAGAAGTGGATTTCCTTTGCACACATCCCCATCCTTTATACAAAATCTAAATGAAATGGGGTTACTAATTAAATTCATGCACTCTTGGCATGTAGAAGAGTGTGTTAAAGCAGGTGACACAATCCCACCAGCTTTACTGGAGGGGGGGACATGTCACTGCTGCCAGGCTTTGATAGAATGAGGGCAAACCTCTATAAGATGCTGATGTTTCTGCTTTGCCTTATATTTGCATATTTCCCTGTGCTTTCACAGGCCTGCTTGCTTGCAAATGGTTATCCAAACATTAAGTAATCCTCATCACTTTGGAGCTGTTATTGGTTGTAGTTTTTTTTCTTGAAGGGTGGGAGGGCCTTGTGTTAGATGTTGAAGGTGGAGCTTCTCCAAGAGATTGGACCACCTCCACCTGGGACAGCCCAGCAATGCACAGCAAGACCTGTCTAAACTCAGGCTCATTATGTTCTAGAGTACACTTAAGTGCTACCGGAATCTGGATTAAAAGCAGAACTCCTGGTTATTCCTGACCAGCTGCAGCCGGAACATTTTAGGGGATATATCCTGTGGTTTATTATGCTGGGGTGGCTTGAGGTTTGTCTCCATCTGGTTGTCCCTGATCTTCCTGCAGGCTGGAGCACCTGTGCTCAGGTTTTCCCCTAAGTCCTCAGTGCCAATGAGATGTATTTCAGCTTAGGGAGAGGCAGTGCAGCAGCCGTGCCTGTGTACAGACAGGCTTTCCTGTTCACTTGGCTGAGAATATGAAGGCAAAACCGGGGTCCCAGATTTTCTGTGGAGCGTATGGGACCCCTCAGCAGATGTGCATGGAGAGACCTCTGCTGGGGTCTGGGGTGTGCCCTGATTGATATAAACCCTCTGGTCTCATGAACACCCTTGCAGCTCCTGAATCCAGCCTTACATTAGAAGGCAGTGGAATACAAGAAATGAATCCATTTGTGTATCCTGGTAGTTGTATCAGAGCCACTGGGGATGTCCAGGAGGAAATGGAGTCACATGTTGGCAAGGCAGCAGCCGCATTTACTGGCTTAGCTGAGATCTGGTCATTGAAAATCTGCAGCTGAAAGGCTGGACTATGAATCTTGGACTTGAAAGTAATTTTTATCTAAACACAGGGATCTGAAAGCTGGAAACCTATCAAAGATGCAGGCAAAGTATCTTGAGTACCTTTGAAAACAAATGGCTTAGAAGAAGTCTGAGCAGTAGTCTCCAAAGACAGCCCAAACAAATGCTGGAATTATTTAGGGAAAAAGAAACTAGAGTGTCTGATGTAGCAAAGGGACTTCAGGGCAGTGGGATGGAGATGCACTGGGAGGTGGTAGGGATAACATCTCTCTATATACATTGAGAAGATAGTGGATTTATCGCAGCATGCATCTGAAGGGTTTTCAGTAGTGGACAAGGGTGATGGAGCCTTGCTTGTGCTGACCAAAATAACAAAAATCATTGGAAAGCTCTGGGAGTTCTTGTCCTTGGAGGAGTGGGGTTGTAATGCTGCATGGATCAAGGAGGTCTCTTCCTTAGCCTCATGAGCAGCCAAGGCATATAATCTCATTAACAAATTTATCAAGCTGCATTTAAGACTGATTGGACTGCCTGCCCTGTGACTGCTGAAAGGCATCCAGAGCTTGGCATGGTAAGGGACCTTTGTGCTGCAGCCTGAAGTCATTCATAGCCAGCTGATGCTCATTTGTTCTTGTGTCAGTGTTGTCCTTTAGCTTAAATCCCTGTTTCCATGATGCAGACGGCATACGTCATACCTTTGCATACCCACTGAGCTGTGCAGGTCTGACACCGGCAGCTCACTCTGTTCTCTCAGATGAGAGGTGTTTGTCATTCCCCTCCTGCTTCTGACAGCTGGATCCTCTACCAGGCTCTATTCAAACATGCCCTTTTTGGACATGAGCTCCCAGGTGGGACAGAGCACCTCGGAGCCAAGGTCTCCTGCTACTGCTGGTGCATCCTGACATCTTTAGGTCTGCCAGAAATACTTTGTCCTCCAGCTGCCAGCAGAGCCTCATTGCCCCTGAAACCCTGCTGTGCTACATCCCCAGTTCACCTGCACTCACCTGCAGAGAGAGGTGAAATTTTTAGTGAGACGAGCCTTAGCTAAAATCAACCTTCACCCAGCTCTGGTACTAAGCCCCAAGCTTGGTGGCTGTGGGAAAAGGCAGTACTTAGAAGGACCAACAATGAAAATGGTTTATTTTTCATGATTGTGTCTGCTTTAGCAGGATTGTTTGGCAATGTCATACAATCCTAGAATGGTTTGGGTTGGAACAGACCTTTAAAGGTCATCTAGTCCAACCGCCCTGCCGTGGGCAGGGATGTCTTCAACTCAGTTAAGTTGCTGAAAGCCCCATCCAGCCTGGCCTGGAATGTTTCCAGGGATGGGGTATCCACAACTTTTCTGGGCAACCTTTTCCAGTGCTTCAACACTTTTTGGGGAACCTGTTCCAGTGTTAAGCACCTTCATTCTAAAATATGCCCTTCCTTATATCTAATCTTTATCAACCCTCTTTTAGGTTAAAACCATTGCCCTTTGTCCTATCACGACAGGCCCTGCTTAAAAGTTTGTCCCCAAAAGGAACTAAATAGGGTATAAAAACCCAATATATGTTATAAAAAGTACATGTAATATTATGGCATATTTATTTTGGGTTATTTTTTCAGTGATGACTTAGAAGATACAGTTGTAATTCTGTGATGGTTTTGTTCATAATAGACCTTCTGCTGCTAAGGTGAAATTTTTACTTCAAATTTTCTGCAGATTTTGAGTGCTTCAGTTCTTTGTTTAAACTATTTACATCTTCTTAAATGGGGGTCACTGGGGCTGGAGTGAAACACCAAAGCTTTTAGGCAGCGTCATGTTTCACTTGGCTTTCAAGGGGTGCTCCTTAGCACTGTGGGTTCATTTCAGCTCCAGCTATTCATGCACTGAAGTCAGTGCAAGATCCTGCTGTGGAGGGTCAGAGAAGCTGTTTGCAGTGGTGCAGTTTGCAGTAGGCATTACTCTGCCATAGATAAGGGATTTATCTGTCCAGTTGTCCTTGTGGTGACTGTAGTTTGAGGCCCATCACACTGGCTGGGCCTTAGGATTGAACTGTCAGTGCAGAACAGATGCTGACAGGGGCCATTGCTTTTTTCATGCTTTGTTTCATGTGTGTGGAAGGAAAGGGAAAAAAAGAGGGAAAAGCCAGCAAAAAAAAAAAAGGAGGATTTCTGCTGCAGCTGTTTGAAACAGCGAATGAACCATGATGTGATGTTGTGGGTGTTTGTTTTATTTTTCCCCTCATTTCCTTATCCAGGTTTTGTTATTTCTCAGTCTTGGAGGTGGGAAGGATCGTTCTCAAGACCTGGTGCCTTGCCCTGAATCCAGACATCCCCCATTAGCTAGAGTGGTGGGGCAAAACCACAAGAACAGAGATATCTGAGATAAAAAAATATGTCTGTATATCTGCCTGGAAGTAAGTGGTTGGTTTAAGCAATGACCTTGTGGTACAGTGTACCTCTGGAGGTTGTAGCAGGTGATCTCCCAGTGATGCAACCCCCACAGTAGATGTTGTCATCCCTGTCAGCTGCTTGCTCTGCATCCTGGAAGCTGCCATGCTTGCCTTGGGTGACAGAAGGAGAGCCATGTCAGCTTCTTGGCTGCTACCAGTCAAAGCTGAGGAATTAGTTTAAACTGTCGATTTAATTAAGCTGGAGAATGCAGCAAATAGTTTGTGCATGCCAGTAATGGGTGCCAGCAGGAGTGTCCTCTCACTCCTGCCAACTGCACGGGTCTGCTCTCCAGGGCATCTGAGAACTGGATGCTGACTAAGAGTGATGGTTGGGTTGGATCCCGTCTGGTGATTTTTGTGTCACCATGTTTAAAAAAACATCCCTTTCACTGAGAGGCTCATCACATGGTCTTTGGAGGGTTCACATTCTTCAGAGTTATTCTTGGTGCCTTTAGATACACAGAGCTGTGATCTTTAGGTATTACGCCTGATGTGCCCCAGGCCATCCTAATGAAAAGGACTACATTAGTGCAAAGGAACCACTTAAAATAATATACAATAAACTATCACAGGCCTCTGGGCTTTGTGCTTGAAGGCTTGGATTTAGAAGGCAATTCACAGAGGTCTCTTTCTTAGGGCATGAGGAGAAGGAGAGTGGCAGGAAGTGGTGACGTTAACGCAGTTGAGGATCATAGATTCTCTCATCCCCCAGTATCCCACAAGTGGGGGCTGTTTGTTCCACTTCATTACACTGTGTTAGGGTTGGAAGGGAACAGACTCCTTTCATCCTTCCCAGTGCCCCGTGTGGTCTTCAATGATTTTATGCTGTTGTGAATGTTCATGAGAAGACAGGAAGATTGGATGCCCTCATATCAGCTTGGGTGCATTGACTGCACCTCTCTACTGATGGAGCTGTTTCAGTTCAAGGAAAACCAGCAATTTCCGTTGGTTTCAGGTCCTTACTGGTGGTGTTTCTGGTACATGAACTGCATGGGGAAGCATGTGGCAGCTGTGCGTGTTTCCAACTGTAGCTGAGAGTGGTTAGAGCTCCTCAAATGAAGTTAAAGTGTGCTCAGAGTTGATGCAGACACTTAGCATTTGCTTGCCATAAGCTGTTTGCATCCAACTTGAGTACCCAGGTGGATTGAGGTTGGCATGTGAGGACATGTAGCCTTGAGAGGGTGAGTTCTTACACAGTTTTGCCCTGTGTCGGTGAGAATAACAGCTGCCAGTTAAATGGGCTTTGTCAACTCAAGGCCATAACTTTGGTGTCGCTCTGAAAAGAGCAGGCTGGCTTTGGCATGTTTGGATATCAACATGATGCATTTCCTGGTGGTAGGTGGTGGGAAAGCCCACGTCTGTTGTGAAAAGAACACTCTTTCCTTGGAAAACTATTTACTGAGATAGCGATGATGGACAAGTCTCTCATAATAAATGTGACTTCACAGATCGTATTTTCGGCCTCATGGAAAAAATAGGAAAGGTATCTTACACAGGTCTGGAGGTTTGAAGGTAATGTGTTCTAAAAATAAATACTAAAAATTATTCTTGAGTTTGGGCCAGGTTGTTTCAAGATCAAAATCAAGGCCAAGGCACTTAAGTTTAGCATTCCAGGTCATTTTTATTGGCTTTGTTAATCCATGCTGCTTATGAGGTAGGAATAAATGGTAATATCTACAATGATCTTCCCACTTTCTTCCTGAAAACATGTTTCTAAGGAGTTCTGACTTTTCTGCCAGATATACCAGTCTGCTTTGACATACAGTTTATCCATTGGAAAAAACCTAGTTTTTGATGCTTTTTGTATAACCAAGAGTCTTGTGACAGTGTTTTGGTGTGTTGACGTATATATAGTGACAGTATGTGGATAACTTCAAAGGGTTATAGGACTTCAAAAAGATAGATACCAAAATAAATAAATAAATTTAAAATTGCCATTTATGTGAACCCAGATAGGCAGACCAAAAACGCAAATAAACAGCTGGAATAGTTTCTTCTTCAGTTTTCTGACATCTCAAAAGCTAGCTCCAGCACTTCTGATAGCTTGGAATTCCATCCTGCTGGATGGCAGAGCTGCAGTGAGCACATCAGCCGGAGCCAGCTGAGCCCTGGGGAGGATGTGGAAGAGACCAAAACCCGGTTATGACCAGGCGTGCACAGCCTGATCCAGCACAAGAGGCAGTGAGAGCATTTTGGTGGAGCCAAGATCAGATTTGGCTCTAAACATTCTCTTGATGGTGGCTTCTGGCACCTGTCTCTGGGGCTGATGATTTCTGATGTTTTCTCTCTGAATTTTCCAGATTTTTGTTGCTGCCTCTCAGGTCCCGAGTCTGTCATGCTTTGCTCCCAGGATGGAGAGCCAGGGAATTGGAGCTGAAAAAGCCATTGGAGCTTTTTGACATGGTCACGCTGTTCCCTGGTGCCCCTTTTTTGGTAAAGGAGCATTGGTCCCCTGACTGAGACAGCTGGGCTTTTCCTTGCCCCCAGCATGGAGCCAGCCTCTGGAGGGGTGAATGGGCCTGAGCACTTCAGGAACCACTGGGAATGGGAAGAGGTTCTCTTTTCCTGGGAGAACCAGTTCTGATCCCCCTATCAGTGGGGATGGCTTTGGGCATGGGGTCCCCCTCTCCTGCCCTTAGCTTACTGTCCTAGAAGGACATAACTCTGATCCCGGGAGCAGTTGGAGCGAGCAGCCATGACAGAGCTTGTTTTCCCAAGATAATCTCTTATTGGGAAGGCGGCTCAGCAGATGTAGGTGAAAGGTGATGCCGGCACGCTGCTGGCGCAGGTTGGTTTCCACTCTCCAGGCTGAGTCCTCAGCTTTTTATATCCCTGCTGCATCACGCCGCAGCTGCCACCCTCCTCCCTGCGCTGCGGATCACCGGGCAGGGGATCATGAGCATCGAGTCAGCTGCAGGAGCAGCGCTGGGCACTGCACTGTTACAGCAGGGTTGCATCAGCCACAAACGTGTCTGACCTGATAGCCCGACTCCCACATAACCAGCATCAGGTCAGAGGAGGGCAGGAGGTGTCATTGTCTTGAGAAAAAAAATTGATTAAATTTAATCTTCTATAGTATTTTAATTATTGTTGCTGGTTTTTAGCCCTGAATCATGAAGTTCAGTTGTCAGTATGCCACTACCTACGATGTTCTTATGATGTGTTACCTGTGATGTGTTTCAATGTCCTTTCCTTCCTCCTTTTCTTCTTCTTTAACCTTGGAGCTTCTTTACCAACTCTATCCCACATTCTGATTATCTACTGTGAGTACCAGCTCTACACTTGCCATCTTAAGTAAATGGGGGAAAAGGTCTGGAAAGGGCACTGGTTTCTGCTGCAGCATCATCTCCAGGAGAATTTAATTCAGCCTAGGAAGCAGATTGGCAAAAAGGGTGTCTTGATGAGCAGTCTTCAGAAGGAAGTTATTTCAGATATTTCAGCCAAATAGCTGTGAGGACTTATGAAATGGGGCTAACAGTATCTTCAGCTAAGGAAAGATAGTGTGACCTGCAATGATCTGTCTCCATTCTTTGTGATAAAAGAGGGGCATCTGCATGAAAACAGATCTTCTGTCCCTGGAGTAGATTATAACCATGAGAGAGAAATCCTGACTCCACTGAAGTTAACAGAGAGACAGAGGTTGGGACTGTTTGCTCCTGGCATGGGTAAGTCAGATGCTCAAGAAAGGCTGGTCTCCTCCAGCAGCTCTTAGGGAGGAGAGTTGTAAGCTCAGCAGCAGCTTCACATTCTGGTGCAGTGACAGGTGGCTGGGCACAGGTGGATCTGCTGTTGGTGTTAAGGATTTGCACAGCTGGGAAGAGACCTCCCTGACTTCACCTCTGGGTTTGGTGGATTTTCTGGTGGGCCTGCCTTCTGCAGGGAGGCTGTGTGGAGGCTTTGGCTGTCTTGGCAGTGGAGCCATGGAATTGGTGGACAGTCAGTCCTGCAGGACCAGTTGTACAGGCTCCAGGTTTTCCCTCCCTATCCAGTGAGCTCAAGTTGATGTTTAAACAGCTTCATCCGACCCCAGCTTTTTTTATTTTTTTAAAATTTTTTTTCTGGAGCAAGTCGAAGGGCACTCGCCTGCATTGCTGCCCTCAGAGGAGTGGCAGTGCTTCCATCAATGGGGCTGTGGCAAAGAGCAGAGAGGACAGAAATGCCAAACTGTGGGATGTGTGGGTGGAGAACCCTGCACCCTCCAAGGCAGCATCATCCCTGCAAAAGAGAAGAGACCTTTCGGACTGGAAACATTGATTGATGTGACTCTGAGCAACCTGATGGAGTTGAAGATGTCCCCGCTCATTGGGGGTTTGCAGTAGATGACCTTTAAAGGTCCCTTCCAACCCAAACCATTCTGTGAATCTCTTGATTCTGTGTCTGTAAGTTCTCCTGAGTCTCACAGGCTTTGTATGTAAATACACTATTTAACTGCATTCCCATATAGCAAGTGGTATGTAGCTAGGAATTCCTTTGATGCCTTTAGATGCTGATGTAGTGATAAAACAATCCCTTCTTTTTCCCTTATTTTTCTCACAGCATGTAAGCTCTTCAGAAAACCAGGTCATTAAGTATTTAAGAGTCTAGACCTGATTAAAATAAAAATATTGTTAGCAATAAATGAGTGGGAAGAGGTGCAATACTTTTTGTCAGTCTTGGAATAAAAATTTAGACATCTCTGGGTTACAGGAAGGTTAGTTGATCTGAGCATATTCAGGCATCAAAATAATGGGGATGCCAACCTGGGGAGGTTATCCATCCGTGCAGCTGAGCTGGACCCTGGCTGCTGCCCTGCTTGTGTGAGGTGCAGGGTTGGTGGGAGGCAGCTCCAGGGCTGAGGAGTAAACAGCTGATTCCCTGCAGCTCCCTGTCGCTGCTGGGCTCTGTGCTTGTTTTGCAAACGTGAAGAGGGTTATACAGGAGCCAGACGTGTTTTCAGAGGTCTTGTTTTTTTCCTCTTGAGGTGGCTGCAATAATAATCATCAAGGATGGAGGTGAAAGCAGAGTGGTAGGAGCAGAGAGCTGGTAGGACTGAGGTGTTTTTTCAGTAGAATTAAAACTGGTGTATGGTCAGGAGAGCTCTGCGAGTACAAGACAGTGAGCAAAACACCCCTTCACAAACACGAGGGATGGGACAGGTAGAGCTGGAGTGCAGTCCCTGGTAGGAATCCTTGCATCAGCAGAAAAAGGATTTACTCTTGGATATCAGCAGAAAAATGAGTCCTAGGCTGTAACTTAATAGTCTAACTGTATGATGCAATAAATAAAACCTTTCTGTGCTGATTTAATTAAACCAGTGCAACATCTATGTTTAGATGAAGCCAAGTCCTCCAGTGTTAAAAAATCTTTTCTAATAATAGTATTTTTTTTTTCACCTCATGAAGGTCCTGATCACTGAGCTGCATGTTAGAGCTGCCTGTAAAAGCAGGGCAGGCATTTATTTGGATCTGACAGCTGGATTAGTCAAGATTGTTCCATGGGCTTTGGTTTAATGGCAAACACTTTCTGTTATTATTTACTGAATATTGAACATGTGCCTTTAATAAGTAGGACCTTTCAAAAAAGTAACAGGCAGACAGAGCCTAATCTGCCAAAATGTTTCTGTGCTGGTATTCCCAGAGCTGTTTTGAAATCTTCACCTCAGTTGCCTTTGTGGAGCCTTGTGCCAGCCCTGGAGCATGTGGGGCTTCTCCTGGGCTCCACAGGGATGCTTGGACCTCAAGCCAAGTGTGACAGTGCACAGGGAAAGTCATTACCACTGGGCTTCTGTCCTATTCTTGCATGAGGAGGCAGCCACCAAGGATTCAGCTTTTAAAGGAGCCAGATATTAAGCTGGAAATGTGCCGGTCCTGCAAGGGGTGACTTAAGCTCATTAAAAAATGTCTTCTTCCTTCTTGGCCTTTACCCCCTCACTGCTTGTCGGCAACTTTGGGCTGATTTGCTTTGCCCACGATAAATGCTCCCAGCAAGAGCAGAGTGTGGTTTCCTTTGGGTTGAGGAGTTGAGGTCCAGAGGGGCCCAGAGAGGGGCTCAGGAATGTCCCCTTTTGGTCACACTGGGCCAGCAAATCAACTTGGTGTTTGTGGGGCTGGAGCTGTGTTGGTCCAGTGCCACAGGGATCAAACTTCCCCAGAACTGGAACCATTCACTCAGTTTCTGTCCCACCAGTTCCTTCAGAGGACCAAGCCCATCATCCCAACTCTGCCTTTTTGGAGCTGAAGCAGGGACAGCATAGGTGGCATAAATGGGGACAGTGATGGCATACATGGGGACAATTGCAAATCCATTTTAATAGAGGGATTTCAGGAGGCTGCAGTGGTGGGGGGTTGATAAAAGCAAATGTCGACTGCGACCAAGATGCCTGGAGTTGGTTGATTTTATCTTTCAAAAGTAAGGGTCTGGTGTCTTCTGTTTTGCGGTTTGTTTTTTTCTTTTTTTTAATAGCATCCAATTAATCTCTCTGTTAGCCACTTTTATAATTTTAGCACAACTCCTTTGCTCCTGGAGTGATGTAGTCTTGTGAGAATTTCAGCATTTATTTGACTACAAAGCATGTTGTTAGCCTGCATGGTGACAGCCTATATCCTGAAGGTTTAAAGAATAGGTCTAAGATAAAGAACTGAAAATGTAATGAGCCAGGAGGATTATTTTTGCAGCTGGCATAGTGATTTTTCTTTCCTTTCATTGTAAGCTAGTAACTAATGCAGTAGACTGAAAATCATAAATAAAAGGTAGCAAAAAGTGTCTGCAGGCTTCAGACTGAGCCCTGCTCTGGGTAACTAGGATGGTTTGTGGTGACCAAGCCAGGTGTGGGGAGCTGTGGGTCATTTTGGCCAAGGCACAAAGCGAGTTTGCAGTGAATTTCCCCAGTTTTCTGTGAATTGCAGCAGTGCCCAGCAAGGGAACCTGGCACTGGGCTGTGTGTTGGTAAGCAGTAGAGCAGCTCTGGAGATGGAGCAGCAACTCTGTGTCACAACTGTGAGAGCACCTGTAGGTCTTTGGTGCTAGACATGGGATGGTGGGAGAGCCATTGGTGGGAGAGGTGCTGTGTGCCCACATAAGGGACCAGGGAAAGGAAAGAGGCTCTTGCTTGAGCCTGCTGGCAGCATGGGAGGTGACATGGTACCCACCTGGGTGTGAGCAGTGGGATGGAAGGGCCCTTCCTTCACCCAGGTGTGGGAACCTGACTTTCATTTTGATGCAGAGATCTTGACTTTATTGTGGTAGTTGAAGTTGATGACAGAGATTGTGGATATAATTGAGAGCAAGCCAATAAACAAAAAAGAAAGGCGCAAAAATCCATTCCCTCATGCACTTGAAGGGTTACAACTTATCTCTGCAAGATTAGCCTGGGGATCAGCGTTTCTGTAAAACACCTTTGAAGCCAGAATGCACAGCCCTAGGAGAGCAGGAGGCATGAAGTACTGTCCTGAAGTGTGACATGTCCCTTGCATTACACTGCATCCCCAAGGAGCCTGATTGCATCTCAGAAAGAGATCATTGTCTGAGCTGCAAGTGGTTCAAGGCTGAAATGGTCATTCTTTGTGGACTTCGTTTCTCTGTGGCCTTTCAATTTTTCTAGGTGAGCCAATCCAGTATCTCTTAAGAATCACACTCTTCACTTGTAAGACATCTTTTGCCAAGAGGAGGATGTGTGGAATGCTGTGTTCCGTATTAGAGTTGATTTTGATAGCATGAAATAAAATTATTTTTTCTTGGTACTGTCATCCAAGTTGGGAAACATTCATGTCTTGAATACTATAAAAAGGCTAGCTAATATTTATCTTACAGTTTGTTCCTTTGGTCTTTTTATGTAACACTCTGCCATTTATCAGGAGAGTATCTCCCCCCACTTCTCCTTAGGGAATGTTTTAAGGATTTTTTTCTCTTGATGTATCTGTGTCAGCTGGTGCAGACAGAGAATAAGGTTATTAAATTTTGCTTTGAAAATGGTCCAAGGTGACATTAGGTGCTTAAAATATCAGATTGTGTGACATTTGCTTGCTTTTTGTCTTCAAAAATGGTTAAAAGAATGGGGTTAATTGTAGGGCATCTCAGCAGCGATTCAAATTGTAGCATCCCAGCTTGTGATCCTCATGTGGAGTCATTTTGTGAAGTCAAAACAGCATAGTCATGACCTGCATTTTGTGTGAGAACTTGAGCAGTAAACACACAGCCCGTTGGTCACTTGGGTGTTGGTTCACGTTGGTGGGCAGACCCACCCCGAGTGTGGGGGAGGAGTCCTGGGTGGATGCAAGGGACACAAATTTATGTGATGATACCTTCAATGGAATAGCTAGACTTAAATTTTAAAATATACACTTTATTGTGAAACTGTTACAAGAGTTCTTGGAAGCATTTTTATGTTGCATTTTTACTGTTACCAAACAATGCTTTTCTGGGTGGAGTGTAGGTTGGAATCCACAATCTACCAGGCAGTCCTTATGTGCTTGTCTTTTTTCAACTTTCCCCTTTTCATTCCCAGAAAGGAATTGATTTTTAGGATGAAAAATGGTAGGGTGAGGCAAGATCAATGGTTCTTGCCTTCATCTTGTTTTCCTAAAATACTCGGGTATTGGATGTGCAGTGTCATTGCCTGGTCACAGACTGGTGGAGCATCTGCGAAGTGCCCTCCCCTCATTAATCATGTCCCAGCTGTAGCTGCTGTTTCTGATCTGGGAGCAAAAGCCCCAGCTCTAGGGACTGCCTGGGATGTTGGCTAAGCTTGTGAAGCCCTCAAAAGCAGCCAGGTTACTCCAAAAATTTGGTGCTGCTGAGTGAGGAGAAAAAGGAGCAGAGGCCTTTACACTATTTTCCTATGTGTTTCTTTGGGAAATAATTGGTATTGTTTATTTGTCTTCTATAAGGACATAAATATTATAGGCACATGATATAAGAGACTGTCAACTGGTGTCCTTCTGTAATTCCATAAAGCAAGCAAGTTCATGTTTCCTCACTGATACAGAACACAAGTCCTGTTGACCTGGAACTCCCTGATTTTGCCACCCTCACTGTAATGTCAGATTCAGTCTATAGCTCTTCTAAAATTTCATGCCTAAGAACAGGAAGCCAAGGAGAGGTTTTGGAGGTGACTTGAGCTGATTAATCAGCTGGATGTTATTGCAGGGGACAGTCTGGGCTTGGTCCTGTGCTCGCTCTTTCTGCCAGGACTGGTGCTGAGCCTGCTTTGGCTTGCTAAACCAGGAGAAATGCATTCCCTCGTGGTAGCTGAGATACCCACTGTAGCAAACTGCTGCCTTTCAGCAAATATATCTGCAACCATTCACTGGAGGATTTATAAAAAAACAAGAAAAGTTGAATTGTTTTCTTTTTTTTTCCTTTTTTATTCTCTGCTGGGTAACACTGACCTTGATAAGCAGTCCCTGTATCTGGAGATGTTCTTCTGCATGGGGATGTAACAAAGCCATTTTGGGATGTAACGAAGCCATTTTGGGATGCTCACCTTGTGTTTAAGGAGGGGATTTTGGTGTTGACAAACTGAGCACATACTGCTCACAGTGCCTGGTGGCAGGAGCAGCAGACATGAATGCCCCAGTTGCATTCTTGCCCATAATAAAGTTACTGCTGAAGCTTACTGCACTGATCATGAGGTTTAACAGGTCCCTTGCTGCATTTAACTCACATGGCTGGATTGTAATAAACATGCTAGAGTGTAAAAAACCCAGCTCTTGCCTTAAAATAAAACACAGGCACAGAAAACACCCCTTGTTTTGTGAAACGAGCCATTGCACTTGGGACTCTTCAACATTCAAAGTTTAACAGGTGGGACTCCTACTCTCTTCCTCATGTATTTTTCAGCTAATGAGGAACAAGTCTTTTAACTCTTTTTGTGTGTTTATTAATCATTTGGGGTCTCTGTGTTGCAGGGCACACTTTGCTCGTTGCTGGTTTCCTCCAGCTGGTGTGTTCAGGTTCTTGCTGCCCTTGGAGAGGAGCTGTGGGCTCAGGGTGCTGCTCTCGTGTTGATGGTGATGCCTTGTTTGCTCAGAGCTGACATGTGCTCGGTGCGTGGTGTTTCTGTGTGCGAGTGATTCAACCCTTGTTGTGCACAAGTAATGGAGTTATTTCTTGTCAAGGGATGGGGAAGATGAATGTGTTTTTCAAGTGCTGGCCCATGACTTGTAAAATCTGGTTGTGCTTCATGGCTTTGCTGCCAACCTACTGCATGACCTTCAGTGAGTTGATAAGGGCAAGACCTAAACTGTTGGGCAACGCTCATGGACAGTCTGCAAGGAAGTCCCTGCATTTTGAGGGGGAAGCAGCAATGGAGTGAGCTGGAGTGGAGTGATGTTCTTCCCAGCAAGCAGTGTGCTCAGTCTTAAAAATCTGGCACATTTTAATGGTAGCGTCTAGACAACTGGAAGGTTGTCTTTTCAGGCATGTGCTGGGCACAAGGGTTTGAATTTCATCTGCCTCTCAAACTGGGAAGCAATGAGACAGTGTCTTCTCACATCCAGGAGTGGAAAGTACTGAGGTTCCTCCATACCATAAAGGAAGATGATTAAAATGAACATTAATCATCAGCCATTAGTTTATCTGTTACAATCTGACTAGAAAAGCCCATATGTTTATGTAAAAACATAAACTGTGCAAGATGCTGATCGCTGAGCTCTTGCACAGCCTGTGAGTCCTGCTGCCATCCAGCTGGCCTTGAAGGCAGAAGATGAGAGTGCTGTGAGTGGTGTGGTATATGCAGGAAGGGGGAAGGTATAGAAGATAGAAAATGAAAAAATTACGTTTTCACTTGTTGGATAGTGACAACTGCTGGGCTCGTCTCCCAGGAGAACTGAGCAAAGTACATATTGACACATCCGTGTTGGAGCCTGGAGAAAAAGCCCTGCTGGTGCATCAGGCACAGCACAGTGAGGGGCTAGGCTGGTGGGCTGAGCCTCATTTCTCTGGAGACAGAGCTTCATCTCTGTTTGCATGCTCAATATTTTACAGGTAATTGGTTTATGGAGAAAACAGTTAGCTCGAGGATTTTGGGCAGGTGTTTTTGCTGTAGAGAAATAGGTTTTACAGGCATTTTCAATGTCATACAGTTATCAGAGTGGCTGAGATTGGCTGTGTAATTAGTGGGATGGAAGTTATTTTGGGAGATTCAAATCCTTTTCTGAAATGTTTTCATCAGCTCAGAGACTTGGGTCAGACCTTCTTCAGCTTCACTTCATTTAGCTGGGGGGAAGTTAGGGAATATTTCATTTGCTAACTCTCCCCATCACTGAGAAAACACTAGAAGCAAGGACAAGGTCATTCAGATTTTTTTTCCACGAATTAGCAGACTTCAAGTGCAACTTCATCTGCAAGCCTGTCTGCAGACTTCCAGTTGGCTTGTACTGATTTGCTGGGTTTTGTAACAACAAAAACATGTTGCAAAGGCACCAGATTTTTGTGAGTTATGGTGTTGTCCCCATAAGCCAGTTTAGCCTGGGTTGTGGTAATGCTGCATCTTTCCTGCAGAGAAGGTAATTTTGATTGTTTTCCCAAGGGAAGAAGTAGTTTTGGTTCGAAGTAGATTTTGTACGTGAGGTGACTTAAACATGATCAAAGTCACTGGAATTTTATTCAAAATAAACATGTGATTCTCCTAATCAACCCTTTAAAGAGACCATCTGGGGAAAAAATGTCGGGTTTTTGTACATTTAATTATTCACTTGATTTTTCCCTTTTAAATATCTGATGACGTTTCCGCTGTTTGAGGGTAGATAGGTCTTTATTGACACAATTAGCAAAACAAATGATTATCACACCTTTTCCTTAACCCTGTGCTATTTGATCTAATTGCTTGCACTTTCATTACTCCTTTGCTTGGTTGCATTACACACAATGTTATCACCTTCCTGTGCTGCTGCAGCTAAAACAAAGTGAAAAAACCTCTTTTGGCTCTCAGCTGCTCTCTGTTGTTTTCTTTTTACAGTTGGACTAGAAAGCAATGTCGGGCAAAGAGCTGAGTTTCCTTTCAGCACTTGCTGGGCATTATATCTGGGCCTGGCACTTGCCTGTGTTTATGTGACAGCTTTCATATTTTAAAATAACAAACAAAAATCCCATCAGCTCTATTCCCAGCACAATTGGTAAAATCAAATTAAAAGAACTGAAAAAACAAACAACCCCAACCCCCCAGATTATGATGGGTTTATATACGTCAAGTACTAGAATCTTTATGACTAATTCCTCCGGTATTTTGAGCTACTTTGCTGGGATGTGTTTATTTTCTCTGATGGTAGAGGTGGGAAGTGTGGCTCTGCCTGGTTGGAGGTCACAGTGGGTTGTTGTACTCAAGAGCTGAGTGTTTCTGCTATGTCACTGATGGGTTGGGCCAGACGTTGATGCGGGTTGCTGAAGGTGTGATTCTCCTGGTGGTGGAAGTCAGGAAGGCAGATGATGCTGCTGACCTGCTTCTTTACAACCCTTTCCATCCTCCTCTTCCCTGGTAGAGAAAATACTTCATTAGGTGTAGAAGGTGTGGAAAAAAGGAGAGGAGAGGAAGACTCTGTCCTTTCACCTGACAAAAAGAAAAAGAAGAGAGTTTTGGAAAGATCTGTTGGTTAGGTGAAAACTTTTTTCAGTTGCTGGCTTGTCATCCTCCTCGTCTCACATCAGCTAGCAGCTATGAGGCATCTGGAGGTGGTGACTCCATGTTGTGCCTCTGCTCACTGTTACATTCATTTAAGTAAATCATGCAAATTAAAAAACAAAACAAAACAAAAAACAAACACTAAAACCTTCCTTCCATGCAAAAATAAATCAAAAGATAGGAGTTTCCATGGGAATAGACCTTGTCCAACGTGGTAAGAGCTGTTGTGTAATGGCCTGTCCCTTTCTTCTCTCTGAAGGTCCCAACCCCATGCGTCCCACTGGTCTGGGATGACGTTTGGAGGAGCCTGGCAGTCTGGTCCTTTTTGTAGCTCCCAAGGATTTTTAGGATCATGGGATGCATGGACATATGGACCCACAACACCCTCTGGAGAATGTCGGCTATGGATATAAGCATCTGGAAGTTCCTACCATCTTTTTACCTTCTTTTTTCCTGGGTCACCCTGTGTCATTTGTGGCCCTGTCCTGAGGATTATAGCATACAGTCACTTACTGGAATATCTCCCCATGCATCTTCTTAAGACGGAGCCATTGCTTTACCCAGCTGGAAGATATTTTCTCTTCTCCCAGAGCTTTTCCAGTGCAGCAGCATTCCTGTCCAGCAGGTATGTAAATGGTTTTGTTGTTGACTGCCCAGTTTGCTTTCTTGATCTTCAGTTCAGTCACTTTTTTTCCTTATTAGCTTCTGCTGAAGGTAAGACCTTCCAAAGTCCCTGGTGCCATACCCTGAAGATGGCTTTTCTTTGTTGGGAGAGACCCAATTTGAGATGAAGGTTCTCGTGGATCGGTGGTATCAGCTTCTGAAGGTTTTGATGCCCAACCATAGCCTCATACATGAGGGAAAGGATGGATCTGATGCTCTGTATTCCTCCACCTGGATCCTTCTGGACTCCTGGGCGGCTGTGTTCGTAACCCACAGCTGCCACCAGCCATGTGTGGATCAGCTTATCGGGCTTCATCATCTCATTTCAAAAAAGATGACACAAGTGTTAAACACATTTTTTCTCTTCTTAGTTTAATAGAATTTCTGCTGAAGAACATAATTTTGAGGATCACTTATCCCATATAAAAGGAGATGCCTTTAGCTCTAAAATTAAAACTTTTCCTATTCCATATAGATCTCTATAACTCAATAGGACTAGTGATAACAACCAAATTTGTATTTTTAGAATCATTTACAATGAGTTAGGTGTTTTTGTGAAGGTGACAAATTCTTTTTCCATTCTTTCTAGCAGAGAATTGAATAATTGTTTTGGTGTCTGTGGCTATCAATTTGCTGTGAAAATCATTCTTTTTGGCACTTGTGCTGGTTTGGTCAAATGCTCAGGTGTGCTGGTGAACAGATTGCTCCTTCTACGGGGTAGACAAAAAAGTAGCTCTTTGTATCTAACTTTTATTTTTACTATACAAAGAGGAGGTGCTGAAGGAAAAGGGCTGAAAATGCTTTGCTGTACATTTATTTTGCGTTCCCCTCAGCATTTGTGAGGCATTAAAAGTTTTGTCTTCTTGCTTTGTAAGCACAATTTTGCATCAAAGGAAGGAAATGCAGGGGGCAGGGTGGATAGAGCATGTTCAGTGGGAAACATAATCAGTTGTCTCTCTCTTCAATTTGACTGTGACTCCTAGGCCAGATGGAGATGGTAGACAAAGACTGGGGATAAAGTTCTTTGCTTGATCAATGAGCAAAGTCAGGCGCTTGCTGTGCTTGTAGGAGAGGCCGGAGCTAACAGTGGGGATTTGGACTCAGAGGTGAACAGCAGCATCCTGCCAGGCTAGTGGGCATGGTCATGGTCAAGCCCCGTGCAGCGTGGTCATGTGCCAAGGCAGAGCCTTCTCCCGTAGGATTGCCTGGAGGCTCAGCCCTGCAGTGCCAGACCCCTTTGCTTGCTCGCATGGACTTTGTGCTCTGCTGCAGAGACATCCCCTGGAACCAGCTCTTCATTTGCACATAGGAGTTTTCCTTGCTTAACCTGAATTAGCAGCTTTTGCATCACTGAAATCCCTGGTGTTTTATTAACTAGCTCCTAACAACTTCTAAAGCACCTAAGAAAGACTGGATCACTTGCAGTTGTTCTTTTTATCTGCAATTAAAGCAAACACCATTGATACTTAAAATCCTTATTTTTTTTCCTTGTAGTCAGCTGTTAAAGACATCGCAAACCAGATCTCCACTTGCTCCTGTAAGATGTGAAAAGGTCCCTTGTCAGCAGCACATTGCGGTGGAATGAGCTTTATCTTTTATAAGTAACTGGGATCGAATGGGGCTTCAGTTGCTCTGCTCTAGTGCTGCCAGGCCCTTTGGTGCTTCTGGAGGTGCCTTCTGGAGACCGAGCAAAACCTGCCTGTGATCTGGGTAACCCAGTGCAGCCCCAGGGTGCTTGACCTCTGCATTGTAGGGTCTGCACTCAGACCGAGCAAGGAGAAAAGCCGTGGTAGATGTACCCTGAATTTTGCATTCTGCATTGCCTCTTGCAGTGTGACTCCCTAGTCACACAGGGTCTGGCAGGCACGTGGCACACCTGGGGTACCTGGGGGTGGCCCAAGAATTAGAGCTTGGCCGGGAACGATGTTTCAGTTGCAAATGTACAGCTGTCCTTTACAGGGAGGAAAAATCATCTCAGGTTTTGTTAAGAGCAGGTCTCACCCTGCATAGATGTGGGGCAGCTTCAGAGGGTAAGTAGTTTAAGGGCTTTCGTGTTGGTCAGCGTGAGGATCCGGGTAGGGGGGCTGCCAGCTACATCCGTAGGTGCTAGTTAAAAGATGAACCCCATCAGCATTCAAGATATTTGCTGGTAAAGTGGCAAAAGTTTGCTTTCAGTCAGGTTGCAGATCCTTGGATCAAAATATCCTTTAGGAGGTTGGTCTGTACACAGATGCATGTTATTAATAATAATATAGAAATACAGAAAGCTTCTATTTGGCTGCTTGTGAAGATTATGTGTGTGGGTGTGTTTCAAAAGCACATAACTGATTATGAAAATCATTGATGGACTAAGTCGGTATTAAGGATGGTTGGATGACAGTGAAAAGCAGCCCTGGCACATTGCAGGGATGTTCTTGTCATGACTAACCCCTCTCACTCTCACCCCAGTGGAATTTTTCAGTGCCCAGCACAGACCAGCACTGAAATTGCAGGTTTGCAGAAGTTTTTAAACCTCTCCCCAGCTGGCAGCAAATTAAGGAATTGGAAGTATTTATTGGTTTAAGGATAAAATATAACCTCAAAGCTATAAAAAATTTTGACAATGAGGCTTTTTTAAGGGAGTCTTACTTTCTTTATGGTTTTGTTAGTCGAATGTGTTGAAGCCTGACAGAGGAAGAGGTTTTAATCTACAGGTGCTGTCTCTTGCTTGAGGGTTTCCTGCTTCTAAAATTACTTCCAGGTTTTTTGGAATTGGGGCTGAAACTAGTTTCAGTTTTCAGTTTGTGGGCAACCTTGCTTACCACTTTAGCAGGCTGGGTTTGCAAGGGTTGAGGGCAGCAAATGCTAGTGCTTTTAAAGATTCTTATTTTGGCTGCCAAAAGTCCATTTGCCACTTTTAAAATATTTACAGCTGAATCTTTGGATTCACGTCTGCCTCTGCTCAGGGAAAATGCTGAAGCTGCCGATGCTGAAATTTTGCTTTGATCTTTCTTCCCCTGTTCTGCATGGGGAATTTGGAGGAGGAAGTGCCCAGGGTGAAGGATGTTGATCCACCTGTGCTCATCCTGCACAGGTTGACTTTCGCTCATCGTGCAGCAGCGAAAGCCAACATGAGCAAAGCAAATTAATGGTGGATCTCAGTCCTTAGTTTATGCTAAAAATATCAACCCCTTTCGCAGCGTGCATTTTCTCTCTTTAAGGGCTGTCCCTCTCTTGGGGCACTTATTAATGAATGCCATTTGTGCCCAGACTTTGTGCCCTTACTGCAGGACGTGTAATTTGGGATACATTAGGCCATATTTCTGTTTATTTATATAAGTAAATAAATATTTATGTATTTTAAAATATCTGAAATAATCCTGCTAGTATGTCTCGAATGATCCTCTACTGATTGCTTTAAGACCTTGCTTGGAATTTTGTATTAACCAAAGCATCACAGTCATTACTTTCAGAATAAAAACCTTTCTTTATGTGTGATCTTTGCTTTTCCATGAGCGCCTGCATCTGCAGGTGCAGACTTACTGTGCACAGTAAATACTGAACTATCTGCTGACTTACTGTGCTCTTCAGGTTGCAAAGAAGCAGTGACCTATCATGAGACGTACTGTTAATGCCAGCAAGAAAGCAAGAGGTATCTGCTTGGCTTCTGAATCCTCTGCATTGCTTTGAGGGGTTCTGTGCAGAGCTGAAGGTGTTGACAGGCTGTTTTCTTGTGCTCCCATCTGCTGAGCAGCATTATGTGGATTAGTATTGAGGAACTCTTAGCGAAATTTGTCTCATGCCACGAAAATGTAAAGCCTCCAAAGCTGGCTGGCATCCCAGGGCTGTGAGAGGCCCTTGGAGGGGTTCTTGGTAAAGGTGGTGGGATTTGCACTGTCCCAAAGCCGTGAATGGGACATGATCTGAAGGGTTTCTGATTAATATTTAATCATCTCCAAGCTGGTTTGCTTGCTTACATGGGGCAGCAGACTAAAACTGCTGAGCAGGAATGGCTGCCATGGGGCCAATCTGCCCCCATGGGAGGGCATCTGCCTAATCTTCTTGTCCTGCAGTGTGGAACCCAGTTCAGAAACACAAAATGCTATTTTGGGCAATATTTTATTCACAGGGTGTTTCTTGAGCTGGAATCAAACCTCTCACCTGGCCTCCTAGTTTTTCCCTGGCACTGTTTTGGGTATCCTGTGGTTTTGCTGGCTCTGCTTTTGCAGGGTACCATCACTGTGCTGCCTCCTCTTTACCTTTGCAGTGTCAAAGCCAGGAGGTCGGATTAGAGACCTGAGGCTTCAGCAGCAAAAATGGGACCTGAGTGTGTGCAACAAAAAAAAGTACATATATTTATAATGGTTATTGTAGACAAGTTGGGGGATGAGGCACAGCTGCATTCCAGCCCTGGTGCCTTTGGAAGGTGGATCTCTTACTATCCAGATGAGAAGTGTATCTTCAGCCAGTTTGCCTGGCAGGGGGCATTCCCTGGGGTGGTGAGCGATGCTGGGAACCCCGCACTGCCCTGGCTTGGCCCTCTCCACAGCTTGGATGTGCCCTTCTGCCGCTGGCAGCATCCTCGCGGCACATGGATGCGGAATTGCCATCATCCTCCCCACTGGCACCATCTCTTGGCTTTCATTAAGCTTTTTGCAAAGAGCAACTCTTTCTGGTGGCCCCTGTGCAGCTTTGTCCGGGGTTCCATTTGCATCACCATCAGGTGGTTTTCATTTGACCTCCACCCTGCTTAAAAATTAAGTACCGATGTACTAGGAAGAGAAGTAATCTCCTAGATAAGCACTTTTTCCCTGCTCTTCTGTAATTCATGGGGGAGCTGACTTACCCTGCCTGTGTATGACTAAGGAGGAAATTCTTTTTTGGTTAGGATAATGCTGACAGTTCAATGGAATTTTTTTTATCATGGGTTTATCACTTCCTCCCTATGAATTCCTAACTCCTGTGTGCAGGGGAGGAAAAAAATAGTGGTGACCACAAGTTATGGAATTTGCCTTCTGTGGAAAAGATGCTGAACAGCTAAATGATGCTGTCAGGTTTGCCATGGTTTGCATGGAGGATTTGCTTCATATCCAATTATATAAACAGGCTGGGTAAGAGTCATGAATATTCTAGCAGCTATCATCTTTCAAATGTGTTTTTTTCAATGTTGGAGTTAATTAATGCTCCTATCTCTTGAATATAGGTGAGTGTAAGCCTGCTCATCTTTCAGGTGGGGAGGAGGTTTGGATTTATCACCCATCTCTCAGAGATGGCAGGGTTGAAGTTGAGTTTATGTGTAAAGAGTTTCTGGGTCACCTTGTTAATCTCCCTACCTCCCCTTTTTTAGAGAGGGGATCTGGATGTGTGTCTCTAGAGATGGAGTTTGGCCAAAGAGATGGAGTTTGGCCAAAGAGACTCAGCCTTTTGGTTAAACATGTGTGTGTTCTTGCAGTGTTTGCTTCCCGGTGGTGCTCGATGATTGCTCTGTTGATCCTTCTGCAAAGGCTTGACACTGCTGCTGAAAAGCTGTGACACTGCAAAGCATTGTTTACTTATGAAAGTGTTACTATATTTTGAATATCTATTATTCATCTCTTGTGCTAAAAGTGACATTATGTCATAAAATTGCTCTTAGATTTCAGAGCTTTGAGGAAAAGCTGTGTTTTTATCCCAGACTCTCTGACAGTACTGGAAAGTGCCTTACCCTTTGTATCTCTGTAGACCTCTTTTATGAATTGTGAGTGACAGCAGGAAAGTATAGAAGAGTGCAGAGGAGCTGGTTTTGATGTTTATAAAAGGCTTTGATAAAAGATGCAGCGGACAGACTTGATATTATTTCCTATTTTTAACTTCTTAGGAGCATAAAGCGCTCAGATCCAATATTTACGTAAAAAGGGAAAGAGGGGGGCTGTATTTCTTCTATTTTTTCCCCTTTATTTTTCTTTTTTAGGGCCAGATGAATTAAAATAGAAAAGTGTCTCTCTTCTATGCCCTAGTAAAATTTTCTTCCATGAAGCATAAGTAAAGCCAGCTCCATGGTGTTGAATGTGTGGGTGATGCTGGAGGAGACCAGCTGCAGTTTTGAAGGCTCCTTGTTTGTAGGTTTGTGCCTTCAAACCTCCCAGCCATGGCTGGCTCCAGTGGGCCCAGCAGCCATGGTGATGTGTGTGGTGATGCCTGTGCTTCCAATAACAGGGAATGAGAGTCAGAGAAATAAAACATGGGAAAGCCAGGGCAGCTCCTCTCCTTTCTCTAAAATTCAGATCACAGTAGAGGCATCTCTATAATAAGTAGTTTTGCTTGCTCCACAGAGATGCAAGGCTGTGTGCTGGCTGCATAATTGCAGTTTTACTGATGAAAGTGCTTGTCATGATTTCCAGCTTTCTTGTTGCAGTCTCCTCTTTAGTCTTGTGTGCCAGCATGGCTGGCTTGTGGTGGGCCTCTGTACTCCTGCTTATTCCCATGCATGTACACATGAGCACGTCCATAAGGCTTCATGGCACTTTCCCATGGGTGTGCATAGGCACATCTGGATAGAAAACACGTGTGAGGGTGAGTGTGGGCTGTGAGTGCACGTGTGGCGTCGGCACAGACATTTCCATGATTGCTTCTTCATCCATGCACAGGCCTTCAGGCTGGATATCCAGACTCCTAATGAACGGCAGTGTGCAAACCTGTCCTTGAGATCCACCTAATGACAAAAGTCATCCTCTTGCTTGAAACACCACATTTTCTATTTTACTGGGGCTAAACGCCTTTAAATACCCTGTACAGGGGGGGATGAGTCCTGCTGTCCCCTTGGAGAACCCCAGGACAGATCAACATTGCTGAGTCCCGTCTTGCTGCAGTGCTGATGAAGAATACATATTGATGGGATGGGCACAGCAACAGCTGTCAGTGGGGATTTCGAGTTCTTCAGCAACATGTAGTCATCCAAGGGGCTGTTCAAAGCAGGTGCTGGTTTGAGGTAGCTGGACTTGTGCAAAGGTATCCCAACCTCTCACCCATCTGAGGGGAGTAAACACCTTCGGTTCTGTTCTTCCTGCTGGAGTTTTTATGTGAAACCATAAAAACAAAGGGAATTATCAGCCTTGGGTGGTCACTGGAAGTGTGTTTGCTTGGTATTGTCTCTGCTGTTCCTCTAGAAGCTTGCCAAGCTGGACACTGAGGTCTACAGGGTGAGATGTTCATTTGGGATGTGTTGTCATAGGACTGTGCCTGCTTGATAGCCTTGCATTTTGTGTTCTCCTTTGTGGTGATGAGTCCCCCGTTACATTCCAAAACGACAACCCCAGTCACACACAATTAAAGGGGATGAAGCACAGTCTTATTTTTTTCTTGCCTCACCCATGAAACTGTGTAACACCACATGTAAGCAAGTGACTTGTTGGACTTGGCTAGCTTATAGCAGTAGTGTGTCAGCTCATATAAGTGTCTTTTCAATTTCTTACAGGTTGTTCAGTTAGGCAAAAAGTTTGAGTATCCTTAGTTCTTTTGCAAGGTATGGGAGGACTTTTTTGTTCCACTGGAGTGGGACGTATGGTAAAATGGAAAAGATGTTGCTGAGTCCAGAAGAGGCAGGTCAGGGTAGAACTTGTTAAGCTGAAGTGACAGACATTGTCTGTGCCCCACCTGTGGCACAGGTGTTTGGGGTGTTCTCACTGTGCCTTGGTGCCTGCTGTTCAGCAGGTTGGGTGCTTCAATTGCATTTCCAGCAGCAGTCCCTGTGCCTAGCTCTGGAGCACAGATGAGGGCCCCCCAAAACCCAGGGCTCTGTGTCATTGAGCAGAGCTGTGCCAAAGTGTCTGATGAAACATGGACCTTGGTTGGCAAGAGCTATGTTTCCTAGTCTTTTGAAAGAAGCTGGGAAAGGCTTCCCAAAACAACCACCAGAGAAAGTGTCCAGATGAAAGATCTGGTGTCAGTGTCCCCTCTGTGGTGTTTTCAGGCTCTTCTGTAATCAGCTGTCATTTGAGGATCTGGACATATTGGACCTCAGGGAGTATGGATTGAAACTTAAACAAACAGTGACTCTTCTATAAATATTTAGCTCACACTGTTTAGGAGCTGCTGGGAGTCGGAGGCAAAAAATAGTTTAAAGTTCATGACTGTCTAGAAAAGCTATCAGAGGAAGGTACTTGGTCACCAAATCGCCTGGCATGTAGGTTTTGAATCGCTAATCCTCTTTTTTTTCCCCCTGAGGGACAGGATGTGTTTAGGCATCCTTTGGAGAGACATAAAGTTGCATTTTTCTGGTGCTTACACAGCTGCACTGGGGACTCAAATCGAAGAGGTTTTCTTCAAGAGAAGACCTGGTATGGAGCGAATGGATGGAGCACCGTGGCCGTACACATCTTTGCAAATTTGGACTGGTCATCTGAAGTTCATACATCTGCATGGGAGAGGGGGATGTGTCTCCAAGTGTGTGCTTTTTTCTGGCCACCTTGATACCAGGACAGACGCTTGTGCCTAGGCCAGCTGCTGCTGATGGGGCTTGTGCAGACAGCACAAGATCTTGGGCTGCCACATTGTTCCTGCTCTTGCAAAAGCCTTGATAGTGAGCTAGTCCTATCTCTGCCAGCCTTTTTTGTCTCATAAGTATGGAGATAATACACTTTTTTTCACTTTGTAGAGCTCTTGAAAGAATGGGAAAGAGTGAAATGTGCTGATAAGGAAGGTATTGGTAACCGAGACAGGCAGAGGCATACAGGCTTTGAATAAGCAGGGAACTTCACCGTGCACAAGAGTCTGGGATTATTGATTAAAAAGAAGAGAAAATAATTGGTTATTTTCTCTCTCCTGCTGTCTTGCTCTTGTAACACAAAGTAGTTGCAGTTGAACTAGGATGATGGTTGTAGATCCTTTCCTCCTATCCTATCCTATCCTATCCTATCCTATCCCATCCCATCCCATCCCATCCCATCTCATTCCATCCCACTAATATAACAGTAAACACTAAATGTTTGCCATGCCCTGTGAAACATTTTACAACTGTTTGCACTACCCCTGCCCCCGATTACAGCATCCTGGGGCTTTCTGTACCAGTATGATCAGTGTGCCCTGTCCTTGTGGTCAGCTGCTTTCCCTGGATGATTAATGGCAGAGGAGAAAATGTGAGGGAAGGATAGGTAAGAAAAATGTAAATTTCTCATTTGCCAGGTTGGTGAAACTACTTTTGAGGTTTGAGAGAAAATGTCAGTATTTGAGTTGGAGGTAGTGACAAGCTTGATGGTTTTTCTCTTTCAATAGTTTCTTATAGTGCCCTTCCTAATTTAAAAGAAGGTGTTTAAATTATTAATGTTTTACCACTGAAGCTGAGGAATTCCAAAGCCTTTGGCAAATCTCTGCTAAAGCATCTATCTTAAAAAAGAGCTTCATGTTTTTTCCTGACTCCATCTTTGACAGAAGCTCCCCTTCTATGAGAAGCACTGAATCTACAGAGGTGGACAAAGAGCTTGATTTATGTCAAAGGTAATTTTCTCCAGTGGTGTTTGGCCATAAAACATAGAGATGATAGTGGTTTTTATTTTTTGGCATAGCCTTTGCAGATCTCTGTGCTTCTGCCTGTGGCTGAAGCAACACCATGCCATGGGTGAGTGCCAGCACACAGTACATGATGCTCAGGTGCTGCCTGTGAGATATGGGTACCCTTATCTGGTCTTTCTGGCTGCGACATCCTGGAGATGAGAGGCAGCTGAGGCTTCAGACACTCTCACCAAAGCTGTAGCTAGAGCTCAGGCCTCCCATTAGATTTACCACACATTTTCCTCCCTATTCTCTTTAGGTATTTGTCCTGATTTTGTACCAAATCTCCTTCTTGCTACTTGAACTGAAGAATAAAGTATTATAACTCTGGCCTGGGGCAACTGTCCAGAGGATATATTGGGATACACTTGGCCTGTGCAAACAAGGACTTGAGTCTCCAACTCTGTCAGTCCTTCTGGCTCCTGGAAGTTTTTCTTCCAAATGGGTATTTCAAACCTCAGAGAAGAAGTTTGTGTTTTTTCAGAGCTATGATTAATACCGTTTTTATGCTTCATTGCAAAATGCCACACAATGAATGAGACCAGCAGGGTGGTGGTTTATGGGTAGTAGAAAAAAAAAAAATCAAACACCTTCAAATGCTGCTTTGGAAGAGTGATGTGTGTGTGCATGTTTTATAATCTGCTGTGAACTATGGGGTTGTGTTCCTATTAAAAGGAAGGGGGGGAAAGGCTTAAACCTCATCTATGGAAAGAATGTCAGAAATAGTTGAGAAGATGAAAAATTACAGTCTTTTTTGCGGGTAGTGAAGGCGAAGGATTGCGATGCAGTTGGCTTTGCAATAAAAAGTCACAGGATGGTTGAAGCTGGAAGGGACCTGTGCAGGTGGTAGGTAGCTACAGCCAGTTGCCCAGGACCATGTCCAGATGGCTTTTGCATATCTCCACAGATGGGGACTCCACAATCTTCCTGAGCAAGCTTGGTCACCCTCACGGTAAAATTAGGCATAGTGCATGGTATTTCAGCACATTGGCCATAGGTTTCTGCTTGTTACTGTTGCAGTCTGGAAAGTTTGTGGGGGTGTGTGGTGTTGGGACAGGGTGGGTTGAGCGCACGAGTGGGTTGGAAACGCGGGTCTGCAGCTGAACCCTGTGGCTTGGGCTCGGCAGTGCTTGGCTGGGACTTGGGAGAGTTGGGCTTGGCATAGGATGCCAGGAACGCTCCCTCCAGCGGTGTGTAGGGAGTCTCGCTGCCTGATGGCTGGGTCTGGGAGCTCGTGGTCCCTCTGATTTGGTTTTGAGGCTGCGCTTACAGCTGAGCCTCCAGCCAGCTCTGCTGTCCCTTGCTTCCCTTCCCTTGACCCTGCGTGCCTCTTCTCAGCTGGCCTGGGAAAGTCACTTTGCCACAGGAATTTGTGACTCATTTATCAGCATAAAATGAGGCTAATTACACCTCTGAAGTGTCAGCATCAGTGGTGCTGCAGCATCAGGTGCTTCCCCAGAAAACTCTGTGTTGGTGGCAAACCCTGGGGAAAAGAGGCCCAGAGGTTTCTTGTGGCTGTGTGCGTAATGTATTCCCATCTTGGGGACAAAGAGGATGCTAGGTCACCTGATTCCCTATAGAGACATTGGGGTCAGCACAGATTTGCTTCCTGGTGGCTTCATGTGCATCCCTCACACATGGAAAACAAGCAAACCTTAAGACTACACTCAGCCTCCACTTGGTCTCTGGTGTTTCCTCCCGCCTTCCATCCATGGAGAACAGTAGCCCTTGTTTGTTGCCCTGGATGCATTTTTGCTTTTCTCTAAGCCTTGTTCTTTTCATCCTGTTTTTGTTGCGGATAAGTGATGGGAATAGCAGCATTGAGATGATGGCTCCCAATGAACACTCCCACTGTCCACAGACATATCCCATATAGCCCTTGTGCCAGTGACAGGGGTATTTTCTCATTAAAAATAGACCACAGACAGTGCCACTCCCCAAGGACTGTGATTTATCATTTAATAATAAGTGGTTACTCATTTCCTTCGGAAAACTTTCTGGAAGTGTTATTTTTCCTTTTCCCCTTGCTTCCTTTTATTTTAAATTTCCTTCAAAACCCTGCATTACCCATCAGAGCCTCTGTGTCTGTTAAATGAAGTGTTCCCTTTTCAAGTGGAAATCATATTTATGATTTAAAGTTAATGAAAATAACAAGTCTTAACCCGTTGGGCATGAGCTTTTCTTTGTAAGTGCCTGCAGCCCTGAAATCTTAGCTCAGTCAAGGGAAATAGCAATGGGGAGCTGGTTAGGTAAGACTTGAAAAACTGTGATGCTGATGCTAAATGGGGAATGGATGATTTGCTTCACCTGACTTTAAAGAAAATTTCAAGTAACTTTAGAACTCGTATTGTCTTGAGTTGCCAGCCCTTAGCTCTGATACCTCCTGGTGTGCCAAGTTCTCCTGAAGGATGGAGAGCCTGCAGAACTACTAGGCAATCTCATACCAAGTCTGGTATTTTAGTGACTTTACCAAAGAAGTGCAGAAAGTTGTAGAGTAGTTCCTTTGAGGAAGTCCCGACAGCTCAGTAAACAAACTCAGGAAATGTGCTGAAGATGAAATCGTTATAAGTAGGTACTTAAGAAGCTAAAAGAAATAGTTCTCTGTTGGATCAGGAGGGCATTTTCGGGGTCAGTAGCAGATTAGATGGTAGACTGCAGATAATACAGAAGATGAAATGCAACCAGGGACGTTGCAGGTACTTCAGGTGGTAACATCTTCTCTTACAGTTGCCTTAATGAGCTGCAAGTTTAAAGATAAGAAAAACAAATTCAATAAAGACATGTGCAAAGCAGCACTCTTGGAAAACAGATGCACATACCCAAAATGTGCAGTAACTCTCAAAATGAGCAGGTTAACTACAGAAAGGGATCTATGAGATGCAGTGAATTTCACAAGCTGGTTGTTAGTTGCAGTCAGATGCTGTTACAAGACAGGCAGATCTTTAATAGCCCAGAGAAAAATGGCAAAGGTAATAATTCCAGCTCTTCAATCTTTGTTGTCCTATAAAAAACCCTGTTTGAAACACAGCATCCAGTCTCAGCCCCTCTATTTTAAATATGAAAGCAGGCAGCTTGGGAAGATGAAGCTTCTGTTTGGGAAAATTTACTTAGGAGGAATAGCTGGAAGATTTGCATGGGTTACACCTAGGAAAAAAAACCCCAGCAGCCCACAGGTGTCAAGCCATGGTTTGATGGGACGCTTCAGCAGTAGTTTTGGGGCTAAGTTTCTCTGCTCTCCTGGTGTTGCCTGTGCTGCAGCTCATTGTGTGGTCAGTTGTGTAGCCACAGCTTGTGTCCACACTGTGAGCTGGGACAAGGAACTTCTCTTAGTATAGAAAAAGCTGAAGTGTTTCCAAATTTATTTCAAAGTATGGCCACACAAGTTTGCCTGGACAACAGATGGCATGCAGGAGGAAGGAGGGCAAGGAGAGGAACTGGGATTGTGAGCACCTGGTAGAGTTGAGACTTAAAGGGAACACAGTAGATGTGAGACATCCAGGAAGGTGGTGTGAAGAGTGCAGCACACGATGTCTCTCCATGTCTGAAGAGAGGACTAAACAAAAACTGTGTGCAGGGAATTGCTTCTCCAGGCACAGTCTTCCAGTGCATCGCCTCCGTCATGCCTGGTAGCAGCGGGGTAGGCTGGCATTTCACAAAGTGAAGGTTCCAGCTCCTGGTGGTGGTGGTGAAGGAGAATGAGTGATGCTGGAGCTGACCCAAAAAGCATTAGAAACCTCTTTGTTAGCAGCACAGCAGCCCTTCCCGGGTGGTGGGGCAAGTGCTGCTCGTCGCTGGGAACTGCAGCTGAGTCCTGCTTGCTCTTGGCAGGGCTGTGCTGGTGTTGCCTTGGAGAGCACCACAAAGACAAGCCAAGAGAGGGTTCAGGGCTTGGAGGCTGTTTGACTTCCCTCCTGGCCCAGCATTTCTGCAGTCCTTGCATCCAGATTTTGGCATGGCTTCTACCCCTGTCAGTCCTGCTGAGGCTGAGTGTCTCAGTGCCTCCTGATGTTCTGAATCCAAATTTCTGTCATTACTGCATTGCACTTGGCTTTTTGGCTCTTGGGAGTAGTTTGGTTGACCACAAATTGGTCACTCTGTGCTGTGATGTAAGCTGATGATTTCCTCTGCTGTGGATGCTAAACCAAATACCCCTGCAACTGCTGCCTGACGGGGATGTTACCAGGCTGGTGTTGGCAGCCGATGGGAATGTGCTGGAGCTGTGCAAGCCTTGGTGATTCAAGCTGAGACGTAGGTTTATGATGAAACGCTAAATGCCTGGTCTGTTCTGTCTGACCAGCTCTACCCCTAGGGAAAAAAGGGGGTTTACTGCAAGAAGAAAGGATATTCTGGTATTGGTTGGTTGATAATGAGAACACAGAGCATCAAAGCTGAAACAGTGTGTGCTGGGTTTTGAAATCACTGGAGGATATAGAAGTGCCTTGAAGAGGAAGATCATAGATAGGCAGACCTACAGGATACGCCTGGTTGACTTTTTGTAGGCTGCAGAGCTTTCCCCTGTGGTTTGCAGGATTCCCTTGCCTTGCTGTGTCCTTGCACAGCTCAGAGCATAGCGTCTGTGTTCACAGTCTTGGAGGATATAGATGTGAACCTTGCTAGGAAGATCTAGGCTTCAGTTCCAGTCTTCTTGATGCTAAAATTCCCCTGAAAAAAAAAGCTTACTGTGCTTGTTTGTGACACGTTTGACATGCTGGCACTGCACCTGACTTGTGTTGATCTAAGTTGCTTAAAAAATAAAAGAGGCATGGTAATTTGTCTTAAAAAGGGTACAGAGAAAGTGAAGAAGAGAACAAGTAGTTTGCTATTCATTGCCTTTTCAAGGCTGACAGGCTGGCTTACTCTGGGAAAAAGTCAAATTCCCAGACAGTTCCATATAATATCACCAGATGAAGGAGTGACCACCGCATGAAGCTTGCTGGTGGCAGAGCTGGTGTGGCAGCAGGACTGCTGACAGTGGAGTGGCAGAGCTCTTCAGTCAGCCAAGTTGTAGTGGCATCTCAGGGATGTGTCTTTGGATACACAGAAAACCCATCTTCTGCAAAACACAGTGGGTGGTTTGGGTGATGCTGAAGGCTCCAAGCTGCATTCCTGAAACCCCAGGGTGCCGTAAAGGTGACTCAACAGCATCGACTCTAAATGAGGAAATGCAGAGTCTGGCAAATGCTGGACTTTAGAGGACAGTTTAGTAAAAGGGAGGACTGCAAAGACATTGACAAAAAGGATTTTTAAAGTGTTTTTAAGGAAGACAAACTAATAACAACTAACTTCCTCTTTAGAAGTCCCTTTTCAAGGAACAGATCTGTTATGTTAATAACAGTGGTGAATGTAATTATATGTAAGGATGAAATCTTGGCTTCACAGGACTAGTACTTCATGCAAAGATATGTTATTGGAAGCCAACCTGGAAGTACAGTCATGGCGGGAGGAGTAGGATGCAGAACCGAGTGGGACTTGTCTGATACCCACAGGAGCTGTTTAATGTTGTTGTTTTTTCCTTGATGCAATTGTCCCAGGGCTGTTGGTACTGCAGGGCATTCTGAGCAGGTGTTTGTGCCCAAGTGGGTCATCCATCCTCTGGTCAGTTTTCCTGTAAGAGCATCTCTCAGGTAGGATCAGCACCTCACCTGGATGGTATCTTCAGAAAGCTCCACCACCTGGGGTGGATGCTGGTGTGTGTGCAGGACTGCCATAGCTTTGCTTTCCCCTGCCCATCTCCCCACATGCTTGCTCAGGGTGCTGAAAGCAGGGAGCCTCAACAGCCACCGAATGGTGACAGAGCACACACAGCTCTCCACCCCAGCTCTTTTTCTCCATCATTGTCCTCAGTTTTCTATTCACCTCCCTCCAGCTCTGTGGCTGGGGGCTGCTGTGAGCACAGTGAAGCCTTGCTCTGGCATCTTCCTCCTCCTCTCTTCTATCCTGCTTTTCCCTCTCTCTCTGGCTGCCGGGTTGCTCTAAGCAACTTTGGCTCCTGTCCCAGGAACAATCTCTCAACACACACAAACCAGGAAGGCTAAAATAACACTTTAAAATTGTTAAATAAATAGTGATGGAGCTCTGCTTAAATGGGAAATGCAGCTTAATTTGTTAAAGGCTTTTTGTCCTCCCTTGGACAGGGATTCGGCCGGTCATGTGTGTGTGTGTGTGTGTGAAGCATTTCTTGTAGCTTGTAAGCTGCATCTCGTGGCCCCAAGTGGGCAGAGAGGGTTATGTGACTCTGAGTTACCAAACACTTACAGTAAAAGTGTAGTCATCCTGAACCTCAGCCAAAGAGCTGGAGGTTTTGTAAGGGTTTTTTTTTTATTTTTTTTACATTTTCCCTTCTCTCCCCGCAGGATGCTGCTGCGTCACTTGCATTCTTCACCCCAGCCCAGCAGTAACTCTTTCCAGACTACCAGCAGCAGCCAGGCACTTACATCCCGCCCCATTCCCTCTCCAAGAGCTTTGTGCACGGGCAAGTGCATCCCTTCTCCCTCAGCAAAGGAGTGGCTGCCAGCACAGACAGAGGTGCCCATCTTTCTGAAACCTGAAAAACACTCATTTCTCTCTTGCACCTTTTCAAAACTGGAGCAAAAATAGAATAGTAGTTACTGCCATGTGAGAGAGTGAGAATGGGAGGCTCTGGATAAGCATTTGTAAAATATCCAGGGAAAATGGATACCGGCAAAGGCTCTGCTGAGTGGGAGTGGGTGTACCAAAATGTGTGTGTCAGGATGAGAAATGCATTTCTTGGGAAGGACATGGAGAACTGGCTGCTTCCCAGCACACAGCTTCCTCCTGGGGCTCATCCTGTGGGAGCTCTCTGCATTTTTATTTTTTTTACGTGTGGACTATCCCCAGTCCACTCTTCTGAGTAGAAACTAATCTGTGTTTTGGGAGAGAGTTGTTTCCTATTAACTTTTCTGAGTGAGGAAAAAATAACCTTTGCTCCCTCCAGTGGGAATTGCACAAGTCAAAATTTTACATTCCCTTCTTCAGACTCCAGAGTTGTTCCTGGAAGGATGAGTTGTGGGTCAGAGAGGGGCTGTGCCCTCCTGCCACACCTGCTGTGAGGGCTGCCAGGTCTGGCTGTCAGTCTGAATGCATGAGAGCAGAGTAAAACTGCAGTCATGGCCTGAGCAGGCATACCCAAAATTAACATCAAAAGGAAAGGAGGGAGTTGTCCAAATACAGCCTGCAAACCTTTAATTCTGTGTGACAGTGATACCCTGAGCCAGGTAATCTCCAGCATCAGTGTTGCTACAGTGATGGAAGCTGCTGGTTCTATGGGAAGATGGAGGTTTGATGGAAGGTATAATAATCTATCTTAGATGTTTTAATTTTCCCTTTTCATCCCAAACGTAAGGAGCAGAGTTTCCTCCACTTTGAACAGGTCTTTTTATGTTTTCTTTTTATAATTGGGTAGAACAAAATAATGTTTCTTCAGTATATAAAATGAATCTGGCAGCCTGGTTTTGTACTTCAGCCTCCCAAAGAAACAAGCATGCATAAAGCAAGAAGATACACTGCCTACTAAAATGTCCCACTTACTAAAAAACTCACAATAAAATCCTCTGTGAACATCCTGTTTCAACTCTGCAATAAAACTCACTGGTCAGTTAATCGTGGATCTCCTGTTCCCATGGAGAAAGGCAACTTAAGAGGTTGCTGTGGGAAAGGGGGAAAAAATAAAATTAAAAAGATCCTGTCTTGGTCTTGCAAACAAAGGTTGCCTTGGATTGCAGTCACATGTTGCAGTTCAGCTGATCTCGCTGACGCCAAAAGGGGAAAGATTTCTGGGACTTGCCTGAGCCCCACTGAACTGGTTTAGGGAATTAATTAGAAGAAAATTACTTACCTTTGTGGTTTTTTTTCCTATCTAGTTTCTTCTTCGATTTGACTGCCCTGACTTGGCTCACCAGGTTAGGGGAGCCAGGGGCAGCTGAGACAGGATATGTGACCATTGTGTGAATTTAACTGTGATTTAAAATTACACCACTGGCAAGTGTCTTCTGGCTCTTTTCACAACTGGGGAAGAAGTCTCTAGGTACCCAAATGTGGGATACCGCTGAGCTTTGTAAATCATACCTTGTGGCTGAGTTGCATCAGCAATATCGAGGCAGAAGCACCTGAAAGAACATTTTGGGGTTAATTGCAGTCCCCCAGCACATCAGATGAACTGATAAGCTGGTGTTGGTAGAAACCTCACCGTGCATATGTCTGCATTCAGTAAATAGTTTTGGCCAGGTCAAGCTCCTTCTCTTGGGTGCACCCCTCTGTGCCAGGGGCGCATGTTCAGAAGACCCTCATGTGGCTGGACATCGTGTGAAATTACACAGAATCCACTGCTTGGGCTTCACGGAGTTGATAGGTGTGCATTACATGGCTTTTTGGGGCAAAGCCAGCATAACAGGTTTATCTCTCTTCCTGGGTGGTTTACTCAGGCCTTAGGGCTCACTTCTGATCTTTATAAGGTGTATCAGGTCCCTGGGTTTCAGAGGGTCAGAAGATACTTTCACTGAAGGGTATGATCTCATCAGAGCCAGGCATTGAAAAACTTCGCAGGATTTTGTCACCTTGCCCATGTGTGTGCTGTGTCTCGCTGTGCCTAGAGAGCTTCTGGGCTGGCAGTCGCCAGGATCACCACTGCCCAGCTCAGTCCAGGCTCTTGCCTTCTGGGTACCATGCCATGTAGCTTTAATTATTGTGGGGAAAAAAAACTAGTACTTGTAAGATCCCCAGACCTGTTAATTTTTAAAAAGTTGGTGGTTATGTCCTTCTTTTTTTTTTTTTTTTCCCTTTCCACTTCTTTTTTTTTTTTTTCTAAACCTGAAACATTATGGACTAAGGCTGCTGAATTAAAAATAAGGAGTGAAAAATCAAATATATATAAAAATTTTAATTTTACAGTGAAAAGGCATATCTCTGCTTCTTGGGTGAGGTGTTATGAAACGCTTACCCCTTCCCAAGTTTCCTGTGCTCCCTGGTGGCATCGAGCTCCTTGTTTGCAGCACCCCATGGCAGAGATAAAAAGCTTTGGCGTATGTTCCCTTCGGGGCAATGTGGATTTCTCCTCAAAAACCTCAGTTCTGGCGACCGGTTTTATAAATGACTAAAAAATGAGGCTTGTACCTTATCTCTTGAGAGATCGTTGATGGATCCATTTCTCAGAAAGATATTTTATTCAGTCCTTTAATGCCACACCACTCCCTTCATTCAGATGCCTGGAGTCTTTTATCACGTCTCCTCTTACTCATTGCTTAGCCAGGTTGGGCATATTTAGTTCTTTTAATCTTTCCTGCAACTCAGCTGTCTTTAATCATCCTTCTTTAATCATCAAACGTCAGAACGTTTGATGCCCACTTCTACAGAAAACAAGCCTGTTTTTTTTTTGGTGTGCATGTGAATTGCTTGGGAAATGTCTCCGGCCGCTTGCCCAGGCTCATGCCTGGATTCCTCAAAAGCTCCCTCGAATGTCTCAGTGTGGATGCTGGGGAAAATTTCTGGGTCACCATGTACACCACCGGACTTGGCACCCTCTGGGATTAATTAACATGTTCATTTGTTGGGTGTGGGCTGCAACACCCCCCCAGATGTTCCATGGCTTGTGTTTCCAGGGGCAGATTTCTCTGGGCATCTGCAGAAGGGTGCAGGTGCTGATGGTGTTTATGGAGAACAGGCCCGGAAAGGTTACTGTAACCTGCGTTTCCTTCCTGTACCTGCCAGCAACAAGGACAGAGAGGTTTAATTTGCTTCTATGATCTCAAAAGCAAAGCCTGGTGATAACTGTTTATAGGTACCTGTGCTGCAGGTCAGGGTAATGCTTCTAGATGCTGACAGGGATGGTGACCCCTTCCTGCTGCAGCTATTGATGCTGTCTTTACTGAGTAGTTCATCTATTTTGCACCCAAAAATAGTCATTCACAGCTCCTTAAGACAGTTTGAAGCTGAGGATTGCTGCTAGCTGGTAGGAGGCTGAGCACTGCATCCCTTCAGGGCAGGGTCTTCAAACTCACTGTCTGAAGCTGATGTGTGGAGGTGTTCAGAATTCCCCTCACAGACCTCCTGGATACCTGTTATTTAAGTGGGAGCTGTTTCCCAAAGCCTGACTCAGTCATTTACTTAAAATAGGCAAGCTCAGACGCTGACTGGAAGGGGTTAAGGCACAGATCTCCAGGTTTGCTGGGCCTGGGCCATTGCTGTGCAGCTCTAGGGGTGGCTTCCCTGACATGGACTTTGAATTACAGAGCACTTGGCAGGCAGTTAAAGAAGGCCAGAAGCCGGCTTGTCCCTCCCCCACCTCCCATTATGAGGGAATGCTTCTCATACTCTCCCAAATTTAGCAGTGCAAATGTGGCTGGGTTGAGTAGGCTGAGTGATGAGGCGATTTTGATGGTAATAAAGGTCCCCTTCCCTGCTCTGCCTCAAACTCAAGCTGCCAGCAGCCTGTGCTATAGAAAGCTGTTTGATATATGGGTCTGTGATTTATGGCTGTGCCAACAAGGGCTCTGTGGCCTGAGAAGGAGAGGATGGAGACTTGGATAGTGGCAGAAAACAGTCTGCAAGGACCACCACCCAGCAGAGCACTGAGAACCTGAACAGCCTGATGTCCACCTGGCTGTCCTGTGTGACCCTTGGGCTATAATGAGGGGGGTCAGAAATGTCTGGAGGTCACCACGAGGAAAAGGCCGTGTCCTCTCCATGATGACAGTGGGATAGTCTGGGTCATGGAGCTGGAGTCTGCTGCCTCCATCCCTTTTCCTCACAGCTCTGGGCCACCCAGGCTCCCTGGCACTTCTGTCTGTGTTTCCTCCCACTACTTAGGAGTGTTTGAGGGATTGCTCTGGAGCTGGCAGTGAACATCTCAGGAGGACCTCGTCATGCTCATTTTTACACCACATTGCTGGGTCATCGTGGATGTCCAGCATGGGACAAGCTGTAGGGCTCCATCACTGATACCTGAACTCTGGTGGCTGCAGAGGAATGTGCTGCTGCTTCAAGCACTCCCATGGGGGGGCCATGCCCCTTCACCAATTTATATATTTATATATATATGTATGTATCTATGCATATATTTAAATAGGTAATATATATTAAGTAGATTTATAAATATTTAAATATATACAAGCTGCAGTTTATATATAACTGGTTTCCAGTGCAGCCTTATGTTGAAAAAATAAGGAAATTGAAGTTTTTTGGTTGGAGAGAGGGGACAAGATTGAGCTTGCTGACATTTCTTTTGTTGTAATGTCATTTAGGTCTTGGTTGACTGCAAAAAGAAGGGGAGGAGCATGTCAAAGGGAGGTCAGATCCTGCCAGGGTTTCCTGGGAAATGAGGTGAGTGGTGATGTCTTTCAGCTCTCATAAGCCTGGAGATAGAAGCCCTCCTGGTCTTCCCTGCACCTTCTGGGTGAGACCTCTTCTGTTGATCCTCCAGATTTCCTTTTGGTACAGATTTCCCTGTATTTTGCCTCTTCAGGGCTGATGGGAGGATTGTAGACTGCTGTTGTGCATGGGAGTCTCAGAAGGGCTGGAGACTATCTGGAATATGTTGAGGTTTGTGCATCACACAGACCTTGTTTCTGGCTGTATTTGGGCTTCACAGCAGGGGATTTTACTCCTGTGGGTTTAGAGAACTCTGCTGCAATTACCTGCTACTGATCCACTTTTGCCCCCCCCAGTTCTCCCTTTACAGTCACTGGAGGGAAATGGGTACTTTTAGGAAGCGCCTGACCCTGACCTGCTGTAGGTATCTGAATGGATTGAATCATTCCCTACAATACCTGTTTCTCTGCACTGTCAGCACAGCTGGGGCAGGTGGTTTGGATGTAGGGTCTGCAAGGCATGTGTAATGTCTGTTCCCTGTGTAGGCAGACTGGAGTTCAGGGAGCTTGCTTGTGGCTTGGGGTGTCCAAAGCCACTGCATGAAAGCTTGGCCTCTCCTAAGCTGCCCTTAAATTTTCTTCAAGGTTTGGACACAGCTTAAATCTGTGAGCCACTTGTCTGAGCCTGCTCTCAGCATTTATACACCCTGACGGGCAGCATACGTACATTCCTGAAGGATAGGGTATGATTGCTCAGGATGTTTCAGTCCAACTGGGTCATCTCACACTGGCTGTTGCAGCCCCAGTGAGAATCAGCAAGATGATTCCAGCCTCAGGAGTTTGTTCCAGCCCCAGGAGCCGCTGCACTAAGACCCACTGGCGCAGCTTGGGCTGCACTGTAACCTCCTGGGAACCAGCCCTGGAGCTGCTCTGCTCTTTGGCATTTTGAGTGATGTGGCTTGTGGCTTTTCAGCCACAGGAAGGTTTGGAACAATGTAACCCATCTCCCCATGGGAGCCTGACATGGGAGCATCATCCCCATCCTGGTACCTTGGCTAAGGTGCAGCATCCCCCAGGTGTGGTTCTGTGGAGAGCTGGGACCTGCATGCCAGGTCTGTGTAGATTATAATCTCCGTCCAGAGTACATCACTGCATCTCCCAGCCAGGGGAAATCCCCCCACAGATATCTGCCTGACTCTGCTAGGCCACCTCCTCCGCTTCCCCTCCTAGTTCTTTGAGGGACGGAAACATTGTTTTCTGCTTGTGTTTGCGGAGTGCTCAGCCTGTGCTGGCTGATCCCTGCTGCAGTGAGGATAAATACCCACACTGGTTGAAATTTAGATGTACAAGGTGTTGTACCTCAGCAGAGGTAACTCTGGAAGTTTTTTTGTATGCTTGTACTTCTGTCCTCAATATGTGCTCTGAGGGCAGTCTGTTCAGAAAGAGGAATTGATGTTGATGGTTCATCGCTAAGATTGTCACTTTTAAGTCAAGGAACAAATATAATTTGCTGTAGTACATCACTTTTGTTTAGTTTTAAGTGGGCAAAGGGAATGTATGTGTGTTATTCTTCATTTATTTAGTGTTTTCTCTGCAATTTACTTTAGCTTTTCTGTATTACTAACAATTGGAGTGTTTTCATTGCCACCCTGGAGAGAGGAATCTCTTCTTTTTATAGCAAGGGAAACTGTCACAGTGAAATGATGTGGTCACTGCCCCTTGCCTGTGCCTGACACATGCATCTCCTGCCTTCCATCTGTCTGCCCTGGGGACCAGAAGATGTTGCAGGGACTCACGGTGCCCTTGTATCTGATGCTTGCTTCTGTCACTGGTCTTTCTGCTCTGAATCTGTCCCTCGATTCTCCATCCAGAGCGCAGGAATAAACTGATTATTTGGAGTTGAAGGGCAGGAATAAACTGATTCTTTGGACTTGCCATGAGAATTAATGTTGAGGATGAGCAATTTAACAGGAGATCCAAGGGCTGTGTCTAAGAAGGGGGGATGCTTTTTGCAGTATCAGTGATTCCCAGGGAACAGCTTCATTTTTACTTGACTGCTGAATGTCTCTCTGGATTTTTCACAATTAGGTTCTCTCCATCTGGCTTTCTTTCTCTATCACTCCTTTTTATTGAAGCATTTTTGTGCTGGGCTGACACCGTGGACATCAGCAAGAGCATTCAGGGTTCGTAGATGCGAAGCCACCGAGCTGGTGGCCTGGGGTGAGGCTCTCTGCTTTCTTTGAGTTTGAGATTTCCTTGAGCTGGGATGCTTTGGGATTCTGGGACATGGTAAGCAGAAGAATGTCGTCATCTCAATCTTAACCAAGATAAAATGAGCAGCCTGCCTGAAGTGAGGAGGGTTTTACAAGCCTCAGTGACACCAGTTAAGTACTTGGAAGGGGTGTGAATTGGGGGTGGGTGGAGAAGGAGGTTTGTTATGTGCTTCCCGGCAGCTAAAAGCAGGTGTTCAGTCAACTGAGAGTTGCCCTAAAGGCAGAGAATAAGGATGCAAATGATCTGTGAAACATAAAAGGAACCATCTGAGTGCCCCTTTTCTTGGTTTACCTCCACCCTGGGTAATTTGCATGACACAAGTCGATCAACCCTGAGAAAAAGCAGTTCGGTCCAACAGACAAGATAACTTTGTCAAACCTAACGACCTTGCAAAGAGGCGAAAAGAGGCAAAGCCCAGAGGCCAGGAGATACAGAGAGGAAAGGGTGGACTGTGGCTCTGCTGTCTTGGTGGGGAGCTGGGTTCCCCTGGTTGGCCCTTGTGAGGTCCCGGATTCCTCCAGGTTTCACAGTAGCCCACTTAAGTCAGCGCCGATTCCAGTACAGGTGTGTGAACCTTAAACCCTCCTTGATGCAGGCAGGGTGAGGAACACTGGGTGAGCAGAGCCTGCTGAGCTGCTGCCCCAACAGGTACCACATGAGATTGGTTAGTTTAAACTCAGCTGGAAGGGCTTTTAGGCCGTGCTTTGCCTCACGTTTGATGTAGTAGCAATACATAAATCCAGCTGGTTGCTGCAGCTCAAGGGGTGGCTGCTCAAGTGGTGACAATGCCTTAGCTTGAAACTGGTGTGGATTCAGGACCCTCCATGGCCAGCCTGCCGATGCTGAACGCAGGGTGGAGCAGAGCTGAGCTGTTGATCTGCCCCTCCTGCCCCAATTCTGCTGCAGTCGAGTTCTGCACCCAGGCTGGATTTACACCCAACCAGAGCTTTTAACGAAGTTAAGTTTCTTTTGCTGTGATTTGTGCCTGCTCATGTGTCTGTTGGGTGTTGTCAGCTCAGCTGTAGCCGCAGAGGGCCGGTGTCCCCCCACCTCTAACCTGTGCCCTCCTGTCGTGCAGGTGATCTTCCTCATTTCATTGATAGGTTCACTAATTTTGCCGGTGTTAATGAGCTCTTCCCCAGCTGCCATTCCCCCTCTTCCCCAAAGCCAAGACGTTGACTCTTTCACTGTGAGGGTTAATTTGCTTATTGGTTTGTGGACTGCACCTCCCTCTTTCTGATTTCACTTGATATGTGCAGGATGTGGTGATAAAAATCTGTTCGAGCTGCCTCCTTTTTCAGACATTTTTTGCTTCTTTAAAGTAACTTCCAGAGGCAATGGGTGAGAGGAAAGATGTGTGCTAATGTCTTTTCAAACAATTTCATGGGTGTTAACGTCTTTGAAATGGGTCTTAACGCCTCTGCTGACTTTGGGCAGCAGGTTCCTTGCCGGCCCCAGACAGTTTGGCTCCTGAAACAGACAAAGGTCTGCACAAGCCTGAACTTCGGAACTTTGGGGTAAAACAGTAGGTTCAAGGGGGCATATGGGTAGGTGGTTCGGGAAGGCTGTACCTTCCTAGTACCTCAGCCAGTGGGGAAAGGAAGAGGGCAACATGCGGCCGGGAGTTAGGACAAAAGGGAGGGTCTGCCCTCTGAAACCTCGAGAGAGAAAATCCCACGGGCGTGTGCCCCAGTGGACTCTTTCCCTTTATTCAAATAAAATTGAAGGACTCCTCTGTCTCCTTTTTGGACATAAACCTCTGGTGTTGGTGAATTTTCCAGACAGACAGTGTACACGGGTGCCTGGATAGGAAGGTGGGGAGGGAGCAGCAGTCTGGGCAGCCCCGTGCTCTCTGCAGGCTCCGTCCTTGCCCATGTGGGCACCCAGGCATTTGAACAAAGGTTTTGAGGCGTTACATCCTCACAGAGCCATTGGTATAAATCTGGGGGGAAAAAAACCCTGTGACATTGTTCAGTCTGGTCTCCCCTGAGCTCCTTGCAGACTTCTCTTCAAGATCCAGCTGCTTCTCATCAGCAGCTCCCAGGGTTGTCTGGGCCAGTTGGCAACTTGCCACGTTCAGTGGTGACACAGCTGTGTCTAGGGAGAGCACTGCATCAGTACAGATCTGTACAGTCTCCTTTGCAAACTGTGTTGTGTGTCTGGCCATGTAGTCCCTTCTTCCAGCCTTACCCATTCTGTCATTCTGTTACATTCTCTGTGTTCATGAAGGGCATCCAGTTGCTGACTGCATATATTTAGTTGAACCAGGTGTGTTCTGGTCTTTTTTTTTTAGGTTTTGCATCAGTGGTTTGTTTGGTTCTGCTGTTTCCTCCTAAAGTAACGGTGTCTATGGATGATTTACTCACACATGAAAAAGCTGCTCTCAGAGGTGGTTTGTGTTGTGTGTATTTTTATCTTGAGTGTCTGATCTGCAGCATGTCCTGCAGAGATGGCTCCATTGGGAATATCTTGTCCTTGTGTGGATGTTTTTCCTTAAAAAATTTGGCCTTTTTGAAGAAAACTCTGTTCATTTTCTGAATTGTGAAGCTGTGTATAGAAAACCAATATGGAGTAAAGGGGACTGAGGTCAAGCAGGGTTAGTTATTAAAACTGGGGTGTATTCTGTTAACATCCCAGTGCCCCAGGGTTAATGCTTCCTAGGTGTAACCCTGAGTCATAGCTGCCTGCCCCAGTGCAAGTTGCAACCAAAGCAGTATCACCTTGGAGAAGTCGGCATAGACGCTGGAGGCTAGAGGCTTGAGGGGTCCACATTGATGGGGCTGGTGGGTGCATGATGCTAATATACCCTCATGGAAAGGGGGATTAGAAATCGGGCAGGAAAACAGAGGGTCCAGACTGCCAAATGGCTGCATGTGTTGGGTATGCTTTTTTTTTCTTTCTTTTTTCTTCAGGTCTGTTTGCCTGAATTTGTCAACTGGATTCCCCCCAAAAAGAGGACCTGGGAGGTCTTTAACAGCAATAAAGGGAGCTCATCTGTGGAGGAAAGGGTTGCCCTTATTGCTCCAAGCAGGCAGACCGGGAGCTGCTGACTTGGAATGAGGTGGGTGGTGGTTTTCCATCTTGTCTTTCCTTGTGGTCATGACAGGGAGAGCTGATATTCCTTCTAATTGAGTATGTGTAGTGACATGCCAGGAATACATATGTCCTTGCTGGATTGCGTTCTTCTGTGGGAAGGCATCAGCTATACATTGTGACGGGGATTAACTCATTAGACCTTACTGTATAGATAGTGCTTTACAAATTATCTTTTCCTGGGAAGATTTCTTAACTGGGCATAGTCCCAAAGAGCATGAATTGGATGGTTCTGACTATTTTATGTTATTCCCAATGCCTTGGTGCTTTGGATGAACATCTGAGGCTGCAGCCCTTTCCACATGCTCTGCTGTGATGGTGCCACTGGTGCAGGCAGGGCTGCTGGGCAGTTGACCAGAACCAGGTGGGAAGTGGCAGAAAGGTCATTCCTTGTGTTTGATTGCGGGGAAGTCCCATACCACGTAGGTTATCCATGAAGAGATGTCTCGATGATGGAGGAAAATGCATTGGTCTGCTGAATTGAATTTTTGTATTTCTTTAACAGTAGTGAAAAAAAAAAAAAAAACCAACCAAAAAAAACCACCTCTAAAAATCTTGATACTTCTTGGGATTAATTTTTGTGTGTTTTCTGAGAGCACAAATGAAGGCTTTGAAAGCAGTTTCATTTTCCAAAAGGGGGAAGAGCTCAAGCCTGAGTGTGAAACACCCTGGTCCTGGTGTTGCAACATACTTCCCAAGTGACCTTGGGCAGGTCAGACAGCTGGACTAGAAATTTCCAAAAATGTGACTTGGCATCCAAAATGCTGATCCACTTGGACATGTTGTACCAGTATGACTATGCCAGTTTGAGCTGCTGTTTGGTGGATTTCATGGCTCCTGAATGGCTGTGGTTCGGAGTCAGCTGAGTTTGGGTGTGAAATCCAAAAAAATGGTTTTCCAATGTAAACACCACTTAGATTCTGTGGGAAGAGTGGGAACAAATAATGCTTTGGACCAGGCTGTTCCTCTATGGATCATGGAAAGTTTCCAAACATTTGGTTTATGTTAGATGCCCAACTTCCAAACAGGTGAGGCTAGGGGAGACAGTAGTCCCACCTTCTAGTTTCTTGATGTCTCTGTTGCTTGTATGTAAATTGAGTTTAGTATTAAGTCCTTGTTTCCCTGAAATAGAGAATAAATACAAAATTTGGAGCTGTGTCCTGGCTACAGCAGCAAATGAATATTTGTGTTTGGGATAACAGGCTGATCTTGGCCATGGGTAGCATCTTTGAAGCAGCCAGCATGCTGGGAGTTAATGAATGTGCTTGTATTTCTCTTGATGAGCTGGTGTGTTAAGGCTTTAAAATCAATTTTACTGCTTCACACCACCGCAAACCTTTTTATTTAAGATGTTCCTTTCATGAAGTTACAATAGCACCCATGCTGGACTGAATTCCAAACCTCCAGGAGAGTTTAGGACAATTTTGCTTGAGGTTTCTGTTGTGGTTGCTTGCAGGAGAAAGAAAAACAGGGTAGAGTAACCAAGGTCAGCACCTCACTTCAAGCTGCCAGTAGAGTTCCTCCAGGGAGAGAGGGATTGAGTTACCCTGTGCCTGCAATTCATCCCTCATGCTCATAACCAAATAATCCAGTAAAACGGCGTCGGAAAGGATGGGAAAGTTAGGAAAACTTTTTGCTGTTGAGCTGGGCAAATGATGCTCAGAGCTGTGTTGGTGTCTCGGGCACAGATTTCTCTTCAGAAAGTGCTGGGGGGTGGGATTTTACCCAAGTAAAGTGCATTAAAGTCCTGATGTCCATAAAGTGTGGAGCAGAACATGCGTCTTCAAATGCCACCATGTTTGCCCCCATCTCGGTAGTAGGTCTTAATTTTGGGTGCTGTGATTGTGATTACATTTTGCACTTATTATTGATCAATATATATAGTGCCTTTATTTGAATTTAATTAGTTCTTGTTTAATATTATAGTAGGCTTTATTACAGATTAGTACTACCTTGCATTTATTATTTTTTTCCATTCTAGAAGATCTGTTAAGTCTTCCCAGGGTTGATTCTTAACCTTAGGATGCTCGTGTGCCCCTTTCGGTGCCCTTGAACACATTATCCAATTGTGGTAAAAACCGTCTGGCCCGTTTTCATTTATTTTCTGTCTCCTTTTGCCCTGTAACTTGATTGTTACGAAGTCATTTAGCTAACGACAGTATTATTTGGTTCCAATTTGTATGCATTTGACATTATTGACATTTCAGCTTTCTCTGGGTTAAGTCTCAAGGATGGCATCCTGGTATTCCCTGCCAACATTGCTTTTTGTCTTGTTAATATTGGACTAACCTTCAAGGAATAGATTTTGAAAAATTATTTCTGAGGTTATGCTAATTTTTGCCATGTAAGGGCTGTGTGACTTTAAGAAAGTTGCATTTCAGCAGCAGGCTGGACTAGACAGCACACTGGTGCACTCTGAGATTCCAAGGAAATAATTTGCTGCAGCGCCCTACCACATGCAATCCTTGTTTTTCTTGGGATATCTCCCATGGACCTTCTGGCTGATTCTTCTCGTTCTTCAATCTGACGTGATTGTCGTATGTTGTGGTATGTAGGGCTCTAAGCCAAGAATATCCAATATTTTTGAAATGTGTTCATTGCTGTTCAAAATAGGCCTTTTTTCCATTATCTTATGAGATTTTGCCACTTCTCTAATATACTAATTTTATCCCTTCTTTGGCGTCCATACTCCTTGGTGTTATTTTGGTGTGTACTGTACATATATCTTATGTATAGCTCTGTGTGAGTATGTGCTGCTGTATGTGATTCATATAAAGCTTGTCTTGTCTGTGCTGTCACAAGGAAATAATTCTCACTTTTGTGGTGGGATCTTGGCTTGGATATGCGGGGTCCAACCAGTCCATTGCCAGGTCTCTCTGTGACCTGTCTTGCTTCCCTTCATTCCCAAACAAGGCCATTGCTCCACCAGGCAAGAGAAGATACAAATTACTGAGCACCATTTCAGGTGACTGCAGGTGAGGGATGTGGGGGCTTTGGAGCTGCTGGGTGGAAGCCTCCAGATCCCTGAGTTACGCACGCTTATGAGCTGTGTGTGTGCAAGTGAGCATGGGTCCACAAATGTGGGCAGTGGAGAAGATGGCTTTAGAAATGGGGATAAACCTGCCCTGAAGTAGAGGGGGAGACATGTTGGACCATGACTACAGTGTCCTGGGCATGGATGAAGGCTGGAGACAGCAGCCAGGGCAGATGTGGAGTACGTGGATGGGTAGAGAAGATGTGAGAAACTGCACTGGATGGCAAACTTGAAAGGAAAATTCTGATTGGATATGAAGGTCATTAAGTGGGCAAGTTGATTCCCCTGTGGTTTCTGGAACACCTTAACTTTGCTATTTTGCTTTCCTAGTGTGCCTGCTTGAGTCACATGTGTGGACCCAAAAACTGGGTAGAAGGACTGTGACAGTGCCAGCTTGTTCGGGGACAGGAAAGGAGCCAGAGTTAACTGTGGGATCCAGTCATGGAGGAAGAGTGAAGCTTTGTGGTCAACTCTGACTTGAAGGAACCAGTGGAACAAAATGCCCACTTAATGTTCCCATCTTCTGGTCCTGCTTAGAAGAGGGTGATCTCTATTGCTTGGATATTTATGGTCTTTGTTATTATGGCATCTCTTTAAGGTCTCCACATTGTCACGATGTTCTCTACCAAGGGGATGGAGACCTGGCCCATGCAGCAGTAAAGTTTGTCAGTTTTACATATTTGCCCAGCTGAATTGTGATGGGCTTTGCTGTGGGCAGGTAAAGGTTTCCAAGAAGCTCTGGAGTTCCTGGACTTGTGACCTGAAAGCAGGAGGCATAAAATAGGTGAGGTGAAAAGTGAGAAGGATGGGTTGTTTCTTTGAGACAGTTGGGTGTTTATTAGGAGGAGGATGTGAGGCTGAAATTATTGCAGGTAAAGGCACTGTGTAACTTGGCTGCCATTTTCAAGGTTGTCAGCTGAGGCAGGTGTTATGCCAGAGCAGGATATTGCCACCTCCAACAAAGGTCTTGGTGGGTCTGGCATGACAGGGAAGACTGTAAACTGGATTTCTACTCAGTATTGCACTGCTTTTCTGGGCTGAAGAGGCAGCTCTCGGTCTAAGGAGCACTGTGGCTTGTCACCAAGAGGGGTGTGCCTGATCAGCGCTGGTGGGGTTGCTACTGGTGGTGGGATCAGAAATACTGATCCTTTCCTGCAAAGGAGGACACCTTACAGTGTGATGGAGGCCACAAAAGTGTTAAATTGTTGAGCCTGTTTTGTCACTAAACGTCACCATCAGTCAGTGAGAGCTTTGAAAATGGAAAACTTTCATAGTGTGAATTTACTGAAGATGGGGAGACACTCAACACGATTAGCTTAATATTCATTCACTTGAGCCATAGGAAGAGAGTGTGTGGACATGAGCAAGACTCCTGAAATTGGTTTTGTTTGTATCAGCCAAAGGGGGATTTTCCAAGATTGGTCCTTATGTTCTCCAAGCAAAGTAGGCTGAATATTGTTGTATCTGACTCTGCAGGAAAGCCGATGGCAGTGGCAGCAGCTCTCAAAATCGTGTATTATTCCCTTCACAGCCAAAGCTAGAGCAAGAAAAATATCTTGTGTCAACCTGGCCTTTGAAATACAAATGAGTGAGCTCAAGCTCACTTGTAAATGTCATGGTGTGCTTTTTGCTCTCGCTCCCTAATGTGGTTGCTTTGCTTTCCCAGGTAACACATTTTCAGGCTCTTGCTTCAAGTGATGCTTTGACAACAGGGAGAGGAGAAGAGAGTCGCTGTGCTTTCTGTTGAGTCCTTCAGGGCTGTTTTCCCACTGAGAAGCTGCACTGAGCCTGAGCCAACTTGAAACCATCAGCACAGGCACTGGGCTCCCATGAAAGCCTCATGTTCTTCTGTTGTCAGACTTGGGGGAATGGTGTACGAAAGGGCTCTGTGCAACTCTTTGGCTTGGCAGCCTTGGCTTTTTTTATGTGCTATACGTCTTTCTTATGGCATTTTTGTGTCCCTCTGTCAGGTAGTCTGTGTTTGTTTACTTGCTGAAACTCATTCATCTTGTTTTAAGGGTGAGTTGTCCTGTACTGGACCACTGGCAAACAGTCATGCCTGGCCAGCTGGCCAAGCCTGCTGCAAGTTTGAGGAAGCAGAGGGGCAGGCACTGATCTCTTTTCTCTGGTGAGCAGTGACAGGACTAGAGAGAATGGCACGAAGCTGAGTCGTGGTGGTAGGGGAGGTAGGTTGGTTATTAGGAAACAGTTCTTCACCTGGAGGGTGTTCAGGCACTGGAACAGGCTCCCCAGGGGAGTGGTCACGGTACCAAACCTACTGGAGTTCAGGAAGTGTTTGTACAATGCTCTCAGGCACAGGGTGACTCTTGGAGTTGTCCTGTGCAGGGTCAGGAGTTGGACTCGATGATCCTTGTGGGTCCCTTTGAGCTCAGGACAGTTTATGGTTCTGTATTTCTATGGCAAAGCGTTGATTGTGCAGTCGCCTTTAGAGCCATCTTTACTGCCTTTTTGCAGGATGCACTTCTGGGGTTTGCACTCACTCATGCAGCTTCTTTGTGAACTTCTTCCCCTCAAAACTGAATCACAAGGCACACAGAGAGCCAAGACTGGAACAGGATATGTTGCTTCTGTAGAGAAGCCCGTTGCGGAAACTAACTGTGCTATTTTGGGTTATACCACGATGGGCTGGCTGGGTTTGATGACATTTCTGTCCTGTCTGGGATTAACCTGATGGGGACGGTAAGACAAAAAATAACATTAGAAGCGAATAAACCCCTCAGAATTGCATTTTGGATGCCAGAGGATGCTCATCCTCAAAACCTAATTGTTTTAAACCAATTTGCTGATTAGTTCAAGCCAACTTTCAGACTCCTGTCTGAGTAATAGGCATTTCTGTGGAGTTAATCAGAAAGAACTGCAGTTTCTTTTACCATGAGCAAAAATAAATGTCAGACTGAGGACAATGTGTAACAGCAATGACTGGATTTGTTGACTTAGCCAGAAATACACAGCCAGTAAAAAATAAAATAATGTGGAAATACCTCACAGGCTTCTGAATCAGTGCTGACAGTCCCTCTGGAGCTTTACTTGCAGTTGGTGAATAAAGATGTTGAGAGGGGTAGCAGGAGTGGAGCAGTGCAGGAGATTCCCTCTGGGTTCAGGTGGGTCAGGGCTCTTCCTCATCTCTCACTCTGCCCATCTGCAGGGGCTCAGCATCCCAGGCTGGACTTAACCCCTGCCTTTGTGCTTCTGTTTTGGGAGAGAAAGAAAGAATCCTGGGACAAACTTTTGGCTGGTAAGTTTTGCTAGATCAGAGCTGTTTTCTGAGCATGATAGAGCCAAGAGAGGGCTCATCCATCCCAGCTTGGGTGCTGCAGAGCTGCAGTTCAAATGCCCACAGCCAGTGCTGCGTGGTGAGTAGATGAAGTGACATGGCTGTCACAGAGGTACTTGGGTGCCTTGGTGAAGAGCTTCTCAGGATCTCCCATCCAGCCCTCATTATTGTGGTGAGTTGACACTGGCTAGATGCCAAAAGCCACTCTGTCACTTCCCTCTGCAAAGGGAGAGGGGAGAGAAAATAGTAACAAAAGGCTCATGAATTGAGATAAAGGCGGGGGAGATCATCAACTAATTACTGTCATGGGCAAAACAGACTTGATTTGAGGAAATTAATTGAATTTATTACCAGTGAAAATACACCAATCAAAATCAGAGCAGGATAATGAGAGATAAAATGAATTTTACAAAGACCTTCCACCCACCTATTCCTCCTTCCCAGGCTCTACCTCCTTCTCCTTGGACAGCACAGGGAGTTTACCATCAGTTCATCACAGGTTGTGTCTGCTGCTGCTCAGAGAGGGGAGTCCTTTCCCTCCTCTCCCATGTTCGCTCCACGAACTTCTCCAGCGTGAGGCCTTCCCATGGGCTGCAGCTCTTCACGAACTGCTGCAATGTGGGTCACTCTTCCGAGGGGTGCAGTCCTTCAGGGACAGGCTGCTCCAGTGTGAGTCCCCCACAGGGTCACAAATCCTACCAGGAAACCTGCTCTAGCATGGACTCCTCCCTCCATGAGTCCTCAGGTCCTTGTCAGGAGCCAGCTCCAGCACAGGTTCACAGCCCTGTTTCAGTCGTCCACCAACACGGGTGTGGTCTTCTCCACAGGCTGCAGATGGATCTCTGCTCCCCTGTGGTCCTCCATGGGCTGCAGGGGCACAGCTGCCTCACTATGGGCTGCACCATGGGCTGAAGTGCCTGAAGCACCTCCTCCAGCTCCTTCTTCACTGTTCTCCGTAGAGAGTTTATCACTAGTCCAACTATGTGAGTTTGGCATCATATTGGGATACTATGGTGTGGAGGAGGCAGATACAGTGTACCCTCTTTCTGGCTGGTTAATACCCTAGCTTGCAGTGAATCCACCCTCCCTCCCCACCTCTAAAATGGTAAAATGTTTTTTACCATTTTAGTTAGAAACATAAACAACCTGGTGTTGTGTAACAGGCTGCCAGGGCTTGTTGCTCATCCCCCACAATGCTCAGCCACAGAGGATACACACAGGAGCTGGTACTCCAGCCCTGTGCCTGGGTTCCTCCCCATGCATCACTGTGATTTAACAATATGTGGTGGGAGACTTAGCAGACTGAAAAGGGCTTCATCTTCCCTGGATGAGCTCAGCTTTTTTTACAACACTCCGCTTCCACCGGTTGATGTCTTTCCAAGAGTCTGAAGTCAGGATAGTGACCCTGAAGTCAGGATAGTGACCCACAGCCAGAGCATCTGCTAGAGCTCTCTGGATGAAGTGCTGAGCCTGCTGCCCTCTGGGCAGGAGCCTGCCAGGAGGTTTGCCCATAAACTTCTGGTATTTAGTGTGGTAAAACAGGGGTTTATAGAAAGTTTTAGTGGTGGCAGGGGTGTGCCAGTGTGCTTGGATGCATTCATGAAATAATGTTGTTGTTTGAAGGAAGTTGCTGAAATGGTACCCATGGCTGGTACAATCAGGGAAGATTTACCTTCTCTCCATTTCTCCTGTTTCCTGCCCATCTCTTTTGATAATTTTGAGTCTTTCTGTGTTGTGCTTCTTTAACTTTTTGTTTGCTTACAAACCTCCAAGGAGTGCTGTTAACTTCATAGAGTTTCAGTGCTTTTGCCTTTGCTGTGTTGAGCAGTGCGTGCCGGTTGGATCATTGCTGTTATTTCAGATTTTCCCGTCTCCCCACAGGCTGCTTTTGATGTCAAAGGCACTTGTTGAAAAAAGGAAGATTTCCACAAAAAAGCTTATCACACCTCTGATACTTTCAAGCACGACTCCTGTTGCGCATCTGTTCTGCTTTCCCTTGTCAATTAAAAGCTGATTAAAGGGGTAGGAATACCAATTTCGGCTATTTTTAGGGCACGCATCACTTTGATACTTTTGCAGTGGGATGTCCAGAAGACTACTTGGTGACGGGTGCAGGGACTTTGGGGCATGCCCGTGGGCCCCAGGCACTGCTGCCTGTCAGGGCACTGCAGTGCTGAGCATCGACGTGGCAGCCCTTGGGCCGATCAGCAGCAGAGGCTGGGAGTTTGGGGAAGCTCTACAGCGGAAACATGTACTTCATCTGGCTGAACCCTCTCCTTTGGAAAGTGGGAATAGGTCCAAATTTCCCACTTGCTGGAGCTTTCCCCTGTGTGCAAGCTCTCCCCTCTCCTTCTAGATTGCTTTCCATTTTCCAGTGTGCAGCTGACACATCTGGGTAGGAGCATCATGGGCTTCTGTGCAACACATCAGCCTTATACTACCATGCTGACTTCCCTCAGTGATATCCCGAGGGATAGGGATAGCAGTGATGATAGATAGCTGCTCTCACCCAGCAATACCCTTCTCAGTGCAATCCTTCTTCATGGATTGTGTTTCCCACCCTGCATGGAGACAGCCAGAAGAGTCCTTTGAAGCCTGAGCATCACCTTGTACAGGTGGAACCTCTTTTGGACATGAATCAGGAGGCAGCATCCCTAATTTGGATTGACAGAGCAGTGTTGGAGCCACAGCTCAAATCTGCCAGAGCCTTTTCTGGCAAATCACTTCAAAAAGGGTGTTTCAGTGTTGTTTAATGAACAGAAGAGAAAGCTGAGCATGGGGCACAGACAGGTTGCAAGGCAGGAGTTAACAGCTGCAGGTACCTCCAGGAGCAACCAGAGCTTCACAGTACCATAGCCAATACCAGGGCCAAGAGCAACTTTCCTGTCTGTTCACTTACTTTACTTTCCCACCTGAGTGTTTTGTGCAATTTTCAAAGCATTGTGTGCATATTCTGATTCTCTTCCCCTGGACTAAGCAGGTATCCTTCTTTCCCTTCGTTGGTTTCTTCACACAGAGGTAGGGAATGGCAAAATATTTGTTCAGAGATAAAATAAATGTGTTTTATCTAGTCAGGAAACCTGGGTATGGGCAATACCTGAGTATAGTTTTTGTTTGTTTGAAGCAGCTTGGAATTTTTAGGAAAATCAGACGAATCTTCCCTCAGGATGAGCTACTTAACAAGTGTCCTGCCATCCAGACTGATAAACACCAGGCAAATCCAAAACAGAACCCAGCACTGTTCTCTCCAGATGCCAAGTTTGTGTTTGCTTTGGGGTTTTAATTATAGGCAGTTCCCTCAAAACCAAATGAGTGTTTTATTTGTTATCGTCTTCCCCTCTTTCTCCTCCTCCTTGTGCACTTCTCCCTTCTGCTGCCTGTTGGCTGCGTGCTGGGCTTTGCTGGGCTGCACCATTCCTGCCACCACGGGGATGGCACCGCTCTTGTCTCCAGCCCTCCTCAGCCCTTGCTCTTGCTCTGGCACTGATCCACCCACAGCTCACTGTGCAGATGGAAAGTAAGCTTGTGTCTGTACTGGGTGAGCTTTCTGCTGGTCAGTGAGCTGCATCAGCAGCTGGAGGGCTTTGGGGTGCGCCAGGGCCAGCAGTGGCTTTAGGAAGTGAGGAAAGGTTACCTGGTCTTTTTCAGTAGCAAGTGTTACACTTGCATATATTATGGAGCTTTCAGCCCAATCCAGGTCACCCAGCAAGGCTGCATCCTCATCACTTAAAAGACAAGAAAGTTTAGTGGATTTTTTTCTCCCTCCAAAAAGGTCAACTGCTTTGAGAGTCCCAAAACCACCGAGGTATAGATAGTCATTGATTTTTTCACCTCTAAACTATTGGGAAAGTAACCCCAGTCCTCTGCGGGTAACCATGGCACAGGGTAAAATTTTATTTCAATAGAAGGGAATGGCCTGGTAGATTATCAGCTCCTTTTATTTCAGTGTAGGGTTGTCTTGTCACCCACGCACATGTAGAAATATGCTTCGTTCTCATGTGTTCACTGATGCATTCAAGCTAAACAAGATTGAGCCTGGTGGCTGCTTGGATAGGGCATTCCAGGTGCCATCTGTACATGAATACACTGGTGGTGCAGGGAATGTTTTTTTCCCACCTGTATGAGACACTTGTTTTTGGAGGTGCCTTCTGATGATCATTCGGGATGTTAGCGCCTTTCTTTGTACACTCACATTTATCTTTGTATTTGCTAAATTTCAATTCTCTTTCTTCCTTCTGAACAGTTTTCTTTTTGTTGAATAAACTGTTCCTCACAAACCATACCAATGAGGTCACTGATGTTGTGAGGGGTTTGGGTGATTGGGTTTTTAACAGCTCTTTTCCACCCAAGGGTGGGTTTCCCTTCATTTTTCACCTTCTAACTGGTTTTCCAAGCCTTCCTCACCTTGTGAGTTCCTAAATATGGGTTTTTAAATGTAGCTGTGGGATTCTTTCAAAGAAATTTAAGCCTTCTGACAATAGAGTTGCACTTTTTGTGTTGTTTTCCACAGACCTATACAATATAAAACATTGTTCCCCAAGGACCAGATGGCTTGAAATCCACCATTCAACCAGGGTAGAGTAGCACACTTGTTCACTTAAATCTGTTCCTTTTAATAGTTACCAGTTATGGTTATTAGGAATTTTCTGTGCTGTAGGTGATTTGTAACCCTTCCATTCTCATATAACTGTGTGGATGGCAAAATCAGAGGTCTGGTTGGTGTTTGCCCAGGGCACCCACTTTGGTCATATGAGCTTGGGCAGAGTGCTGTACTAACGTGGCTCTGTGGCTTTTGTCTTAAGCTGGATTGAGTCCTAGTCAACTTTGGGCACAAGCAGAGCAAGCCCAGGTCTGTCTGCACATGTCTGGGTGGACACATCCCATTCAGATCATGTGAAATCCCTACTCATCAGAGCCTTAGAGGGACCTTCTTGCCTTTGGCTATGCCTGTGAACTGTGTAGCACTGGATATACAAAATAATCACAGGGAGCCTGAAAATGCCTGTGATGTGAAATTGTAACACTAATAAAAACAAAGGAATTGTTTGTGTTCAACCAAGCAGAGTCGTGCCTGTTTCTCAAAGAACAATGTTTTCAGCTTTACACTCCTTGGAGAAGCCCTGATCAACAGTGCTGTTGCTGACCTGCAGCGTAGGTGATTGCGAGGTGGCAGGCGCAAGCTCTTGCCTAAGAAACTTTCTCATGTGCACATGTGCAAAATGTCTGATGTGAGTGTGGGAAGTGCTTCCCAGTGGGGAAGGCAGGGCCTGTGTTGTGCAGTGCAGATGCTGTGGTGTCCCTCTGTATGGGGCAAATCAATCCCGAATCTGCAGAGATGCAGCTCAGCCCCAGCGAGAAGCACCGAAGGAGGTAGGGGAGCTCTCCCTGTGTGTCTGTAAGGTCTGTGGTTTATGCCTGGCTTCTGTCAGTGGCAGTGTTAGTTCAGGTCGTGTTCTTCTAATGGATGAGTGTAAAGGGAGAACAAACCCATCCCTGCTGCGTGTGCATGTCTGTTCTGTGCTGCAGTGCACAGGTCCCATGTGGCTGTTGGATTCTCATCAGTCAGCGGGTCCTGCTTGGGGCTGCTGGCACTTGTGGCTGGGCAGGGCAGGCTCAGCCCTGCCCGTGGCATGGCCAGCCCTGGAGCCTGGTGGAAGAACTTGTCTTGCAAGTCTCTCCTGGGCAGCAGAGGGAAAGTCACTGCCATGTGGGCTTGCTTTTTTTCCCCCTATGTCTTTCAATTTGGGAGAAGCTCTGTGTCAGAGCTGCCCAGGGTGTGAGATGTGATACTCATGGGTTGTCTTCCTGGCCACTTTGGCATCTCCTTGACTGGATAGCAGAGATGCCAGCACACATGTGGGGGTTGGAGCTACTGGCAGAGTTGGGACCAGAACACTCTAAGGTTTGCTCAAGGCTGTTTGGAGCCAAACAGCAGCAAGGGGTGCTTGGTGTTGGTCACCTTTAGATGACAAAAGTGGAGGGATGGAAAAGTTTCAGGGATCCAGAGCAGCTCATCTGGTCTCACCGTGACCCTGACGAGGATGGGCTGAGAGAGCTGGGGTTGTTCCGTGCAGAGAAGAGAAGGCTCCTGGGAGACCTTATTGTGGCCATTCAGTACTTAAAGGGGGCTTATAAGAGATGAGGACAGACTTTTTGTCAGGGCCTGTGATGATGAAGGGTAATGGCTTTAAACTAAAGAGGGTAAATTCAGACTAGATATAAGGAAAACAATTTTTTACAATGCGTGTGGTGAAATGGTGGAACACATTGCCCAGAGTAGAGCAGATGTCCAATCCCTGGAAACATTCAAGGTCAAGTTGGGTGGGGCTCTGAACCACATGATCGAGTTGATGTCCCTGCTCTTTGCAGGAGGGTTGGACTGGGTGACCTTTAAAGGTCCCTTCCAATCCAGCCTATTCTGCGATTTCCAGTCTGACAGAGAGAGCATCACTGCAGTGCCGTCATGGTTGCCAGCAAGCAGCTTGTGCTTGCAGACAAGGGTAATGCTGTGGTCTTTGATGTACAAGAAATCATTGTGGGATGCCTTCCATGTTACCAAGAGTGGTGTGTCAAGAGGTGCTGGTAGTAACTGGTGGAAGCACCTTGTGCTGTGATTTGTTTGGGAACAAATAGGGTGTTGCTGTAAGTAGATGCAGCAACAGGTTAGCTGGGTCTGGGTGCACTGTGAAGTGTGCTCAAGTAACTTGTGGCTTCCTGACTACATTATGCAGGTGGCCTTCTTGGTCATGTTGTCTGCTGTAAGCCTGGGGATCATACCCAGTGCAAGCAGATATCTCTTGACCTTGATGGGTGTTTAAAAGTGTTATTTTCCCCACTGTGACAGTAGGAGCACTAACCATGCCCCAGAGCCTGTTGTCCTTTGTACAAATGTTGAATCAAAGGCTGTCCATCCCCCAAGGAGCTCATGGTGTGGATCAATGACAGGAGGTTGTGACTGGTACATGCATGTGGGAGAGTAAAATAAAAATGCCAGGGCACTATTGATTATCTTGACAGACATGCCTGAGAACACCAGCAGCCTCACAATTATTGAGTTTTTTGGTAAATGTCACAGCAAAGGAGAGTTTTTATGAAGTCGCTGAGGTGGTCTGGTAGATATTTGAGATGAATTTCTACCAGACAAGGGGCAGGAAGGGAGAAAAATAATTTAGTATCTAAGGCATTTTCCATTGACTGGCCCAGGAGACCAAGTTCCTCAGTAACAGTCAACATCATAAGAGTCAACAGCAGCTAGTGGGTACTTCAGGGCATGGGGTAAGCATTGAGAGTTACAGAGCTCGTGTGATGAAACAGGGAGAGGGGCTATCCTTGAGAAGATGAAGTGGGATAGAAGGCATGACCCACGTGGTAGTACTCTTGCTGGTCAGGAGGGTCTCAGGGAAGGGTGGGTGTATTGGCTGGGATGTGGGAAAGCAAGAGCTTCAATGACAATGGCAGATTTGGATGCTGGATGGAAGAGCATTCAAAAGATGTCCTGAGACTTATTTTTGAACATGAGACCAGTCTGGAGCAGAGAGGAGAGTCTGCATGGAGGAGAGCACAGACCATCATAATGATACAAATTTCTGGTGGAGGTGAAGGGGAGGTAGAGAAGGATGGGAGCATGGGTGGAACACAGGGCCCATGGGGAGGGAAATCTGAGGTTGAACTGGAGGATGATAAAAGAGTTAGGAAGGGAGAGATGAGAGACTGACAGAGGCAGGTTGGAGAAGCCAAAGCTGAGTAGAGGGACATAGGGATTTTGACCTTTGGCTATGGAGCCACTCTTTTTTCAGTAGAACCATGAATAAATAATATTATTGCTTCCAGACCCATTCAGGATCCTCTGCAGATAAACCAGTGCAGACAGGGAAAAGCTTTGTGTGTAATGTCATCTTGGAGTGCATGAAACAGAGCAGAACCAGATGGGCAAGAGAGGTGATTATCCCACTCTGGTCAGCATTGGTTTGGCCTCACCTGGAGCTCTGTGTGCAGTTCTAGGCCCCACCAGTTAAGATGAATGTGAAGGTCCTTGAATGCATCCCAGGGAGGGCAACAAAGTTGGTAGAAGAGCTGGAAGTCATGTCCTGTGAGGAGCATGTGAGGGCTCTGGACTTGTCTAGTTTGGAGACAAGGAGGCTGAGGGGCGACTTCATTGCTCCCTAACAGCTTCCTGAGGAGGGAAAGGGGAGAGGAGAGGGCAGTGCTGAGCTCCTCTCCCTGGGATCCTGTAGTAGGATGTGTGGGAATGGTCCTAAGCTGCATCAAGGAAGGCTTGGACTGGACATGATGAATAATTTCTTTGCTAACAGTTGTCAAACACAGAAACAGGCTTCCTAAAGAGGTGGTGAATGCCCTGAGCCTGACAGCATTTAAGAGGCATTTGGACAGTGCCTTTGATTATATTCTTTAACTGTTGGTCACTCCTGAAGCAGTCAGACATTTGGACTACATGTTTGTTTTAGGTCTCTTCCAACCAAAATGGTCCGTTCCATTCCTATCCTATCCTATCCTATCCTATCCTATCCTGTCCTGTCCTGTCCTGTCCCTGTGCTATGCTATCCTATTCTGTCATCAGAAGTGGCTCTGTCTGTGTGCTTTGGTCAGGGACCCCTGCTGCACTCCTGCCTAGGAAGGGATCTGCCTGGCTCCAGGCACTTTCTATCCCATCTCCCCACTTGTGATGGGGATGCTGTTCCCATAAAAGAGGCATGTGCTGATGTCTCTGCCTGGCTACACAACCCAGCTCTGGAAAACCTCAGCTCCTAGATTACCAGCATAGCAGGGCTCTCTGTCTGCAAAGGTGTAAGATTACAAAACACACACTCGCAAGGCTTAACCAAAACCACCTCATTTTTAGCAGTTTGTGAGGGTTTATTCATTACGCTTCAGCAGAGGAATGCAGGAATGTGAGCAGCATTAAACCTATTCATTTGGCAGGAGGCATCTCCTCTCCCCTGCTCCAGCCTGCTTGGCTTTAATGATAATTGCACCTCTTGAGTTGCTGAGCTGGCTCTCTGCCACACTGGCCCTCCCCACACAGATGTGTGTGGCACAGTGCTGGGAAAGAAGGCTGGAGCCGGGAAAGAGCTTTGGCTAATGCTTTGGAGCAGGGCTGTCATTCCCTCTGGGATGCGCTCCACACGCTGCTTTGCATCCTGCCCTACATCTCATCCTGCATCCTGCCCTGAATCCTGTCTTGCATCCCATCCTACTTACACCTCTTCCCAGACTCCCCTGCTGTGGGCAGCTGCCTGCTTCAGAAAAGGCTTTGCCTTCTCCCTGCCAAGCCCTCAGCCCTGCAAATGGCCTAGGCTGAGGTTTGAATGGCTCCTATCTCCTTTCCAAAGAGCCTGTTCTGCATGTCCTAGGCCACCCTGCCTGTGTAGCACTGCCCCAGTGCCAGCATGGGCAGAGACTCATGGATGTTCTTTTGCTCTTGACTCTGGGCAGGGAAGAGGGTGACAGTCACTCCCTAACTCTTACATATCCTGGTGGGGAATTCATGTTGTTGTTGTTGTTGTTATGATTATTATTATTTCTTCGGTGCCTCTGATTAACCATCCACAAATGCATCTAACAGTATCCTAGCATCGAAAATTTAACTACTGATTTTAAAAGCCTTGTCACTTTAAGAATGGGAAATAATAATACAAAAAAAACCACAAAAACCAAGGCAGCAGTAATTTTTGTTGGCTTGTTAAGAATTTGAAAGATGCAATAAAATCAGATTTTGGCTTTATTCATGCTGCCCGTTCCCAGAGGAGGAATGTGGTGCTCTGCATAACCTGGCTGCTTGCAGCAGCTGCTGCTGTCACTGCTCTCGGCTCTGCTGCTGGAGTTTCACATAAAGGGCCTGGGAAGCTGAAGGAACCGGTAGCGCTGGATCACTAATGAGAAGACAAGTACTGTGTGTGAGATGGGGATGCACAGGCTGGGCAGCTGGAGCATTTGTCAGCAGAAGTGAGCTCCGTGGGTACAATAGCACTGTCGACCTAAGAGAAGCTGATGCAGTTGAATTTGAGCCACAGAGACATGAGAACATTTTATTGAAGGTAGCTTCAAGGTCTGTTTAAAGGACACTGTTCCAAAGGGTCTGTAGTGAGAATGGGAGCAGCCTAATTCAGTTCATTAGCTGGGGACCAGCCAGCAGCTGGGGGCCCCAAGGTTTCACCTGCTGCACAGCACCAAAGAGGAGACAGCCTGTTCCTAGAAGCTGAGATGAAACTAATTGTGTTTCAGCAGCTGGGATGCATTTGGACAGAGTCTATTAACTGCACATGTACTTAAAATATTAATTAAACCCTCTTTCCTGGCAGGACTGGGTGATGGAGAGTTAAGTGGTAAAGAGGTTTTCTTAGCCCCCCCATTCCCATATTTGGGATCCTCAGGTGCAGTGCTTTGGTACCCAACTTCTGGATTTTGGGCTAAGTCACTAAACTGCTTCATGCCTGTGGTCCACAGTTGTACAGCAAGAGCTAGGGCAGAGGTGGTCTATGCTCTCTATCAGCCGCAGTTTTGGTCATGGGTATCACCAGTAGATAGTCCCTAGTCCCTGTCCAATTTGCTCTTGGTCAGGTTGAACCTCTCTGAAGGTGTGACTTTTAGACGCATTATCATCAGTGGCTATGATGATAATCCCTTAATTGTTCATTTGTACAGTAATTTAAGAGTTTACAAGAAGGCCAAATGAATTAATCTGAGGAGGGTGAGAGGATGGGATGGACAAAATAGGGCCACTAGAGCAAGTAAAGGAATTAAAAAAGAGCAAATAAGTCTGTGGCAAGATGAGGGACTCTACTGTCTGCTCTCTCCACCTAACACATTCACTGTCCGGAACTGAGAAGAAGCAGCTGCTTGACAGCACATTGGAGAATATATATAGCAAACAGAAATACTTTGCATCATCTTCTGTCCTGGTGGTCCTCCAGTCAGGGTGGACCAGCTGACCATGTGATGCCCTCCATGGTCACCTGTACAAGTGATTCAAACAGTCAAGCACCATCACAGCCATAGCCCCAGGCGTCGTGCTGCTGGAAGGGTCCAGCTTTGCAACCTTTGGGCAACTCTGAGGTCAGAGTTGTTTGCTTTGATAGGGACTCTGTATGGCAAGGTCCACACACTGGTAGCTCCTGGTTCTCTGAAATGCCCTCTCTCAGTCACCTTAGTGTGTAGTTGTTTAACTCAGACCTTGGACACAGAGGGTTTGGGACAGTAAGAACAGAACAGAAATCCTTAGTGATTTTTTGGTGGTTTTTTTCTTGAAAACGCCTGCAGATATCAATCTTATTTTTTTAATGGAGAAACGGATCCACATGTGCTACCTGCCCTGACAGCCCTTGCTCTCTGCAGAAAGTCTGCATTCCTGACCTTAAAACACAGAAAAATTCTAATGAGGAAAACAACAAACAAACACGAAACAAAAGAAAGAAGCGATGTATTTCCGACTACCCTCGGAGCAGGGACAGTGCCCAGTGCTTCCCAGCACCTGTAAAGGTGGGGCACGCCCTATCCTGGGAAATGGCTGTGCCATGTAACCGCCCTGCTCTCCTGCCGGTAACTCATACCCTGCAGCGAGGCAGCGCAGAGTGGATAGACTTGTGCTCAACCAGTCCTGCTTTCTCCTCGCCCAGTGGGTTGTTGGGCAACTTAAGGATTGCTCAACCCAGTGGAAGTTTCTCCATCAGGATGACGGGTGCTAACTACACTTAAGTAGTCATTAAGTTCTTTGAGATCTATGGAATCGAATTAAAAGATAAGGAGAGGAGGTGGGGGAAGGGATACAAGTGTCACGAATTTAATTGCGAAATCTTTTTCATTGTATCACCTTAGTATTTATTCTGATCCCACTGCTACTGTTGGCTTTCTAGACCTAGATAAAGATTGTGGTGAACCCAAGACCCTGAATCTTGCTGTTGCTGCTAGGTTATGCTTGACATCATTACTGTGTTAACAGCAGCAGCAAGACTGATAAAAAATATTTGTGTCTCCTGGAACGTAACCTCTTTGGGATGAGAAGAGGTCCTGGCACTGCACTCTGCCCAGATTTAGCCACAGATAATGGGAGTTTTTCCTACCGACATCTTGGGGCGATGGATGGTTGTACAACACAGTCCTTTCGTAGCGTCCTTGCAGTGCCTGCTCTTCTCCGTGGGCTTTCTTGTCCGACGGCGGGTGGTCAGGTGCCACTGTGGGGCTCAGGCTGTGCCAGCCATGTGCTGCCCAGTCAGGCAGGGCACAGCTGGTGACTTGCTCTGCGGTTGTTGCAACCCTCTCCCAGGACCTCTGGCTGAGCTCAGCTCTGCGTGTATACACATGCAGGGGAGCATCGCGAGAGCCGGCAGTCCTTCCTCCTCCTCCTCCCTGGTGCTGGAGCTAGCTGGCGAGCCGGCATCAAAGCAAAATTTCCCACTGCTGTCTCTTTCCTCGGAGGCTGCCTGTCTCCGTCGCTGGCTTTCAGTGGCGTTGGAGCCTGCCTGGGAATGGGCGCCACTCCCACATAGCTCCTGGGTCGACTCTCATTAGGAAGGGCGTATTCCTTGGAGAGGGTGAGCTGTGCCTCTCATTTTGTTTCTCCACGTAGGAGCCGGGCTGCAAAGCCAGGACGCAGAGCTGTGTTTCTTCCCCAGGGCTTGTTCTCGCTGGGGCTGGCTGTGGCTGGCAGCCCTGTTGGTCGTGGTGTGGTGATTAACGCTGGCACAGTGGCACTGCCTGGATGGCTGAGCCCTTCCTGTGTGTACTGGGCTGTTCTGCTGGACCCTGGGCAGGTGCCCCATCAGAGCTGTGCCCTGGTTTTGGGTGGGGGTCTTACCGCTTGTCCTGAGTTCCCCATGTACTCTGTGGTGGTGAAGGACATCTTCAGGGAAAAAGTCACCGTCCCCAGTTCTGGTGCTGCTGTTCCCCAGGGTCCTTCCAGAGCTGGTGGCCCTGATGTAGCTCAAAAACCCAAACTGGGTACTTTGCTAGTGAAAGAGGGGTAATGATTTGTGCCAGAGACAAGGAGTGAGTTGTGCCCTCTCCAAACCAAGTGAAGAGATCTGGGCTTCAGAATCTCCCCAGAAGTGGTTTCCATCTTGACACTACCCAGCGCTACTGGGGTTACTGGGTAAAACACCATGGTCTTGTCCCCACATCTTCCCACTGACTACATCATCATCATTTATCCTTAGGCTTTATCAGGGTGCAGCCGCTGATGCAGCTTGGGTGCTCACTCATCTCCTTAGAGCAGGAGGAGGAAGAGGAGAGGTTGCCCAGAGAGTAGGTAGATGCACCATCCCTGGAAACATTAAAGGTCAGGTGGGACTGTGCTCTAAGCAACCTGATCGAGTTGATGTCCCTGCTCACTGGAGGGGTTTAGAGTAGATGGTCTTTAAAGGTCTCCTGAAACCCAAATGATTCTATGAGGGCAGCCCCCAGCCTGGCTAACCCAGAGGGGCGAGTGGGGTGCAGGGCATCCCCCGACCTTGTTGCAGAGTTGTAGGAATGGAAGACAGAAGCTGGCCCAGCACATGGTGCCATGAGCAACAAAGGCATAGTTGCATGCACTGAGGGGAGATCTGAGTACTCACATTGCTCAGTTAAAAATTCCTCCCAAAATGAGTGTCTCAGGACCTTTTTAAAGGCTGTTGCTAATTAATGCAGACCCTACCTGTGCTTGCTCTTCAATAGCGGGGTGCATCAGTCTGAAAGCAGGCTGGAGAGGCAAAACAAGTTTTGGGTTTTTTTCATCTTCCCACAAGACATGCCTTTCTGAACACCAAAAGACATATTTGCATTTTTTGGGACATAGTGTGAATACTTCTAGCAAATACTGAAATAAATACACGTGTCCATCCCACATGAGTATATTCACGGCAGTAGGAGATAACTGCATTTGAAGGCATCAGCATCTTGTTACTCCTGCATAGCTTGTTGGTCAGGGAGCCTCGTGAAGTTGTCATGTCCTTTGACTGTTTCAGCTCATACCTGTATTGTCCCTGGTGTGTACCCAGCTTCAGCCGTGGGCTTCTCTCTTCAGCACCTAGTCAGAAACAGCTTGCCTTGGGTTTGCACTTGATGTTTCTAGCTGGTTCCTCCCGTGCTGCAGGATCGCACAGTAAGCCAGTCAGCTGAGAAGTGGGATCACTTCACCAAACTCAGTCCAGTTTTTTTGATAGCACACATATATACAGCTAGTCACTAAAAAACTAAAAGCCCAAGGCCACATTTGGTGGTTCATTCCTTTGGCAGCTCAGCAGTCCTTCTGCACTGCTACACCCAAAACCATCTCAGGCTGCCAACAGCAAAGGATGTTGCTGAACACACTTGCAATAGGGAACCCATCCAGCTGACATTTTTTCTCTCCCCTGGGTTGTTGTTCTGTAGATTTGGTTCCCCAATCCAGTTCGCAGTCTCGCATGGCAAACTGGCATGCACTGGCATGGCTGAGAGGGAGGAAGTAATGGAAACAATATCATGGGTTGGTCCCAGTGCCAGAAAGCTTGTGGGGGAGAGTCACAGGCCTAATCACATCGAAACCTTGGGAGCTGCAGCTGAACTGGGAACCTCCTCGGGCTTTGTGCCTGCCCTACTTCCCAGGGCAGATTGGTTGATGATGATAAATGGGAAAGTCTCAGCACCCAGGTCCCTGCACACACAGCTTGTTCCTTTGTGCTCTTGCTTTTAAAGTTAACAGCACAAAATGTTAGAGATTGGAAGAGTGTTTGATAATTCTTTTCACATTCTCATATTTTTCTATATTTGAATCTCATCCTGATACTCTCTGTCAGTATTGGTTCAGAGCAAGACCACCCCTGACAGATGTGAAGTTTGGGAGGAGCTAGGCTGAGTTCCAGGCTTGGTGCTGGATGCCACACTTAGGTTTTTTGTCCTTCTTGCCCCAGATGAGCCAAGATCCCCTCCCAGGAGCTGTGTTTCTGTTTGGCTTGTGTGGAGCTGGGTTTTGAATCGTTTGCAGACTATTCTCAGCAGTGGGTTGCTTGCCAACATCCTTGCTGCAGTGTGGAGATGGAACCATTGATATCCCTGCTCATTGCAGGGGCCTTGAACTAGATGGCCTTTAAAGGTCTCTTTCAACCCAAACTATTCTATGATTCTATGATCCCCAGTTCTGTGGTCCAACAGGTGATTATTTCTAACTGGCCTGAGGGAACTCCTTTTGCAGAAGGGGAGAACAGGCACATCCTTCCTCTCCCCAGCTTTCTTCCAGCATGTAGCATCCCTGAGATGCACTATTTCCCCTGGCTCAGTGTGCAGTAGCACCAAACCTTCTCTTTCTTTTGATCCAGGGCTCTTAACCGAGCAGCATGATACTCATGTGCTAGCCAAACAGCTTTGATTCTGCCGTGCAATGTGGTGTGCATGTGTCCAGGTTGACAGGGGCTGTAAACACCCATTTCCTTACAGAAGTTGAGAGTAAATGAAACCAAAGCTCATAATTGCAGTTTGGTGTATTTATTTATTTATTTTTCCTAATGGTCCATGTGTTTTTAGCACTTAATTTTTTTAACTTTTAGCACTGGATGCAAGGGGATGCTGCATCAGTGTGTACCTACAGTGTCCCTTGTTAGCTCACAGCTCTCATCTCAGGGGCAAGAGACGATGCTAACAGCAGCCAGGTCTCCAAAAGGTATTTTCCTGTAAATCCTGGAGACGAATCACACTAATGGGAGGTGACTGGCTGCAAACTTGTGGCCAGAGGAAGACGGATTGTTTTGAGCAGGGGTGTTGTGACCTGAAACTTAGGCCTGTGGCTGGGTCACTGCCCTTCTTTCAAGTTGTTTTCACTGGGCTGGAAGCTTTCTTGTTACGCATGGAGTTGCATCCAGGGAGGATCTGAAAGGTCGCTTAACCCTTTGCCTTCTGTGAAAGCAGAAAGAAACCGTAATACAATAAATCCAAAGGAAGCCAACCATCCTCCAATAAAAAGACCCTGAAAGCTGAAAAAACCCCCAGAGGAGGATGCTGGGTTTATATTGCCTGTTCAGCAAATAGCCTGCATCTAAGTTGAGGTTGCAGCAAAGGTTTATACAGAAATTCAATGCCATTTGGGATGTAACACAGGTAATAGCGTTTTTTTTCCCCTATTCTCTCTCCTCCCTTCATCTTTGCTCTAATGCATTTCACTGAATTACAGTGCAAATCCGTGGCTGTATAAATACCAAGTGGGGAGGGGGGGGAAATGCAGCAGAAACCACAGTCATTGTCCAGGCGGTTCTTTGATGTATTTCACCCGTGAATATAAACTGTGAGCCTTGTGGGATAGTTTTGGGCTAAAAGGGGCTTGAGACTGGTTTGTTGGGTGCCTTATAAAAACGCTTCACAGGCATTTCACTTCCCATCCTTTCTCTCTTGATGCGTGTGCCTTGCAGGAAAGGTGCTTGTACTCTTGGCTCCAAAGGTTAAACCCCTTTTACTGTGCAAATACTGCTTGGGATCCACAATTTATTCATATATTTAACACCTTGAAAGATATAAGTCCAGGTTCTGGCACTGCCAGATCCATGTTCTCCGCTAGCATCTTAGCTTTAACCAGGCTTGTCGGGGAAAACATGTTCCTCAGGCCAGATCCTACACCTGATGTTGGAGTCAGGAGTGGAGCCATGCTGGCAGTGGTGGGTCTGCAGTGATGAAGGAAAGGACAGGGGGATTTGGCAGCTGGGCTTGTTTGTTTGTTTGGGAGTGCAGGGGGAGGACTAGTCTGTGATGCTTGGCAATAAATTTGGCCTGATACTTAAGTACCAGTTCCCAGGAAATTGCCATCAGAGTAATTAGCGTGTGCTGACTTATTTGTACAGTGATAACAGCAGGAAAGTATTGAAGCAGGAAAAACAAACACATTATTCATTTGAACCTTCAATCCACAGCCTTTACCTGACAGTTCACTATTTGCAATACACAGGTCTATTTTTAGGCTTCCAAGTCAGGTGAACTCTTCTTTCATTTTTGTTTTGCATTTTGGATTTTATTTTGCTGACATAAATTGGAAATGAATCTGTGCTTAGAGATAAACAAACCCAATTTAAAAATAAACATTTTGAATATTAAAGAGTCTGTGGAAGTGCTGAAGCTTCAGTATAAGGCTCTTGAAACTTGTGCCCTTGCAAGTGGGATGAAGGTGCTGCAGATGGCAGCTAGGGTAGGCAGGAGGAGCTCTCTGTGCTGCAGCTCTGGACAGTGGAATGTGATCCCTCTTTCTATCGGAACTATTTGGTGTGATCATCTTCTTTAGCCCAGGTTTCCCTGCTTGGTGGTGAGTGCTGCTTAGCCAGCCAGGTTAGAATTGTCCTTTGAGAGGTGAGCACTGAGGAGGAGGTTTAGTGACTTGGGTAATAATTTTTGTTAATGAGACTGTGGGAGAGTGGCACAGGGTCACAGGAGTTTGTGGTTGTGAGGCATCTGAGGAGGATATTTGGGGCAGGGCAGCCTTAAATGTGTGAGTATATGGAAAAGCTGGTGGAGAGCAGGAGATGGGGATGGGGGATGGGTGTGGAGAAATGTGTGGATTCGCCTTGGAATGGAAACAATAGGGATAAAAGTGTTTGCTATGCCTTTCCTTTCCTCCCCTCTCCTGCTTACCAGCCACCCGCAGAAGCAATTCCCTTCCAGGCACTTGTGCTAAATCCTTTGAAAGCTCCTCTTCTCCTTTGGCGATTATAAATACAGAAAAAAGGGTGGAGGCAGAAGACAGGCTGTCTGCAGGGGAAGAGAGCAGAGAGGCCCCAGGGTTTCTCCTGGAAGATGGATTTTGTGAGCAGCTGAGGAAATCAGTCAGAGCACCTCCCACAGCCAGCAGCTGTATCACAGGCACCCCTGGCCGAAAATGCAGCGCAGATAAATCAGAGTTAAAGTGCCTTTTTTAAATACCAAAGGCTTTTAAAGTATTTGAGCCAGCCATCAAAAAGGTGACTTACCATCTCCATATCTTGAGCTCTTTGCATGGAGCCTGCATGCCTACCTGGAAGGTGGGGCTTGGGCAAACACTAGCAGTACTGCTCAAATCAAAGGTAAGAGTGAAACTTGTGACCTCCCTTATGCAAGATTCAGACTGGGTGACCCAATGGTCCTTAAAGTCTTAGGCAGTGATTGCCATGCTTTGAAGCCCCAGAAGTTCATCCCCATCCCTGGTTCCCCCTGTGTTTTCCAGCTACCAAGTGCAGGTTTAGGGCTGGTGGAGGCTGGATTTTGACTGGAGCCTCCAGGTTTTCTAGGGAGCAGCTCCTTGATTTTTGTGCCACAGGCTGGTTATCCTTTTAATCCTATGGCTGTCACAGTGAGCCCCCCCACATTTTAAGCCCTAAAGGAAGAAGAGGCAGGAGTGAGGGAAGGGATTGCAAATGCAGTACCATGAACCAGTACCATGATGCTGAAAACTTCAAACAAACCATCCAGGAGATGAAATTTGCTTTCTGTTTGCAGGGAGGGCTTTCCAGCTCTTAGAGAGAGAATGCAGTCAGGGACTATATCCTGGGATATGCTTTTGAGGCTTAGAGGAACCCAGCAGATGTGAAGATCCTGGAATCAAGAAGCACAAAGAGAACCTGAAAGCATAATTATGTTAAACATCAATGGGCGGTTTCAGAGTGTCAGAACCGGGAGCTTCATTCCTTTGGCTCAAGTGCTTGTAGTCAGGAAAGTTTTGTGTGCCTTTCATAGAGCCACAGACTGGCCCAGACTGGAAGGGATCGTCCAGTCCAATCTTTTGTGGGAAGGGAGCCGAGGTGATTGTAGCAACCTTGTCCAGTTGTGTCTTGAAAACCTCCAGTGATGGAAACTCCACCTGGGGAGGTTATTCCAGTGAGTGATTGTTCTCACTGTAAACTGCTTGTGTCTTATCTTATGTTTTGTTTCTGCTCTGTGAGTATAATTTTTTTACTCTCTTTTGTCTGGATATGAATTTTCCTGGTTTTTTAAAAAACCAGCAGAATGGGTTTCTTGGTTTAACAGCATTTAGTTTTACTGCTTGTGGTATGGATCTGGCACTTCTGCTGCTCTTCAAAATCCACATCTGGATAGTGATGGGATGCAGAGGACCTTTGGATGGGGCAGGGATGTCTGGGGCTGGACAAGCCTGACCACTGATAATGGGGCATCTTGTTCTTCGTACCAACAATAATTGTGCCTCTTGTTCTTTGTACCTCATTGATTTCTAGGCTTTAAGGTCATGGTGCTTGTTTAATCTGACCTGCTGTATAACAGAGGTTCCTTGAATTAATTTCCACTCCACAGTCAGCAGTTGTGAATGGAACCAAGCATACATTTTTGGGGGAGCAAGACAAGCAAGGTGGAAGCATCCTGTCTTACTGAAAAAATTGCCAGTGCTGGATCCTTGGCCATGCCATTACTTTTCTCTCTGTAAATTACTTGCAGTGTTGAAAAATGGTATAGTTTCTGGTTTGTTTTCTGTTGAGCTTCAACTTTCAACCTTTGGTCTCATTATGCCTTTGTCTGGCAGGCTGAGAGCACTCTTCTGACAGGTACCTACAGGCTGTGAGGTGCCTTTTAACTTTCTCTTTGATTGACTTCCTTGAGCTCCTTGCTACAAGCCTGGGTTTGTTCTTGTGGTTGTCCTCTGAACTCTCTCCAGTTTTTCCAGCAGTGTTCTTGAAGTGTGGGTACAAGTATTAAACCTCACACTCCCATCAGCTGTGCCAGCCCAAGGCCCGAAGATAACACAGCCTTTCTGCTGGTACGTGACATCCCTCGTCTGTGGAGCCAAGCACCATGGACCTGCCTTGCGAGCTCACGTTGGGCTTATTATGCCTCTTACCTCAGCCAGTCCTTTAGGTCTTGTATGTTTAAAAAGTTTCCGTGCACCCATTTCTTTAATATGCCAAGCATCTCTTTAATCTTTTTGATGTTTTTTTTTTTTCTTGATTTACATTCTGAAAGGAATTTTAGTCCAGCCTTTCTCACTGTACCAGCCACACGTCAAAAATCTTTATAAAGCTGAGAGCTGCTAGGAACGTGTTTTACAGAGCTGGGGGAAAGAAAGTAGTTCACAAGAGGGAAGTAACACTGAGATGTATCTCCAGTGCATGGTGGGACAGGACAGATGCATGGCTCTGGCTCCAGAGTCCTGCAGGCTTTTTTGACCTCTTCAGCTCTTGGTGGATTGTTTTCTCCCATGGCGATTAACTATGGAGATGGTTAACCTGCAAGCCCTGTGCCAGCCAAACCTGTCATTGCTGGCTATGGAGTGTAGCACCAAGCTTCTTGCCTGGGGGTCATGGACTGGCTGCCCCCATTGGGGGTTTGGGTCAGTGTTGGTGAATTTCTCGATATTAGATGCAGAGAGCTGGCTGTATTTCCAATCGAGGTGTTTTTATTATTGGTTCTATGTTGTTTCTCATGTATAATGATTCAGAGGAAACAGAGGTGTTGATCTGATGGGGAACCTAGAAAGCTTTTTGATAATAACATCCAGATGTTTTCTTAGCACATCTGCTTAAGCCACTGTTGAAGTCAATGCCTTCAGCAGTGCTGCTGGTGTGTTTTACTGCCTGCTGCTGTGTGTGATGCTAATTTATGAGTAATGCAGAAATGGAGGAGGGGGAAGCTTAGCAGCAGAAGCAGGGACAACCAGCTGCCAAGGAAGCGTGGGAAAGGAAGGCAGTCCAGACTGTAACCCAAATTATTCTTGCTTTTACCGTTTGGGTAGGCTGTTTGGAAGTAGTCTTGCATGTAATTGTAAGTACTATGCCCCAGGTTTGCCTGGTTACAGGTCACTGTGTACCTGTGCTGTTGCAATTCAGCCATGAAGGCAAGACATTTGTCTGTCTGAGCACTGACTTCAGCTGAGAGCAGGGCAAGCTCTCCTTGTGCAGCGACTGATGTGTGAAAAGATACTCCTGCCTGTCCCCTCATTAGTGGGAAGCTGTTTCTCGCCCGGGTTGTATCTGTTTAGCACTTCAACACTGCCTTGCTAATCCCTGTGCCAGGATTGTCAGCATGTGGTGTTCCTCCAGGGAGGGTCAGCTTTGGGACAGCTCAGCTGCCTCATGCCAGGGCTTTGGGCAGCCAGGATGCTACTGGGAGCTGTGTCACTGTGTCAGCGTTGTGCCTACCCAAGGGAATATTGCCAGCAGCCTGAGGATAACGCTCCGTAATTCCCACTACAATGGCTCTGGGCACTGGGAATTATGGAGCGTTATCCTCAGGCTGCTGGCAATATTCCCTTGGGTAGGGCTGTCGTGGGTTAGCAGTATCTTTTTAGGCTGCTCACTGCAAGCCCTGGGTCACAGTCCGTCCGATATGGACTCAGATCTGGTGTGCACTGCAGCTCCTTACACCACACTGCTCTTCCTCCCTCTTCCTCAATGACTTCTGCTGGTGGCTGATTTTCAGTGTCACAGAGAGCGTGTCTTCAGAGCAGACCAGTTTGTGGTGCTCACTGCAAAGTACTGATGTGGACGCCTGGTCTTGAAAGGTGATGGCAGCCACAAGGTCTTTGAAGAAGAACAGAATCTCATAACCCCGTATGAGGGCTAGTGTGTCACCTCCATCCAGGGGCGGTGAGGTGATGTTGGAGGTTGTGCAGGTTAAAATGCGGGAAGAAGGTGGAAGCGTGTGGTTGGGGTGTGGCAAAGCCCTTCTGTGAGGAGATGTTGGTGTGGTAGGTGCCTGTGAGATGAATGGCCCAAAGGCATAGATCTCATCCTACTCTCGTCCCTTCCTCTCTAATGCTTGACTCAGCACCATGAACTGGCCAAGGATGGGCCATCAGGTGCTCTTGGTTACGTGGCACAAAGCAGCCCAGCCGGGTGATTCACAGGATGGAGGTGGACATTGTACAGCCCTAGAGGAGCCTGCAGCGCCTTGGTTTGTGTGTGTGGTCCTTCAGAGAGTAAAGGCCCTGAAACAGCACTGCAGGTGTTGAAGCAGGAGAGACACTGTTTTAAATGTTTGCCTCATGAACACAGAAAGCAGCAAGAGATGGTCAGAGAGACCCTTTTCTGGACCTGTGAATATCACTGCCACCCTCATGGCTTGGGGCCTGTTTCCAGTTCCCATCTTCTTAGCTGTACTTCTCATGCTCCCAGGGAGTGCCAAAGCCATTTGCCTCCACCACACCAGCTATTATCTTGTTTCTTCTGGCAGTGAACCATGCTGCTTGGCTTCCTTAGTGAAGGTGTGTTTGAGCATCAGTGGCTTTTTATCTCCTGTGCCACATCCTGCACCCAAGGAAGGGGTTTCTTCAGCAGCATAGACCAGCCCTCCTGCTTCTCATAGAATCATATCATAGAAAGGCCTGGGTTGGAAGGGACTGTAGAGATCATCTATTTCAACTCCCCTGCCATGGGCAGGGGCCCCACTTCACTGTGGGTTTCTGTAACGAGGAGCATTAAATTTGGGTAGGACCAAACATCCATTGATATAAGAGAGCTCTTCTTTTATGAGGCTAAATTACAAGTTATTTCCAGCTGCCTCCTAAACCTGAGTTAGTTTCTATGTCATCTGCCCTGGCAATCCTTTTCAGTTGCTGCGTTGGAGTTAGTTTGCAGGTTGTTCCTAATGGGATAGGGCTGCTGGCCTCTTCTTCTGCAGCTCTTCCCACCCAAAGAAACCTTGTAGACATCTCCATTGTGTTGCTTCTCCATCTCTTTCAAATGTCCGCTGAACACAGATAAAGGCAGCTTCTTTCTTTCTCAGGACCATTACGTTGGGCTCCTTGTGTCTGGCCGGTGTCCACTGGAGGAGCTCCTGGACATCATGAAAGTCTTTAGATAAAGTACCTAAATGCTGTGTTTCTGTTTCTCTCTGTACACACACACAAAAAAATTGCTATTTTTAATAAAACTTAGAATTTAATCTAGATATGCTTTCTGGAGTAGTATGTTACATGCAGCAGAGCAATGTCTACATTAGTGTTAATCAGCACACAGTGTAGTCATTTTGCTAGTCTGTGAGAGTCTGTAGTTGAAAACTGAAATTGTCTTAGGGTAGAATTTACATTTAAGCTAACTATATTGTATTGTGTATTAAAATCCACTTAATTTGATTAAAGTAGCTCAATGTTTCCTTTGTCAGCATTTGAGCTGTGACTTTGTCACTAATCCGGTGCCGTGTTGCAGTTGAATGCACCCTCAGGAGACAGTCAGCTTCAGTAAGTCCTCCTTTTTGGGAAAAGTATAGTAAAAATTTGGAGAGGAGAGGGTTGGCTACTGACAGTACATCTAAACTTTCTGACTCCGTCTGCATTTTGGTTTGTATTTGAAAGGAGTCTTTGTTTCTAATGGAAGTTATAATACAAAATGTAAAAGTTTATGACTCCAAAGGGAAATTTTCCAACTGTTGAAACAAAGTGCTTCAACTCAAAATGAGTTGCAATTTAGCAACCTTCAAAATTTCAAGATTTTTATATTCCTTCCCACTTACTCAGGATGATAGAAAAGAAAAGCAAGGTCTTTAAATCCCACAAGGATTATAGAACTGGATTTTTTAGCTTTCTTTGACATCTCTTGTTCATCTCTGTTCGAGTAGTACCTTCTGTTGTCTGAGTCTTGAGGCAACAACAAGATGTTCTTTTGTCAGTACTGCAAGGTCGGGGTGTCCTTTGAAGGGTGAACCAGACATCACTCTCTTGATACTAATAGCAATGATGTATAAAACCTGAAGGTTTGTCAATCTGTACTGATCCAGATAATAAAACTGTGTTTTCATCATAGGTTATCCACTGTTTGGATGATGAAGCTTGATGAGCTGCGATTTGGCTTGGATTACAGTATTTCAGAAGACTTTCTGAACTTGCCAGGCAACCCTCCCCCTAGACTTTGGGGACAGAGGAGCTTAAATTTATATCTCCAGTGTCACAAAAGGAGAAAGAGCAGAGTTGGCTGCTTTGCACAAGTAATGAAAATCAATGCTGTGTTGCTCTTGGGAGGAATGCTCAAAAGGAGAAAAGCCTGGCATATAGATCTTTGTTTAGAGACAGATTTTGCCTGGGAAGAGTGTGCCCAGGGGAAGATACAGGAAGGAGAAGAGGTGATGCTACAAGCCAGCTTGCTGACCTCCAGGGTGGGACTGAAGCTTTGTAACAAGGTAAGAAAAAAAAATAAACCCAAAACATTTTCTTTCCTTTGTACCTCACTCAAGTATCCATCGGACAAGAAGTGGGATGAGTAATGAGTCCATGCATTGAGTACTTTCTCCTGCTGACCCCCAGTCTCTCTCCTGTTCTCCTGGACACTTCCTGTGTCCTGCATCACCCATGCCTTGAGTAGGCTTCATGTAAAAATCATCAGCAAATCTCAACTGCCTTAGTTGTCCACATATCTAAGACTTAATTTTTCAAGCATCTCTGCAGACACACACACACACACACACACGAAATGTGCTGTTTCTGGAGGACCCTTGTGCCTTTACTTTATGCCTGAGGAACTTGCTGCTCTGTTGTTGGCAGTGAGGATATTAAGTCCCTCACACTGTTTGCACTGCACTCTTTGCAGCTCCAGAGCATGACAGTGATGTATTTTCCAAATGGATGAGATACAGAGAGAGCTGAAATGTATGGGCTTATCACATTGCTTTGGACAAAACCACAAGAGGAGAAAGACAGGAAATAGAGCAAAATTACCTGTTTTCAATTTACTGCCTTCGGGGAACTGAAAAACATTTGTTGTGGAAAAGAAAGTTGAAGCTTCATTTAGCTTTTAGCTTTGTTCCTGCTGTGGATGTTTTTCCTCATAAACGTTGATGGCTCCTCCCATGTTGGACCCTGGGCTCTGGAGTGCTGGAAGCATTCCTTAGAAGAGAAGGCTGGCCATGATGACAGAGGGGTGTCAGGCTTGGTCTGTTCCAGCAATACAACTCCAGGGGCACGAGGGACATGTGGCTTTCCTCTGCTGCACTTTGTGCACGCTGTGGTTCATCTGATGGCTGTGTGGTGGTGAGGGTGGAAAGAGTTCATCAGACTCTTCCTCTGAGGCTGGTATGTGTGATGTTGCCATGAAGGCCATGCCAGTGTGTGCATGGTGACCTATATTGTCATTACAGTATTCCCTAATAAATTTGGAAATGATGAAAAATGCTGAATTGAACTCCACTGAGATGAAAATCCCCTCCTTTTCTTTAGATCAGAGATTTCCTGGCTGTCCCTCAGCCTTGTGTCTCAGCACTGAGCTGGAAGGACCATCACTTTGTATTAGAAGTTTTTAACCTCTGTGACTATTCAGTTTTTGGATTAACTGCTGATTTCTCCAGTGAGAATGCCAGTGACGTGGGTAGATACGGGGATGGGAAGATACCACTGTCTAGGAAGCAACAATGATTTCACAGTAGTGAAGACACTATCTGTGGCTAAGTGAGTAGCTGCTACATTTCTAAAGCAGATTTGAATCAGAGAATCAAAGTCTGCGTCTAGCTCAGTTCCTTGGAAGAACCAAATTCAAGTATTTGTACGTTGAGCCTAAGTTTCTGTTTCAGGGTGGATGTTTAGGTGTTAATCTTTCGTTTGAGAGTGAAATTCCCCCATTTAAAGGTAGTGGTGAGAAAATGTGTGGTACACGTTGAACAGCAGCCGCACTGTTGAAGATGAAAAGGTGTAGAATTGGCTGTGAAGAGCGAGACCATCTAGCTTGATACCTTCCTTGATTATAGCTAAGAGAGGAAAGAGTATAAGAAACATGCTCTAGGGATCAGGCTTCCTCAGCAGATCCTTGTGGTTAAATCTGCTGAGTGTTTCTTGGGAGTGTCCTTTATGTCCATTTGTCCCCATGGATCAGATGCTCCTGTCATGCTCAGGTTACAGAGTTCATTACTCTGAGCAACCCAAACCATGCAGTGTCTGGCCCAGTATCATGTTTTTATGAATTAGCCAAGGTCACCTAAATCAGAGGTGCTAGGTTGGACTCAGCCAGGGAACATCACAGCACCTGGTGGGCTGATGGTCCTCCTCTAGTGACCAGAAGATTGGAGTTCACCCTCAGTCCTGTGTAGTTCTGTCATTTAACCCCTCCACTTTTTCCACTGGAAAGCATCTACTGGCACTTCATACAGAGCCCCAGTCATACCTGTGGGTGTGAATTCCTGTGTAACAAGTAGGTTTTAATGAGAAGAACAGACCTTAAAAAATCCTGTGCAGCTCAGTCTTCAATTAGTCATGTAGGACTGCTGTCTCCTTGGTGCCTTGATGCTTAAAGGAGAGAGATGCAACCCCTTGTATCTCACAGGAGCCTCTTCCAGGTCTCCAAAGAAGAATAGAGTGTAATTTGGCACTTACTATTTCATTGCATCAGCTTTTCTGGGTCTGGGAGTGCTCTTAGCACAAGCAAATAAATTACCTGTTTCATTTTGCTGCATGCTCTGCAGCCAGCCATATGTTTGAGGCTGATAGAGATTCTTATCTCATGGGCTAAAATTACTGAATGGAGGATGACATTTCTTATCAAGGGCTTTGCTGAATCAGAGAGCAGCCCTGGCACCCAGCTCTGAGACACTGCTCCTCTTTGTCCAGCCTCCCAGCCCAGCAATAAATGGATTTGTGTCTGTAGGTCAGAGGCGCTTGTGTCGAGGTTTTGTTGCAGATCGAAGCTCTGAGGATTGTCTGTGTGCCTGCTAGGACGTGGGATTGAGGAGGGGAAGTGAGACTGTGACTAAAGCAGGGCGTCTTAGAGCTGTGCAAATGTATCTTCACTTGGAAGTCCTTGTAGGCACAGCTGCTAACTTTGGGCTTCACATCCAGGGACCCTCTTCTCCCAGTGCCCAAAGGCTTTGCTTCCATTTCCGTGGTGTGAAAAGCCATCCCCTCCTACTGACAGCAGTAGCTTTTCTCCAGACTTAGAGCTTGCATCTGTCCATCCTCCCACCTCTTTTAAGGACAGGTTGTTTTCCTTCCTCTCCTTCCATTTCTGTCTTTGAAGGTTACCTGGTAGCTGCTAATGAGTCAAGGGGTTTTCTGGGGTATTTATCAGGTAGGAGAGAGACAGAGAAGCTTCTCCTTGCATCTTCTTCCCACCCAGCACCTTCTTTTTGCTTTCTCTTTGCCTCTTAGTGCAGAACTGACTGGGATGTTCAGCTTCTGCAATGAATCTGAGCAAAGCTCTTGATGGAGAGTGGAGGGACTCTCCAGTGACTTGGTGAACTGTCCTTTCCCCTAATTGAGCCCTGTCCACAAAGGCAAGTTTGTTCCTAGGAGCCCTCCTGGGCAGGAAGCAAGACTAGCCACCCAAGCACGGTCAAATGGAAAAGGCATCTCTGAATTAAAATGTTTTTTCCTCACAGGAGGGTGTGTTCTGCAGGACAGTACTCTTGTACTGTTGTACTAAGGGCAGGGTCATCTTCTCAGATCAAAAGAAATCTGGTAAAACACTGATGGAGAGAGACGTAATGTGCACCATCGATTTCTTCTGCTAAGCGGTCTCAAATGAGTTTTTCAGTTTATCTGTGACCGTGGCAAGGTGCTTCACTTCCCCTTTAATTACAAGTATCTTCAAGTTGGCCTGTGGCAGCCATTTAATGCACAGCAAGAGCTCAAATCCCAGGTGTCCAGCAGAAGCCATTCTGTAGGTTGGTATAAGAGTGGTAACTGTGCCCAGTATGGTGAGGACATTGTGGCTGAAGGTCCCACTATGTGCACCCTTCCTGGCTCAACCCTGGCTTGCTCTTGAAAGCATGGGACACATCTTTGAGCGATGCTGCCCAGAGAAGACCACTTTATTTCAGAGCCAAACCACCAGCTCTGCTTTCTGCAGTGCCCCATGAGATGCCCAGAGATAACAGCCCTCTGTGGCGTGGCAGTGGGCCAGGGCTGTGCTCTGAGTGACTCCTTGGGGAGGCTCCTCTGCCATCTGCAGCAGCCGTCATCTTCATCAGCCTGCAAGAAACGCTGGGGCTGATGGGTGCATCATCCCCAGGGTGCCCCATCTCCAAGTTAGGCTGGCAGGGGTCAGAGAGTAGGACAGTGCCACACTTCTTGTCAATGGCACCTCTGGGGATGTGCAGCCGACTTCCTTCTCTTGAAACACCATCCACAACCTGATTTTCAGGTTTTTCTATGTCCTTCCTTCCATTCTGATGGTGCAGCCCAGCACCCATCACAGCTTGCAGCACAGGGGTCCCAGGCACCTGCAGGTGCTGTCACATGTGGGCTGGGTCCTCCTTCCTTCAGACATTTTCTGTTCACCATTTTCCCCCTGAATCATGCTGAGTCACCCTGACCTCATCGGTGACCTCAATGGAGCAACCTCAGGCCTGCCCGTCAGCCTCTGGCCTTGCACCAGCACTTGAGCAACCAGTGCCCTGAGGTCATGCTGGGATGGAGGTCTTCCGGGCATTGGATGACCAGCTTCGCTCCCCAGCAGTGTCCACATGCCATCGCACCACAGTCATGCTTTGCCCCATTACCGGGCTCCTGCTGAGGTGGCTGTTTATCACCTGTTTGCCTTGGATGCAGTGCTCTCCTGTCCTGTGGGAATGGGTGGTTGCCTCACCAGGGGATTGGGGAGATTATGGGGAAGTGCTGTGTTGAGGGTTAGTGACCATCTGAGGTGACCAGCTGGTAGCTCCCAGTTGTCAGCCTGGCCTGTCCCTGTGGGTGCCTGCTTTTAATGCAATTGCAGGATCATGTTTGATTTGCTAAAAGAAAGAGGAGAGGGGTTTCCCTCCAACTGCCAACTGCATGCTCTGTCCATTTTCTCAGGCGTTGTGTCTGGCTGTGACTTCTGAATTGCTGGAGATAACCTCGGTGAGCTGGGCTGGGGCAGCGTACCCACAGCGTGCACCTCGCATACCCACAGAGTGCACCCCAGATGCCCGTGGTGTGCACCCTGTATGTGTACAGCATGCACCCTACACACTCTCACTAAGTGTCCTGCACACCCTCGACATGCAGCCCATGCACCTGTGGCATCGTGGCATGTACCCCACACACCCAGCATACCCAGTTCCATGCAGACTGCAAGCTTGTCAAGATTATGTCCTGGGTGGCAATGCTTGAGGTGACGAGGAGAGCTCACATCTTTGCTTTCAGTTCCCAGACTGAGTTTGCAGTTGGAAAAAAAAAAGCAAACCCTCTCATTTTATTTGTCAGCTGAGGCAATTCTTTTTCTAGAAGCTACTAAGGCACAGTCAATCTGGAACCCGCAGTGCTCTTGCTAGAAACCATTATCTGGGTTAGGCTGACACACTCATAATAGGAAGGTTGAAGTGGCTCTCACACATGGCTGGAACGTTGTCAGTGCTCAGTTTTGGTCCTGCTCAGGTGCAGCCATGGGTGATGTAGTGGCAGAGGCCTCTGGAGCAGCCACAGCCCCCTTGTTGGAGCTGCAGTTGATGGTGACTGGCAGATATCCCATGGGTAGCTCTGGGAGTACAGGAATGGGGGTTGAACTACCAAATATTCCCAAATACTCATATCTGTAAATCTGTTCACCATAGATGCTGCCGGTCAGGTATGAGTTGTGGAGTGTAGAAGAGCCTCCAAAACTTCTGCTCTGTACTCAGGGCTTCCCAGTACCAGCACAGGCTTGTGCAAGCAGAGCAGGACAAGACAGCAGTTATGCATGGGGGAAAAGCAGACTGGCTTGGTCCCTACCACTTTGAGCAAGCCAGAAAACGTCTTTTAGAAGGGGAATCTTCAATAAAAGTACCTGGAAACCTCTCCTTTCTGGCTTTGGTGTCTTGAAAAGACAGAGCCTGTTTTCAGAGGTGCTGTGGGCAAGCCCTGTATCCTGCACCCTTTGCTTGCTCAAGCAAAACCTCAGTGCCAGCTTTTCCCCATTCAGTTTCTGTCTTCATGTCTTGTACTTGATTATCTTCCCATCTGATTTGTTACTGTAACAAGCAGCTCATTTAGGTAATTTCCATCTAGCTTTAATTAAGATTCTCCATGCCTTTTTATTCCAGTGAGAAAAGGGGGTTCCTCTTGATTGCTTTGGAGTATGGGAACGTGCAGCCGGGTGCCCTTGACTTCGGCAGTATTTAAGAGCACGTGTAAGTGCTTTCCTGATCTGAACCAAAACTGCAGTAAATCTTGACGACTCCCAGCAGGAGTCTTTCATCTGCATGAAGCTCTGTAAGTGAAGGAAGTGTTGGCAACTCTTGGAGCCAACAGAAAGAATGTGTAAATCCTGGCAAGGAGGTGAATTACTGTTGAGTTCAAAGCATGACATGCTCCTTTATGTACTCTATCTCAGTTGTCAGGAGGGAGTTAGCTCTTAAAATGTGGTGCTGGGGATGGAGACTGAATTATTTTGTGTTTTCTTTTGTGCTTTGTGTTTTGGACTTTGCCAAGCATTCAGGAGGATGGGTGCTGCCCCAGCCCACAAACTCCAACTGGCTGAGCATCGTGGGAGGAAGGATGAAGCTGCTCTGGAGTCCTTTATTTACTTTGGTGCTGCAGGAGTAACTTTACAAAGCAGTTGGTCCATAGTTCAGGAAATATTTTCCTGCTGACCACATCCCTAGCTAGCAACTGCCCTCCCACAAAGGCAGGAAGAGCAAAGTTCTAGCTGAAAGTCCTTCACTTTCAAAGTTAGTCTCATTTTTATTTTCTTTAAGTACTCGATTACTAGGTTATTCTTTGAGGTATCTTTAACTGGGCTTTGCAGAATGTTTCATGTCTTTGGAAAACTTTCAAGAAGGAAGTGTCTTAGCGATGCTGTGCAACTCAGAGGGCTGCAGAGGATGCAGGCAGGTGGTAATGCCAGAAGGAAGGGATTAGAGGTCAAAATAAATGCAATTTATGCAACGACTTCATGAAGAAATTCAGCCTGATGAGGGCATGGAGCAGCAAAACACCTTCCCAAGGAGAGACAGAGCATCACTGCTTTGCTCATGTGATACAGGGAAGGATCCAGCTCTCTTCCCCAGGGGATGGGCTGGTGCATCTTTTCCATCTCTAATGTCTCTGTTTCCTCATATCTGATGTAAATAATTTATAAGGCTCGAAACGTGATCATGGGGCCGTCTGTGCAGGAGGAAGATTAAAGCCTGGGGCCAGCAGTGTGCAGGAGACCTGGTACCTAATGTAATGCCTGTTCTCCATGGGCAGTATGCCAGGTGAAAAAGTGCTGGATTAATGCTTGAACCTTACCAGAGTCACCCCATGCAGTCATTTTGTTCTTTCCATCCCTTTTTCCATGTCTCCTTCCCTTCCCGCTTTCCCTGCGGCGCCCCCCCCCCCCCCTTTTCCCTTTTCTGGTCTTTTTTTTTCATTCCTTCTCCCCTTTCTTTTTTTCTCTTCTGTTTTTTCCCCTCTTCTCCGCTCTTTGCCACTATTCTATATATGAAAAGTCAGCATCTCTTTTTGTTAGGTAGTAGTTTTTGGCTATAATTGAGCTGTGGGTATTCTGGTGACTTAAGAACTAAACAAAGGAGTTGTCACTTCTCTACTAGTCTGGCTTGAACCTGGAGATGAAAAATCACCTGTTGATGCAGAATAGAAGTCTGTGAAAAGCTGTGCTGGCACTGGGCTGAGAGATAACTTGAAGTGCCCAAGTTCAAGACCCTTGAATTCAGCCTATCTAAGTAGACAGTGAATACCAAACCCACGAGGCAGGGTCTGGTGTGAATAGCTGCAGAGCAACAGCAGCTCAGTTTCACTGGCAGGTCCCAGGACAGTTGCACAGGTGTTTCAAACTCTCTGGAAAGCAACATAATGCAGGGACAAATCTTGCTGGTTGTGCTGCTCCCTCACTTGGCAGACTTGCTGCTCACCTGGAGCTCCAGAGATTGAGGGAAGACAAATCAGAGTCCTTTAGCCATTCTGAAGCAGCAGCCAGAGGGGTTGATCAAAGAGGTAAATAGAGGCCAAACTCCAGGGATGGGCTCACTTCCAGGAGAGCTGCCTTTATCTACTCTGGTGTCCTGGTGGTGCACCTCTTCTGTGAGGTAAAACAGAGATGGTTTGGGTTGTTCAGCATGGAGAGCATGGAGAAGAGAAGGTTCTAGGGAGACCTTAGAGCACCTTCCAGTACCTAAAGGGGGCTACAAGAAAGCTGGAGAGGGACTTTTTACAAGGGCATGGAGTGATAGGACAAGGGGGAATGGCTTCAGACTGAAATATGGCAGGTTTAGGTTGGACTTAAGGAAGAAACTTTTTACTGTGAGGGTGGTAAGACACTGGCACAGGTTGCCCAGAGAATTTGTTGATGCCCCATGCCTGAAAGTGTTCAAGGCCAGGCTGAATGGGGCTTTGAGCAACCTGGTCTAGTGGAAGGTGTCCCTGGCCCATAGCAGGGGGCGTTGGAACTAGATGATCTTTGAAGGTCCCTTCCTACTCAAACCATTTTGTGATTCTTGAAATCCTGCAAGTTGTGATCTCCTATTTCAGTTGATCCATTTGCATTAATTGAGAGGATAGAAACATGCTTGTGGCAAGAAACTGCTGGCAAGCGCTGCAACTCAGAGTTGACAGGTTCAGCAGACAGGTGGAGGAATGGCTGAGCCCAGAGCCTGAGTATAGCATCTCTTCACCTGCACAGGTGAGCTGGATTAAAGGCCCTGGACAAGCATCAGCGAACCTACAGAAATATTCTCTCAGAATATCACTCCTCTCTGATTCTCCAGGGAAACAGGTCAGTCGACCAAATGGGACAGGTGTCAACAATAATTACATTTAAAAGTAGCATTTGCTGACTTAATCTCTCCATGGCTTTGTCTTGGCATCTCTTGCTCTGTTTGTGGAGAGTGCTTTAAATGGGTAATTGCTTGTCCCTGTGCCTGGGTTGCTGGTCTTGTCAGTCCTCCTCGTGTAACTCATGGAAGTAAATTGTAAATATATATATTTTTAAACTTAGGGCTTTCATTACATTGTATTCAGCAACAAGGTCTCCTTTTTGTACCATCTCAAATTTATCCTTCAAACAACACAATTTTCTTTCATCATTTCAAAATACTGCAATAATGTTATTGTAGACGCAAGTATTGTAGCTATTTATAAGAACAGGATGCTCTCAGTTTCCTGGGACTGTACAGTATTTTCATTTTTTGGCTTCTCTTTGAGAATTGTGTAAACCACTCTTTATATTCAGCAAAGCATCTGTTTTAGCTTCGCAATTACTTTGTCTTTTAGTCTGAAAGGGGCCTCAGAGCGTTTTAACCTCCTGCTTCCCCTGCCTTGTAATCCCCCCAGGGTTTGCCAGGCTCCTTCCCAACATGAATGACGGCCAGAGGGGGAGCAGGAAAAGGGGGGATTCGCTTCCGATGAAGTCAGCCGGGCTCCGTCCTGCAGGGGGGAGCCGGGAAGGACCCCTCATCCGTCGCTCAGGATGCTGCCAGTGCCAGATTAGGCCGCGCAGCCCTGGGCTCAGAAGCCGGTGGTGACTTCACTCCCCTGCCGCTGACCTCCTCATGGGAAGCTTTTCCCAAGAGGAAGATGCCTGAAGTTGTTAAATACTTCCCAATGTCTGGCTGAAGTTCCCCTTTTCCTAATTTAATTTCACTTTGCTTATGATTTAGGTGGTTATTTAAAAAAGAAGAAAAAAGAAAATCACTTTTTTTGACACTTTATATATTTTTTTCTGTTTGAAACATCTTATTCTACCTTTAAGTAGATAAAAGTCCTTTGGTCTGTAACAGGTGAAGTGGATATTGGCTTTAGAGAGCATCTCCACAAATTGCTTTATCCCGGCATAAAGAGATATTTTAGAAAAAATTAAGTGATAAATTAGAAAAAAAAGAAGCAAGCTTGAAAAAGAAGAAGGATACACCAGGCGTGTCTGTTCTTTTTTCCCCATGGTCATAACTGGGTGCTGCTTTCTTTTTGTGTTCCCGTTGGTGGCTTGTGGAGTTCCACCCCTGAGTACCCATCAGCAGCACAGACCTGCACTGCTGGGCAGTCCTTGTGTGTCTGCCCAGGTCCTGGGCTGCAGCAGCCCTACAGCTGAGTTCCTGTGAGGAGCGAAGTGCAGAAGAGAGGGTCATCCCCCCTTCTGCTGTGGAGTTCTGTGGGAGATAAAACAGCTCACCCAAGCCCAAGGAGGGTTGCAGCAGGGTAAAGCTGGACCTTGAAGTCCTGCTGAAGTTCCAGCACCTCAGCCTTGGGCTAGGTCTTCTCCTGGGTCTGCTGGAGCTCAGTGGGGAAACTGGGCTGCCTTGGACCACGCTTGGCTCTTGAAGCATCTTTAGGTTTCACTGAGCTGCTCCTGAGGGTGGTAAAGGAATTTATGTCCACTAGAAAACATGACAGGTGGCAGAAGGCGTGAGAAATTTGGTACCATGAGAGCAAGGAGGAAGGGAAACATAGAGGAGGAAGGAGACTGCTCTTCCTTCCTGTGTCTCTTCCTTCCACTCTCCATCCTTCCTCTTCCTGCTTGGCTCTCTGCCTCTGGGACACAACCTCCTCTTAAGGGGTGCCATCACCCCTCCTGGTTAGGAATCCAGTTGTGCAGCTGAGAGATGCTGATTTTTGGAAGCCCTGTTAAATGTTTTTGTTTGCTTGTCTTGGAGATTAAGCGTGGGAGCAGTTGCAGCCTGCGCTGACAGTAGCTGACAGTTGCATCTGACATATATTTCAATTTTTGTTATCTTCCTGCAGCTGTTTTCACAACACTCATATAAAAGGTCCACTTATCTCGCTCCTGCCACGGTAGAAAAGGCTTAAGAAAACATTCCTGTTTGTTTGTATTGAAACTGGTATGGTTTGTGGCTTTTATGTTTTTTTGCAGGGTTTGCGTTTTCTTTTTTTTATCATCTTGAACTCTTGAGCAGGAGCTAACAAAACACAAGGGCAGAGTCTTATCTCTTCTACATCAATGCAAAGGTAGGACTGTCGCTGACCGTGGGATTGCATCGTCTCATTTCAGAGGCATGCCCTCTGTCTTAAATAAATAGATGAATCCCTCTGCAAATGCTAGGCACATTAATTTTCCACTCCCTTTTCTTACTCACTAAGGTATGTTGCACTGTAGTTATTAGGAGCCTCGCAGATCTCCTATAACACAGCAGATGCATCATTATTAAAGACCTCTTGTTTTTATTGTTCATAGAAACAGCTGTATCAGAGGGACAGATGTAGAGGGGTTATTTGGCGTCCTGGGACAGTGCATTGATCCACGCAAATGCAGCTTTGCATGGATGGACCAGGGGGTTGCACACATCTAGCTACCCTGCATGTAGCCAGCAGCACTGCGAAGTTTCAGAGGAAGCCTGGAAGTCTGGGAGATGGCAGCCCACATGGTGCCTGCAAGGCTGGCCAGGTTTGGCGCTGCAGCTTCTCTGGGACATATGGGATTTGGGACACAAGCTGTGGCTCCTCATGTCCTTTCCTTCTGGTGGCTGGTGTGGTCTCCTGCTGTTCAGGAGATGTCCTCCAGCACAGTACTGGTGTTTGTCCAGCCTGGAATGGTAGCCAGGGGCTTGTTTGTTTTTGTTATTAGATTGACTGAGAGATTGCAGACTAGGGGAAGGAAGAGCTTGATTTCTCCTGTGTGTGCTCTCAGGTGCTGGGCTCTGCTCCCCTCTGGCTGGTGGGGAGGCAGAGGGATTTATGATGTCATTACAAGTCTTTGTATCTCTGGTCATTAGCTAGATGCAAATCATGAGATTTTTAAATTGGTTAAAATTTGCACAGAGTAAGTGAGTCAGACGCTTCCCCCTTTGCAGTGGTCTTCCTGTCTGCAGATTGGTGGCGGGCACTGAGGGTTTCACTTGTCACTCTGCTCCAGCAGCTCGAGGTCAACTGGAAACCCTTTTCAAAGGCTGCATTCCTTTGATCAGTGACTAGTGAACTCAGGTATTTAAGGTAAATGTTACAGTTTTCTGGGAACGTCACCTGAGTTGCCGCATAAATGGCATGAAATTATTGTCACGCAGCCAGTTCAGCTGACACAGGAATGTTTTCCACATGTGTGGAGATACAAGAGAGGACCTCTCAGTGCTCCTGGATGCTGAGGAATTCATCCTCTCAGCCTTTCTGAGAAGAGGTTTTCCTGCCTGCTTTGTAAACTGTGAGAACAAAACATACAAATGAAGAGAATTACCCGAGATCGTGTGGGATGCTGCCGTGCTCCAGATCAGAATCGTCATCTTCCCTGTCCCAGTTTTCACTCCATCTATTAATACACCACACTATTTTTAGCCCTCTAAGTAGCCACGTTGTTTGTAATTAGCTTCACTAATAACTGCTCTTCCATACGCTGCAGGATCCACCAGCGGAGCACCACGCTTTTCCGAGCCAAGCTAAATACAAGGGCGGCTAATAAAAGGCATCCGCATTTCCAGTTGGTTGCTGCTGAGCAGACACGTGTCCTTGTAGCTCTTGTGATCAGTCAGCTGCCTAAATACAGCTCCTGTACTTGGGTTAAGGATGAGGTGTTACTACTCAGGGTTTCCGGGGCGTTCCCTCGCTGACCTTTCAAGAAAGTGAAGAAGCACGGTTTCTCCCTCTCTCCAGCGTGTGCTGAGTCAAGGCTGCTGCTTTCGAAGAGAGATAGCATCTTGCAGTACCTAGAGCTGGAAATTTAATTAATGGCTGCAAACATCTTAGATGACGGCTGTATTTACACCCAAGAGAATTAGTAGTTACTGTAGGGATTGGGAGGTGCACTTGGAGCAGCTGCATGGAGCTGAGTTACCGAACCAGATGCAGATCCAGCAGATGACTGCAGAGGAGATGATGGAAAGCTGCAGTTCTCTTGAATTCTACCAGTGACTGCAATTTTGCTCCATTAAAAACACAACTGCTTCACCAGTACCAGCACAAGGGTCCTACCTAAGCGAACAGACACATTAGCAGTTAGGAGGAACAGACTTTTTCACACATTTTCTTTTAAGAATCCAATCTCCATACTTCCAAGCCCAAAATTAGGAACCCAAAAATGTTCTCCAGCATGCAGAAAATGAGTAACTGGATGACTGCAGTGCTGCATCACCTCACTGCATGCTTGCTATGTGACTTTTGCAACAACTTTGTGTACAACAGCAGTTGTAGAGGCAGCCAAATGAGCTCCCCTTTCAGAAAATGCCCACATCAGAGAGTTATTAACTCGAGTGCTATGACCTCTTTGTGAGAGCACTGCTCATTGCCTCCAGATCTGTAAGATCTGTGTGAACGTCACCATGTTTTGCATGCGAGGTTTTTTTTCGCTCCCCCTCTTTGATATAAATATATCGAGATAGTTATCTTTAACTGTGCACACACACATGCCAGCCAAGCTGGTTCACTGAACACTGGCACAAGCCATGTATGCTTAAACCAGCGGTCTTTATTCAGGCAAAGCCCCTGTTGATTTTTCCTTGCTTCTGTAAATTCCAAAGCCTTGGTCCGAAGCTGGCAGTGTACGTTTGTTTGCCTTTGTATCGTAATACAAATGGGTAATCCTTGTAATACAGCTACGTCTATTTCCCAATAGAAATGTGCAGAACTGTGATAGGTTGCTACATAGGTTATTATTGATTTTATTCTTTTTATTCCTGCAAAACTGGCTAGGCTAAATGCTATATTAGACCAAATAGAACTCTCTATTTTTTTTTTCTTCACCAGAAATGAAGCTGGAAAAATGGTCTTTTCATTTGCTGGAGTCTCCTAATTTGTGTCTAATATTGTATCACACGTGCTGCAAAGTACTGACAGGGCTAGATTACATCTGTGGCCAGTTCAGTTCCTCAGTGCTTTATTTGCATCCTGGCAATAACATATGACAGTTTTTTCCCCCTCTTCCCTCTATGCTAATTTTGTATGAAATGCATGTTTAGACATTTTAAAGGCAATTTTGATCACAGAGCATAACTGAAACAAAAAATACCAAACCAAGCCCCAAACCCAAAATTAAAGACTCTAGTAGGAAGGTTTCAAAGGAGAATCTAGAAAAACGGGGCTTTCATAGAGGACAAGTTGTCCTTCCAGGAGTGCTGACTGGGTCCAGTTCTCATGTTCTTCAGATAAATTCAAATGGGAAGAGGTGGACAGGAAGACCTGGGATGGAAAAGCCTGGAGCAGCAGGTTGCTTGTTCAAGCCCAGTACAGGTGTATCAGGGAGGAGATGACCGTCTGAGGCAGAAGGATTCTGGTGCTTCAGGAGCAAATGGATCTCGCTTGTCATGATGGTAATTAGGCTGAACATAAAAAGAAAGTTTCTTGTTTTCAGGGAAGCTTTTAAATAAGAGTGTTGGGATTAAGGTGTTTGGTTTGTTTCTGGGCAGGATCATGTGTTTGCCTGAGGTTAATGCATATGGAGTTCATGCCCCAGAGAGACCCTTCTCAATCCTTTAAAAAAAGAAAAAAAAAAGAAGTAAAATGTATATAATGAAAATAAGCTTGAGGTTTCAGGACAGAAGAAGTTGGCCTGGTTTTATTTCTAAATGGCTGTCCTCATATAGAGTCTGTGCTCCAATGAAGGAATCATTTTTATTCCAAGGTTGATACAGTTAAGTGCTGAGGATGACTGTGTGAGGGTGTGGTTATGTGGCCCTTTTCATCCAGTATGAGTGTGTCCATTCCAGAGGGGCTGGTCACTCTGCCTTTGCTCTCTCAAACTGGTTTCCATCCCATCCCTGCTGGTGGTGCCTGGGTGTGCCTGGTCCTGCAGCAATGCACCACTGACTTGAACAAAATTTAACCCAGAGGAAAAACACAGTCAAGCTTGTTCTTGATTGTGTCAGTTCCTGCACTTGTCTGACAAAAGCCTTTGTTCCCAGGGCAGGTAAGGAAAACAGAGGTCACCTTGAGCAGTGCTGGGGATGCAGTGTGAAATTGGCCCAGCAGCGGGTCCCCAGTATGAGAGGAACATGGACCTGTTTTAGCAGGTCCAGAGGAGGCCATGGGGCTGGTCAGAGGGCTGGAGCATCTCACCTGTGAGGAAAGGCTGAGAGAGCTGAGGTTGTTCAGCCTGGAGAAGAGAAGGCTTTGGGGAGACCTTAGAACACCTGAAGGGGCTACAAGAGGTCTGAAGAGAGACTTTTGACAAGGACATGGAGTGATAGGACAAGAGGGAATGATTTTAAACTGAAAGAGGCTAGGTTTAGTTTGGACATGAGGAAGAAATTTTTTATGATGAGGGTGGTGAAATGCTGGAACAGTTTGCCCACAGAAGTTGTAGATGCCCCATGCCTGGAAGTGTTCAAGACCAGGTTGGATGGGGCTTTGAGCAACCTGGTCTACTATGCCTGGAAACTGTCCCTGCCCACATCAGTTGATTTGGACAAGATGATCTTTAAAGGTCAACTTCCAACCCAAACCATTCTGTGATTCTATGAAATGCTAGCCATGACAAGAGCTCTTTTTTCCAGTCCCTTCTAGGTAGGAGGAGACGGAGGTAGCCATCTCAGGCTTCACTCTTGGGTGTGGAGGTCTTGGGGTTTGGTGGATCTGTGTTGGTCCCCACAGCCATGACCTTGTGCTTCTTCCCACTTGCAGGCAAGCTGACAGAAGCATTGTGCCCACCCTGGAATCCCCTTGCCCACAAAGCCTCCCAGCTGGGCTGCGAGAACAGAAAATGGACTCCTCTATGCTGGCAGGAGCCTGCATGGCAGCCTGTGTGAAACACATTGGTGGCTCTGAGATACCATGACAGGGTGATTCATGCATGGGGTTTTCTCTCATTTTCTGACATGTGAAGCTGGGGAGGTATTTGGAGTTTTCTCCCCTCACAGCCCCCGCTCCCCAGCTCCCCTCTGAAATCTCTGTGAGACACCCATGCAGTGACTCAACCTTCTTGGGAGACCCTTGGGGTATTTCCTCCACCTCCCCAGCAGCGATTTCTCTGTGAGAAAGTTCGCTAAGGCTTGGCCTCAGCTCCTGTGGCTCACCAGAATCCTCCAAGGGACTGGCAGGCAGCAAACACAAAGGTCGCATATGGCTGGGTGCAAATGAGCCTGTGCAGTCATTCAGGGTTGCTTTCATCAAACAGATTTGAAAGAAGGTGTCTTTATCTTTTTCTGTCATTATTTTCACCACTAAATTATTTGCAACTTAGTTGTTGTGCTTTGGTCAAAACTGGAGGAGGTGAGGAAGCATCCCCCGTGTCCAGGATTGTTTTGCACCCAGTGCGTGGCTGGGTTGCGGTTTCACAGCTCTTTGGGATGTTAAAGACACTGACCCCAAGCAACTCTTCCTGAGCACTGTGTCCTTACTTGGACAAACACTCACTGCCAAGCAAGGAAGGGATTAGCACAAACCCCCCGGACTGACACATCTGTACATTTGAGTCCCAGTCCCAAAAGCTGCGTCGTGCTGTGCCATAGGTGTTGGTTGAAACATCCACAAGCAGGAAGGGTCATACTATGGTTGATTTGGTGGTACTTCACTCACACTCCATGTGGGCCCTAATATTTGTCTTGCAGCTCCTGGTGTGCATGTCTCATCCAATGACCCCCAAACCACCTGTCCCTCTGCCACTTTGGGTGCTGTCTTGCTGACCAGATACCATCCCCTACATTTTATTTCTTTGATAAAATCTTCTGATAGGTTTTTTCTTCTTGTTTTCTTCACAGATTTATCTGGAAAGTATGACCAACAGGAGCAGCTTACTCACCATTAGATAAGTATTGCAGATGACTCATGCTGGAGTATTGATAGCTGTGCTGCTGAGATGGATATCCTGTTTTATAACAGCTGTAGTGTGATACCAAGAGCCAGGAACCTTAATTTCACCACCCATGCTTTTTCATGAACGTGCTTTCGGTCTCTGACACCTTTTCTCCTTGGTTTGTCCATCTGAAGGGTTCACAGGGGATGTTTTGCTTCCCTCAGTGGGGTACAGGGTATGGGGCAGCTCATGTCACCTTGAAGTGAAAGCTACTGTTGAAAAGCTGCAGCTTTATAGCTGTTCTCCAGGACATGCAATATTTGTCTTTTTAATAGATGCCATTAGTGGCTTTCCTCGATTCTTTGGGGTTTTTTGTTTTGTTTGTTTTTTTTCAGAGCCATTATACCCCTTCTTCAGGAGAACAAACCGGAAGGTGCAGAAACAGGTAAGGCATGTTACTTTCAAGTCATTAAGGGCAAAATACTGGCCTCAATAAAGTGCAAAAAAAAAAAAAAAATGTTGACTGCATGGCAAGTGAGAGTTGTACCCAGTGTGCCCAGTTCTATGTGAGGCCCTGGAATCACTACATTCAGGGACAAATTTGCAGGGTACCTGAGAGCATGTGTCTGAACCTTCCTCTGCTTCCAAAACCACTGGGCTCAAGGCTGTGTGAGCAATAGATGATGAGATTTAAGAAGTGATGATCAAGAGAAAGGAACCTGCCCTTGGGGGAGATGCAAAAGGAGCTGAGCTGTGAAGGTAGAGGGTATGTACAGGATGGCAGGAGCTGCTGGGGAGGTGTTAACCCACATGGGGTGGCAGGCGACTGAGGTGGCTTTACCTTGGACGGGTGCAAAGGGCCATACAGCAGTGAGGGAAATTTGGTGTTAAAAGGAGAAATTTTGCAAGGGAGTGTTGCAGCGAGGGCCATGCCAGTGATGTCAGTGTCTGTGGGTGGTGTCACTGGGGATGTCACTGGGGGTGGCTGGGGCCTGTACCACGCTCTTGGGCATCACCTGTGGTTCATGCCATGGCTTAAACTGCTGAGGATGTTTGGTTTCCATGAAGGTGCTGGGCCATGGCTGAGCAGCTGTGGCTTGAGCAGTGTGTCCCTTTCACCAGCAGCAGCTTGGGGCAGGACTTTCCAGTGGGGCAGTGGAGGCGTGTCAGGTGCTGCACCTGAGTTCTCAGCAAACATGAGCCAGAGCCCAGGACAAAAAAATCTGGCTTGAGGACCTGTGCTGTGTCCCAGGGGCATGATTTGGGTCTGTGCATTTACTGTGAGGATGGTGTGACACTAGAGCTGGTTACCCAGAGAAATTGTGGATGCCCCATCCCTGGAAGTGTTCAAGGTTAGGCTGGACAGAGCTCTCAGCAACCTGATCTAGTGAGAGCTGTCCCTGCCCATGGCAGAGGGGGGTTGGACTAGATGATCCTTGAAGGTCCCTTACAACCCAAACCATTCTGTGGTTCTATGATTTTGATACTTTGCTACATTCATCGGAGCTTCTGTTCTTCAGGCTGTTGTGGCACTTTGGAATAAAGAACTGTGTCCTGCTCATGTGTAAAAAAACACATACTGCATCTGGCTCCAGCAGAAACCCCTGCATGAGGGCTTGTAACGTAGTCTCAATTAGGTCCCTGCCTTATAGAGTAGAAAATGCCTTTAAGGCCTCCTCCCTTTAGGCTCTGCATCAGATATTCACATGCTGTGAAACAATCTCAGGACTAAATTTTTCTGAGTGATAATCTGGTGTTGCTCTTGGTAGAAAGGGTGGGCGTTTGGCTTTGGGGGATTATGTAGCATCAGCCAGTGACTGCCAGGGTCGGGGTATCAGGAATTTTACCACTTGGGGCATATCCTTCTGCATTGACATGCCTAAAAAAACCCCAAAACTCTGACAAATGCTCTTAACCATCACTTGGTGGAAATATTTTTGGGGTAGAGAAATGAGAACACAAGGCCCTGCCTCACTCACCTTGCATCACTGGGGTCAGGATGGCAGCTCAGAGGCAGGATCTGTGCTTCCCCGTGGTGGTCTCAGCTATACATATTCAAATTGAGCACCCAGGCATGTCACCTCACTGCAGCCCGGGGCTGAGAGAGGCACAGGGGCTTTCCAGCCCTGCAGGCCATTATTAGTAAGAGGGTTTGCGCCTGATGTGTCTTTTGGTTCAAGCTGTGAACTGCCACCGGGCTCTAAAAACTGCTGCTGAGCCTTGGTAAGAGTATTGCAAAAAGTTTCCGAGAAGCATAATAACTTCCCTAAATATATATATATATATATATGTAATATATATATATATATATATCTATATTTGTGTCTAAAGATGCTTGGGCATGTGTTCATGCTGAAAGTTTGCTGACCCCAGTAGAGGGGATTTGTACTATTGCCATCATTTGGGAAGCTCAGGCAGGTAGTGGACAAGGATAAGGAAGTCGTCGTTGGGGTTTTGCTTCTCTGTCAGTTTGGGATGGTGGATTTGGGGGCATGTTTGCGGGTTTGGTGAGTAGGTAGAACAATTTAGAACAATGTGAGTGGCGTGTATGGTAACTTCAAGATTGTGCCAGTTGAGCAACTAGATCAGGGATTACAGATCCCAGGGCACCTGAAGTCCAAATAGGTTTTTAAGTCACACAGGTCATTTTAAAAGCGATAATTAAGTTTCTGAGTTCCTCACTAGTGCCTACAAATGTTCATGCAAATGGCTCATGAAGCACTTGCAGTCTATAACTTCTGCTAGAGGAAAATGTGCTATTAGATGGAAATTAGCTGCCCATGTGGCATTTTCTGTCTTGGAGTCTCAGGGAGTTTTACTGAGTTGTGTTAATACAGCTGTGCTGAAGGTACTACTCATCTGCATGCTCTGATAACCATCCTCATGTGAAATGGATCCCTGTGGAGCTGTTTGAGATGTTGCTGCTCCTAGTTCCCAACTTGCCCGCTTGCCAAAAGCTGCTACCCACAGAGGCAGGGCTAAGGATGGGCTTTGCGTGCCGTACCTGTACCTTATCCCTTGCTCTGTATGAGCACAAACCCATCTTTGCTTACTGGGAGAACTGGAGCACCAGATGGGAAGCTGAAATGTGGCATATCTATTCGGCCTCCCCTTAACTGGAGGGGTGGAGGATCGAAGGCTGGGAGTGCACTGAGGTGGAGGCAGTGACATGTCAGGTGCTGAAGTTAGGCTTTGAGAGCAGTTTTGCCCTCTGGAAGTGTCTGCTTTTTTACGCTGGACTGGTTGGCAAGGTGGGAGCCATCTCATGGCACCTTCCCCATGTAGGTCAGCAGTGCAGCTTCTGGTTTATGCTGCAGCCAGGGGAGATCTAGTCAACATTGTCCATGGGGTTTAAGGTGTGATGGATCTGATGAATGGGATGAATTGCACCTTCATCTTCCTTGGCTGTGTGGCAGATTCTTCATCGCCTGCAGAAACACCCCGTGCCAACTTGTTTGGATGCAGATGCCAACACTGCAAACACCTTTCTCTGATGAGATGTGGCGTGCCCCAGCCAGCTCACTTCGACTCGATACGATACTTCAGATGGCTCTAGGGCGGGTGAGATGAATCCTACACCTGCTCTAGCAATGCTGGGCTGTGTGGGGGGGTGTTAAAGCAAGTTTAGTGACCCCTTCTTGCAACAAGACTGACTTTCCATCCACTTCTGAAGAAGATGGTGGTCAGATCAAGGCCAGCTTGGAGAAGGGAAAACTCTGTGTAGGTCATTTGCAATTTGCCAGTGGCTGAGTCACCCGCAGTCTGTGCACCCACCGCAGCTGTGACCCATGGATGTGATGGGGAGGCAAAGGTAGGACTTCAGGGCATGGCACAAGAGGAGTGTGAGACCTTTTCAGGAATACTATTGTTTGAGGCAGTATGTGGACAGTAAATACTGTCACTTTTCCCTTTTTCCCGAAGATTTAATTAGTTTTGTGGCAAAGGTTGCTTTCTGTCTTGGCTCAAGGATTTCACAATTTTAACACTTGCCTTCTGGAGGTCCAAAGGCCATGTGAGCATGGGGAGCCTGGGCTGATGGGCATTTGGTGCGCATTCTTGTGCTGGTGCACGTGGATGGTTGTGCCAGTGAGCTCTAGCCATGTCTCTTTCCAGGTCCCAGTACACCCTCTCCCTTTTAGATGATCCCTGGTGCAGGTGTACGTGGCTGGCTCTGCCATCTGCTCTGGTTACAGTGGCAGCAGGTTTCCCTCCCTGCAAGGGGGGTTCTCCCTGGCTGCTGCAGAGCTTGAGCAGGGAGCTGCTACAGCGGGCTCTGCTACTGCAGCAGGTCTTTAGATGTACCATGAACAAGGAGGAGGGGAAGCACCTGGAGATACATCTGCATTGGACCATGTCTCGCAGCTGTCCTAAGTGGGCAGCAAGCCCAGTCAGTAGGTCTGCACAATACCAGTGTCCTGTCCATATGGCTTCACCAGCCTGGCTGCCTGTCCCAGGTAGTGTCAGCCTGTGCAAGAGACTGGTGCTTGTTTGGTTGTGTCTTAAAGCTTTGATTGCTGCCAGATCACTACCCTGAGCCTCCCCCAGCTTCATTTTTCTCTTTGCATTTGGAGTTGCAGCCTGAAAACACTCAAGCTAAACTCTGTGCCCCAACGGCTGCTCATCTGAAAGTGTGGAGCCAGCTCGCAGCAGCTGCTAAAATAGCAGAACTGAAGTGGGGAATGAAAAGTGAGATGGTGATTAAGACCCAATTTCCTGTCGTGGCCCCACAGTGTTCCTGCCAGCAGTGGAGACATTGGCAGCAGTGGTGTGAAATGTCTCAGCCTTCTGCCTTGGGCTGGCTGAATCACTCGCACTGCCCTGTGCTGCTCGCTTGTCCCAGTGCTTTGTAGACCTTGGCTAGGCTGGGCTCAGGGGGGTGATGAGGATCCTCTTTGGGGAGTCTATGCAGGCTGGTCCTGGCTGAGTTGGGGTTGGAAGCAGCTGTGGTGTGACTCAGGCCAGCCCTGAAGCAGGCTGATATTAGTTGCTTTGTGTTACCTGGAAGACATAGAAGAGTGCACAAGGATTTGAAAACACTGGTAACACTGGTCCTCTGGAATTTTTTCTCCTATCCCTGCCAGTAATTTTCCTGGGACCCACCATTTAGGACTGGGAGAGAGGAAGATGCAAGAAAGAGAAATTGCTGCTGAAGGGATGGCAAAGCTCCCTAGCTGATGCTGTTTGTTCCAAGGGCATGTGGGTTGTTCACCTGTCCTACCATTTGGTCCCTCATGTACCTAAATGTTGTAAAAAGCCAAATGCATTAGAATTAGTTTATCTTTTTGGACTTCTTGCATCAGAAGGTTATTCAAGAGAAAACATAAAAAATAGAGTGCAAAGATGATGCTGAGCTGATGGCTCTTCCTCTAAGGACACCGTTCCACTTGCACTCACTAACATGCTGTATGTGTATGAGTGTCAAAGGCAGCTTCTGGTTTCTTTCTCACTGGGGAAGTGCAAATCACTGCTCTCCTGTCTCTGCTCCAGCAGCTCCTAGGTCTGTGTTGTAGAGGTTAGAACCTGATGTGTTTCAGCAGTCCAAACCACATCATTGTAAACTGTATCATTCCTGATTGGAACAGTAATGTGAAACACAGAGATGGGTCTTGCTTACACTTCTTCATCCTTTGAAGAAAGCCAGTTGCAAAATCCACTGTGAAGAGCCCAGAACCCCACAGACAGTGGTGTTTGCTCTGCACTTAGTGGTTACCCCATTTCTTTCTGTGTTTGAAAGTCAGAGCAGCTCCCGTCACCCACCCTTCTTAAACCCACCAGAATCTCTCACTAACTTTTGCTCTGCAAAGGAGAGTTGCTGGTTAATTGGGCACCATGAGGGACCACTGCTTGAAACTCTGTTGGCTTTTGCTCTTCCTGGCTTCTCTTGGGGTCACCTGCATCTCCTCCAAGCCTGCCTCTTCCTCTGCATTCATGCAGCACCCAGTGCCACCGGCATGGCTAGGAAGGCTTCTGTTGTATGGGGTCATGTAACTGCCCTGCTCAAATCTGATCAGTTTGTATCGCAGGGGGTCCGATGCTGGTCAGCACTGGTGTGCCAGGACCTTCATACAGAGAGCATCCTGCAAAGAACAGCTCTTCCAGGGGCAGTGGCAGGCCTCCCTGGGCAGCAGGTGATTTCAACAAGTGTAGCAATTTCTCAGCTACAAGTGATTCCAGCCCTTGTGAATCAGCTCTTTGTGAAATCATCCAAGGAGAACTCGGGGACAGAGAGACAGGAGCCTCATTTGGCATTAACAGAGGTAGCTTTAATTGTCCAGAAGCCCCTGTGAATGGAAGGCCAGGGACAAAGGCTCCCTGGGTTAGGGGCAGAAACAGGGGCTTTTTATGGGAAAGGCAGGGGGTGGGGTAGAAACCAATTACCCAGCTGGGTACAGGCTATTACCATATAGAAACAAGGCATGCTGGGGGTGGTTCACTTTGTCACCATGACCCGAGGAAGGTTGCTTATCTCTGGGAGGTTCTTTTTGCCCTCAGGCCTCTCTCCTCCAAGGGAGTGCAGAGGGTTCTTGTGCCAAGGGCTCACAGCCCTCCACAAGTTTGAAGGAAATGTAAACAGAAATGTAAATATGTTTTCCACAGAGCAAGTAGTCAGCACATGGGAGAGACTCTCACAGACAGCAGTGCTGTTGGGGAAGATGTGCTGTTTCACAGCAGCCAGGATAATTGCCCTGAATTTGTATCCCCTACTCCCATTACTTTCCTCCAACCCAGGAGTACTCCTCTGCTTGTGCACAGCCTGGCATGTGCATGGCTGACATGCAAAAGGCAAGGAAGGGGTCAGAGGGCACTGTTGATCCTGAGCCTGGCAGAGCATTGCACATCATCTTTCCTGTGTGAGGAGGGGCAGCTTTCTTGCAGAGAAACAACTTCCTGCACTCACGAAGAGACTCGTGTAACATCCTCTACCAGGGGGCAAAGGAATATTTTGTACTCTTCTGGTACATACCAGAGGAGTACAAAGCGCTTTTAAGACTATTTTCATAGTCCTGAGGAAGGGATGAGCAGTAGGTTTTGCATGAAATGTCCTTTCTTGCCAGGAGAACGACACCCATCTGCAGCAGCTGCAGTGCTGGGAGCCAGAGCTTTTCCAGTGCACTGACTTCTCCTGGGCAGCAAAGCAACACCACAGCATGGTGTCATTTCAGAAGACTGGAGGAAGAGCTACCCAGAATTGTTGTATTTTAGGAGCTATTTTGATGAAGAGTGGATTAAAGGAGAGGAAATAGTGCAGACATGGAAGGTAAACAGCTGCATTTTGAGCAGGTGGGCCAAGAACGGCTTTGAGGTGATAGCAGGGAACAGACTGCAGGTGAATTTCTGTGTGTAATGCCATCATACAGATACAAAACACTTCCCTCTTTGGCAGAGAGATCTTTCATATCAATCTAAGTAGGAAACAATGCTTGGTTGAAAGAAACAGCATAGCCTTGGTCTGGTAGCACCTGGCATATTCCCTAGTCCTGATTCCCCAGTTGAGCAAGGCTATAGAAAACATGAAGAAATGGAAAAACAATAAACTTTCTCCTAGGATCCAGGCCAGAAGAGTGTTCTTCTGGGATGATCCAAATGCCTTTAATTAAACTCCTGCAACTGGGAATGGCAGTTTTGTTGGCATCTGTGAGTCATGGCACAGAAAGGCAGCGGGTTGTGTCATCATCCTGACTTCGGGTGGCAGTCACAGGGCAGGGAGGACATGGCGGAAGATCTGGTGGAAGAGGAAGGATCTGCTATAGTGAAGAGACATGGGAGATTGGACAGGGTGATCCCAGTGTCCATGTCAGTCTGTGAAAGAGGGCAGATGTGGGCAGCGCTCCAGTGTGTCCCAGTGTCACCGAGGATGTGGTGGAAATGGCAGCCCCTCATCCTGTGGTCTTTTTCTAGAGCTCTGTGGCCATCCACTAGCCTGTCTTGGATGGCTTCTCCAGTGTGATCCCATGTTCACGACCACATCCATCAAGCAGTGCTGGCATATGGTGTAAGTTGGGAGCTGCATGGGAGAGCAGCCAGAGGAGACCCTGTCTGGCATGAGCCTCTTCCAGGGGTCTCCCTTCTGCTTTCTGGCTTTGCTCAATCTGGTGGTGGAAGATGTGCTCCCTCCTTGCAGAGTGTCCAGCCCAGCCCAGAGGCTGCAGGTCACACTTTGATGTGCCCTCCCTTTGCCAGCCATGCCAGCTTGGCTTGCTTGCCAAGTCCATGTTCAGTGTGGTGAGTGTCAGCAGCCAAGGGATTGCCAGGGTGTGTTGGACTCTGTTTGCAAAGTCTGCAAGGAGATGGAAAAGGTCATTTTGTCTAGGGCACAGGAGGAAGAAAGAGGCATAAGGAGTAATGCCATGTGGATTTGTTTAATTCCCTTGAGGAAAACAAAGCATCTCTGCAACAACTTGATGATCTTGGAGATATTTTTCAACCTTAATGATTCTATGATAGGAGAGCAGCAGGGAAATAAAAACTGAGATAAAGAAGAGATAAAAAACTGAGATAAAGAGATAAAAACTGGCTCACCCCCTGGCAACCTTCTCTTGCATCTCTCCTCGCTGGGTCTCTTTATCACAAACGCAGGGAATAAAAAGGCAGGAAGAAAAAAAGCCACGAGATGGGTTTTGAATGGATGCCAAGGTTGATTTAATTAGATGTATTGAATTCGTTAACTTCTGAACGACGTGGCTGTCACGCGGCGCAAGTGACGAGCTGCGAGTGGCGATGGCAGCACAGCGCCGACCTGCCAAAAGGCTCAGCAAAGCAGAAGGATTGACCTACTTCCCTCGGCTCCGTGGAGAGCACAGGCGAGTACCCTCCGCTTGCTGTTGCTGTGCTCCCTGGAGGGCTGTGCATCCCTCTGTGCAGGGCAGAGCTCATTGGGCTGGGGGCTGCTGGGCAGCCCAGCATCACCCGTCATCTCCAGCACAAGCCCGGGGCTGGGTAAATGTCCGTGTGCCCTTAGGAGGCAGCTCGTTCAAAGCAAGGGCTCCTGCTTTGTATGCTGACTTCTGTCTTCTGGCTGACACTGATTTTCTGCTTCTCCCACCTATTTCACCCTTAAAAAAATACCAGTGTTCTCTGATAATGGAACGTAAGTGCTGTGGCAGCTGATAAGGGTGATAAAATCACCCATGCACACTGCCATGGCAACCTACAGCAATTGCTCTTCAGTCTTGCTGTGTGTCTGCTCTTTGGCTTGAGCGCAGATGTGTGGGTTTGGTTGAGACTTGGCCTGGGAGTCACCCAAATCTGGAAGATTTGTTTTCCGTTATGAGCTCTGACATGGATGTGGAGCCACTGAGCAGCTCATTGTCTTGCTGGCCACCCTCAGCATGGAGCAGAGCATGCTTCCGCTTGTACTTCGCTGTGAGCCCTGGCAGTGCAAATTGCATCTTGAAAGATTTGTAAGTGCTGGGGAAGAGGCTTCTGAAAAAGAATTTTCTTTCCAAATGAATTCCATAATGGTTATCAAGAGGAACTGCTGGGTGTCTGCTCCCAGGTCTGCCATCGTGCAATGCATGCACAGATCCAGGGTCCTTCTTTCAGTGACCACAGGATCCTTTTGAGATCAGTGTGGTGCCTCCTGGACAGGTAACGTTCCAGCTAGAGAAGTCCCAACAACTGAGTGGCATTCTGATGTTCTACTCCTGGTACCAGCCATGAGCCGAACTCCACCCATTTGTTTGACAGTCCTCTCCATCTCTCGTTAGTTTAGATGCAAAAATATGTCCTGTCAAATCATGTCTGTCAAGTGGTGAAGAGAGAAAGTGGATTTCCTAAGCTTCCACCATGGAAGTGGTGCTCTTGTGATAGGGAATGTTTGCCAAGACCTTTGGAGCTAAAAGACACCAACAGAGATGTTTGTGAAGTGTACAAGTAGAGAAATGCTGCATGAAGCCATGGTCTGGGTTGTGCTGAATATCGCTGTGTGACCGAATGAGATGCTGACGTGTAAGGGAAGCTTAGGCACACCATCAGCCTCCTCTGATTTTGTCAGTATTAACCCCAGATTGGTAACACCAGGCCAGGTAGTCACCCAGTATGGTGGAGAACTTGCTATTTCAGTGGGGAAATGAGACAAAGCAGCATTGGGGAAGTTGTCTGAGGTAACGCAGAGAAGATAACTGGGATGTTGTTTCCCACCACCCAAGCTCTGGCCTTTTATTCTTCTTCCCTCAAGTGTGGTTTCTTCTGGCCCTACAGCATCACTCAGCTGGAGGAGAGAAGGTTTGCTTGAGTGGAGAGATGAAAGAAAAAAACGTTATTCCATTGAGCAGTGTCAAGAAATTATATGAGAAGAAGAAAAGGAGGACAGGTGGAAGGATTCCAGCTGTCTTCTTCTGCAGGGAAGAAATCTCTTTGTAACATTGAGGCTGCTTTCAGGGTTCATGGTTCAGCTTTCAGGTTAGTTGTTGATGGTTAGGATGTTTTCATTTTGACTTCATCTGTTGACAAGGCAGTAAGAGCTCTGTGAGGACGCGTATCTCACCATCACATATGACTAATTGTATTGGGACAGCCGCGAGCACAATAACACTTCTGTTTTCTTCCAGAACAGGTCCATTACAGACTGCCTGGTAGCTGAGCCCCAGCAAGTGTTTTTGCAGTTTTGCTGATTGTGCAGCCCAGATAACCTGTGAGAGAGCAAACATGGAAAGTGTTGAATATTCAGCTCAAAAACCTTCAGCTCAGAAAACAGACGTGTTTCGCTGCTTGTCTGAACCAAGCTTTTAACCGCGTGTTGTCAGTGCTTTTCAGGAAACTCACCTTGTCTGGGACACGTCATCTGGCAGCAAAGTGCTCCCATTTAGCGACAGCCATCAGGAGTTCTGCAAAGGCCAGGCCTCATGGCTAGGCACTGTTGTCTTTGCAGCTTGGTTTTGTGTTTTACTTTCCCCATCTCCTTGGAGAGCAAAACTCAATCCATGCAAAACAGGTGCATTTTTAAACAAGATTTCTCTTAGTCTTACACTTAAGAAACTGTCTCCAAAAAAGCCAGTGCATAGCAGAAGCTAGCAGAAGACTTTCTCTGGATATTTGCTGCTGCTAATCCCGTTTGTGCAGGAACCCAGGAGTTTTGGTGCAATGTAAGAACTGAATTTAAACTTCTTGGCATTAAACTGGTTGCCCCTGCTCCTCAGGGTAACAGCTGTATTTTTGCATGAAAGCCACACTTGCATTCCTGAAGAAGTGTGTTGGCACAGATGAGCCTTTGACCTCAATATATCAGCTCAGTGGTCAACAGCCTTATGTAGAAAGAGCTTTGGTGTGCAAGTCTTCCACTTGGTGAGTTTAATCTATGTATGGATTACAACAGAAAGTTCTCTACAAGAGGCTATGCAGGTTTAAAGCTGCTCTTGCCTTTGATGAAATCATTGCTTGCTTGTCAAGAAGGTTTGTGATATTTGGAAGCTGCATTCATAGTGTGCAGGTGGGCAGTCAGTCCAACATAGGGAGGTGGTAGAGATCTTTGTGACTCTTCCTCTGTCCGTTTTCCCTAGGAGGGAGGCCAGTTTTCCTGCCTGCAGCAAGGCATCCCTTCTGATTTAGGAGTGCAAGACTACTTCTGTCATGATGCCATCACAAGGCCATAGTTTCTGTCTGGGTGTTAGAGGAGTTAGTCAGCAGGAGAAGGATGATGCACCAGGAGGTAGTCAGTCAGTGCTGACCTTCTGAGTGCATTGACTTCTCACAGCAAATTCACCAAAGGTCCATTTCAGTCTTCTTCTCTCCTTGCTATGTTGGCTTTGTTGTTTGTTGTTGGAGGACAAGTTACATAAGGAGCTCTGGACAACTGAATAGAGGAGTTGAACATGGGATGTGAACTTGGCAGCTGCGGACACCAAGGAGAAGACTGCTCTCCTGAAAGTATGAGGAATCTCTGGACACTGACAGAGGGTGTGTAGCATTATGACTGTGATCTGCCCAGGGTGAGTGCTGCACAGATGCCCCTTGCAGGGGCTAATCCATGTGTCTGCAGCTCTTAAAAATAAGGATGTTGCCCGATGTCCCCTGTCAGGCTTGAGCGTGGTTCCCCTCACTCCCGTTGGATGCTCTGCGGTGGGAAGAGCAAGCATGCTGGCTGCCAGTTCAGGTCTAAAAATGATGTCTGTGCAAAGTCTGTCCTTGTCTGGACTCCAAGGGGCTGCTGTGCACAAGGCCTTCACACAGTTTCCTTAACAGGCTCCTTTTCACTTTTTCCAGGGACTTGCACTGTGCTTCATTTCAGAGTGATCCAGTGAATTAACATATTGTTGCTGCTGCCTGGGTAATTGCATGCCCGGGGTCTGCTCTGCTCCAGCACAGTCTTCCCGGCTTCCCAGACAGAAAGCATCCTTCTCCTCTGGCAAACAAGGTTGCAAAGTATTGCCCTGAGGCCTAGCTCAGAGATTGAAGGAATGGGAGAGTAGAAAGAGGAGAGGGAGGCTGTTTCTGAAGGTATATCTGGCTTCAAGAGCTTACCTATCAACAAGGAGGTGGACATGGGTTTTTTTAATCTTTATTTCTGTATGAAGGTACTAATTTTGACTGAAGCTGTGGTTTCTCTTGCTGATTTATGCAGACGTTGGTATGGGTGCAGTTACAGAAATTTAGTTTAGCACAAGTCACTATGAGGACTCAGAACTGCTTGAAATGAGCTGTCCTGGGTCACACAGGAATTTCAGCAGAAGTTGAAACTGAGTGGTCTGATACCCGCTTTTGTACTGAAAATAAAACTCTTTGAATAGGTAGGTGTAAAAATGCTTGCTGGTCTCACTTCCAAGTACCAAAAAAATCATATGTGGATAAACCCCTAGAGCCTCTAAGGCCCTGTGAGACAAGACCACATCTCAGAACATGTTGGCAAGCATATTATCAAAGCTGGACAGGTTTCTTAATGCGGATGCAAGTTTGCATTTTTGAAAGATGATATTTGGTCAGGACTGACTTTTGGTGGGGAGCTAGCATCCCTTAGGCAAGGGGTCTTTTGGTCTCCAAAAAGAAGCATGGTTATGTGCCACGTGAGGAGGGCAGCTTTACCTCCCAGCACAGCTTGGCTATCAAGCAGAGGCATGAGGAGGACAGGGAGCATCCAGACTCTGGGATAGCGGGGAGGAGGTTTATTTATGGCTCTGCCACTGACTTTCTTGGTGACCTGGGGTGAGAAGATGAACCTCTCCTTTTCCACCTCCTCCTTTCTGCCAACCCAATACTTGCTACAGTCACCTTGTAGTTTGTATGGATCCTTTTGAGAAGCTGGAGCTCGGTAGCGTTGTCTGTAAGGTCCCTTTTCATCTTCTCAGTTGTGAACATTTCCTGTGTCCTAGCAAAATAAGCTATTTTGACTGAAAGCAAGACATTGCTCCAACACTCTTTGTGACACAAGGGAAAGAGAAGATGATATGGCCATGTTGACAGTGTAGCTGGATCATCCCACACTAGAGCTTTGCAGTTGGTGGGGCAGAGGCATCTCCATTCTGTGGAGCAGAGGCTGCTGCCTTGGGCAGTGTGGAGTACATGCATTGGCCTGTACTTGGGGCTTAGGGAATCCTGCTTGTTCTGGAACTCTGTGTGTGTACTTACACACATACGCATGGGAAAAAGATGGCTGTGTGTGCGCTGCAGATGGGACATGGACAAAGGTTCCTTGGCCACTGATGCCCAAACTGAGATGAACAGTTGCATGTGTGGGTCACTGTGGGACTGCATGCAGCACTGGGGTTTGTCGTGTTCAGAGGGGAGCATAAGACACAGTGCCCAGGGGTGCCTTCTGGGCCTTCATGGTCTTGGGATGTGGTTGTTTCTCCAACTCTTTCACTTGGGCGATATTGCGGTCCCTGAGCACTGAGTGATTCCCACCCTTTCCTCCAAAGCCTTTGCACTGGTGGCAGAGGCTAGAAGATGGTCTATAGGATAATATAGGCTGAAAGGGATCTTGGGTGGGTCAGCTGTGAGATCAGACCAGGTTGTTCATGACTTTGGTCAAGTCCTTCTTTATGTGAACCCATGTCTGTGTTCCCAATCACCTCCCTGCAGGTGCTGGGCCTGCTTCTGGATCCCTCAAAGCCACCTCTTGCCCTGGCTGAACCAGCCCAGCTCCCACAGCCTCTTCTCTTCAGGCAAGTCCACCAGTGCTCCTCCACTGCACTTGCTCTAGTTTGTCAGTGTGTTTCTTGTACATGTTTCTTGTACCAAAACTAGATGCAGTGTCTATATGGGGTCTAATGAATGCTGGGGTCTCCTGGCTGTTTCTGCTCCTGCAGCCCAGTATGCTGCTGGTCTTTGCTGCAGTTTCTTTCCTAAGGTCCAGTTGGCCTGTGGTCCTAACAACTGTCCCAGCCCTTGAGGAGTGGCAGAGCTGCTGGGACATTGAGCTGTGCCTACATGGTTGCTTAAATAAGACCCCTGTACTGTGCTTGGAAAGCTTGAGTGTTTCACAGCAGCCAGGAGAGGAGTATCGAGGAGCCCTGGGGTGGCAAAGACTTCTTCTCCCTGCTGATGGTGTGGGCTCCCACAGGGAGAGGGACAGAGCCCAGACAGATGACCTGAGTTCTGCAGAAAGAGGTGTAGTGTTATAACTACCACTGTCTCACTTACTCATCTGGAAAGCAAGATTTTACTCGCTGCTGTGCTTCCCGTGGGGCTGTGACTGTTGATGGCCACGGAGAGCTGAGGTCCCACAATAGCAGCGCACAGGGCTGTGGAACATAGCTCACTGTGCTCACTGGTGGCCTTGAACCATGACCCCTGGGAGCCCTGTGCAGAGGAATAGTATGGATCCATGTATGTATACCATACTCAAACAAAACTCTCTGATTCCATGCTGTGCTGCCAAGTTGGTGTGTGAGTTTCAAAGCAGCAACCTATATTCTTTAAGATCCAAGAGCCTTGGGAAAAGATCCATTTCTTATGCTGTACTAATTTAATAAATGCCTTTTTTTTAGTGTAGGAAGGTAGCAATAAAAGACAAAAAGGCAAAAGAAAAGACAGAAGGACCTGTCCTTCTGCAGAAAGACATGATTTCTGAAGAAAGACTACGATCATTTTAAAGGTTTTCTGCTTTTCCGTTCATGTTCTTTTCAGGAAATGAAACTGGCTATATATGGTATAGGAATGAATATCACAAGCCACTGTCAAGTTCATGAAGTGACCACATTGAAAAAGTAGTGAAAAATGGGTTCTTACTCGTGCCTTCCTAGCCCGTAGGAATCCTGGCTGTGGCTTGTGACTGTAGTAGGGTGAAGATTTGCATTTTCAAGTTGGCGGTTTTCCTTTTTACTCTTCCACTTCCTACAAGCTAATTTGGTGCTGTGTTAATTGTGAATCTGGAATGCAAATCAACTCACCTGCTTGTTTTTTCTTTCATTTTCAGATTTTCTAACTGTGGAAGCTCTCCTGAGGAGCTGCAAGCACTGCTGCCCCTGGGATGGGAAGCAGAGCAAGGAGCGAAGAAGAGCTGCAATGTGCCACTGCAAGTTGCTTTTGTGAGGAGAGGGGCTTTCTGGCATGTCATATGGTGCCAAAAGACATTTTACTCTTGGCAGCAAAAATCCTTATCCTTCTTGGTTTTTTTTTTTCCAGGACAGATGATATTTCCTGTTAGAGATGCTTTGTATGCAAATCAAGGTGGTACAACAAGAAAAAAAGTCCTGAAAGCAATCACACTGATAAACTCAGCCCACTGGGGAATTCCTGCTTATCATTTATCTTTTCTTTTTTCAGTTCTGTACAAGATACTTCTTTGCCTGTGTTTTCTTACTGTCTTTAATGTTTGTCCTGCCAGACCTCTTGCTTATGAACTACAGTGCTTGCATTTCGCAGGGCTCCATGTCAGTCTGCACAAACAAAAGGCAGTGAGTGCTGGAAATTGGGGTTAACAGTCCCTGTGTTTCAGCTTGATCTTGCATTGATCTGGTGCTTTCTGAAGTTCAAGCTAGACATGAGCCTCACACTACAGATTGCCACATGCTTGTAGTGATGATCTACCTGGAAAGGTGATCCCAGAAACCTCAGGAAAGAAGAAAAGGAGATATAAAAAGGAAGAAGAAGCCAGCAAAAAGTTTACCTAGTAACTTAAAAAGGAGCAGGATTTGACCTAAGGCACCTCAAGAGATGGTGCGGGCAGCACTGCAGTAATGCAGTGGCATGAGTTGATTGCCTCATTGCTCCAGCAAAGCAAACTCACATAGAATCACAGACTGGTTTGGGTGGGAAGGCACCTTAAAGATAGTCTAGTTGAACCCCCTTGCCATGGGCAGGGACACCTTCTATTAGATCAGGTTGCTCAGGGCCCCTTCCAACTCTGCATGGAACACTTCCAGGGGCAGGGCATCCACAACCTCCCTGGGCATCTGCTCAGCCTGTGCCCTGTAGGTGTCCCTATACGTGGATGGAGCTGATCAAAGCCTTGCTCTCACCAGGCTACCACCCTGCTGCCAGCTGCAGCATCACAGTGATGTTACAACAGGTCGTGAGGGTGAAAAAAGACTCAGAAGCAGAAAAGGACATGTCAGAGAGCTGCAGAACTGCATTGCCAAAGAACATTGTCATGTGTGTCCAGAGATACCCACTGCAGTCCAGGTCTTGTTGAATCATGCTGTGGTTGCTCTGGCCTTTGTGTGGGTAATAGTGATGATAATCATTGTGTGTGGTGTTGGGTTTTATTATTTGCTTTTTTCCTTAAATGTAAAATTAACAGTCAAATTGGTGTTGGTGAGGCAGCAAGCCTGGTGCAGCTTTTATCTATCCTGAACCTCGGGACAAAGGAGGGGAGGAAAATGTCTTGACCAGTTTGGCGGCCGTGCATGTAACGATCCTGGAGTTCAAAGCAAAGGGCACAACAGTCAGATACCCAAACCCGCCTGGGCTTCAGCTGATAAGTCACATTTCAAAGTAAAAGGCAATCCTAAAGGGGCTCTGCTGAGTGCCTAAAGCCTCCAGTACTGAGTCTTCTTTAAAAGAGGATTTCATATGGAGTAACATACGAACAGAAATGGCTCTTTTGTGGTTTTACACATTCCAAGCATGCCAGGACTGTCCCTGTCAAGGATGGGCAGTCTCTGGGGTTTTGGGTTCTTTTTCTTTTTTTCTTTTCCCCAAATATTTCCCACAAACTAGCAGCTGAAATGGTGAAAAATAAAAGAGAGTTGCAAAATCAACTACAGTAGCAGTAATGGAAACTGTGAGGCTTATACTTAAACTGGCTGTGGGGTTTCACTCCGTCTTCTGCGCTGTTGCACTGTGAGGATTGCTTCTTTTACCTGCTCTGACCAGTTCAGGATGGATGGATGATTTGAAAGCAGAGCTTTAACTGTTGGTTACCCAGGACCTCAAAAAACAGTGCTTTTGTTTTTTTCAGAAGCAACACCTTTTCAACTGAACCACTGTTAAGTATGAATTCCTTCAGTGTCAGTGCAGTTATATGGCCATACAGCATCTTTACATTATGATTTCTGCAGGTCTGTCTGTACAGAAATGGGGCCCAACTGTTCTGCTTCACGTGCACTTTTGTTTCACACAGGTTGTGCCAGTTTGGATTGCACTCATACACTTTAACACAGAATTTTAATTGATGTAAGAGTTTCAAGGCACAAAATTGTGGTGCCTGAAGTAAAGAAGAGCACCTTAGCTCTGCCTTAAAACAGTCTGAAGTTTCACATACAATAAAACACTAGATGGTTTGTGTAGACCTGCCCTGTTAGATGAGTGCCTAATTCATCAGCCTACGTGTCCTGTTCTTCTCCACATGGGTACTGCTCCTGTTGCCATAGTTCTGTGTCTGGTTTAGGTAGCAGGACCTCATGGACAGCTGGGAAAGCCATGGCCAGAGGTGTTACTGCTATCACCTCACAAAAAGTATGGCTGTAACAACGTGCAATTAAGCGTGGGCCTCAGCCCCCCCCAGACACCCTACACAAGCATTCAGTACCTTCACTGGCAGCACACGCTGACCAGAACCAGCTCAGCACCTTCACAAGTGGGAGCTGCACCTTTACCTGCTCAGCAGGTGAGATTAATCCCTCTGGGTGGGGAGCAGAAAATGGAGCCAGGCTCATCCCAGCAGAGTCTGAACCATGGAACCATAGATATCCATCCTGACAATGCGTTTTCAGCCCAGATTTGGCCAAAGCGCAAATGCAGACAGAGGGTGAGAAAGCATCTCTTTGAAAGTGGCAGTAAAAGAGACACTGTTGGAATGAACCTTCTGGCCTGGTTTTATTAAATGTGAATATGGTTACTTAGTGGAACAGGAACTGGAGTGGATTTAGGAGATGGTGCCTGAAGCCCCCTGCCATCCTCCAACACAGGCTGATGTTACAGGGGAGTCTCAAGGCTGTTGCCTGGGATCTTGTGGGTCTGTGGGTGGAGGACCTTCATCACCAGGGTTGTCATCAAATGCTGCACTTACAATATAGAAGGAAGAAGGGCTTGTGTTAATTCTGTGCTCAACATAAATATTTTTTCATCTTAGAGGAGTCTGGGCTAGTAGCTTTCTGGACTGCTGCCATTTTGGGCTTGTTTCATTAAAAAAGGAAAAAATTTTTTTCTTTTCCCCATCAGTGCTACCAACCACAGACATTTGGAAACAAAAAGTCAGAAGGGGTGTTCAGCAGTGAGGTGTCTTTTTACTAGGCTGATCTTTCAGGGGTTGGTTTTGAAGTGGATGTTGTTCTGTCCACTCCAGGTCTATGCTGTGGAAATATTTATTGCTGTGAAACTGTAGCAAGCCTTATAAGTGTCAGGAAAAACTACTTTTGTAACTGAACTAATGTGCTTTCCTTACAAGTCACACAGGTGTACACTAGGCATTTTTTTGTTCTGTTTTGTACCAAAATAACTTTTCCACTGTTACCTGGAGTGGGAAAATGAGTGCACCTTGAATTGCATTTTAATGTTGATTTCATCCATTTAATCACAGCAGAAGGGTGCATAGAGATGCTCCGTTATTCTTCTTTTTCTGTGTACTTGCTTAGTCTTTTGTGCCTCAGAATCTGTGTTTTCCCTCTTTTTGATGGTTTGAGAGTTTTGACAGAGAAGTTAAAAATGCTTAAAAATTTTAATGTCCTTGGGAAGGCTACAGAAAGTTATGCAGTGGTAAAGAGATGCAGGCAACCTGTAGAAGAGCCAGTTTTTGACAGCATGGGAAGTGGTTAGTGCCTCACTGGACATCTTCACATCAAAGGTGGACAGTGGGCTGATTGAGATACTCAGTTTGAACCACAAATTGCTGGGCTTCGGGCAGAAATCACTGTATGAAATTCTGTGGTCTTTATTAGGCAGGTGGACAGACAAAATAATTTTGCTGGTTTCTGTCAGCTCTTAGAATTTATGAATCACATAGTCAGGGTGTTCTGGGAGGTTTTTTGAGTTTCCATGAAAAGTTTGCCTTGGTAGCATGCAGACAACAAAACCTGTCTGTTCTCTTGTCCTTTCATCACGCTGTGTTGCTTTTGAATTGTTCCAGAAGGAGGATGAAATTGGGCTTGTTATTTAAATTTCAGCATGGGTGGCCAAAGCTACTCTACCTTGGTTATCATGGGCATCCAGTGACCACAGGAATGGATGGTGCCTAATGCCAGCTCTGATTTAACAAACACCTGAGGACCAACTCATCACTGCAGCATAGCCCATGGGAATTGTGTGCCATGGGATCCTGCAGCAGGGCAGTGTCTGGGAATATCACCTCACACTCCTTAGTAGTAAGGATGTATTCAGTCCTTGTAGGCTGGAATCTGATTAAATAGCACAGTGTGGGGAGAAAACCAACAACCCCACACTCATTTATGGCAGTTGAATGTGTGTAGTTGGGAACAAAGAATTCAGGTTCTGTCTATAGTGTGTGGGAGCCCATCTGGGGAGGACAGTGTCAGGGAGAGTCCATGGGATCCTCGTGTGTAATCATGTGAAAGCAAGCTCATGATGGAGCTGTGGGGCAGAAAGGAGCCCTGCAACTCTGGAGAGCAGGTAGAAGCAGGGACTTTCATGATTCCGTCCTTTTAAAGGGAGACACACTGCCTGGTGTCTGTACTTGAAGAAGGGAGGGGAAGTGCCAGGAAGAATTCATGGAAAGCCACAGATAATTTGGGTTTGCCAAACGAGAACTCCAGGCTTGAGGAGCACAGTGTATTTGGTTAATGGGGATGAAGGCTGGCAAGGGGGTGACTTGATTGCCACATTTAGGGGAAGAAAGTTTTGGTCAGCAGGTTTGAGGTGAGGAGGAACCTTTAGAATTTCTATGTCCTTTTCCAGATTCTGGAGGAAGGGGCAATGTCTCTCTAGCATTGCAGGTTTAGTCAAAAATACTGGGCTTATTATGTAGAGGTCTGTGGGATATGCCCAGCCCCTGCCCTGGAGGGATCTCTGCTGAGATAAGAGATTTCGCAATCACCCAGCAGGACTCCCTGGAAAGGCAACCACTTCTTTGGTCACGGTGAGAAAAGACAGACCCACAATCCTTTAGGAGACCCTATGTAGATCCTTTGTAACCCATTGGCCATCACCCATCCCCTATATCCCTATAAAAGCAAGCCCTCTGGCCCTGTGGGGCTCAGAGAGAGTTCTTGTCCCTGGCTTTCCCCTTCGCCGGAGGGGACCAACAATAAAGCTACCTCTGTGTGGAACCAGCCACACGAGCCTCTCCTCTCTCTCTCTGGTCTGGCTTGGCCTGGAGGCTGCCCTGCAGAGCTGAGCTGGAATCACGAGCTGATAATCACTAAAGAGCTGACAGTCTCTGCAAGGGCCCTCCTGCCAGCAGCTGAGGGAAGACACCGGGCCTCGGGAAGGCGATTCCTTTTGGGACCATCTCCCCGGACCGGTCACCTCTTCCCGAGTCAGAGCCACTGACCCCATCACCAGCTGTAATAGAGGTCCTGGGTGAAAGGGACTGATGTGCAGTGTAGTGAAGGCAGGATGCATTATTTGGGTCTTTTCTGCCTTTATGCTCAGAGCTCTGGTACTCCCCAGCACCTTCTTCCCTCAAAGAAGGGAAGCACCTTCTACCCCTCCCTGGGGTAGGGCAGTTCTGCCACAGCATAGTTCTGCTGGCCATAGTGTGAACTATCAGGACAAAATGCTCTGGAGCCATCTCATCTTAAGACAGGTGTCTAAGATAACTCAGTTTCCCTCTGATAATGGCTGTTGTCCTCCAGCAACTGTGTGGGAGACCAGAAATCTGGCTGAGATGTGGACTCCTGTGCTTTGGATGTCTGAAGCTGTGTGAGGTGAACCCCCCTCTCAGTGCCTGCGTGTGTGATGAGGAGTTACTGGAACAAAGCACCTAATGAAGAATCGTCTGACACCACTGAGATGAAAATAATATGGAAACTTTAATCAGCTCTCCGCAGCTGAGCAGTCCCTGGGGGTCCTGTACCAAATCTGACCCACTTGCTGAACCCCAGCAGTGCAGCACTGGGCACTCCTCTGCCTGCCTTCAGAAGAATGAAGGGACAGCAGTCTAAAAAGAGACAAGCACAGGGGACAGCAATCAGTGGTAAGTCTTCAATAAGAAAGAATTGAGGTATTTTGTTCATTATTAAAAGCAAACACACCTTCTGCAGCATTCTTTTTTGTGAAGTGCTGAGAAAGGAGGGAGGTATTGGCAGAAAGGAGGGAAATGTTTGCAGAGGTTTATTTTCAACCTGATCAAATGTTTTCCTAGTTCTTTCCCTGCACCCCAACTCATCCCATCCCAGTCTTTCCAGCCATACCATGTTGGGAAGCAGCTGTGAGCTCATCCTCAGGGCTGAGTTCCAACATGGTAACTGTCCTGTGATACTCCATCCCAGGCCGTAGCCTGCTTTGCAGGGATGGAGGGAGTGCTCTTGCCACTGGTAAGGAGCAGCATGACTCTTTTGCCAGATGTCTCAGTTTGCTGGCAGGATCGTCTGACATGAAGGCTCCTCATGAGCCCAGCCTCCCATCCCTAAGCTCTGCAAAGATGTGACCACTTTGCCATGGCTTCAGATTAGGGCATCTGCATGGATAAAGCATCAGTGGGTAAAAATCAAATCCAAAACCTCTGGGCTTTGAGAGGATGATAGCAGTGGAGTATTTGCAGCAAACCATAACCCATATCCCTCTTCCAGGAAGATGTTGCTGAGATGATTCCCGTGTGCTCCTCGAAAAGGTTGCTGAGCTGCCAGAGAAGCAGCAAGCTTTCCTCTTCCTGTGTGGACCCGCCCTGCCAGCTGCAGCCCTTGCTGGGCCCTGGGAGGATGCAAGGCTCTGGCACTCACTGGCCTGACTCCCCAGGCAGAGCAATGCTCCAGGGCCTTCGAAGGGCTGTCCAGCATAGTGAGGGCAAACCACCTCCTCCCTGGACACAAACCACACTGATTTGCTGGTGTTTTTTCTTGTTTTTTCTTTTGGCTGGCTGAATAGCTGAAGTACAAACTTCTTTCACCTATTTGACATTAATTCACTAATGGATGGCAGAAGGTTTCATGTTTGTTTTTTAACTCACAGGGTGATGATGAAATTATAAACCTCACATCTGTGATGTATCTTGGAACCATCTGAAAAATGTGAGTTTTTACAGAAACATGGAGTGCTGGGGGTTGTGGAATAAACTTTTTTAATCCCTGCATTTTATTCTAAGTTTTGAATGAATCAGATGTATTTCATGGGACTGAAAAAGCTGTGATTTTTCTCCTCCCTTCAGTGTTGGGTTTGGTGGTTTTTTTTTTTGGGGGGGGGGGTTGGTTGGTTGGTTGGTTGTTTAGGTTTTTTTTTTGTAACCAACACATTTACTCACTCCACAAGTTAAGTGGTTTCTCATCAACAAGTTGATGTCAAAGGAAAAGTGAGGATTAGGAGAGGCCAGACATTGGGTTTTAGTTATCTCCAATTTTTTCCTTTTTATTTAAGCTTCAGCAAAATAGCAATTGTTTCATTTTGACCCACTGTCAAATCACATTAGTGAAGGAATATAGAATGGGAAGGGTAATCGTGTGAACTTCAAAAATGCAGCAGGTCAGGGACAGGAAAGACCAGCAGCAGTCCTGCTCTGACTGCTGAGACTTGGGTGTTTTAGTGTATCCTACCATATTTTTTGTGTCACCAGTAACAAATTTCCAGTGATTGGAAGGGGATAAGGAAGAAGGAGCCCGCAGCACTCCTCTCCCTATTTGCCTTGGCTCACTTTCAGGTGACAGCAGTGTGCATCTCACAGTCGCTGCAGCTGCATCAAGCACTTAGTTCTTGTGTAGAGCCCATCAGTGCAGGTAAGTGCAGGCAGACAGAGGGTGCCTGCTCTGGTCCCAGAGCTCTGGAACCTGCCATCAGTGCCAAGGCTGAGCACAAAAACCTTGCCCAGAGGGAGGGTACATCACCTGCAGTTAGCAGCAGGGAGCTGGGTTGCAATGCTGCCAGGAACCACCGAGCTCACCCACATCTCTCCTGGCTTGTGGCAGGACTTGGGCATTCCCAGCTTTGGCCTTACAGCAGAAGCTGCAGTGCTTTTTCTTCCATGAGTCCCTGATTTTTTTTCCTGGCACTTGTCAGGTGTAGGGAAGGGTGATCTTGGCATTGCATCTCCTGAGACCTTCATTGTTACCCTCAGCCAGTGCCTAGGAAACATGAGCTGGTTATCTGTGAAAAAGAACAATTTTTGAATGAATGATATGTGGGAATATTCCAGTCTCTGCCTGTCTGCTGTTCTCATTGTGAGATTGAGGCACTGCATCTGTCTTCTGTTCTTATCCCCATTTTGGTGATAGGAAACAGACTGGCTGAGCAGCTATAGAAAAGGTAGCAAACCCAAGAGATGTGGGATGCTGACAGAGCTCGCCAGTGTTTGGAGTGATGCTGCTGGGAGTGCCCAGCCTGGGGTGAGCATGGCAGTGACATCCTTGGAGTGGCTCTTTCCTGCTTGCCTGGGACCTTGCAGCCCGAGGATATGCGATACTACCAAAATTTAACACTGTCTCAGCCAGGTCAACAAAGAAAACAGCATTCTCTGCTCTTAATTGGAAGGAGATATGGCTTTGCTTGGCTTCTTGAGAGCTGCCTAGAGTTTGTGCACAGCTCCATATCCAAAGCCTCCCTTTTCCTGGTGCCTGACCACCAGGTGACAAGCAGAGGTACAAAATCCGTGTCCCCAGCCATCTGCAGAGAGAGAGAAGTTACCCAGGGACCAGCCCTGGCATTGCTCCCTGAAACTCGTGGAAGTACTACTGCTTCCAGATGTCCTGCCTGTCCCCTGCTTGTCTGGTCATGTTTATTAACCTCTGCAGCAGATTGGGATTGGGAATCAAAGGGATAAAGCACAGTTTGGGGTCTGTGAATGGTTGCAGAAACGTGGGGCAGGGAGATGGGAGCAAGGAGTGATAATGTGCTAAGCCACTGCAGGTGCTGGATCAACGGAGGATGAAACAGCCCCTCGCTGCCCTCCCACCAGCAGGGTCTCACAGGGATGTGCATTCAAACAGCAAAGACCTGGGGGGGATATGCTCCTGTCTTTTGGCACCTCCTCTTGCCCTGGTTGGCAGCAATTATTGGATGTGTTGCCTAATGCCAAACTTATTCATAGATGCCTAATCCTCTGCAGCCAACCAGCTCGTTGTCGAGGACTTCCTTCCACGAGCCAGATATGTCAGTACCATTATACATGTGGCTTTTGAGTGACTTGTGCAAGGCCAGGCAGCAAGCTTGTGGCTGAGCAGGTGTTGAAAACCAGCTCTCCCAAGCTTCAAGTTGGCAGCCTTTCCACCAGGAAATCCTTCGTTTAATTTTCCACCGCAGCAGATGGGGTTGCATCAACGTAGGAGGGAAGTCTCCATGCGCTCGTGCATCTCTTCCCATCCTTCTTCACCTCCCCACACTTCTCCCTGAAGGCACCTTCTCTCAAGGTAAAGAAATACTCTTGGTGTCCAGGAGAGAGCAGAAAGGGAGCTGGATTGCCTCTGGCACCATGCACTGAAGAAAAGAATGGGATCGTTTTGGGCAAGGTTCAAGGCAGGTCATGCAAGTTTGCAAACAGCTCCTGCAGGGCTTCATCACCAGCTCTTATCCATGAGAGCCTGTCAGGTGTAGCAGCAGGTTTCTGTGCCACCCCTCACATCTCTCTCCTTCAAAGCGAGAACAAACTGCCCTGGAACAGGGTGACCTTCGGCATAATTATTTCTGCTTTTTCCCCCCCAAGTCAGGGGCACCTGAGTGAAAGCTGAGGAAAGCTAAAGCAACCTCAGCTTTTTGTCAGATTTCCTTGCAACAGTGGCAGGGCTGTTGTTGTGCTCTTGGCATTAAGTAAGAAATCGGTGTTACCATGGGAGCAAACTCCCAAACAGGTGGTGATCACACACATATTAACCTGAAGTAGTGCAGGAGGCACCACATCCCCCTGCAGATCCGCCAAGGGTAGAGGAGATCTCATTACTCTTTGTTTGTGCTCAGAGTGTGGCTGTCCAGAGGATGGTGCCCAAACAGATAAGGCTCTGGGCACAGATGTCCAGTTTGATTATTCCTTTCCTTTTGCAACAAACCATATGGTACTATGGGCAGCACAGATATCTGGCAATCAGAATTCCTGGGCTCCCTCCCTGACTCCGCCATTCGCTCATTTAATTTTCAAAGTGGTTTTCATGCATCAGCAAAACTTGCTGCCTTGAACCACCCCACCCCCTTAAAACAAGAGCTCCCCCACATCACTGGAAGTGCTTTTAAATGTAGTCACCATGTCTTGCTTTGCTATCGCAAAATTAGGTGCACTTAATGCTTGTAAACTACTTTGCCACCAACAGATAAAAGGCACTACAGACAGGTTGCTAATCAGTTTGATTAAGTAAAGCACCTAAAGTTTGCCACTGCTGCTGGAGGATTGCAGGCTGATCCATCTATAACCCGCAGGAGTAAGATGAATTGGGCACGATAAGGATTGTTTGGTTTCTGGTCCGTCAACCAGTGAATGAAATGACTTGGTGTTTATATGCCTGGTCACAGAGAAAAGTTTCTTGTGATTGGAAATGATTAGGCACACTGATTAATGCTTCCAGTGCTCTTTGATCCAGAGCTGCCAGTTGGAATGAGTCTTGCTGCACAGAGACATCCCAACTGCCTGGTAGCGAAAGTGCAGGGGGTAGAAAATTGACTGAAAAAATGCGGGTGGGGATGGGAAGGCTCTGCTGTAAGATACGCTCTTTTTCCATCGGGCTCCAGGCTTGCATTCTTTGAACCATCCTCTTATTCCTGGAAGTCAAGGCGGTTTGTAACTCGTATTGTGCTTGTCAGGTTTATTCATTTTAAAGAAAATGGTCAGGAAGATGGCCAAGTTTTCTAAACCTCCAGCACTGATAAGGACCTCAGGGTCTGCTAAGTTAAGAAGGAAGCATCCCAGGTCCAAGAACAGTTTTAAAATACAGTACTTTCTGAGTAGTGTCAACTCTTGTGAAACTGTTGTTTCTCTCAGTGTGAAGGTGGCATCCCCTTGTGATGGATGTTCCTTCTTTAAGCCATAGGATTTCCCATTTTTAATCCTCAGTTAGGATATGCCCCTTTTATCATAGGTGAAATATTTGAAATAGTTTCCTGTGACAGGACACTGGAAGATTTGCTTGGATAAGAGGTGGATTCCCCCCCATTTCTTACCATTCCCACACCAGCACACCGTTTGTCTTCATTATTTTGTGTCTCCTTCATGCCTTGGGTTCTGTGGTTGAACCTTGAACCAGCTGGGGGACAGGAACAGGGCTGCATTGCCCATGAACATGGTTGCATTGCCCACTACATTTTCTTTACAGCCAGGACTGCATTGTTTGTCATGCTCAGTGTCACACCTATCCATCCACACTTGGTCCTTCTAGGGTGACATCCTCTTTTGTGTGATTTGTGTATATCAGGATGAGATTTTTATAAAAATCAAGCATAACTTTCTAGCAGGTGGTGTACGGTCACTCAAAAGAGCTGTAGAAAGTTAGAAGTGAAGACTCTAAAGTGCCTGGATGTACCGCGGAGCTGAATTGCAGGTCTCCACACCCAGGGGCATTAAGCCATTCCCAAATCACTATCTGCTCACTGTTTTGGTAGAGACCCCAGATCCAAATGCTTCTGCTACAAGCCCAGGTGGTTCAGCAGCTACAGCTGCTGTTGTTCAGGGAGGAGAGGACGCAGGAGCTGGGGCTGCCCCCTCCTCAGGCTGTCCAAGGACATCCCTGCTGCTCATGGCCAGCTCCGTGCTGGCCACCTTTGTGAGCCCTGCCTGAACCCTGCCTGAGCACTGAGCATTCTGGCCATCCCACATTTCTCTTTGCTTGTGCTTGTGCTGAAGACTGATTTTATGAAACATCAGAAAACTTTTGAAATACTGGAAGTGTTCAGGAGCTGAGAAACCACTGGATAAAAACTGGTGCTAACTGGGGGTGTAGGTCAGTGTAAGGAGGAAACTGTAACACTTTTAAAGCAAAACTTCAGTTTCTTTGGGTGTATCTACTTTTTCCATGTTTTACCAAGCACAAGAACTGACAACTTCCTCTTTGACATGGGAGGCCCATGTCCCATCTTCCACTTGAGTCAGTCGCCTGCAGAGACCCCTGGCCAGACACCTTCCCACCACCCTTTCATATATCCAGAGATTATCTGTGCCTTCCCTGTACTCATAGGCCTGGGACCACAGCTGGTCCCCATACAAAGCCTCTGATCTCTGATAGTGTATGAACTCACCCCAAGGTAGGCTGGCAACTTTGGGATTTCTCTCCTCTGCTCAGCTGCTTTCACAAAATGCATTGAAATCTTATCTTTCAGTTCTCTGACATGTTTGGTTCCTTCCAGCCAATGTATTCAGCAGAGGGAGGATGGACAGACAGTGAACTCCTGGATCTTGTTATGTGGGAAACTGGTATAAATACGAGCATACATCAGTTTCCTGCCTTTGTGAAGCTGTGCTTCATGCCTGTTTTCAAGCCTATGTTGTCTTCCTGTGCGTGGTCTGAATCAGTTAATACCTAATTGCAGATAATTTTTATAAAAATAGGTGCCTCCTCAGCCTATTTTCTAATTTCCAGGTGGCTCCATGGTGGCTGCTTGGCTGCTGCCTGCCCTGCTGCTAATGTTCCTGCTTTCCTCCCCAGCTTGTGTGGCTGCCCTGGCATGTTGCTGGGACACGGAGCAGTGACGCAGGGTCTCCTGGAAGCCTGTGGATGGGGCCAAGTAAAACACAGCTGGGCATCATCCCAAGTACCTCAAAGACTCCTGCACCGAGTAAGTTCCCATTGTCTCAGACATCTCATTGTACTTAGTAGCGACGGAGGTGTCTGCATCACCCTCATTTACTGCAAGCTACTGGCTGGGGCCAGGAAAGGGAGGAGTTTGGGGTTAGACATGCCTCCAGCTCCTCAGGGTAGGTATTGCTGCTTATCAGAAGCAATTTTGGAGAGGCATTTCAGGTGTGGCTTCCGTGATGGAGGCAATTTCACACTGGTGGAAGCCATCCCAGAGGTGTGTGACAGCACTTGGTGGCCCCAACACCTCCCCAGCCACATGCCCCTGGCGCTGCTCCAGCTCACTGCCAGGCTGCTTCCTTCCTTGCTTGCCTGCCACATGCAGGACAAGAAAATGTTGGCGTGACTGATAAACCCATCCTGCTTATCATGTCCGTCTCGGTATGGATCCTAGCAGGGAGGCAGTGGGTGGGATGGTGAGTTTAAAGGTGCCTAGCCAAAAATTAGACAGCGCAATCATTTGCTTTGTTATTGCTACCATAGTTAACCCTTTGGCTGCTGGCCCTGGACTAGGGTATCTGTGAGGCTCTGTTGATCTCCTGGGCTCGTGGCTCAAGCCATGATAGGCGTTTCTGGTAGGCTGAGACCTTTGGTTGCAGCCAGTTTTGCCTTTACTGGTAGCAGTTGCCTTTTTTTCCTCTCTTTCATGAGAGGTTGCTGCTCCCAGTCAGAGGCTGGGCCATGCATGCCTGACCATGCCCATGAGGTGAAGGGCAGGGCTCATGCTTCAGGCTGGCGCGATGTGGAGCATGAAACAAAACTGTAGTTGGGGAGGCATGCCCAGCAAGAAGCATGAGACTCGCAGCCCCTCTGGGCAGGGTTAGACTGGGCAGACACCTGGCAGAGAGAGTGTCTGCCAGGTGTCCAGGTTAGGGTGCAACCCAGGGCATTAAAAGTCTGGGTATGTGAGAGCTGGAGCTGCTGTCTGAGTTAGTGAGAGATCTTAAAGATCTTTGTATGTTGGACATTCATGGAAAAAAATTGCTGTTGGATCCTTACTGCTTTCTGCTCCAAATTGAAAAGCTTGGGACAATTCTTTCCCTGACATACATGCATAGCAAAGTGTCTATTGAGAAGATAATGGAAGGAATCACAGAAAATAGAGACAAGACTAGGTTAGAAGGGACCTCATAAGACTATCTGATCCAACTTTCCATTAAAAACAGGGCCTTAGATTAGGTTATTTGCGGCCCAATCAACTCACATCTTTATTCTTTCTAGTGAGAAAGATTCCACTCTCTTCAGGCAACTGATCCTAATGTTTAGTTGCTCTCACAGAAAAGAATTTTTTTAATATTCAGGTGGGACTTCCCTAGAAGCCACTTGTGCCCATTGCTTCTTCTCCTGTCATAGTGCATCCTCACAAAGAGATGCGTCTCCTCCAGAACTACTTTTTAGATACTGGAAGGCAGTGATTTTATTTCCCCATGCTAAGCCTTCCCTGCTCAAGTCTGAGCAAGCACAGTTCATTCAGTTGTAAAGTTGTCCAGTTCCCTCATCTTCCTGGTCCCCTCTGGACCATCTCCAGGCTTTCAATGTCTCTTGAACTGGGAAGAGAGAAACTGGACAGTGTGTTCCAGGTGCTGAGCAGAGTAGAAAAATCACATCTCTTCATCTACCAGCAATAGTGTCACTAATTCAGCCCAGGATGCTGTTGCCCTTCATTGCTGCCAGGATACTTGGCTGGCTCATGTTCATCTTGCTGTCTGCCAAGACACCCTGTGCCTTTTCAGCAGAGCAACTGTCCAGCCAGCCAGCGCCCAGCTGGTCTCCTGCTTGGGATTATTCCACCCCAGGTTCAGGACTTGGCATTTATCTCTGCTGGACCGCATGGTAAACTTCATTCTTGCTGGCCAAATCTCAACAACCTGTTACGGTCTCTATATAGTGACTTTTTCTTCCAGCACTGCTACCTCTTCACCCAACTTAGGCTCATCCTCAAATTTGGTGACAGTGCTTTCAAGTCTACCTTCCAGACCACTTATAAGTCTGAATTGCATTGACTCCAGAAGAAATTAATTTGTGCCCAGATGCCAGCATGACTTTGAGCCTTTTAATTTTGAGCCTCTCAGCCAAACAGTTTAGTTGGTTCGTCAGCTGTTTTGTGTTTCATCTGGCCAGTCCATATTTTATTGACTTGTTAAAAAGGATTTTGAAGAAGGCTGTGTCAAACACTTCGTGAAAATCAAGTTGATGATGATATCCACTACTTTCCTTTCATCCACTGAGCATGTTGTTTGGTCAAGCAGGATTGACCCTTCAGTTTGTCCATGTTGGCTTTCAGCAGTCAGCTTCTTGAAATGTGTTTGCATGGAAATAGCTTTTGTAGGGACCTGTTCCATAGTTCTCTCAGGGATTGAAACAAGGCTGACTGGTCTGCAGTTTCCTGGACCTTCCTTCTTGTAGACAGACATAGTGTTCTTGTAGGCCCTTTTTGTAGGCAGACATAGTGTTCTTCACCAGTCTTTAGACTGGAAGACATCTCTCCACACAAAGCTGTTCACTCTTTGTTTTTCACTTCCCCTGCATGGGGAAGTAATGTGCTTGACACCAGACAAATGGCTTAAAGCACTATGGATGTCAACATGCAAGGAATAGAAAATCCTTGTGTGTATTGATACCAGTACAAATTAGTTAAACAGAACAAAATCTGAGCTGGAAAGGACAATGGTTCATGGTGGCATTTGGTCAGCACCTAAATTCTAAAGATGCTCTTGTTGATGGTAAAATAATCCTATCTGCAGATCTAGGTGAACTAAAGTGCAGTTCTGTGTAGCTTGAGCAATCATTAATATTACTCTTGGAAGTTTAATCTAGCAGGGACCCGTCTTTGGTCTTGCATGCATTCAGCAGTCAGGGTTTTGGCCTCTCTGCCAGTATCTGGAAGCCAGGTCTCTCTAAGGAGTGAGCTTGGTTTCAATGGACTGTTGTGATATCGCATGGAGCTGTCTGGTACCATGATGGGGTCCTTAGAGTTGTCACTTCCTGAGATGCAGCTAGAGTTCTTTGAGGTGAAAGGTATGTGTAAAGTTTGCACAGACCAGAGCAGTAAGTGTCCTAGTTTTGGACTCACATTGATATCAATAATTATATATATTAATATACAGATAGTTTAGTTGATGCAGTTACTTGGCATGATTACCCCAGATATACGGCAACATACACTCTCAGGCTTGTACACTTCTTTCATGTTCCAAAACAAGATATACATCTTAAGCTTAGACTATCCGGTTTTGAAATATTAGGAGTTATCCAGTGATAGTAGTTGCATTGGAGCCTGAATTTTACATTTTAATAATCACCACATTAAGTAGGAAATACCTTCTCTCCACTTCCAAAGGATGGGTTTTTCTGCTCCAGCTCAACATATGACTAAGTCCTTCACATATCAGTTGTTGGTGCTCACAGCTTGGCTTCTTGAGAAGAGCAAGAGGAGGATAGCAAGGGCTGAATAGGAAGCTGTAGAAAGACCAGGGAAGTTCATGTGAGGCTTCTGAATGGGGCTATCCTCCTAGGCAGTGATTTGTTGACATTCAGCTGCACAAGGGTGTCCTTTTTCTGCACCTATGGATTCAAATTTTAAGGTATAATTGTAATTACAATTGTAATTGTAAGGCAATTGACATGACATTGCTTAGCACTGTTATTAATATTCACAGAGCAGGTGGCTATATGTCTTCCCTTTAGGGGAGTGGAAACCTGGCATCCACCCAGGCTCTGTTAATACTAATCCCAAGTTATTTCAAGATATTAAGGAAAGTGTTCTTTTATTCTTCATTTTTCTGTTCTCTTTTTTTTTTTTCTCCTTACTAGAATTACCGATTTGTGGTCTGTCTGGAAAGGGTCAATAGAAAACAAGATTCCATTGGAACATTGAAACATGTCATTGCAACACCCTTGGTCAGTATTATGGGTGTATACTTTAATAGTCAGCTGAGTTTAAATAAACATGCAGAATGCCTGGTTTTGGACGAGCAAGAAGTGGCAGCTGTTTGCACTGGTGTTTCCCCTGTGCTGTGGGCTACCTCCTGGCTTTGCAGAGGTGGAACAGTTTGGGGTGTCATTTGCTTGAAGCCCTTTGTCATGCCTTCCCACCAGCCCTCACTCCCTCTGTCTGGCTGCTTGCAGGTTTTCAGTGAAAGGCCCTGTTCACACATGCGGCAACTCAAATTATCTCTAAATAAACCAGTATATGTGAAAGGTAATTCATGAGCACTTCCAGCACGATGATAAATGGCAGGCAGTACAAGGTGGCCCCTCAGGCATGTGTCTCAATCAAGTTGTGAAAAGATGCTATAGAAGGGTGTGGAAACATGACCTTAAAATAAGAGCTGTGTCTTTTGGAGCTTTAGAGACCAGATTGTAAGTGACAGACATGCAGTATTTGATCTGTCACCTCTTGTCTAATATTTTATTTCCAGAACTTGACAGATACTTCAGGTTCTACCCCCTATTCCTCCCCATGTGCCTACCAGTCTGCTTCCTGAAGAAACAACAGTCACTTTAGCCCTTAAAAGACACCTTAGACAGCCAGATGTGATAAATAATAACAATAAAGTCTAAGAGTTTATGTGCTGACCAGCTGTTTTCCAGCCCTTGCTGACAAAATTCTTGAAGTGCAGTTGAGCTTTGTCTTAGCAGACACCATTCTTCTGTGATGACCAAGAGAGAGGAAAAGTTTGCAAATGCAAGAGCTGTAGGAGGTTGTGGCCAGGTTTATCCCAGCAGGTTAAATAGGGACAAGGCATAACTCTGAGCACTGCTGTATACCTGTCCATTCTGTCAGCTGTTAGCACGGCTCCAGCCCCAGCTAGAGCTTCTTCAGACAATGCCTGGGCACCATCTGGGGATGCACACTGGCCAGAGGCCATCACCAGTAGTAATTAGGCTGCAGGCTCCTTGTTCTGGGGATGTGAAAGGACTTGGCTGTCTGGATACGAGCTGCTGGGCAGGTGGTTCCAGTGCCAAGGGATGGAACCAACGTGTCTTACTTACATGTATGGACAAGATGAAGGTTTTGGAATACGAGAGCCTCAGTGGTGAGGTACAGCAGATGTGAATTTTACAATTTCTATTAAACTTTCAAGTACTGCTTTCGGATACTGTATCTCTTGAAAATCCTATGTTTGCTGAGTTTCTGTTATTGCTTTCATATGGCAAGGAGGGGAAGAAACTCTTGGACTTCAGATAGTAGACATAAAATAATGTGAAAGAAACATTTAATTACTGGAGAGGAGTTTTGTTCTTGTCTACAAAGTATAGGAGATTCTTAGATTGCTGCTGATACAATTAAAAAGTGTGCTGTATCTTCCTATTTGTGAGAAGAGGAAGAAGGCACAGAAGGAAAGACAGCTCAAAAATAGGGGAATATTAAACACAAATGGTATGCAACCTGATGTTCACTGTCTTGCTTCTCACATAATAGTGTCTATGCTATGTCCGTACACATCTGTACCAGTGTCTGTTTTATTATTAGGAATAAAAAAAGGCATCCACTGTAGTCAAATCAGTCATGCTTGTTGTTGAAAAAATGACTATTTTTCTGCCCTTAAAATTCCAGCTAAAGTTGATTTCCAGCATGATTCAATGCTGGAAAGCTCATCCTGCATAAACCAGCAGTCCTGGAATCCACCACACCTGAATTATAGATGAAATGTATTTTTGCCCATTATGTCAATGCGTTGCTTGTACTGGGGAACCTGAAATTGAACACAATGTTCCAGATGCAATCTCACAAGTGTCAGATAAATGGGAATTAAAACTTCTTTCAACTTACACAGTTGTCTTACCATAGGAAGTAGCCTGGTTGGCCAGCCAAGAGACCAACAGCACTCTGTTTGTCTACACTGATGTGATAGGTTATCTCCAGAGGAGCTGGCACGTCTTTGGCTAAGGCACTAAGCTTAGAAATGTGTCTGACTTGAAAAGTAGAAGGTGGACCTTGGTCCTGCCTGTTTGTACACATTGGGGTATCTTCGTGTCCTGTTGAAATGGACTCCCATGACCATTAGGTGCTTGGTCTAAACAAAGAAGGAGGCAACACGGATTATTTTGGTATCTCAGAGGACTTAGTGTGTAGGATGGTCCTTTCTCTGTCATGAATGTTCTTTGTACCTATTTCTGTATCCATCCAGTCTTTTGTATCTTGTGCTTTTCAACACAACTAGACCTGAAGGGACATGAGACCTTGCCGATGTGCCATGCTATATCTGAGCTGCTCTAGTTGGTGCAGCTGCGTAAGTGTTTGCAACAAGTTTGCAGCATGTTAATGTGAAGAACCATGTGAATAAATGAGTAGCCCTAAAGTGCTGAAAATGAACGCTTTGTGATGGATTGAGGGACTGGGGGAAAAATGTCCCCCTCCTCGCCCTGCATCCTCTCACCCCCCTTCCTTTCATTATGCTCACCAAGGCGGGTGAAGGGGATCCTTAGAGGGGGGGTTACAAAGGTCTTGTCACGTTCCCAAGGTCTGAAATCAGTTGACAAAATGTGCACTGAGCAACCCGAGAGCCTCTCCTCTCAGGCTGGGAGGTCTGAGCACTGCCAAAAGCTTCTGGCCCCCTCTCCCAGCCTGATGCTTTGAAAGAATATCGTTGGCTCCGTGACACTGCGGGTCTGTTGACTTGTGTTTGTATGTTTGTGCAAGGATGTGTGCAACTCAAAAGCAGGTCTGAGGTTAAGTAAAGCCCCTTGCTTGGTGGGGAACCTTGATCAACATGTCACAGAACGTGACAACTTCCATAATGGTTTTTAAAAAATGTGTACAGGGTTAGCTGCCAGCTTCCAGGGAGGGATATGTGTAACCACTTGAAATATTCAACTTGTGGGCTCTGCCATCTTCTCCACAGCAGTTTTGAAGACTTTGTTTGATTTCTCTATGCCAGCCAGTTAGTGTGCTATTTATCTGACATCTTTGAGTGTCGTGTGGCTTACTGAAGGGTTTTTCATGTCAGAGGCTTAATATAGGCTTTAGTGTTTTGGGTTTTTTCTTAGTGTTCTAACTGAAAAAGGATTGTTGCTTTTTTAAAAGTTCTGTCTCTATTTATGTCTCTCTGTATGGGCAGATATTTAATACTTCTGAAAATTTACTCCTTTTATCATGTCTTAATTCAGGCATCTAAAACCATGGCCCACTTTGAATGTAGGCCAAACAGCCCTACCATGACATGACATGGTTTTCTCTTGGTTGGGCACACAACTTAACTCAGGACAGATGGGTTTGGAGGTGAGGGTGATAAAAAGATACCTAGGCTGCAAGGATATAACAAAGTTTTGTCCTGTGTGCATCAGTTGTGACATACTCTTATGTCCCTCCAAGACACTGGCTTTTGCCCTTTATGAAAGGCCTGTATAAGCATGAAATGCAGGAAATAAAAAGAAGATTGAGAATGATTTTGCAGTCATTATGGGCTTTTATTTCAAGAACAATGTGACTACTGGGGTCAATAATAATAACCAGAGTAGGCCTACCTTTCACAGACACTCATAAACAAGTGTTGGGGTACTTACATGAAAAGAGGAATACTTAAGATGCACAAAGGAATATTTTATTAGATAGGCAGAAACCCAGAATTATGTCATGACCTGCCTACCACCTTCTAAGGTCACAGTCACCTCTTCTGCCAATGCTGTAGTAATTTGCCCCCAATCTCATTTGCTACATCCTTTCCACTAATATACTTCTGCTACACATCTTGAAAAAGTTTAGTGTTAAACTGGTTCTCCCATCCCCACTGGAGGTCAGTGCAAATGAGAAATGAGAATCAGTTCAAAGCCTTATGACAACAACTATTTTTGGCTTAGCCCTGATAGGACAACAACTCCGTTGTTCTGCTCTGGCATTGTCAGTGTGACTCATCTGTAGAGGACTTTCTGGCCCATTTTCTTTAAAAATGTGCTCTATCTAGAGAACTGTCTGGGACTTTCTAAAACTGGAAACACTGAAAAAGAACAGCTTGCCTGTTTGTTGGGTGTTGGTTAACCCTTTCTATACCACCTGACCTCAAATGGTAGAATATATGGTGTTTTATGCAGGAAGGTGTTTTCAACCAGAAGTGTGTTTTTAGAGAATTTTTTTCCTTCTGGTGGAGGGAGATTATGGAGAGGTTAGGTTTTAAGTCTGTCATGGTGACTGAACTCAGGTCTCCTCAGAGACTTGAATAGCTGGGTGGCTACTTCAGTGTGGGAAGAATGGGCAAGACTGGATGATGCCACTCTGAACCTCATCTGGCCTCTTGTGATACCTGCAAACCTTGGATTTCAGAGGATTTTCCTGGTCTTTGGGATTCCCAAAGCATGAGGACTGCTGCCGAGCTTTGTGGGTGCCACCACTGACAGAAATGTGATGCTCAGCAGAGAGCCTGGAGACATTTCCTCCCTTAGTCCCTCATTATCTAGGACCCAAAGTGGCAAAATGTTTTCTTCAGTCACTCAAATACCAGAAAGCAGCATACGTTTGAGAGAAGTGTTAGGGGGAATTCAGTCCTGCCATCCTCCCAGAGAGGACATGTCCCTTTTCACTTCTGTGTTTTCCCTGAAGATACAAATTTAGGTTGCAGTTGGATAAGTGCTTACTTAGTGTAACACTGAATAATCTCTCTCTCAAGGGCTTTAAGTACTATGTTGAATGAGGTCTTTAGAAAGGTAAAAACCAAGTTCCCTTTGCCTAAAGGAGCTTCCATTCATGGAGTCTGGAAGTGGTCTGACATGGACATTGGTGACCTGCTTTGTTATCTGTATGTGAAATCTGGCTCTGCTGAAACCAGTGGCAAAACTGCCATTGATTTTTAGAGTTCTGAATTTCATTTTCAGTATGTTTATTTGCATTACCTTTTTTTCCTATAACTCTTGATATGTAGGCATAGAGAGGACTTAGGGAAAATACTGATATGATTGAGACACAGTTTCCATTATGGTAAGGGGTGGGAAGATGTGACTGTGGGAAGATACTTTTAGAGTTTTGCCTGGTGCTTTGAAATGCTTTTAATTTTTTCCAACCTGCCATGCTTCAGCCTTCCAGGTTAAACTTGTGTATGAATGACAGGTCTTATTATTTTGAGTGTTCTGTGTTTTTCTTCATTACTTAGATACTGAACTTGCAAAACATTCCTCTTGCAAAACATTCCTGGGCAATTCATCCTCAACTGGATCTTAATGAGACCAGTGCTTCCTTTCCTGGGAAAGTATGTGCCTCTGGTGAGAGAAGCCCACCTTTCACAAACCACAGCTAAAACTTGTTTTTTCAGTGAAGCGCAAAGCACACAGCCACTTGTAAATGTCAGTTTTCTTAGCATGAAGCAAATATGCATTTTGTAAATGTGGGACAGACATGTTTTGATGTGGGTCTTGAACAGGGCTTCAGTATAGAGATAGTTCATCTTTAATTTATAGTTACATGCAATCGAGCCATTCCAGGAAAAGCCATTTTGTGGTTCTTGGGCCAGGGAAGAAGAAGAAGAAGGATAAAAACCTTCTACCCTAAGCAGTAGCAGATACAACAGGCAGAACAGATCTATGTTCCCTAAATGAAAACTTAGTGTAGGGCTCTTAAAATGTTTTTCATTATTAAAATCACGAAATTATTAAAATCAAGAAATTAATGTTAAAACTCTTTCAGGTATCAGCTCTTCTTTCTCTGGGAAAAAAAGGAACACTCCTTTTTTGTTTGCTACCTCTGTTGCCACATGCGAATTCAGCTGGCAGCCAGTCACCAGTGGTGTTCCCCAGGGGTTAGTACTGGGGCCAGTTCTGCTTAATCTCTTTATCAATGATACTGATGAGGGGATCAAGGGCACCCAGTAAGTTTGTGGCCAACATTAAGGTGTGTGGGGGTGTTGATCTGCCAAAGGGTAGGAGGGGTCTGCAGAGGGATCTGGACAGGCTGGATTGATGGGCTGAGGCCAGTTGTATGAGGTTCAACAAGGCCAAGTGCCAGGTCCTGCACTTGAATCACAACAACTCCATGCAGTGCTCCAGGCTGGGGGCAGAGTGGCTGGAGAGATGCCCAGAGGAAAAGGTCCTTTGGTGAACAGTGACTGAACATGAGCCAGTGTGTGCCCAGGTGGCCAAGAAGGTCAACGGCACCTGGTCTGCATCAAAAATAGTGTGGCCAGCAGGACAAGGAAAGTGACTGTCCCCCTGTGCTGGGCACTGGTGAGGCCACGCCTTCAGTCCTGTCTCCAGGTTTTGGCCCCTCACTACAAGAAAGACATTGAGGGGCTGGAGCAAGTCCAGAGAAGGGCAATGGAGCTGGTGAAGGGTCTGGGGCACCAGTCTGATGAGGAGCAGCTGAGGGAGCTGGGGGCGTTCAGCCTGGAGAAAAGGAGGCTCAGGGGGAACTTACCACTCTCTACAACTCCTGAACGGAGGCTGTAGCCAGGTGGGGGTCGGTCTCTTCTCCCGAGTAACGAGCAATAGGACAAGAGAAAATGGCCTCGCATTGTGCCAGAGGAGGTTTAAATTGGATATTAGGAATAATTTATTGATTTATTCAGTGAAAGGGTGTTCAGGCATTGGAACAGACTGCCCATGGAATTGGTGGAGTCACAATCCCTAGAGAGATTTAAAAGACATGTAGATCTTGCTGTTTAGGGACATGGTTTAGTGGTGGACTTTGCAGTGCTGAGTTAATGACTGGACTCAATGATCTTAGAGGTCTTTTCCACCCTAAAGAATTCCATGATTTTAAGATGTAACCACAGGTTTTAATCTGATTATGAGACCTGCTGCAGGAAATTCTCTGGGCTCTCTTGTGCCCAGTTTTGACTTAGTTGAATCAAAATGTCATTTCCGTACTGAAAATTCATCAATCATTGGAGTCCAACAGAAAACTTAAGTCATGTGGTATGTTTTTAGAGGGAGTTACAGTCTTTTAGGAATCAAAAACATTTTATAAACAGTAATTGGTTCATGCTTTCCTCCCACACATGTGCAATCACCACCAAGGATGAGGAATGTCTTGGTTTTTTGTAGGGGATATCAATGGGGAAGATGTATGTAGGCAGCACGAAATTACAAAAAAATTGAGTTTTATCATAACTTTGTGTTCATGCTTCTAAAAGAGCTGTGGGATTTTTTAGGGGTCTGTACCTGTTGGTCTCTAGAGCACCAGCAGTAATCATAGAATTATAGCATTATTAAGGTTGGAGAAGACCCCCAAGATCATCAAGTCCAACCTTTAACAGAATAGCACCATGGCCAGTAAACCATATCATGATGTTCCATGTCTACCCAGGGATGGTAACTCCACCACTTCCCTGGGGAGCCTGTTCCAATGCTTGACCACTCTTTCAGTAAAGGAATTTTTCTTAATATCCAACTCAATCCTCTCTTAATGCAACTTTCGGTCATTTCCCAGTGTCCTACTGCTGCTTGTCACCAGTGGATTTTTTGGGGGCTATTGCTTCTGTACCAACACTTGTAACACGTTTCTGGATTATCATTACCTTGGCCTAGAATATCTCAGTGCTCTTTGATCAGCATTTGGGTGAGAGGAATTTCGTTGTACCCCTTGTCTGTTACTGCAAGTGCCTGTGTACTGCAAATACAGCTGCGTGTCTGGCAGCGCTGATGTGTGCCTGCCCCTTGTTCAAACCAGCTGGCTCCGGCTCCGTGCTGAAGGCTGTCACCTCAAGCAGCAGGGTTGTTCTGCACTGTGGTATATTCAGCCTTTACTGATGCTCACCACAGCTTCTCCTGAAAGGAAAATGAGTACTTGGCTAATCTGTCAGAAACGGGCTTGTCCTAAATCGTAGGAACAAAGAAAAGCTTGTAAGGAAACTGCTGCATTATCTCTATCAGTCAGCTTTTCCTTATTTCCATTACATGCAGCTTTGCTTATGTCTCTGACACTTGGGGAATACTCAAATTCTGCTCTTCTTTTCTTTTTCTTCAGATCAACTGTCTTTGGGTCTGATCCAGACCCCAGTCAGTTTGAGGGAAGTCTTCCTAATGCTGTTGGCTGGTTTTGGATCTTCTCCGTCACTTTAGTGAATTGAGGCACATGTTTAACTTCTTAGAAAGCTGATCTCAGGAAGGTAGAAATCAAATAATTTCAGTGTAGCACCTCAATGCTCTGCTTGAAACAGATCTGTCAGATGGTTACTCATCCCAAAGAAAGACATAACGAAGGGTTTTCTCCTGAATATAGTATGGTTTCTAATATTTTCTATTAAATACAATTCAGTAGAAAATATAGAAGAGAAAGAAATCTTTTTTGTACAGATTTCTTCCTCTGCCCCACAGACAAATTCCACAGGATCAACTTCTTACACCTCTACTTGAACCATCCTTGCTAAAATAAAAGACCTTAAAAACTAGTCAGATCTCACCATTTAATATATATCAACAGAGTGAAATGGACCAAAAGTCTAAATCAGTACTGTCAGATATCTGTAGGAACTAAGGAAATGGCTTCAACTGCTTACCCCAGAATCAGCAATGAATGTGGATTTTTGTTTTGGAATTTTTGTTGGTTGGGGGTGGGGGGGGGAGGGGGCTTGTTCGTTTTGGTTTAGGTTTTGGTTTGGTATTACTATTACTAATACTATTATTATTACCACCCTTATCCCTGAGGAAGGGTCTTTTATGGTAATAGAAGTATTGCTTATTTCTGGCCTACTGGACTGAGGTCTAAATTAAAGGAGCAGCTGATCTTCGGAAGTCCCAAAGGTATGGAAGAACACAAAGGCAAAGGGTGCTTGCTGGTGGCTTCATGGAGGAATAGGAAAAGCACAGGGAGAGCCTGGAGACACCAAGGAGCAAGCTCCATGGTGCCTCCTCCGTGTCAGGGTTGTGCATGGGTCACAGTGCCATTGTACCCTAACTTTGGAGCAAAGCATCACTGAAGAGGGCAGCGTGTGGGAGCTCCTGGCCAAGGGTGTCTGGAAAAAGGGACAGCTACTGCCAGTCACTCCAGGCAGATGGGATCAGCTGCTGAGGGAGCACCTGAGCTGGAAATGGGGATCTCTAGAACTCCAGCTGTTCTCCGAGCTGTACCTCTTGGTGCCAGGTGGTGGTTCTGATCCTCAGATCAGATGGGGCTTTTCAAGAGCACTCAGGAGCTGTCACTGGAAGAGGACAAGCTGAGAAAACTGCAAACTCAGCTTCTGCTTGGGCTGAAAAAATAAAAATTTCAGTGAGGGCAACTGTATGGAGTGTGTGGCAGGTGTGAGGGGTAGAAGGTAGTGTGATAGGGAGTGTGGTTTGGTGTTCCCTTCCTTTCCCTAAAGAAAGAGTTTCACGTCTTTAATTTGGTACTTTATAAGATGAATACTGTTTGTGTCAAAGGCAATCTCAGCTGTTCTCCTACGCATCTGGTCTGGGACTGGTGCTGATTTTACTGCTGCTCTTCAACAGGGACCTTTGGAGGCTAAACCTGACCTTTTGAGGCTCGGCAGAGATGTTACAGGTGAGCTGTGTCTTGCTTTTGAAGGCCGTGGCTGGAGCCTCTGGATGCTACTGAAATGCTTACATATAATAAAAACAAGAGTTTCTTTTCATCTCCTTATGCTGAGTGGTATGTTACCTTCTGGAGATGGCATCTGCCTGGGAGAGCACTGGATCTAACGCAGGGGAATGTTTGGGACCCAGTAACAAAGGTGTGGGTGCTCTAGTCCTTTTCCACAGAAAACCTGAAATCTAATAAAAATGTTTATTTATTGTTTTATCTTGGCTTGCTTTCAGCTCTTATTATATTAATAATCACCTAGAGAGATTTAATTAAGAAGACTATTGAATGTGGTCAACTTTGTGCACACTAAGGATGTGATAAAAACAACAGCTACTGTAAAAACCCTTAAATAGTTCTGTCAGGCTCCTGAAAAAGAGGAAATGTGGTGTTTTCTAACCAGTCTTTTCCTATCATGAAGCAGGATTGGGGGATTTTAGAGGATGATAAATTGACTATGAGTCAGTGGGGCAACATTGTGCTAAAGGAATCTGCTCTACTGTACTGCAGATAGTGTGGGGTGTACTTCAAAAACTAAATAAAAACTACCCAGACACTCAATTTTCCACTTTCTTCAGCAGTGACTGGACCACAGGATGCAGTTTGGGGCTTCATGTTATAGAATTGGACAAGTGACAGTCTAGAGGTGAGACCACAGCAGTTGTGGAAAATGAGAGTCAGTATTTTTGCAGAGGAGGGGTGCTGCCCTGATGGGAGGAGTAGTGAACAAGGACACCTCATGACAATTACACACATAAACACTCAGACTCTGCAGCAAGACACCTGATCATCAGAGATGCTCTGTCTCCAGGACCCTGCTCTGTATGGGATTAGAACTGCTAAGAGACAGCAAATAGAACAGCACAAGACCATATCAGTGGGAAAATGGAGACCCAGCTGCTTTGTTCCGGTTGTTATGTTGCTTTTGCATCTGTTCCACATTGCAAGAAGGCTGATACCAATTCCTGTATAGCCAAATACAGTCAGCAAAGCATCCTGTGTGGTTTAAGCCCAAATTCTTGGGGGAGAATTAATCTGGAGGGTGCATTTTTATTGTCTTGACTGGCAAACAGCTGATCTGACAAGAAGCCTGTGGTAGTGCTGAAAGCTCACAAAAGTATTTCAGAAGCATCTTAATTCATGGCTCATATCTCAGTTTGTGCCTCCACATTACCGGTTGCTCTACAGTAAATCTTTCAGCATTTGAGCTCAGCTGCCTCTGCTCTTTCCAACAGTAAAGATGAGGGTCACTTCTTCTCATTAATCAGGAAAAGCTGAATTTAAAAATAACATGCTGATGTTGCTGCACGGAAGTGTTTAAGTTGGATTAAATATGAGAGAAAAATAAATCTGGGAAAAGTGAGCTACAAAGAGAATTGGAGATTCACTTTCCAGTCTGAAAGATTTTTAGGGCAGAGACTGTCAATTATTTTGTTTGTTCAACAATCTCAACATAAATGGGGCCTCTAGCTGCTTCCACAATGTAAATTATTGATGCTGTTAGGATCCACAAAAGACATGTGCCTAGCTTTAAGCACAGGGGTAATAAAACTGATGTCTAGAGGAATCCTTTAGCTCAAAGTTAAATATGTGCTTATGTTCTTTGGGCTTCTGGTGGCTGCTTTAGGGCTTATGTACCTGATGGGATGTTGAAGTAACAAAGCTGGCCGTGCTGTGATAGAGGATGCAGGTCTGAATAGACACACTTGGAAGTTCCGGATAATTCTCATGACCTCTCAGAGAAACCCGGCCCTGTTGACTTCGCAGGAAACCACTTGAAATAGATAGTCCTTATCCAAAGTGACAGCAGGTACACGATCCTAATAAAAGAAACATGGTCCCGTTGCACATCATCCTGTCATTGCGTTACCTTGCCTGACAAAGGAAGGCGGCACACCGTGATCTGAAAGAGATCTGAGGTAACACGGCACCTCACAAGACATCCTGGCTGATGGAAAGGGAGCTGGGAGGCAGGGAGGGTGGGAAGGAGGCGAGGCTGGAGCCACCTGGAGCTGTGGCTCAGCACTCACTGGTTGCTTTGTGTTGGGTGGTCTGGGCCTGCGCTCCCGGCAACAGATGTGAGTTCGTGAGGTGCCAAAACGAGCCTTGACTAAGCAGAAATAACAAAAAGAAAAAACTGAAGAGACAAAAAAGTTAATAATCCTCAGGCTCTGGGGCCTTTTTGGCTTGCTATTTTTCACCCCAGCCTTCAAACAACCTGTGCTACAGCAGATCGCAAGCCCTTACAGATTTGCTAGCCTTCACCTCTTGGAAAAAGCCTTGTTTTCTTTTTGGCTCAGTTTACATTCCTTTTCAGCCATCTCTCCCTCGCTTGGAGGTGGAAGTTTGCAATGTATTATGCATGATGTTATTTAAACCTCTGTGTTGATTGCGGTTTCTATGGGGGCCCTTTTCTTGATGTTGGTTTTTTTGAATGTTTCACCTGCCTTTGGAGCAAGACACTTCTGGCTTGGCTGTGAAATGGCAGAGGGAGCAATGTGAGAGGAGCCCTAAGTCCTGCAGACACAGTGCCGTGGTGATCAGCAAAACATACCTGATCACACCTGTCTGTCCTGCTTGGGCCTCTGTGCCCTCTGCATCCTTCAGTCTCTCTTCTCTGGTCTCACTTTCACACACTTGCCCCTTGCTGGGGGATAAGTTGCAGGCAGCCTGTTGGAGGCAGTGCCTGTGCTTCCAACCAGAGGAACACCCTTCAGGAGGGGGAACATGCATCAAAGGCATCCAGCTGCTGGGAAGGAGCTGTGGATTTTCCCTTTTCTTTATTTTTCCTGGGCAAAAGGGAGAGAAGCTGTGTAATGCCTCCCGTTCATCTCTTTATCTTCCTAATTGAAGTACAGAACTGAGGGGCAACTTGCCATTCCTTACAGTGGAGTTGTCACCATGTGGTTATTTCTCTCAGGAACAAGGTGACACAAAAAAACTTTGGGGAGATGTGCAGCAGGAGCCCATGAGAGATCTGCCTCTGATGAGCCCAGAGGGGTGGGGTCTGACCTCTGAAAGCAGTGCACTACTTACCCCAGTGCCTCCTGTTCTACCTAAGCCTCCAAAAAAATGAGATTTTGCTTCAGTGAGAGGAAGCATGACCCAACTTTCCCAAGTGCTGAGGAGAAGGTTTGGCTCTGCAGAAGGAAGGTCAGTCTTAGGGCATCCAGTACAAGATGGCAACTCCTGCTCCTTGGGCTTGGAAGGAGACCCTTGATTGAGCCTGGTGGAGCCCATCTTGAACTCTGCTGGTTCAGATGACCCTTCTGAGCATGGATGGCCACCCACAGTTCTGAGACTCACATAACACTGAGCCCTGTCACCTGAAGAGATTTCCTTTCTTCCAGCTTCTGGCTGTATCCTCAAAGCCTTTCCCTTCAGGAAGAGTCTTTTTTGGAGTGTGGGTGTACATATGTCATCCATGGAGTCATTGTCAGAGCTGTGCTCACACAGCACTATGTTACGGGCAGAGTAAAACTGATATTTCAAACTGGAAGATGAAAAAACCAAAGGGAGTTACACAGATCAGGAAGCCGTAGATGAGTGAATGACACTTTTACCCCTCTGCTGAATTGTGTATGTAGTACACAATTTGGTTGTGGTCAATCAACCCTACCTAGGGCAGAGACCTAAGGTGAAGTGCCCTTTAAACAAGGAAGACGTGGGAACTGTGTGCTCCTCAAAAAGCTGCTAGCGACCTCAGGGACATTCTTGCAAAAGTCAGTGCTGCTACATCTTCACAGCTTCCCCATCACCAAGCTCCATGTGCTGCAGTCGCACTGCTTGGTTGCAGAGGAGATTGTCTCCCAAATATAGAAATCTCCGTGCTTTGATGTGCCAAGCAGCCATGGCCTCTGCTGTAAGGCCATCACTCACTGATTGCCTGGGCACTGTGTGAAAATTGACAGATTTCAGCTCTTGAAATCAGGTTTGGTTCATTAATCTTTGCACTGGGCTGACTCCCAGACTTACATGAGATGATTAATTTAAGGTGGAGAACCAGAGAAATTTGAGATTCAGAATGTAGGGTTTTTCTGACTTTGGGGGCAAAAATTTCTTGCTTCTCTAGAACACATTTGGGGTTCAACCCTCTCTTTATGATGCCTCTGTGACCCAGGTAAGGGTTAACATCTCTAGTCACCCACCCCACTGCCCACTCTGCAACAGGCTTAGCTTGCCCTTCCATTGTTTGGACTAAACCTTCCCAGATTTACTTACTTCCTTTTGATGTCTGGCAATGTTTGTTTATTAGCGCCAGTGGCCTGTGTTAACTCTGAGTAAGTCTTTGACTAAATCCCATTCTCTGCCTTTCCTCCCTTCACGGACTTGTGAGCTGATAAACTTCAGTGCTGGCTTTCAAACCCAGTGAGGTTAAACATGAACTTCTTTTACACCTGCCTGCTTTCCCAGCTAATGGACTCTGGTGGCTGCCGAGAGAGGAGTCCTTTTATGGCGAAGAGAAGGCTGCAAAAGTTCATTTCGTTTCTGGTTCGTATGTTCGAGAAGTGGGGTTTTAACTCTTGGAGAGGAAAGGATTATTTTAGTGAATTCCCTACTGTCCTGAGGTCATCTGCTTAACCACAACAGAGAAATAACAACAGGACAGGTATTAGCCCATAAGTCACATAGTGTTATATATAGTCCACCAAGCATTATTTTATTATTCCATTTTTTTCACAGTGCTTAAATACCATTTTGGGACTCAGGGTTTAGACAGCTTCAATCTAAAGTATGAATCAAGAGAAAGAAGATGAGAGCTGTTTGGGAAATGATAAGTACTTCCTATGGAAACTTTTGCAACAGTTCTGTTTTTCCTTTAATCATGGGAAAGTTCCATTAAAAGAACCAAGCCTACCAAAACAAAAAAAACCCCAGCAACCAAAAACCAAAAGCCAAATCCACTTTTTTTTTTTCCACATTTTTAATGTTTGAAATTTTAAATTTTGTTATGGGTCTATCTCAGGAGAGAAGGTATTGAAAAATCCCCTTTGACTGTTTGTGGCTTTTCATTTTAAGACAATCTCCTGACTAGAATTGCTCATGTTATTTAATTACAGACATAAGCCCTACTCTCAAATTCTATATGGGTTATGTGTTTTATGTATATGCTCTAAGTTTTACGATTTACAAATATAAATTAAGGCTGCATGATAATGACTTTAAAGTAAAAAATTTTTGGATATTTATTACTCCATTATTTCATCTCATAAAGTTCTCTTAATCAGCAATGATTAATTTTTGAGTCATCAGTATCTAAGAGTCCTAAAATGTCTTGTGGGTGCTTAAATATTCTTTTTATGGGATTTACAAATTCACTGATTTTTAAAATGGTGTTTCAAGAGTCTACAGATGTTCCAGCATGGAGAAGTAACTCTGGTGCCAGTCTGAACTTTTCTATGCCATATATTTGTCTTTGCCAAAAAGAACTTGCATTCAAACTGCAGATGATTGACAGGTGGCAAGAGGAAGGATTATAGAATATGAATTACAGAGTGAATCCAGATTGCACTGAAAGATTTCAAAAGCCTAGGGAGAATTTGTGGTCATCCAGAACTGAATTTACATGACAGTCAGATGACAAAGTAACAGCCCTCCTTTTTATCTCCAATATTTTTTCTTCATGTATTTTCTTGAACTGTAGCATTTTTACCTCATTTTATCCATCATTCTTTGGCAGTGCCTTTGATCTCTTTTGGTGTGGTGATGGAAGACCTGTGCTGAAGGTTTCTGGCATCATTCAAGAAATTGTCACTTAGTTCCTCTCTATCCCCATCAGAACAGTGAGGGGAGCAGATGCCTGCCTTTCTACCCTTCCTATTCATAGCCCAGTTCCATCCCAGCCTTCTCCATCCCAGCCCCCCAACAGCTTCTCCTCCAGTGTCCCATGCCAGCTCGGAGCAGGACATGTACTGTGTGGCTCTGCCAGGAAAGGCCACCAGCAGGGACCACAGGGGTGCTTATGTGCCTGACTTCCACCTTTCTCCACAAGCATCAGGGACCTGGTCACCAAACCTGCAAAACAGACTTCTCAGGATACTTAGACACTGTGAGGGAGAGCAGACTGTTATTTAACTTTAAAGATCAAAGCTTGACCCTGTCTGCCTATAAGAGCTATTCCTGTCTATGTAGAAACCTTTTGGTTTCAAGAGGTCTCTGGTTTACACAACAAGGGCTTTCTCCAGCCCTTTCTGCAGCCAGCTTAGTGATGAGATGTGCACAGAAATACTCTGCAGAAGACTGGAAACAGCTCACTGTGAGTCTGGGGGCACTATTTTCCAATAGTGCAATATTTCTGAGATTGTTATGATAACCAGTAACAAAAAAATCTGTTTACATGGAAAGCAGTATTGATGTAGCGAATGTAGTTGCAAATCCCAAGTGCATTTCAGCACAAATCTGCATATTATAGACACAGTTCTTTGTAAACGAACGCCCTAGTGCCACAGCAGCCTTCAGAACAGCAACAGCTTTGTCTTGTCTTTAACTAGGGTTGTGAGTCACAGAAAGGTTTTGGTTCTCCTTTTTGCATGAAAAAACCCCAGCCTCTTGTATGTTCCAAATATCTTCCTTTAAACATTTATTTGCCTGTTGCAGTGCTGGACTGCTTGTGCCCCTTGCCTGAGCAGTCAGGTAGTTCCCTTTGAAGATGTTTACTAATTAAATAAGAACAAAGATGGAATGAATGTTAAGCATTCCATCAAACACTTGTTGTGTGCTGCAGTTCCATGACTGTACTTCACAAGCTGCGTAAAATCTGTACATTCTGGAATACACCACCACATTCCTTTAATGGATTCTCTTTGTTAAAAAGGTTAAGGGGAAACAAAAGGAATTCTGGCTTGTTTCATAGTCTGTTTTTCACATCTGCAACTTTTACAGTAGGAAAGGTGCAGAGTTTGTTGGATCTGGCAGAGCACTGAGATCCAGCATGGCAGATCCCAGCTCCAGCTGTGGCTTTAGGAAACTTACTGGCTCTGCCTCTTTTCCTTATCCACTGTGCCTGTAGGCTGGTACCTACAGGCACAAGTGCAAACCAAACCCCTGCTACAAGCACTGCCAGATTCAGGGGTATCCAAATTCTGAATAACCCTTATTTTTAGGATCTGGGGTAAAGTTGCTTTCTCACTCGTTTGGGTGTGACACATTCATGCTGATCTTAATAGCTGGAGATCTTTTTAATTAAAGAACAATGATAAAAAACCACATAAAATGGGTTGCATCAAAGCATAATCATACTACAAATGCTAATTATTATAATTATATAAGATTGCTCACGTTTATTGTCTAGGTGGGAAGGCACACCAGCTGGCTGGGTTTCAATGTGTGGCTATTTCAGCAAAATTTCAAGGAGTCAGATGTCTTGCCTAGGAGTTGTCCCTTCCAAGCTGCATAGCTATGGTCAGTCTCTCACCTAATGTAAACACCTCACTCAATGCATGAAAATTGACATGAGGGACTTTCTTTGAACAAGTTCTAGTCATTGACTTTCTTTGGTTTTCCTGTTTTAGGGACCTCTCCCAGGCTGACTAACGCAACTTCCTCTGGGGAGGTTGTAGAAGTGCTGTAGGTACATGCAATGTCTGACTGGGCTGCTTGTTCACAAGTGGTCCAATCACCTCTACTTAGCCATCCCCCTGGGATTATGTCGGGGTTTGGTCCCTTCCAGAGGAATAACAGGCCCAGCATGACTGGTCCTGCTGTTAGTGCAGGAGCTGGGGCATGGTGTGCAATAGCAACAACCTCCTTTTCCTCACTAAGAGGCTGGTGAGGAGGTTTCCTGGGACAGCAAATCTGGAGTCATAGCAGATACTGTTTGTTTGCTCCAGATGAATTACCAAGGGAAGCTTTCTCAGAAAAGTTGGAAGACACAGAACCCCAGGAGCAGTGCTCTGGTATTGCAGCCAAGGTGGAGAGAAGGAGCCACAAGCTGGAAGAGGTCAGGAGACAGAGAGCAAAAGCCTCTCAGGGCACAGGAGGAACCACTGCTTGGTTGGGCTGCTCTTTCAAAGTGTGCAACCAACATTTGTTTTACACTGACAAAACTGTGTTAAAATATAATTTTGCTGAGCTAATGAGCAGCCCCAACACACACCTTGAAAAGTCAAGACTGGAGTCCTTGTCTCTGTATAAACAAACTTTGGGAGAGAGCTAAAACATCTTGTTAGGAACAAACAAATGAAACAAAGCAATTTTGAATCATTCACAATTAAAAATAATTAAAGGCTGTTAAAAATCCTGTCTAAAGATGATGGGTTTAAAAAAAAAAAAATCCCTAAGTGAAATGGTTCCAGAGTGTAGTGTGTAATTTTTCAAACTAAAGCAATTCAGTGGGTTACTTAGAAACATGTGAAAAAAGGAGCTGCCAACCCCAGTTTATATTTTTCCTGGTTAAAAAAAAAAAAACCACCACCACCTCAAAATAACATTTGGTTGAAATTTTTACTTATCTTTTTCTTTGGGGCTGGTGAATGGAGATGTGCAAGACAACTAAATTTGCATCAGTTAATTGTTAAAGCTCTTGAGTAAATATTTGCATGATCATAAGATGAATTGGATTGGAAGGGACCTCAGGAGGTCTCTGGTCCAAACTCCCTCAAAGCAGGGGCAGTGCTGAGATTGGGCTGCTCAGGGCTTTATCCCTGAGGTTTTGGATACTCCATGAGGGCACTTGAGGTGCTGAATGCAACGTTCTCCCCCTGTCAGTGCCAAGAGAGGGCTATGGAGTTGCCCCATTTCTGTTCTCTGCCCTCATGGGTTGGGGCCTGACATCCTACTGCATGTAGAAGTCTATCTTACAGGGGAAGAGTAAAGTCAGGGGTTTTATTCACTGTTTCTGTTCAACAGCTTTTCCCTGGGGCAAAAGTAGCATCATGCAGTTCATCCAAAGCCAGGTACGGCATCCCATTTCAGATCACCCAAAGCTAAGGGCACTGATTTCATAGGGGAAACTGAGACAGTGGGCACATCTGATGAGACAGAGAGAAAAATCTGGGCAAAGGGCACTCGTGAAAGCTGCTACCTTTCTGTTATGGTGTTTCCTTTCCTGCACTGGAAATAAAGGCACACACCCCTAACTTTCCATAGGCTTTCTTGTCTCCAGGACCCAAAGCTGCACAGAAAAATTACTTTCATCTTTTAAGCAGCAGCTTTTCACTATGATTAAAGATGCATTTTCTTTTTGTGCCTAGTAAAGGGAGCTCTAACACATATTTCCATTCTTTATTTTCCATACTACTGCTTTAATAAAACTTCCTCTTAATAAAGGCAAATCACTACTAAAAAGTGCAGATAGTTCCGTGAGTAGCAAAGCCATGGACTCTTCATTTCCTATAGGTTTGTATCTTGAGGCTGGATTTTTGTGTGATGTCTCTGGTGTCTAATGACAGATCAACCACATACCATGATTTAGGTGGGAAGGGTCCCCTTGAGGTGTCTAATCCAGCATTGAGGTCAGAGAAGGTCTAGTTCTGGTGGTACATCAGATTTCTTGGGGTCTCATTCAGCAAGGCTTGGGAATCTCCAAGGTTGGACAATGCCCACCCTCTCAGGGGTCTTGTTCCAGCTCCTCTGAACTCCTCTGAAGATGAAACAATTTTCTTCTGTCCAGCTGGAATAGCCTCCAACATAAGTTGTGATTGTTTCATCTTGTCCTTTCACTGTGCATCTTTCAGAAGGGGCTGTCTCCATTTCCCCTGTTTTCCTTCCACCAGGCAGCAAAAAGAAGGGAACCTCATCCCCCTGCCCATAGTTTTCTCCTCTCCTTGTTGAACAAAGCCAGCCATCCCCGTCTCTCCTTGCTCATTATGAACTTCAGTGTCCACTCCATCCTAGTGATCTTCACTTGGATGCCTTCAAGTTTTTATGGCTCTTCTGGCTCTTGGGTGATGGTCCCAAATCAAGATAGAATACAGGGGGTTTTTCTTGCTATTTGATTTTTTTCTTCTTCCTCATCCCCCTATTTGCATTGCTTTTGTGTCTTTGAGTCTTTCACCTCTCAATGTATTTAATAATTTTTAAACCTGATAATGTGTTTTAAAATTACTGCTGGAAAAGGTTAATATACAGGTACAGTCTTATACAGAGTAATTACACAGGCCTCATATTCTTGTGAAAGGAGGCTAAAATGCCAGTAGTGATAATGTATTGCTCTTACATGGAAAGAGAGAGGAAAACCACATGGAAAGAGAGAGGAAAACCAGGTGATGATTGGGCAGATTTCATTCCAGATCAGTTGTGTCTGTAGAAGAGGTTTCTTTTCTGAGGTATTTGCCATGTTTTCCTGCTGGTATTTATTGATCTCTCAGACAAAATTATTTCTTCTAAAATCAGCTGGGTTAATCTAGACACAGAATTGAGTCTGTTTCATCTCTCCTGGTGGACGCTGCTTCATGCAGAAGTGCCAGTAGAGTATCAGCAGGTGTGAGAGGGTGCAGGGAGGGGGCTGAAGACACAAGTCATTGCCCTGCACATGGGAAATCTTAAAGGATGTGCCTCACCCAATGTTGCATCTTAAAGATTTTTATTAGCCTGAATGAGACCTATACTGGTAAAAAACCTGGTTTACACCAGAATAATGTCAGTTTTTTCCAATGAACATATTTCTGGCATGGAAAAGGGGGTACAGGTTACATGGGAAAAACTCTTCTTTCGCCTTTGTGGCTTAGTGGAATACTCTGCTTGGCTTAAGGCGCAGCCATTTGGAAATCTGAGTAGGCTGGGTACTCAGTGTCTGTCACACATCACCTGGCACCCTTATGACTGATGCTTTCCCAACTTTGTATTGCAGACATGGTCTAAAGACAACTATTGTAAATATTTTTGCACTAGCAAAGCTGTATCGATTCTTGGAGGGTCAATGATTCTGCTTTGCTTATATGATTACAGCTAAACTGGCAAACCTTCCTGAGAAGACACCTCCGCTCGATGGCAATTCATTTTGAGCTTCTCAGAGGTTATGGTGAACACGGAAAACATCCGACAAATGGATTGTTCCCACAGAGGCAATGAATGCAGATTGAATCGCCCTTGAGTACGGCTGAGTTTTCAGACAGCAACAGAGCACCATGCCTGTGTTATATTAGTTTTACATATTTATAAGCTAGTGAGTGTTACACATTTGACAGGGCAAGTCATTGCTCAGCTTCCAAGGGCTCTTTCTAAGACAAACAGGCACTTTCAAAAAATCCACAGAATTTTTTTGGTTTTTTTGTAGAGGAAGCTGGAGGCTGAAGTTGGAAACATGAATTTCAAGGAGCTAAAGCCAGAGTCTTTTAAATTACTGGGTTTGTTTTTTTTTCTTTAAACCAGCTGTTTTGTCTCTTTCCTATGCAGTTTCCATTTCTTGCCTATATGCAAACTTCTGTTCTTCATTCCTCAGGTCTTCATCCAATAGTTAATACTTGAAGGAGCACCTAAGATGGCAATGGATAATGAAGCCAGCCTTTTGAAGAGTCTTCAAATAATGAAATGGTCGTGCATCAAGCTGTAGGATTTATTTCCCAAAGACCGTGAAGAAATTAGCATGAACTCTTCACATTTTTCAATGTTCTGTTCATATTTATTTTGTTTTTTTCCTCCTCTCCTATGTTTGGAGTCTGATCACAAATCATCTCTCTTTACCATGCAGACTTTTTTCTTTCTGTCTGGTCTCACAGACTGTCTTCTGCTAAGTAACTGAGTCATCTGGCTCATCTCTACCTCAGACTTCCTTAGGTGCTGAGTACTGTTCTTTCACAAATTAAAGTCTGTTTTTTTATCCTTGGGGACTTTTCCACTTTTTAGCCCTTCCTTCTTTTGGACAGTCTGTACTGGTTGTCTTTTCCTATTCATGTACTTGCTTTTCTTTCCTACCCTTCAGGAAGAGCACTGTCATAAAGAAATTACTTCCTCTTTGCTTAGTGTAACTTCTGGACAGGAGACAGTATGTACTGAAGGTCCTGGCAGCCAGTGGGTTTTCCCCAAAATTCAGCATTTCAATTTTAGTGGCGTTTAACAAACCACTACAGTCAGAAGTCCCAAGATGCCTGATGAAGCTGGTTTGTATGCACCGACTTACCCACACACAAACTCTGATTGTACAGAGTGCTCAGCATCAAATTGAGCATCAGCAACCTGAATCCTGATGGCACCTAGATTTCAGTGGTAGCCAAGCAGCAGTCTCAGTTTTTCTCTGGTCATTCCTCCCAGCAAGGAGAAAGTGCTTTTGATGTGCTTTTATTTATTAAGGTTGCCTTGCTGAAAGTGCAGTAGAAGTTGTGATACTCCACTTTTATGGGTTTTCACTGTTAGTTGTTAACTAGGGGCAAAACCAGAGCTGGGTTTGAGATGGAGCAATCAAAATGGCTCAGACCAGAACCTGTCTGCCTGCCTGTGGGGCTGCTGCATCCTCTGTGGTTGGATTAGTGCCTTAACATCATCTCAGATCACCTATAAAACTAAAGTTGTAGAATGCTATGGTGCCTGCACTGAACACTCATGTTCTGTCACCTTCACACCCACTTACTGAAAAAAAATATTATACTTAGGGCTGTATCTTCATTGCAAAGAAAAGGAGTTTTTCTGAAGCAGAAATGAAATGTGCAGCAAGAACCCATGGGGTCCCATAGGCAGCAAGGTTCAGGTCAGTCACAGTTTCAAGTACAGCACTGCCAAGCAGTTGAGAGGACCTATTGTGTTAGCACTGTATTGCCCTGTTGTTGGCTTTCAGGAGATGACTAATGTGCCTTAATTAATCACTGTGTGAAAAACATACTTTGTCGGCAACACAGACAAGGCCAAAACTGTGAGCAAGTTATTGGGAGCTGCATCTTCATGACATGCTTTTCTTCAGGGAAATGTTGTCCACATAAGGAAGCCAACACAAACTGTGCTCTTTGGTCAAAACTTATTTACTGAAAATGATGAAAACGTGACCCTAGTTCAAGAAAAAGCATCTTCATAAGTAGAAAAATACTGCTCAAAATTGCAATTAGCCAGGAAGACATGATCACCAGCTCACAGAGAATGGCAACAGACAGCGGCAGTGCCACAGCGTAGCAAAGACATGGTGAGTTCAGATGTATTGCTCTGTATAATCTAGACACGATTTTGGTATGCAGTGTGAGTGCTGTAGGAATTTTTTTTTTTTTAAATCTTAGTAATAAAGTCAAATCCTTACTTAAATCAGCGCATTGGTAGTGATGGCAGATACACACTGCCACCATCAGCCAAAACATCTCAAATCTCTTTGTAGACAGATATTCAAAGGTCATTTTGTCCACAGCTGAAAACCAGCCCTTTCTGGAAAAAAAATGAAGCTGAAAGTAGAAATGTGCAGAAATACCAGGCCAGGAAGTGAAGACTTTCCCTTCCAGTTGAAGGGCAGAGGGATGGTTAAGCGATTAAAATATTAGCCAGAAGACTGACATAACAAAACTGCATCGTCCAGTCTCTTGCAATACAGAGGAACACCGTATGAAATTGAAAATACCTGATCCAAGTCAGTGGTGCATGAAATCTCCCTTAGTGTTGGATATGTTGTTGATTTTACTTTGAATGTTTTGGCACAATGTGATAACAGCAGTAACTGACCATGAGATTAGCCCCTCGTCCATACTGGCCAAATGGAAATTCTGAGTGTGAAAATTGACTCCGTGGGGCCTAAAGTGCTACATGTATATTGATTATGTGCTTGCACGGGGATATTTATCCTGAGTGTGCTGGTCACACATGTTATACCCATCCTGTAGGCACTGAGGGAGGTGAAACACCCGCCTTTCAAAACACTCAATTAGAAAGGAGTAAAGGCAGGAGTATTGAATGGGGAATGGCTTGACTGTAGCAATGCTTGTGAAGCTGAAGAAGTTGTTCCTGAGTCCGATCCTTAGCTAGCTGTGGATACATCACCATGCTGAATGAGGCTGCATTGAGCTTGCTGGAATTTGGCCCAACTTTAATACTTCATTCCAGTCTTGAGTCAATGGTCTGTCATGGGAATTAGTTAAAATAAAAGCTAAAACTAGGCTTGGTGTGGGGGAATTTCAGTTTGGGAAAAACTATTTATGGGTGGAGGTTAAGGAAAACAAGAAAAGCAATTGTGATGCCATGACACAGGCAGCAGTTTGAGAGCAGAGATAGTTCTAGGGAGTGAGCTCTGAGGTGGGGACTGTAATCCCTCATCACAGGTGAAACCAACACCTGAATTCCTCTGAAATACTCAGACCAAATCTCCTACTGGGAACACAGTGTATCCTCGTGAGGCTTTGCTCTACCTGGTGATTTAGGCCTCTCCTTTCCATCATCTGATCACCAGCAAAACAAATTCTGCAAGCAAGAGCACTGGAGATTCTTTCATGCTTCTGGAGTTAGCACAGCTATGCCAGTGCAAGTCTGGCAAATTTGGCATGGCAAAATTTAGTAGCCTTAGCCTGGCCTTATGCTCTCACCCTCTTTACTCACTTGGATGCTGAAGCCTCCTGGTTGTAAAGTCAGATGTGAGATTTCAAATGATAACATGGGCTGGATCCAGAATTTTCTCTCTGAAATGCACATTTCACTGCTGGGAGAAGAAGATGGTTTATGGTGTATTCCGTGAAACATCTTCTCCCTGCTCTGGAAAGCAGGGCAGACCTGAGCAGGTTGCAGAAGTTCGTGGAGGTGTGTGTCTTACACTGATAGGACCCAGGGTCTGTATTCTTGGGCTGTTGTTATGCTAAATGGTAGGAAAGAGTATTGTGAATATCTTCATATCATAGTCCTTACCCTGCATGTTTCAACTATTATTTTTCATACAAGAGAGACTTCTTTTTACACACCCTGCTTAGTTGCTGCATTACTTCCCCGCTAAGATGGGCAACCAGACATTAGTTAGGAACTAATGAGAATTTTAAGCCAGTGGAAATCTTTGCAGGCCTTCCAGTAGTTTCTCTATCAGGCTTGAACTCAGATTCTTCCTAGTAATTGGTAGGTAGCTCTGTGAATGACAGTCTGATGTTATAGGGATTGCACAATGTGCTCAGGCAGAGCCTAACCTGCTCCAAAAGACTCATGTGAACAAATGCATGTCCATAAACCACCCAGGAGCAATTAAGTGATTGCAGCCAATTAAGTGATTGCATCCACTTGTTATTTTGATCATATTTTCCCAGTTTTAGTCACTGCAGCCTGTTCCAGTTAAGTACAAAACCTCTGCTCCTCAGAGGACATCTTTGTTTGTGAACAGGAAGGTTGTGTCATACCACTAGCAGAAAAGCAGTGCTTTTACTCTGCTGGAGGGACAAGAGATGGATGGTCATTAGAGGAGGAGCAGCAGTCTGTATTCCCAAGGATATTTAGGTACTTGATTCCTATTGATTTTCTCATGATCCAGGTAGCATGTAAATACCTGGAACAATCTGGACAGAGATAAGCTGGTTTCTTTATGAAGCTGCACTGAATGTTAAACACAGCAATGACTCAAATGCTGGAAACAAAGCTGAAGAGCAGAAGAGATGTGATTACCTGGGGCCATGAGAAAAGGCCTGAAGGACAGCCAGGCAGGAACTGCTCCGGGAGATCTGAAGGCATTCTGTGCTGGCAGTTCATCGATGAAGGTTTCTCATTATTTGCTTATCTTTAACATGCTGTTTGCTGAAGGCCAAAGCCTGTCAGATCTTAGGAAGGTTCTTTTTCAAGAGCTTTTGTTGCCTCAGCAAACAGGTCATGAGTCCAACCCACCCACTCCACAAACAAACATTTCTCCAAATTATCAGGGGAATGGAGTTCATTTGACAGAGATGTCAGTTTGGTAGAGACAGATCACTTAGGGTGTGGGAGTTTTATTGTGTGTATATGTCCAAGCCTTTGCCCTCCACTCCTCAGCTTTCTCCTCATGCATCCTGTATAATGACTCTGTGTGTGTGTTGATTTAATTCCTTTTGGAGCTGCTTACCTTTCTAATTATACTCACTAAGTATTCAGTACTTCAGTTGGCTGTGTTCCCAGAACAAAGGCTATAGCTGAATATAAATAACTGAATTAAAATAACGCTGGCTTATAATCAGAGGAAGGCCCTGTGTTGCTTAGGAAGTTTGAGATATCACTAAGCAGAAAGGTAATTCTACCAGCTCTCATGTAAATTGGGTGCCTGTCTGCTTCCCAAACCAGCCTCCACACTCACATATCTGCCAGATCACTTCTCCTGGTGAGCTTTGCAGGGGTCTAAAGGGAGGTGATGCCAACAATTACCATAGTATTTAGGATAAGAAGGAACTCTAAATGGGTAAGAGCATTTTTCAGAGACAAGAATTACTCACAGAATGCCCGAGCTTGAGCAGAGGCCGTTTGAATCATTGGAAATAAAGTAGGGCAGGAATCACATATAGATGGTATCTGGAAGACAGTTTAGTGGGATCCTGCTGCAGATCTTAATTTCAGTGTTCAAGAAAACCGTTTGGTTTTGAGAAAGAACTGGGAAGAAGAGTAGATGAGAGCAGCTTTTGGAGAATGTCAGACATTGCTCTTGCTCTTCCAAGAGAACAGAGAACAGAACTGATGTGTGCAAAGAAAAGCAGAGCTCATCTCTCTGCACTGATGATTATATAGATAAAAAGAATTACTGGTAGACTTAGCTCACTGTGGTCATGCATATAAAGCCATCTAAATTGTCAATAGCCATTAATTAGAAACTATTTTTGTCAGGTTTTAGCCCTCTTTTTTTTTTTTTTTTTTTACTATGGTTGGGAGTTCATTTTTTTGAGATGTTTTTGTTTGTTGGGGGTTTTTTGAGAGGGAGAGGGGAAGAGCTTTTTTATTTTCTCTGGTTTTGTTTAAATATGGCTAGTGCAATCCAGACCTGAGGTGCAAAAATAAGTTTGGTTTTTTTTTTTTCCTTTGGGAGCAATTTTGATGATGTTATCATGAAATGAAGACATCCTAGATTATTATTATTATTATTATTATTATTAACAGAAAAGTTTTGTCTCTGACTTTTTGTAGTTTTTGTTTATTTCCCTGATGAGTTTGATTTCCAGTCTTCACCTCTGTGCTACTGTTTTCTATCTATTCATTCTTTTCTGCAGGCATCAGATGTCTGTCTGCAGAGAGTCCCACCATATGATGTGAATTTGAATGGTATTGAATTTTTAATGCATTAAGTGCCCAAAACATGGGAAGTTCTTTGTAGCCTATTGCTAGAGATCCAGTTGATAAGGAGATGGGGATGTTAAGTTAGAAGGAAGGCTGGAACCTGCTGTTGCCTGGTAGTGTCACTTGGACATCCTGGGCATACCTGAGAATAGGTATTTTATGTAGAAGTGAGAGGAGAAAGGTGGCATCAGGGATGCTTCAGCCCTCTGGGGCGCAGTCTTGAAGGTGCTGGAGTCTTGCCTTGATGTTGTAATGACCAAGTTGCCTCCAGGACCCTAAGCAGTAAAGGAGCAACAGCAAATGCTATGGAAATAGCTCAAAAGAGCTCAAAAGAAATACCTGTCAGCTAGTGGTCCCTCAGGCATACACCCTTCCCTCACAGAATCATGCATAGAATCATTCATTAAGATTGGGGAAGACCTCCAAGATCATTGTGTCCAACCTTTGACCAAACACCACCATGTCAACTAGACCAGAGCACTGAATGCCACATTCAGTCATTTGCTGAACACTTCCATAGATGGGGGCTCCACCAATTCCCTGGGCAGCCCATTCCAGTGCTTAATCTGTGAAGAAATTCTTCCTGATGTCCAACCCGAACCTCCCCTGGAACCTGCCTCTTGTCCTGTCACTTGCTGCCTGGGAGAATAGACCAACCCCCACCTTGCTACAATCTCCTTTCAAGGAATTGTAGAGGTCTCCCTGAACCTCATTGTCTCCAGGCTAAACATCCCCATCTCCCTCAGCCACTCTGAATGTGACTCACTCTCCAGATACTTTCCCGGATCCGTTGCCCTTCTCTGGACACGCTCCAGCACCTCAATGCCTTTCTTGCAGGGAAGCACCAAAAACTGAGTACAGAACTCAAGCTGTGGCCTCACCAGTGCTGAGTACAGGGGAGCTGTCACTGCCCTGGTTCTGGTGGCCACACTATTGCTGATACGACCCAGGAAGCCGTTGGCCTTCTTGTCCACCTGGGCACATCTGGCTCATGTTCAGTCACTGTCACCCAAGACCCCCAGATCCCTTTCTTCCCAGCAGCTTTCCAGCCATTCTTCCTACACCCTGTATCACTGCAGGGGTTGCTGTGACCCAAGTGCAGGACCTGGCACTTGGCCTTGTTCAACCTCATACAATTGACCTTGGCCAATTGACCCAGCCTGTCCAGATCCCTCTGCAGAGTCTTCCTGCCCTCTGGCAGATGAACACTCCCACCCAGCTTGGTGTCCTCTGTGAAATTACTGAGGACTCCATCCTCACTTTCTTCCAGCTCTGGGGCTGCAAGGGTCATCAGAGTTGGTTGGGTTCCTCTCTATCTGTGGACCTTGTATATGCAGGAGAATCCCCTCTGGGGAGTTGTGGTTGGCTTCCTTTTCCCTTTGAGCTCTTGGAACAGATCAGCTGTTGAAGGTAAGGTAATCCCTTGAGCTGTGAGGGTTCATACATGGTTCCCAGAGCCCTCAGGGCTTGTGGGAAGAGCATCTTCCAAATGTGTGTGCAACCCAGTCCCTGCTGTCTGAGTTGGGCTGTCAGTGTGTGCACAGATCACCCACAGCCTCCAGGCAGTATCAAAACACCTTGGAGTCATCTGCTATCAGAATTCGTCAGAGATGGTTTAGGTGTTCCTGATCCTGCCAGGGATTGAGCTGGATGGTCTCTTGAAGTCTTTGCCAACACTGTATTTCAGTAGTTATCATTAGCAACAGGATCCTGCTCTGAGAAAGGCTGGTCTGTGCTCCAGCTAACTGGAATGGGGGAAGAGAAACAGCAAAGCAGGCATCAGTCTTTATTAAGCAAACTGTGCAGATGCTCCAAATCTAACCTGGTGTTTTCTGAGCTGCTGCTTTTATCCTTTAGCAGTGTAAAATATGATGTATCGCATTTCTGGCAGCATATGTTGTTCGGCTTTTATTTTTCCCCTCTGGCTTGGGGCTCTGCTTGTGAAACAAAAAGAAGAGGAAAATTATTTTTGGAATAAAAATAGTTTTAGTGAAAAAAGAATGCATGAATAAAAAAGAAAGCTGCACCTTTCCAGGTAAGTTATGCATGAATACAACATTCAGAGTATCAGTTTTCTACTCAAATATTCAGTAGTTTGTAATAACTGATTATCAGCTTTTACAGGTAGCTTTCAGAATTTCTTCTGTAATCCAGATGCAGTAGGTTTTGCTCATTTAAATCTCATCTTTGGCCTTTCGGAAGAACCTGTGTTTTGAGATTGAGAGAAAAATAGAACCTGATGGCTCTTCACTTTGGTTGCTGTATTTCTGTGGGCAAAGCCTTCACCTTGTGAGCACTTGTTATGCAATCCAAGAGGAAACCCACCAGGGCAAACAAGTAGGGGAAATTCCTTCACCATGTTCTTTTCTGCTTACATTCTTCTTCCCCATGAAAGGAACTGCTATTTTATATCCACACTGCTATCAATAGCCACACTTATCTATGTGTATAATTGCTTTGGAAGTAAAAGAGTTTGGGGGAATTTGTGGGGGTTGTTATTGCTTTTTTTTTTTTTTTTCCTTAGCATGAAAAGGTGAAATAGTGGCAAACCAAATCCCATTTAGAGCATTTGGCTCACAGATTCTTTTAGATCCTTCTTTTCTGGTTAATGGAACTATTTGATATGATCCAATGTCATCATCTAATCTTCAGTGATAGCAGATCTAGACCATAATGAACTCTGTTGGTCCAGAGAAAAGGAGAGTATAACAGCAGTGTAATTTAATTGTGAACAGCTCTTCAGTTAAGCAGAAAATGATATTAAAAAGTCAGTGGTTGGAAGCTGAAGGCAGAAAAATTAAACCTAATTTCTAGTGTGATTTATCTACACATTCAGAATAAATGAGATTAACAATCATAATAAATGTAAGGATGCTTTGGACCTTAGGATTCTTGGCCTGGGACATATCTTACCCAGTTCTGGATGCCTGTGATGCATCTATATCCACTTCTCAGAACTCTGTGTCTTGTTTCTTTTGGGTGAGGATCCAGTCAGCACGAGGGTGTGATTCAACCAACCAAAGACAGGCACTTAATTTAGGATAAAACAAATAAAGATCAGAATCTCCAGTGGATATATTGACCATATCCCCACCAGATGTATAAGGGCCAGGTGACATGACAGACACCTACATGCAGGTGGGTTATTTCTGTCTCTGAAGAACTCAGCCTAAATGACATTCTCCAGACCAGGCAGTGATAAAGAGCCTGAAGCAAAGTGAGGTTTTAGTTGCCTGTTGTGCAGGAAATCAGAGGGTATGATCACCAGCCCCTTCTGAGCATAGAATATGTGAATCACCAGTGAGTAATTCTCCAACTGCTGTTGAAAACTCTGCTGATCATTTTGGGGCTTTCACTATGATTTCCTCCATTCCCAACGATTCATTTCTACCCTGGCCATGTTTTTGAATGAAGGCCCATGGAGAGGCTGCTTTTCTTGGTTTGGGTCTTGGCCTGCTGCTGGGAAAAATGAGGTACTGAAGTGTGTAAGCACCTTTCAGCTCATCCTGGTGATTTTTTCTGACTGATGCTAGCAGAGACATGAAGAGTCACTGAAATCAGTAACATTTTGAACAAGTTTAGGGGCCTGCCCATGCAGAACGACTCACAACATTAGAGCCTCTTTTTCTATCTTTCACCTGATAATGATCTTCTTGGACTCAACCCCATTTATTGTTTGTTCCTTCCAGGCTGTTTATGTCCAGTTTCACACAAGAGCTGTTTGCCTGACGTGTGTGTTTTTGTAAGGGTTTCCTCTGTGCCTTGAAATGGTTCCCCTTGCCAATGCACCCTGCCTGTTGTGTCCCATCTGGTTGCTTTGCTGTGGACATACACTGTTCTCCACCTGCTTTGGACACAAGAGACTTATCAATGTGTGCAGAGAGCCTTACTGAGACACTTTGGCTCCCTGGGCATTTCTCCATTGTGCATTCCCTTCAAGTTTTCTTTTACAGATGCTCTTTTCAGGCCAGTATGCCTTCCACCCTTGCATGGTTTTCCTGGGCACCCTTCTCCCTGATACCATGATTGTTCCTGGCTGTCACCCTGCTGGTTCCCTGCCACCCTTCCAGCTGGGATGCAGTAGAGCCAGTTGGCATCAGGAGTATTTGACTTCATTCAGCACCAACTTCCCTTCCTATCTTTCGTATAAGAACTATGGACAAAAACTTTTTAACAGGGCCTGCAGTGACAGGGTAAGGGATGAAAGTTTTAAACTAAAAGAGGGTAATTTATATTGGACATTAGAAAGAAATTCTTTACTATGAGGGTAAAAGAGGTTGCCCAGAGGACTTGTGGATGTGCCCTCTCTAGAAGTGCCCAAGGCAAGATTGGCTGGGTCTCTGAGCAACCAGGTCTAGTGGAAGGTGTCCCTGCCCATGACAGGGGGGTTGGAACTGGGTGATCTTTTAGGTTGTTTCCAAGCCAAACTATTCCATGATTCTGTGATAATATATCTCTGCTAAAGTTTCCATCAAATTTGAAGAAACTTCCTGGGGTTTTCTTCTTGACTCTTAATTTTGTTTATTATTTCCTTTTCTTCCCACATTACATATTGTCTCAATAGTACATTATCCTATACCAGATAAAAATATCCTGTGCCTTGCTTTTCTTCCCCCCAATACAAAAGTTAAGGTCGTCATTGTGTCCTACTTTCATTGCTGTCTCCTGACTCATTAGTTTATTGCCAAATTCTCTTTTAGAAGTTTGTAATTCTTCGCAGTACTGGCAACAATCCTATCACTACAATCAAATGTCTAGCAGTTTCTATTTCTTTTCCGTCTCTTCTGACCTTCACACCTCGTGGAAAGTGTATGTTTGTTTCACTGTTGTCTTTTTGTAAATGTTGCAGCAAAATAATGCCCTTTAATTTTCATTTCACTAGGGACTTTTTAAAGTTTTCTCTGTTCTGCCAATAAATTGTGTCACATCCTGTGAGGATTTAAACCTGTCTCCTTTGCTGAACTCTTAGTTTCTTGCAGACTGTTGTCTGCATCTGAATTTTACTGGTCTTTTCATTTAGCATTTTAAGAAGTTTGGTATCCTTTGAGTCATTTTGTTTCCTTTCCTTCCCCATGACCTACTGTCTTTATTTTTCACATTTCTTGCTTTCTTCACTGTCTTCTTCATTAAATGGACTTCATTCCCACCAACTTGCCACAGGTATCAAGATAATTTTTGGGACACAATACACATTGGGGATCACTTAATTCTTCCTTCCCCTTCCTTGGCACCAAGTTTCCTCCAAAGTGCCAAATCCTTCTGACCGAAACCAGAGCACACTGTACCTCATTTCTTTTCTTCCCAGTGATGAAACCACAGTGATTAGTGGTATTGAGTGGGTTAGTTTCAACACAGTTTCTCTGTGCCAAAGGAACCAAAAACATGGAAAACTGAAGTGCTCACACCAACACTTTTCCTCTAGTTGTGCTGGACTAACGTGGCTCTCATTGGTTCAGCACTCACTCAGGTGCCTGTGTTTTCACCTGTGTGCCTCAGCCCAGGTACATATTCTATGCCCTCCTCGTTCTTTCACCATTTGTCTCGGTGTTTAATTGTGAACTGATGCAAATATTTATTCAGGGAGCTCTGCTGGCAGCACAATCTCAGCCGTGTGATCCCAGTTGCCCAACATGGGCTGGGGGAAGGCATCTCCTGGAAGATTCCCTAATGGGATATATGTTGCAAGGTGGGGTGTTTGAGAAGAAATTCTGCTGTTTTATTCCACTCTTGTTTGTCCATTGATAAACAAAGCATGCCTGATCTTCAATCTACTTGGAAGCCTTTGTTTGCCAAAGGATGTTTTACTGCCTCTTCAAATCCTCATAAACCATCGAAGCTGAGCAAAGCAACACAATTAAACCTCTCAGTCCATGTTGTTCTGTCTCCAGTGAGTGTTCCTGAGCAGGAGCAGCAAAATTTGCTACCACTTGAAATATGCAAAGAGTGCCTCTAATTTATTCATGAAAAATAATAAGCTACCTGCAAATGGAGCCACACCTGTTTTCTCCAACCAGAGGAGAAAGTGGATTAAACCCTTGTCTCATTTTTCCACAGCTCTTACAAAACACTGAGTACCGTTTACAGTTGGGAGCCTGATTATCGTTATGCTTCTTTAGCTCAGGGAAAAACAGCTTTTCCTGGTGTAGATTATATTTGCATTTATATTTATTCATTTGCATACAGATTTTTGTGCCCTACTCTTGGAAGGTAAAGAGATTCCAGCTCTTTTAAGGCAATAACAGTTCATTTTATGCCCTGTTCTCCATAACAATAATTGCTATAACTCTGAAGCTCCCCTGGCATTTTAAGGGCAATAAAGAAAGGGGTGGATGGAAGAAGAGAAGAAAATTCTCTTATAATTGGTGAGACTCTAGGTTTCTGTTCTGCAGTGTTTTACTCCTGTGAGTAATTTCATTATCCTTGATAGGACTGATTGTACAGAGGCAGCAGGATCATGCTCCAGAAGTCCAGCCTTTAATCAAATCTACCTGTTTAAAAGGAACACATGGTTGCCTTTCAGTGGGAGCCTTTAGCTCTGAAATGAGGATGTAAATTAGCCAAAATGCCTCAGAGGAAGGAAAACTTCATCTGCCAGGTTTCCCCTCTGTTCTTGCTGAAATTAATCCATTGGTTATATGTGTGTGTATGGAGTGATTCTTTGCTATTTTTCCTTTCATAGAGGTTCAGATCCCCCTTTGGAGAAAAAAAAATTCACCATGTGTTTGAAAAAAAAAATGTATAAAGAGCTGCGTTGTATGAATGCATTAAAAAAACATATAAATCTTTAGTCAGGGAATAAAAGAATTGAGGGCTTATGACAAACTATTTGAACGCTAGTAAATGTATTCAGATCCCCTAAATGTGAGTTAGAAAAGCAAGTCTTTGAGATAGTCTTCCATCCAGAATCAGATTTAGCCCAAATTCCAAAACTGTTGCATAATAAGAATAAAAATCATTGTGTTTTTTATAAATGCGAACAAACGTTACCACTTAATCTGTAGCTATCAGATGGGGTAGCGCAGAAAAATAACATCATCTTTCCCATACTAAGAAATAAAATGCCAGATGAAAACCAGAAAAGATGCAGAAAAGCTCTGTTTGTCTCAGAAAGATTTAAAATAAGACCCCAAAGCAGCCTCAGTATGCCCCCCCCCCCCCATAACAATAGACATAAACTCAAGTGGAAAATTAAAGAGTCAGAGCAGAAGAGCCTGGTCTTCTTCTACTCGCTCTGTCCCCTGCCTGCCACCTCACCAGGCATCCAAGGTTCTCTCCATCTTCTGCCACCTCCCTGGCAGCCTTCAGGAGCAACTTGAGGGAGGGTCATCTCATCCCATGCTGATGACCCTCCTACATTGATTTTCTACTGCTGTGGGTAAAGCAGCAAACTGCACAGAGAGGTATCGATCACCTTTTGAGGCATTCATCCCATGGCAGAAGTTTTGAGCCTTTTAAGGCATTTTGCTGTTCAGCTGCTCACATACTGCTGCTGATAGCCTGGTGATCCAGTCAGTGTCAGGGATGGAAATGGAGGTGTCCTCTGCAGGACTGGTACTGCAGGCAGTGGACGTGGAGTGCAGGGGGAGGTTGTGCTTGACCTTTTGAAGAGCATCTAATATCAGGACAGGCATTATAAAGTGACCTTTAGTGCCTGGCTGCTTCTCCTGACCTGCTCTTTGAGACCAGTTTAAGCCACACCCACTTACACCAAATGAGGATCTGACCTCCATTTTTAGGAAGAGCATCAAGCTTGTTTATGAAATAATTGGCTTGGCATCCATCCCGAGCTCAGCATCTTTTTCTTTTGGTTTTGGTCAAGCTAAGTTCCTATTATGGTTAGCCAGGCTTGTACAATAAATATTTGGCAACTGGCAGTGGGATGTTGCTCAGTGTGAACTTTTTGTGCTGCGGTTGCTTACACAAGACCAGCGCCAGGCCAGCTGAGTGGCTGCTGCTATGGGACAGTATTGGTGAAGGTGCAGTGAATCGGGGTGGGCTGGACCCACCAGCTAGGCTGACTCATGCCATCAGCCTTTCCTGACTCCACACCAGCCATCCAGACCCTTCTCAGCTGTGGGACCCTATGGGAATCTCTATTGCAGTCCCCGCAATTTGGAAACAGAGGATGTGGAGAGGCTTAAAAATGCCAGTGGTACAAAGCAGGGGGGATGTGAACAGAGCATCTGGGGGAGGCTGGAGGAGAGGCTGCATGGTGCCATGGCTGTTTGCTTTACCCAAGACTGGTCTGTAGCTGCTGGTTGTTCTCCAGCACTGAGCAACATGATATCATCCACTTTCACACTCAGATTAAACTGGAGCACTTTAAAGCAATGTTTACCTTTTTTGTTTATTTTTGAAAAAGGAGCTCTTTTTTTTTTTTTTTTGTTTTCACAGCACAGAGACCTTCAGATTATTCTTTGTATGCTGAGTGTATGTGAGTGAATTAGATATGTGCTTCAAGGAACAAAACTGTACATAACACCACACTATTCCATATATTCAACTTCACTCCCATTCACAAAGAAATAGGTTCAGCCTCCTGCAGCCCCAGGAGAGACTTGGCTTCCCACTCAATCCATAGAGATGACAACTTTCTGGGCAGAAGCAGATTCAAGTTTTAAACAGATTTATTTATTAAAAATCGATGCAGTCTTATTACATCAATGACTTAATTTGTATGCAAATATGTTAGAGAAACATCTGTCAGGATTGAAAAAGGCTCAGATAACTGTGTCTCGAGCATGGAGATAAACTAGGAAACCTCCTAAGATGCCATCCAATTCTTGTTTTCAGTGGTAACTTGATCCTTTAAATTGACAGAGTTTTCCCAGGTAGGGCATGTATACACAATCCCTGGGGTCTTGAGGGCAGTTTTTTGCTAACAAAGAAGGTGAACCTTACTGAAGTGCAGCAGCTCGGACATGCAGATGAACTCAAAAGTCACTGCAACACAAAAAACCTCAGTTTTGTGAGGGTAAAATCTGAAAGCTTTTGTGTCATTAGCTGCTACATTACTCCCCTCCCTGATCTCAGACCCATCCTCTCAGACTTTCACTTCCTTGCTCTGATTTGGTTATGCCCGTGATGTTGAAACACTCTTCTCTGTGTACCTCCTCCTGCTACTATTAGTTCCTTATTTTTTTTCTGAAATCTCTTACATTTGTTTACAGATGAAACCCTCTAACTTCCCCTAAGTCACCACCTCTGCTTGTTTTCCTGTGAAGACCTCTTTCATAATTTTACTTTTCCCACTAATTTTAAAGCTTAATATTCTTTGCTTTCTCTCATGCTATTTCCCTTCACTCTGGAGTTTTCCGGTGTATATCTCATATTCTTTTCCAGTCTTTTCATTTTCCTGGGGCTGCCTACTACAGAAATTGTTGTCTTTCTTTTCTCCCAGTCAATTTAATGGGTTTTTGTTCACACATAACTGTTTTATCTCCCTGAAGCTCATGTGAGCTGTATAAGCGCAAATTGTTTCAGTCCATGAAAGAAAGTCTCCCCAGACTGAAATCCTTCCTAGCTGCACTAACTTTCCTGATAGTTCTCTAAGGTTTTAATCTGTGCTTTTCATAGGGAGTCTAGATATGAGGTTGTATTCTTTTAGTTAACTAATCTTGCCTTGCACAGGACAGGTATTTATGGAACTTGCTTGGCACATGAAAAAATCGAGCACCAGCCCATGATGGGGATGAACAAGGGACTTGAACTTTGGCCATCTCTGTCCAGCATGAAGGCCCTGCCCATGACATTACTAACCCAGCTGAGATGGGTAGCTCTCAGAGGTCCAAGAAAGTCTTCTAGATGTCACAGAACTGTTCTGGTGTGAAACAAGAGAAATCTCAGAAGTGGAAGCGGTTTGGGAAAACAAATTCTCACAGAGCAGCCACAGGGCTCATATCCTCAGCTTTGTAGAAGTCATCACAATGCGAGGACTGGGCTGGTTGGCTGCTAATTTCAACCTTCTCATAGAATGGTTTGGGTTGGAAGGGACCTTAAAGATCATCCAGTTCCAATCCCCCTGCCGTGGCCAGGGACACCTTCCACTAGACCAGGTTGCTCAGGGCCCTCTCCAGTCTGGCTTTCTCCTGGACTTCAGGACCACTCGCAAAGTAGTAACCTGAGACTTTTCCCTAATTTGCTCCCTGCAGGCCCAAGCGTGGACACCAAACATTGTTGAGTGCTTCTACCTCTTATTTGTCCCTTAGAACAGCATGAATTTCTTCTGCTCCTGTGAAACTTAACGTCACCAGCTTCCAAGTATAATTTGCCTCACTACATAGGATCACAACTGTCTTCACACTGTCTTTTTATTTCTCCATGTTGTACATGCTAAGAAGAATCTCAAATTTTCATTGCTATTACTTTTTTAGATGAACATTTCCTTCCTCTTTGCCAGTTTATGCAATAGAGTAAAATTGCTGTCAGGATCAGCAATGCTTCCTTTGATGGACCCATACAGGCAATATCATTACCTTATCTCCTAAAAATAAAATAATTAGGAAAAAAATAGTGCCCCATTTTTCATCAGCCATTGGAAACGAACCTGTGTTTTAGATGGAAATATTGAAAGTACAAGTCTTCTTATTTTCAGTTAAAGCAAATCAGCCTGTTCTTCCTCTTTATTTACAGGTGAAACTATAACTTTTCCTGCCAAACAAATCTATGAAATATGATTCTGTCTTTAAATAGTTTTTTAATTTTGTTTTGTTTGTTTTGGTTTGTTTTTTTTTTTCCCTCTGTATGGCTGTAATGTTCCAGTTTTGCAGTTGTTTTGCACAGGAATAAGGAAAGACAACTCTAATTTATATGTTTATTTTTAAAAGGTGTAAAATGCAGTGCAAGATGCAAAGGACAGTAGAACTGGTTTATGCATGATTAGTCCAGTCACAGGGTACTGTGTTCTGGTCCATGTCCTTAAATTTTTGTATAAGTGCATCCTCTTTTACTAGAACTGGAAGGATGAAGAGGTTCTGTCTGTGTTACATTAAAAATTTGTTAAATTTCACTAGTGTTATTCACCTGCAGTCTCATTCCTCTCTTTGATATACAGACAAATTAATCTTTACCTAAAACTCTGAGTTTCTGTAAAAATACACTGGTCATTAGCTAATTTTTCCTTTTGTTTTCTTCTCTCAATTGTTTTACTTTTATTTTCATGACCAGAAAATGTCAGCCCTTTGCCTGTGGCTAAACAGCTAAGTTGTATAAGACTGGAACAAACAATATTCGTTGCAATGACAGTACATGCAGACCTTCTGAGTCTCGTGCATTCAGAGTGAGATTGCTTCAGCCTCCCCTTCAGATTCCTCCTTTGCTGTGGCTGTATCACCCACTGGGGAAATAAAATTTCATGTGCTTTTCCCAGCAGCATTCCAGGAGAGACTGGTTTGGTCCAGACTGGAAGGAGGAGGCGTGGAGTACGTGATCATTGCCACGAGGATCAATGCTGCCTGGGCTTCACGAGGACGGCCCAGCTGCCAGTCTCAGGAGCCTGCTCACCCTCACTTTTTCTTCTTGTCCTCTGGCTTTGAGGCTCCTGCAAGTCACTCTTTCTACTTCATCGCTCTCCTCCATGGCAGGGGAAGGGTGCCTTGCTTGCTGCAGGGTCTCATGAGCTGATGTCTCTGAAGGCTTCTTCAGCAGAAAGCTATTGGCATTTGCAGAGTGCAGCTTCATCACGGAGCTGAAGTAGTAAAAATGTTTCCAGAGGATGCTCTGTGACATCTGCTGCTTAGACTTCGAGGCATTTGCAGAGGTGAAGTAAACATAATATTAACTGACTAGAAAGCAAATCTCTTCTCTTTAAAGTTCATGTTAAATGCAAAGTGCAGTGGAAGAGGAATGGAAAACATCAATCCAGATCATTTACTGTTACCCCTAAGGAGCAGATTCGTTGTCTTTTTTGTTCAAAGGATTGCTGTACAGCTATTAAAGAGCATTCTTGGCTTCATGGGAAGGAGGGGAATGTACTCCTGTTGTCATTAATTATTGATAATTGATGGCATATTTAATGAGTTCAGAAAATGATCAGTTCATTCACAATAATCTCTTCTGCCTGCCCCCTTCAGATCCTCTAGGAAAAAAAACCCAACAGACAGCAAAATGGAGCCACTAAAATTCAGGATGACTAATGGGACTTGCATAGTCTAAAATGGCAGAATGAAGACACAATTCTGTGAAGGTTGTTGCTATTTAGATAGTTTTAGAAATACAGGTGAGTTTATTTCGTTTTATTTTTTTTTAAAGAAGGTAGGGACAGAGACAACCATAAAATACCACACCTACTGAAATGTTGTTATGTTAACTTAGATTTGAGCATGCAAATAAAGGAAAAGAATGAGGAATTAGGTATTCAGAAAGTGTCCCCATAAAGGCTATTTAAAGCCAGCAGCAAGAATGAGGAGGCTGGTCCCAAAGGGGAATCCATGCTGAGTGAGAGGGGAATTGCCCTCTGAATGTCTTTAGTCTGCAGCTGTTTGGGGTGCAGCTTTTGTGCTATGCCTTTACAGTCCACAGTAAAATGGGTCACTGGCTTGTGACTAGGAATCCTAATGCTTATCCCTAACAGCAGTCACCACTGTTAAAATATCAGCAAGAATGATAGGAAGTATCAGATATTTGGGAGTAGTGGGAAAGACAACAACTGTTTATTCTCTTTTATTTGCAAAAATGGGTTCTGGCAGTTCCACATCCGCTGAGGATTGCTTTGCTGCTTAGGAATAGAACAGGAAGGAGGAATAATAGGAAAACATTTTATAAAGTGTGACAGCAGATGGGCTATTAAGCATGACTCACTGTGTGGCGTGCTGGCAAACTCTTACTAATGACCTTGTGACTCGGCGGCCACTTCGGCAAAGGTTACAGACTTGACAGGCCATCTCTGCCTGGCAAAGGTGAGCCTCAGCCTTGCAAGTATCATGCTGTTCTGAGACTTGTGGTGCAAAAAATGTGTTATCTGAGTCAGGGAAACTGAACTATGTGAATAATTAAAATTTGTGTCAGAGTTGACTGTTGTGCACTATGTGGATGGTGAAGTTAGTTCTGCCTACGACCACTTCATCAGTCTTTTAAGTTATCAAACCAAGGGGCCTGTGCTAAAGGTGGAAATATTAAGTGGGGTATCTTACCCGCATATTAAGTAGGGGGAAATGAAGGGAGGGTAGTATATATCAGAAAGGTGAAAAATGCAGTGAAAATGCCAGAGCCACCTGTAAATTGATAGATCCATGTTTAATTTGACCTTTAAAAATCAGATGAGATGACCAATGTATGATGCACATTAGGGAAGGCCCCTGCCATAGAAAGGGAAGGTACAGACTGACCTAGTACTTATCTGGTTTTAATTTCTGTACCACAGATGACATTTTAAACATCAAATGTTCATGAAACCTGAGGATCACTGGTTTTAGAATGACTGCATATTCCCACCATGGGCATAGGAGACTATCAGGGGTAAAAGACCTGTGACTGGTGTCAAAGCTCACCTTTGGTGCTTGTATTACAAGGGACCTAAATCAGCCTTTCTTCCACTGTCTGCTGAAGCAAGCAGCCAGAGTTGTAGTCCCGTAGCTGCCTGTGATATTTTCAGTTCCAGGTGCATTTAATTTTGTTTACAACTGCACTGGACTTGCTCAGAGAACCACTTGCACCTCTTGCCAGTGCTTTGGAGGTGATATAGTCACGTGGAATAAGGAAATTACTATTCTGTTATTACTTCAGACTTTACATAAGAAAATATAGGAGGCATGAAATAGCTTGTATCTTGCCTATTTTTGGTGTATTATGGAAATCAAATACTTTTTCTTTTTGTGGGCTGGTGAAGTTGTGTCTCCTTCACCTTAGAGGTGCAGTTTCTGTAGAGTTTGCTCCAGAGGCCATGGGTGCTGAGCAGAGAAAGGAGTGTGTCCTCTCTACTGAGCACCATTAATACATGCCATTGAATTATTATGAGGAGCCTGAAATTTGCTGGACAAACCTCTTGGGAGGGTTCAGGATGAAGGGGATGGCACTGAGGGAAAGCCTGAGGGCATATCTCTGCTGAAGGTGCAGCACAGAGATTTGATGTCAGGGCAGGCAGGTAAGGGAGGGTGGGAAGAACAGCACCTCTGGTTTCCTGGTTCTTTGAGAGAGGGGGGAGATTCCTGCCCTTGGCAGACAATCTACAGACCTCCAAGAAGGGAGGAAATCTCAGTATCTTCCTCCTCAAAACATAGGCCTGCAGTGAGTTCAAAGGGAGTTTGAAATGTTCTTTACAACACCTATAGGACCTGAGGATTCAGAAAGCTCACTTTGGCAATATTTATGAAGACTGAGTAACTTAGTGAAGCTTGCATGCTCATGTTTTCCAGATCCCTGCACCAGATGGATATTTTGATTCAATGCAACAAATCAGAGCACCCTCAGTTCAGTGAACAACATGGGGCTGTGACATGTGCATTTCCAATGCATTCCTGGAGTTAGGGATTATTGGAATGGTGCAATACTGGATGTCCTCCTGCCATTGGGAAATCTCACAAAGGTTGCCCCACAGAATTTGCAAAGCATAGTGAAAAACTTGGGCTGTGATGTTCTTGAGTCTTACCCCTGTTCATAACCATGCAACCCAGAAGAATATGGAGGAGCAGAAGGAAACAGGTGGCTCTCCTCTGACAAGAAGGGACTGAATGCCCTTTTGCAATAACCCTGCACTCTCTATTTCCCCAAAATTTTATTATCCACTCTTGCACGAAGTCAAATTAAAAATATCTGGGGACAAGCACCAGCATGCTCATAAAGCCTCCCGATCTACCTGAGGCCAGTGCAAGTGCCTGCTTTTCCTGATGCAGGATTGCTGTGTAAACTTCACCCTGTGACTTCAGCCGTGTAATCTGTATTCAGAGAGATGCTGCCTTTGTCCCCCTCGGCTTCCTTTGTCTGGCTGCTATCTGTGCAACAGTGGCAAGGGAAATGCAGCAGACACAGCTGGAGGTGATGTCAAGGTGGGGGTAGAAAGCCATCACAAGTGGAAGGCAAGAGTGAAACTTTAATTGAGACTCTGTAAGGTGCTATGAAAAGGCTGTGTCCCTTCAATAGAGCATGTACGGAAAATGCAAAAAGTTCCCTGTCCTGCATCTCGTGCTACCATGTGTCCCTGCAGGTTTCAGCTCATTTGCACGTAATGAATCCTCTTATTTTGGCAAGAGGGGATCCCCATGTAGGAAGTCAAATCCTAGGGAAAATGGGCTTGCTTTCCTTTGGTTTTCTTCTATAGACTCCATAGGAACCTGCAGTCCTTGTAAGACGCCAACTTTCCCAGGATTCCAACTCAGCCACCATCACACTTAATGCAGGGAGGCAGCCTGCTCTGCAAATTCCCTCTGTCCCACCTACAAAATAGGTTTTGAGCATCACTCAGCAGCAAGGCCTTAATGAGGCTCTCTCAGCCCTAATACAAAAAAACTCCATCGCTCAATGAGAGTTTTTACACTCTCCATCCCCTCAACTTTTGGACAGATACACATTGACCAGCTAAAATTCTTTCTTTGTTTGGGGGTGAATAGGTACAAATTGACTTTCTTCTCTGTTCCAGGGCTGGAGCAGGACCTGGCAGCAGTGTATCAGTATGGGCAGCTCCCAACATTTTAACAGCCAAGCCTCTTTTGAGCAGATTGGCCATGTCTTCACCCCTCCCTGTATCCCCACTTTCCGCCCAGCCTGGTGGTGATGCTGACACCAAGCTAGCAAGACCACCTGAACCTCTCTGTCCTTTAGCCCTTACTCCAGGGCTTCCTGTATGTGAAGACATTGGGAGCTGTCAAAGCTCAATCAAAAAAAAAAGTTCACGGGGTAATTCATGCCCCATGCTGGTAAGGCACTTTTCTTTCACTGAGCTGTTGGAAACAACAGCTCTGTTATGTCCCATTCCTACTGAAAATGGGGCATCTGGGGTGGATGTGATTCCCAATAGTTGAGAGTGACACAGGACGGAGTTCTTAGAGGTAAGGTTTTGACCTGTTTGGTCAAAGAAAAAACAATGAAAAGAAAAAATCATAAAGTAAGTCTGTGAAAAGTTCAGAAAGATTTCTCTTGTGAAAATGAGGTTAGTGCAAGGAGACAGCTTTGCTCAGCATTTACCTTCTGCAAATTTCCAGCCCAGTCAGCTGCAGTCAGTAAAAGAATGAGTAAGTGGAATGAAGGACAACATTTTTGCACTAAATTCTTGGTTATCTGAAAATTTCCTCGGGATTGAAAAAAAAGCTACTGCCACCCATTCCAAGAGTGTTTAAATGTGATCAGGTAGAAACAATCTCAAACAAATGCAGCAGAAAGAGCTTTAAATTACAGTGAGTGTCCTGTCTCAAAAAGAATGATTTTACAGGGGAAAAATCCAAAGTAAAACTGCAAGAAGAATGCTAATTAGAGATGTGTCAGGTGCTGGCTCTGGATTACTGTTCTGCTACTGCGTGCGTTTCAGGGACAAATGACAGGCAAGAACTGGGGTAGATGTTGAAATCTCCCCCTCATTTTTTTCCTTGAATTGACCCAGAGAAGTCCTTGGGAATGGAAGCTGGAGTGTAAACCACGCTGAAGGCTCACTAGCCCCAGCTGGTATGCTATCTGCAGCTGTTTTCATTACTGGCTAAATTGTTGGAAGTGCAATCCAGAATGAGAGGCAAAACTGAAATCTGTGGTGAAAATCTGGCTGATATTTTTTAACTCTCATAAACTGGTACACTTCCCAGCTTCAGACAGGGCTGAAACCAGTGGTACTGTCAGAAAAGACTGCTTCTGGCTGCGCATCCTTCCTCACTGCAGACTGACAGGAAATTTAGCCAGAAATGTTGAGCCTCACAACTCTGCACAAGATCTACTCCCCAGGGTCCCCGCAGCTAATTAGTGCTCTCCTGCCATGAGCAGTGATCTTTTCAAGGTCCAGCTTTCTTTTTCTGTTAAAACTGAAAGGCTTTTGCAAGCAAGGGCATTAGTTGCAAGTGAAAGTTTCTTTTTAATTAAATTGACACAGAGTTTCTCCCTGAGATTCTGAATAGGTGTTTTGTCTATATTTTAATTTTTAAAAAAAAATTTCTTACAGGTGTTCCTTCTAGTGTCTCATAATACTGATACCTCTTCAGTGTTTGCAGGGTTAACCTGCACATTGTTGGAACTCTCCTCACTTTCAGTATATATGAGCCAATTCAACCAGTCACCAGTTTTGCTTGTGTCTCTTGCATTCCAAATAGTGATATTTGCAATTTTTTTCCTATGTACACTGTTTATGAAAAACAAATGTCAGGTCCTGTTGCCTGTCTGTCCTAGAAGAAATTCCTTCTGCTCAGAAGACTGACTTATTATTGCTCATGCTTGAGAAAGACCCCAAGGGTTTGCTAGGTATGATTTACACTGTTTTCTCATCTGCTCACTCAGCATTCAGCCATTTGTTTTCTTATTGCTTTAATGGTGTGATTTTTGCTTAGTATTTGACTCTGTCTTAATGTTAGGATAAAAAGCAGTGGTAAAATGGGACAAAAATAATGACTTGTGTGCACATGCACATATATCTATGCATCTGAATGTCAGTCATCAGATGTATAACAGGATTAATAACTGAAAAACTGGTTTTTTCTAGTTGAGCTGCTTTTTTCAGACTCTGTGATTTACAAGGGTGTTTAGGGCACTGATCCTCACAACCTCTCCCTCTGCTTTCTGCTCCTCTGCCCTGCATCCTTTGCAGGTAAGGAGGAGCTTGCCCTCAGTGGGGAGATACCCACGCAGGAGAAGGATCTCTGGCAGGCCATCTCATGTCCTGTCCTAGCACACACCCTGTTTTCACCCCCTCTTTCACCTGACCTCTGCATCTCCATTTTCTGTGTCTATGGGTGAGTCCAAGCCCCACATCAAAACCTCTCTCTCACAGCCAAACTCAGCTCTGCACTGACAGCCCCACTGCTCGGCTCTGCTGTCATTTTGGATCTTTCAGGAGATGAGAAAATACTCACATGCAAAGTTGTAAACTACTTGCAGTTCACTTGTCTCTGCTGGTGAATAAACAGAATATTCTGCTTATGACACTTTCTTTTTAGAGGGAAATATTTAGCAGGTGAGCTAAGGCACTGAAGTGTGAGCAGCATTAGCCATACTTGCGAAAAGAAAGAAAAAAAAAAAGAAAAAACAGATGTAGTAAGGCAAAAATCCTGTAAAATATTGTAAAATATTTCCTGACCATCCTACCTCAGCCACATACTAGAGAATCTAATCCTGTAAAAATTCTTCCCATGTCCTTCCAGCTGCATAAGAGCCTTTAGCTTTATAAACTTCTTATGAATACTTCTCCAACAACTTATGCTACCTGCATAAGTCTTAGTTTTTCTTTTTTCTTTTTTTTTTAGTATGTGATTTTTTTTAATAGAAGACTCTTTGTACACTGATGGCATTACAGAGCTGATGAGTAGTTTGATTTACATGAAATAAAATGGGGAAAATTGCATGAGTAAGACAAGCTAATGAAGCATTGAAGAAAGAAAATGTTACTATGCTGTCAAAAAAAAGCGTACAACAAAAAACCTCTGTAGGCTGACAAGAAACCAGACAAGTAGACTCTCTGAGTAATAGATTTACCAGCAGTGTAAGTCATCTTTAGTTTTGATAACATCTTCACTGGGAATGGGCCTGAACCAAACTTTTAAGTTTGAATAACTTAAGACTGGGGTTGTGTGGTTAAATAGGAATATGCAAGTGTGTCTCTGTTGGTTTAATGGATTGACTGAAAATTCTAAGCCAAATAAGTCTTAGCACTTATATCCAGCAGTAGTTTTAGACATTCTTTTTCAGTGGAAGCTTTAGGCTTATAAGGGGCAATTTCACTTACTGGAGTAGTGAGTTGTTAACTGCTCAGGCATATTTGTCTTGTTTGCAAGAAGCAGTGGAGAGTGGGAAATCTATGGACCTTGACTTAATTTCCCTGGAGTTGAAATGACAGTGGTTTTTTTTTTTTTTCTTCCTCTGCTTCTACAATATTCAGCCTCTAGATCTTGGTGCCTACAATTTCTTACATTAGAGATATTGGCACATAGGAAAAGCCTGGTGTGAATCACCCCGCCACATAAAAAAAAAACAAACCAACTTTTAAATTATTTGCTTAAAAACAGAACCACTGCTAATGCTAAAAACAGTTTGTAGAACAAACCCCTGTTTTATGTGTTTTATACATTAAGGGAAAACACTTCAGGGTTGGATCTGCTGGCTTGCACTAATGCCCAAGGGCTATGATCCAAAACTGCAATTTATTCTGCCTGATGGGAGACTGCAGATGTGGCTTTGTGTTTCTGTCCCAGGGTAGAGGCTCCTGTACACCTGTCAGAGCTGCACTTCTCCCAGACAGTGCATTCATCTGTGTGTGTGCCTCCTGCATCCCAAATGAATATGTTGGGTGGTATTAGCAAGCATTTCAGAGGTGCCCAGATCTGCAGCATGTGTGTGCCAGACTTGCAGGATAAATCGGTCAAGTGAGTGCCTTGGGATTTGCTGTCTTCTTGGCAGATTTTTGATTTTTGACCCCTGTGAGACTGCCAGTGAGTGCAGTAGCTTAGACAGGAGCAATTAGTGAGGGACACCTGGGTAGTGTTTCTGCATTCAGCCTTTTGGCAGCACAAGCAATGGCTTTGGGACCCACCCTCACAGGCAGAAGGTCTGATTCGCATCCACCGGACTCTGGAGCATCATTTTCTCCTCTCTAATTCACTGGCTGTGCTCTAACACCCTGCTGGGGCCACCAGACAGCCTAGGTCAGGGATGCTGGTCTGTCTGACTTGTTCCTTGCCCCCATACCCACCAACCTGTCCCAGACTGACTCCTCAGTGGAGTGGTTACAATGACCCTCAGGTTCCTCCTAAGTGCCCAGCAGACAGACCCTGCCCTGTGCCTATTGCTTCCTTCTCTCTGAGGAGATAGTGAAACAGGAAGGAAATATGACACAAAGACACTAAGACCAAAAAGTCATCAGCACAAAGATGAGCCCCAGTCCTTGCTGAGTTGCATTGCAATCTCTACGAGGTAATGGTTTATGCTTCGTGTCACAAAGCACATCTTCATATAAGATGGAGGAAGTTCAGAGATGTTTGGCTGCACAACAGGGCACTGCTGTCCCTGGTTATTTTTGATATTGGTGACATTGCAAGTCAGGTCAGCCCTTAACTGAGGTGCTTGTGCTGAGGCTGACTTATCTGATTGGTTTGTCTCTTCCTTGAGACCAGTGAGCAAGAAACTTAGCGGGATCCATCCATATTGTTGCAGATTTGCATTAATATACCCATACCATTGATCCACGTATCCTTTTTGCATTGACTTGTAAGGGAAGTGCCAAATTTGTTGTGCCTCTTGAAAGTAATTCTCTTTCTCTTATGCCAATCACTGACATTATCTGGTGCTTTCTGTGTGATTTCCTCATACTTTTGTTACTTTATTGACAATGCTGGATATTTTAAACTTCCTATCAGCAAATTCCATTTACACCAGGCTTTCTTTTTTTTTTTTTAGTAATGCTATTAATGAAATTATTGTCACATCAGTCTTGAGACCAATCCTTGAGGAACTCCAAAAATATTCTCTCTAGCCCAAAAGTTCCGCTTTGCGCACAGGCCATTGTCATCTCCCCATTAGTCAGTTCCTTCTCTCCAATTTTGAGTAGTGCCTCACATTTTAAATTTGCATTGTCACCACATCCGAGACATTGGAACTTGTCACAGACAAAGCGTGATGAGGGCAGCTGGATCCTGAAGCACATCCATATGTGTTTGATACCTTTTGGCAAGTCCTTGGTAGCTAGCTCTGCATGCATGTTTCAGACTTGGGAACCTAATTGCCTAAATCTCAAGTCTTGCTTCCTATCCCAACATTAATAGTCTGGGAATGTGAAAGACATCTTCATCCTTGTCAGAGTTTTAACTGGATTTATATGGAATTGCAGTAGCCCTAGCTGGTGTGTTACTCTATGCACTGATCACTGTGGGCTGCTCCGTGGTCCCATTGAAGCAACATCCCTTAAAGTTATTTTCTCAGACTTTCCCACCAGCTGACTTCCTGCCTACCTCTTCTGGCTTCTGAAGAAATTTTTCCTTTGCTTTCACCCTCCAAGAGTGATCCTTTTACGGAAGATTGCCAGTCAAGCTGAGAGTAAGACATTCATATGAAGTCAGTAAAGGGATGATCTTTTAAAACTCAGGTCTTCTCCAAAGATGAAAGAGTTACACTAAAACTGCTGGAAACATCGGTGTGCATTGACTTCATCTGGCCTTTTATATATGACTTTTTCTGTACTGAACCTGTTACGTGGCTGAGCTTGGTGCCAAATCATTGCCTGACTGAAACAATTTTCAATTCTAATATTTATACCAGGACAGGTTCTGGGAATATAAACTTCTGTAATCTACTTCTTAACCAAAGTAAAATGATATTGCTCTTAATTTCAGTGAAGCTTTGTTAATACCAGCTGAAATTTTGGGTCATTAATTTTTTTTTTCTTTGCCCCACTCCTCCCACCTTAAAACTTCCAGTAAGTCCTCTCTGTGAAGAGTCATGTGGACCTGGTAGGTCACAGAATTTTATAGAGTTTCACTCAGATATATAAGGCTGGGAGAAAGGTTACTCAAATATTTGTTAGAGGAGTGTTGTATCTCCTATGTAGAGTGACTGATTGGCATCAAGAGCCTTATCTCCCCCCATATCATGGAAGAGTGAACCAGGCTCAATCGTCAATAAAAGCAGTATAAAAGGAAGACACTGATGCTTTGACTGCATGAAAGCCTGTTCAGGGTTACGAGACTAAGACAGAGCAAAACCAGGTCATGTGGTGGAAATGGAAAAGCAAGTTGTGGTGCATTGCAGGATAAAAAATCTCCTCATAAGAAGAATCGATGGATTTAGGATAAGTTAAGCACTGGACAACTTCATCCTAGTGAGCTACTGAGCAGGATACATCTGCTCCCAACACTGGGGCTTATGAAGACAAAACATGAAATTTGCCCCAGCCAAGACCATGACCAGATACTGATCAAGAAAGCAAAATAAACTAAGCTCTGTGAGAAAAATGACAGATACAATTGGGGTGGAGGGACAGAGGAAGAATATGTGGGTGTGTGAATTTCTAAAACTACCATATACTTCCTCCTATGATTATTTTCCCTACCAGTAGCAACTTTTTCATAAGTTAGAACTTTCACTGTGGTAGGAATTACACTAAAGACATTGATACTAGCACAAGTCTCAAATTAAAAATGTTGTATTTTTATTTCTCCATTTGCATTTCTGTATCTTTTTCATTGTGCTCTGATATTTGGTAGCCCTCTCAGTCTGTCTTCCTCAGGCTTGCTTTTGTTTATTTCCACTTAGAGATAATTTGATTTTATTAGTGAAAATAGCTTCTTTTATCCATCTCGAATATAATCTCTGCTTTTAACTGTAATTGTAATTTTAACAAACCCCTTCACTTTCATTGAATATTTGGTTTATTGGGAAATAGCAAATGTATTGACACCATTTCCTTTAAATTAGTACTGAAAAATTAATCAAACACTGGGTGTTTCTCAATTCAAAATAATGAGATAATTGATATCTGATGAGAAAATGCAGTCACCTTGAGGAAGTCACCAATGGGTTAATGAAAATGAGTGTGTTACACTGTTTTAGGCTCCCTTGAAAAAATGAACCCTGAACATGTTTTTCATTTGCAACGTGTTGTACAATGGCATCAAAGCCTGTAGGTGCTACAGAAACATCAGTGATGCTCACAGAAACAGAAGCTTTGGTTTTCCATAGCCATACCTGTGACAAAATATTCAATACTGGACACTTGTTCCATCAAAACAGTGCTGGCAAACTGAAAGTCCATCAATAAAGTGTGAGGCCAAGTTAAGAAAAAACATCCTGAGTGCTGGGAACTAGAATGGTCAGATAAATCATAAGAGATTTCCATAGCTGGAGGCACCTGAGATACATTTATGTGTATCTCACATTTATGAGATGCATAGCTCACATTTATGTGTGGCTACATGGATGGGAAGAAGCCTTTAATACTGACCAGAACAGAAATCCATGTATCTGTTGTATTCACATGAGCTTGAATTCACATCTTCAGCCTTACATCTAGACTTTTTTGCCTTTGCTGTTTCTTTGCCTTTTCTCTAAGCAGAAAAGTTTTGAAGTATTACCTATAAGATGATGAAGTGAAGCGCATGTATAAGCATATGAAAATCACAGATTTGCAGGAAAACTTATTGGAAATATCAAAGAGCTAAATGTAGCAATGTAGGAATACCATTCAAAGAATAACAGGGCAACTACGGGACAAACATCAAAATCTATTATTGGACTAGTAAGAACTCCCCAAAGAGTTGGTGTAGCCCCCACTGCATGAGACTTTTAAAAGGAGATTGAACAAAACACTGAGAAACACACTATGGAAAGTGTCTTCTGTGATGGACTGGATGACTTGCTGCTTTTTTATTCTGCTTGCCTTAATCTTTGAACAATAGTGCAGTGAACCAGTCACTGCTTTTCAAACACACTTCTGAGGATACAAAAATCCACGAATGTGTGCTTGCTTCATGGTTCTCATCCCTCCTCTGTTAAGCAGCACCTATATCCAACAATAGACATTTCTCAGTCATTGCAGTTCCAGGTATTTATGAATATCCTACTGAAATTCAGGACTGGTTCCCCCTCTTGAAGCCAATAATGACCCAAGTTTCTTACAGATGAAGGGAAAAGATACCCAGCCTCTGAATGTTATTCAGAGAACTACAAAGGTGATCCTCTTTACTCCTTTATGATCTGGTATATTCTAATCTTGACAAAAAATACTATATCAGAAATGGGAGGGGAACCCAGGCAAAATGGCATGCTCCACATGAGTCCTGAATGTTGCAAGTGCTAAGTACTTGGAAGGATTTTCGCCTCTTGCAACCTCAACTGCATAAAAGTCAAGCATTTAAAATAAAGTAGTAATTAATTTGATGTCCCTCTGTAGTCAGTGGAAGGAGTGGTCTTCAGAGGGTCCTGATCCTGCCCAGGTATGTTGCCTTCTCTCTCCGTTGAGTACAGAGCCTAGGAAACTTCCTTAGCTTAGATGTTTGCCTCTTAGATGGCTAATCTCAGATAAAATGAATTCTGCCCACCATGACTCGTTTCTTGCTGTGTGAATGACCTTCTCCGTTTGGATTCCACAGATAGCAATGAATAAAACTTTGGTTGAAAATATTCACGAGAGTTTTTCTTTTTTTTCTTTTCTTGAATTTCTTTGAGATAAAGCTAAAACCAGCATTGTTTCCTGCCCTGCCTTGATCACACTCATACTTGTGCATGAATGAGATCTCCGGATATTATCTTTATTCACAAAGAAATGCTACAGTCCCATCCAAAACTATACATATTAAGGATCTTAAAATATCCTGGGTTGGAAGGGACCCACAAGGATCATGGAAGTCCAACTCCTATATGCATGTATAAGCAACTTGCAAGCTACTTATGAGATGGTGTGAAGAAAGGTCTGAAGAAAAAAGGAACTGATAGAACACATTTCTGTTAGTATAAAGAAAGTATAAAGCTGCACTGGGGTGCCAGCAGTCTGACCTTCAGCCACCCTTCTGCAGATAAGTAGAGCCAATTGGCAATGGTTCCACAGCAAGCATCATCTGTTCTTCTGCAATCATGCCATATCAATTCCATGCCATTTGCAGACCTCCCAAAGGCTGCAGGTCTGACCTCCAAGGTGTGCACAGTCTATGCAGTTTTTATGACACCCGAGTGAGTCATTGGAAGCTGAGTGTTTTGGAGAATATGCTTTATAATGTACATCCACAGAAAAGTTCAGCAAAACAGGATTATCAACCTCTATATCTCACCTGTGCCAAATCCCCCAAATCAGATGGCAATGGTAACAATTCAACATCCAGTTTATGCTCCATGCTTGATGCAGTCGTTCCAACTCTTTATACCCAGTACCTTGTGTATGCTGCAGGTATTCACTGTCACCTTGAAGAATCCCCAGCCATGTTCCTGGGTGATGAAATGCTAGGTTTTGTGAAGGAATTTTGAAAGGGTTTTTTCAAATTACATTGCTCAAAGATCCATCCTGGAGAAGGAGGGAGAATGTGCTTGCAAATGATACAGTTGAGCTGTTGATGAAGGGTTTGTAAAGCTTAGCAACAGATGACTATGGATGTGTGAATGACAGCTGTTGGCAATTCCTCTGCATTGGACACTAGTAGTTCCTGCAGCCACTGCAATTCTATCTCGGCTTCCCATGGAGATTTCAGTTTCTGTATGTGTGTGTGGCCATTGGTTTGATGCAGTGCATATGGGAGAGGAAGTTATTTAGCTGTGCAGTCAATTCACCATTATCCATGGGTGGATTTTGTCTATGAGCCATGCAGTAGGTGTTGAGAGATCCAGATCTGAACCACCCAAGCCATCATTTACTAGTGCAGGCACAGTGCCAAGTGCATGTGCCTATGCTGCTCTCAGAGCCAGTGCTGGTCTCAAAATAGTGTAGCTATACTTGCAATTTACATGGCACTGAGCGCCAGTTGATAAGCCCCATAGCTTTAAATTAGATTTTTAGGTCCCTCTTCAGCATGGGTTCATAAGTGACAGAGGTATGTGGAAACCATCCTGTGACAATCAGAGGTTTCATGTGCCCCTTGCTGAATGTAGGGGTGATCCTGCAAGGCCATCATGGGAGGCTTTGTCCATCATCCCCAGAGCTTGCTTCTCAAAAAGCAGCTTGTTGTGGTTCAGAGCTTCATGTTGTACCTCCACTGAAGTTCTTTTTCACCATGTTGGATTGGAGACCTCCAAAATGTGTAAGGATTGTGGCACTTGAACCAGTCCTGCCAGAAACATTACCCAGGATTTTTTTTCACCCAGGATATCCCTGCCTTACCATTACACCACTAATTTCTCATAACCCTCCAATGTGCTACATTACTAAATGTGTTGTAGGATAGAAAGGGATGTACAACTAAAGCACTTTCATTTAAACTATACCTCTCATACATGGTCAAATCTCTGAAGGGTCCTTACCATCGATTGATCTCTTAGCCTTGAGATATATTGTGCAGTTAAAGAGTGCAGGCCTGAAAGGGGTCTCTTGTGTGTAGGCAATCACATTATATAATCCCTTTTATAGACTGATTAAACTCAGACTTTAAAGTAGTTAATATGTTTTATGCCCAGATGTTCTCACATGAAGCTTTTTCTAGTAAACTACTGCCCTGATGTTTAGAGGTTCTGCAGTCTTTCATCAAAATCAGTTTACACTTATTTGTTCTTGGAAATACAAGCAGATTTTGCACGGGACATTGTGCAAACCAGCAAGTCCACAGGGACCTTGCCTGAACTGCCTGTAATGTTGAGGTTGCAGGGACATGACTATTTTTTTTCTGTTGAGTAAGCAGAAAGCAACCTACAGTTGAGCTCAGATCTTTGAAAAAGAAAAAACAACTGCCCTTTAATTTTTATCTTTTTTTTTTTTTTTAATGAAATGAAGGCACTGTGACTATTCAATAAAGTAGATCTGCTGAGTAAGGTGTTGTCACCTTCAGGTAGATGGCTTTCAGTCTGGAAATGGCCTTCAAGAGACTTTCCTGAGGTCAGACAGCAGCTCATGGCAAAGTTGGAAATGCAGCCTGGACTGAGTGATTTGCTGCAGTCAGAAAAAAGTGTCTATCAGTCATCTGTCTATGTCAGTCATTCTGCTTATTTATTCTGACCACTTAAGTACCTGTGCACCTTGAAAATTATAGAGAAAATGAAGCGTGTCCTGTGTGATGTTTTTTTCTTGGGAACCTTTGCTGAAGACTGAATGGGATCCTGGCTGTTACTGTCAGCAGGGTCCTTCACTGATGGCAATGGGTACTAGGTCAATGTCTTGGTGATTCAGCTTTCCATAGCTATATACCCCATAAATTTTCCCAAAATGGGACACACCAGCTCACACAGGGAGGTCACAGGCTCTTTTTGTTTCAAGGTACTAAAGCAAAAGTGTGGGGAAAAGTTTTACTGTGAATCTCTGTTCAGTCATGGGGGAACCAAGCATGATGCAAAATCTGAAACAAGGGAATAATGATGGTGGCCTGTACTAAATTTCTTCCAAATGTAGTGCACATGACTGGAAGGCTGTGAATAAAACCTGGGAGAGGATGTAGAGTTCCTTTCTCAATCCCCTTTGGTTTTTTGGAATGATGCCAGCATGATTTGCCCCAGGCATGAAATATTTTGACTCTGTTTATGGTAGGATAGTGCTAAAGGAGAAATGAAGGAGGTGAAGGGATGTGTGATGCTGTAGAGGAAACTGAGGCAATTGTGTGACAAGATCAACCTGTCTGCTCTGCTTTAGAGGTCTGCTCCCATCACAGTGGTGATGCAACCACACAGTCCATTTCCCAGGACATAGAGATGAGGATTTTCTCAGGCTGCTCAGTTCTTTAGGTGAGCCAATTCACTGATATTTAGAAATTTTCATTTCACTCAACTAAAACATCCAAGTAGGAGGAAATCTAGACATGAACCCTAGGAAACAAAGCCTGTTTCAAAACATTGCTTCTGAAATTGCAAAGGCTGTCAGTAAAATACAATAGGTAAATGTAGCACATATGTCAGGAGTTTTAAAACAAGCACCAGCTAGATGCTGCCATTTCAAAGCTAAGAGTGAAAATAATTTACAGAAGCAATGTTTGGTTGTAAGTGACTGAAAAGCATGTCTCCCATTCCACTGTAGATGGAGGCTGTTTCTTGATCTCAACTGCTTTTATTTAATTCCACTTCAAATAATCCTGGCATAGAGCTTTTTCTCATGCCTTCATTTTTTATTTTTTTTTCCATTGGCCATTCGGCTACCAATTACTGTGACAAATTCTATCTTGCTAAGTGATAGGCAATATATTTTTCTCCCTTGGAATTCTCCCTTTTTTCTTTCCCCTACAGAATTTTATTTGCCAGAATTTCATCCATTCATTAATACATACACTGAGTACTGAAATATTATAAGCAGGTTTAGCTTCAGTGATTTTGGGGAAGGCACACCCATAGATTCCCCTTCACAAGCTAGCCTTTATATGGGAGAAATGGGCCATTCTTTTAAGATAGAAAGGGCCATTGTCCTGTCTTTGAAATATCTCCTGTTTGGTACTCAGTGAAGATAAATTTGAGTCTTTCCTTAAATTACTTTTCACTCTGAACTGATGTGACATTTATCTCTGCTAGAGTGTTGACTATATGAAAAGCTGAAGCTTGTTTAAAGAATGCTGCCAAACAAGAAAGATTGTAATCCATCTAATTACTGAGCTAGGATGTGCCAGTGCTGCAAACTTCAATTACCACCATTAAAGCATCAATTGAAAGCTTCAGCTGATTCCCAGAGAGTCAGACACTTCCAGATATTTCATGCATTATACAGATGTTTTGCTGCTCCTTCAGTCACTAATGGTTCTCTATTTTGAACATTTGGGACTCCTGTAACACGAGAAGTAAGCTCCAGATGTAGAGGAATTTCAAGTGAATTTTGCCTCTTTAAACTATATTTTGTCAATTGTTCCCCCAGTAGGAACTGATGACCTCATGCTGGATGCCTTTTATTTTTCCCAAGTGTTATAAGATGAATTTGCCCACAGGGTTACTTACAGTTCCTGAGAATCCACATTTCCATGGATATCAAAAGCCCAGTACTACAGTGAGGTCCCTGGGACAGAATTCTGCAGGCACACAGATCTCTTTGTAGCCTCAGCTGCTAATTCTTTATATGTTAGTACTGCTGTCCACACATTTAAAGAATAGCTCCAAAATAGCAAAAAAGGCCCCCATGTTTTGAGCAAAGCTCTGGAAATTTTGTGGGCAACACCTTTTGTGATAAGCTCCCCCTTGTTTCACTTTGACACAACTGTTAATAACTCAGTTTGATTGATTCCTTTCTGGCAATGTGCTCTTAAGTCAGAACTGGGTCAAAATCAAAAGAAAAATCCTGGAGTCTAACCTTTAAAAAAAAAAAGCCCAAGGCTTTAGTAGCTGAGCATTGAGGGAAGTTTCAGAATTAAAAGTCAATTTGAATCAAAGAGACAAATAATTTTATTTTGGAGACATTGAGACAAAACTGTTCTATTTCCAAAACCGTCTCTTTTCAGATGCAAATCATCTAAGAGAGGTCACAGAAGTCACTGCTTCTGTGTCACTTACGTTGCTTATATTTGCCAAGGGCAAAATTTGCACCTGTGCAGAACAGCCAGCTCCATAGTTAAATCAGCATTTATGGGCTGCCCAGTGACTTTGGGCACTGCTGACTTGTACCCAGCTCTCCAGAGAATATCCCTCAGGAAGATTACACTGCCTGGAAAAGGGATGTGGCTGCAGGCCGAGGCCCTCAATCTAAAATGCTGTGTGGAACTTCTGTGCTTAATATTTTCTACTTTAAGAACAAAATTATTTTCACTGACAGCCAATTAGCAGCTTCTTTCTGTATGTACGTAGTTAAACCCCCTCGGTCCAATCTTTAACTGATTTTTCCAGGAGGGCTCCCTAAATAAATACCAGTGTTTCTGAGGACATATTAAAAGAATGTGAACTGTATTTTTACCAGGGTCTGGGAAGTGGGAGTTTGTGGCCACAATTATCACATATTTCTGTTTGCCAGTGCATCTTTCGATCTCTTCCAGGTACTGTGGAAAGAGATTTGGAAGATAAAGGGAAAAGACTCCATCCTGTGAGGAGAGATTTCAAGTATAGAGGCTTCATGTCATGAACAGCTTTTACTTTTGGGCAATGCTCCAGAGCAACAAGAAATGCTAAAACACACAAAGCTGCCTGGAAGGAATTGTCTGTCAGTCTTTTACAAAGTGGTTTCATGAGGTGTTCACACGAGACCAATTAGGAGAAACTGCAAGAGTGAACACCCCGCTATTCTGCAAGTAGTGGAAAATAGCATTTTAACAGCATAAGGACATAGGCAAAAGTATATAAAAACTGGAACTGGTTCCCCAGAGAGATGGTAGGTGCCCCATCCCTTGAAAACATTCCAAACCAGGTTGGATGGGGCTCTAAACAACCTGATTGGGTTGAAGATGTACCTGCTCATTGCAGTGGGATTGGACTAGATGACCTTTAGATGTCCCTTCCAACCCAAACCATTCTATGATTCAATGAAAGTATGAAGCCCAGTGGCTTTAGAAACACTGTGTATAATTAGCTATTCCACAGATACTGGCAAAACACACATGGCACAACCATACATTCTCATTCAAACTTTCAGTTTATGGTTGCCGAAAATATAAAAATGAGAAATGGTAGACAGCAAGTGTGCTCAACAGCTCTGTAAAAGTTCTACTAATATCTAAATAAAAATGGCAGCCACTTCTGGCAAAGAGGGGACTGCTAGCAACTGAAGTTACATCACAGAAGAGACAAATGGAAACTATTGCCTAGTAAGTGGGCCATTCCTTGTTTTAAAGACAGCTAGTAGCAGAATTGCCCCAAAAAAGAAATGGGTATTGACAGCAGTTGAGGAAAGATTATGCCTTTTAAATACAGAAATGCAAGAGCAGCTCCACAGTCAAGATCCAGGTATTCCAGGATTTCTGTCTAGGACACTGATTTGCTGTAAATGTTTAAAGACGAGTTATAAAAACAAATCAAGCCTTCAGTTTCACTTCCCCAGCATCTCCTTGCAGCAACATGTGGTAAAGGAGGTGTGTATTTTTTTTTCATAGTTGCTAATGGATTTTTATTCAATATACTTGTTTAATGGCTTTTTTAATTCATCTAAACTTCTGGCACCTACAATATCCTGTAGCAATGGGTTCCATTTGTTTAGGTATGCATCACATAAAAGGTACTTCCTTTCAGATTAAATCCTCTACTGATAACTCATTGCTTGCTTTCTAGTTCTTGTTTTAGGGGAAAGAATGAATAATTGTTCCCTAATTGTTTGCTGCTTGCCACTCAAGGTTTCATACACTGGCCTAAATATACAAAGAATTAAAAATATTCAGTCATTTTTGAGACGTATTTATGGGAAGAAATTCAATGGTTGTTTTAATTCATCCTTCTGCCAATGAAACAGTAACTGCAGGGTTTTTTATGCTCAGCAGCCAGTGGCAATAACTGAGGACAGACAACTTAAGAAGTTTTCTGTAAGTTCTTCCTGATGTTGAAATGCACATGGAAGCACTGCAACTGCTATAGGGTTCAAAAACTGAAACAGTGCTAAACATCAGTGTAAGGAATTATGGGTCCTTCCTACAGCCGTGGTGGTGAACTCCGTTCTCTGTTGTAACCATGGTGTTCTTCCATTCGCTGCAAAGATCAGGACCAAAATAGTTGGGCTTATTGTGTCTAACCGAAGAGCATCAAACCCTGTGGATCTTTCTAGTAAGTCAGAATTTAGAATGTGTGTTTTAGGAAACTCTCTGTTTCTCTGCTCTACCCTGGTGGCACCTCTGAGTTAGCTTGAGTAAGGCTGGTTCATACACTCAAGTGACATAGATATGGTAACAAGGGTATTTATTCTGCTCAGGCCAGTCTGAATCCTTAAATTTATTCTGTGCTCTGTGTCTCTGTGATGAGTAATGACTGCAGCTGAGACATACCTTGTGAGTAATCTGGGAACCATGTTTTTACTTATGGAAGAAAAAGTGCAAGCGTTGGCAAGGGGAAAAAGTAGCCTGTGTAGGGAGAAGGCAGCTCTTCTTGTGGATGTATCCACAAATACTAAACTGTTAAATTCCTGGATAGGCATCACTTCAAAGGGCCTATGGGTACTGCAGAAGATTATGCAAGCTATTATGCATCTTGCAAATTTTAATACAAAGGGAAGGGTGATGTTCCAAGATAATGACCTGTGTAAAGACTGGAGGCAAAGAAAATCTTGGTCTGATTGAGTTGAAGCTAGCGGTGATCCATGGGACAGAGGAGGATGTAATAAGATTGAGAAAACTGATCTGTTTTCATACTTAGGTGACCCCGTAAGACTAGTCAGCTGCAGGCATGCAGACACAGTCAAACTTTGTTGAGTAGAAAAATTCAATCTCGTTTTCAAAAGTTGTTTCTGTCTTCTATTGACAAAAAGGGAATGTTGGGAATACGAGCTGTGAACACTGGAGCAATCAGTCCCAACAATCAGAAGATACTTTCAGGTGTGAAATGTTTTTCTGGGTTCATATTTTCATTTATAGAAGTTACTTCCCAAGCACCCTTGGACAGGTGCAATTCAATAAACTGATCTCAGAGGCTTGTCTCTATGCCCTGTGTTGAGGCAGCCTATGAGTACCTGGATGGTTGAAGGCTCCATATCTTCTGTGGATTTGTTAAAGGAATCACTGTGTTACCGGTGTTAGGAGTATCCTGAGGATCACAGCGTTTTTTTATCTTGTATCCCCAATCTTCAGGACAACATATCCACTACAAAGAACAAAAAGCATTAGGACTGTACTCATAGCTGAGGCCCTGCTTTTCCCGCTGATGTCAAGTTTGTCAGTATCTGACTTTGCTGGAGGAGAGAGAAAAGTGAATGTTCATAAGTGGCTCATAATGGGCAAAATTATGTAAATGAAAAACTATTTTCAGTAACACTGGCTTGTAATTCGTGAGAAGGACCCCAGAAATCTATTTATTTCTAAAAACCCTGAATGGTTGCCGCTATTTCTGTGTACTTCCTAACATTATTAGGAGATAGTTTCCCTGCACTGAATGACAGGGACGGCTTTCTCAGAGACTCTGAACTGGTGGGAACATTTATGAGTCTATTGCTTTGTTGAAGGATCCTCTGCTTAAGTATAATAAAAGGCTAATGAATAATTGTTGTCTCTTAGACTATGTGCACATTTATGTATGCAAGTTTAATAATTTTGCTCTGTTGGTTTTAAGGCTTGTGTGTCTCTCCTAGGGGTTGTGTTCTGTTTGCATGGGGTTCACAGCAGAGCATTCATACTTCTGTAAAACTGTGTGCTCTGCTTTAAGACTACTCCAGAGTTATTATTAACAACGAAAGTTAAAAAAAAAAAACAAACCAACAAAAAACCCAGAAAAAAACACCTTGCTGCAAGTCATTAAGAAAACCAACTCATTGAGTAAAAAAAAAATTATCTTTGGAAAAGGAAACAGCCAATATAACTGCAAACTACCGGTCTGACCACTCATTTTTCATTCTTACAACTACAGAACATACAACGAAAAAATCCCCTATCTCAGAGATTAAAGAGAACTCAGACTGACAGCTTATTTAAATGAAGTCTCTCAAGCTGTTTAAGGCTGAAAATCACACCTGTGCCGAGAGCCTGGCACAGAGATGAAGGGCTGGGTCCGATAACAGGCATAGGGCTTTGCAATTCTTTGGTTTTAGGTCATGGAAAAGAATTTTAAATTCGTCAGCCATTTACCTCTGAGGATGTGCTGAGAACCCTCTGAACACGTTCCATGGACCAGACCCCTGGGGTGGGGACAGCCCTGACTGCAGAGCATGAATCCAGCCTGGGACTGGGTGTGTGCAGAAAAGTAAACACGTGTGCCACAGATCTTTCGAAGAAATGTAAGGAAAGGAGAGCACAGGGCTAGTGCTCTCAGTCTGCAAATTTGGCACTGATGTGCAGCTTCAGTCAGAATCAGTTAGATTCTTAAATCCTGAACTACTTCTAGGTGGTCAACAATGATTCAAGGCCAGTGCTGAAACCATTAAAAATTATCTGAAGTCTTAACTTATGTCCCTGGCTGTCCTTCAGGGTATTTGCTCATGGTGTGCTTTGGTGACTAACTTGTAAATCAGCCTGGTCCTGGCTCTCCGTCCAGAGCTGAGCAACTCCCAGCTTACAGTAATAAACATGGACCACAGAGGGCTGAAATCTGCTGGCAGATACACCCCTACTAGACAGAGGATACCTCATTAACTTCATCTGGGGCTGCTTCTGATTTGCATTGGTTTAACTGAATAACACACTTTGGCTGGAAATGGACGGTAGCAGCAAATCAGCCCCAGTGAAGCACAGCCATGCTGAAATGGAGGAAGGCTCAGAAGGGCCTTTTCTCATGCTAAAGCAAAATATAAAAGTCCATCCCACTGCAATCCAGGAATCCCACTGCATCATTGTGTTTCATCCTTCAGTTCTATCACTGCTGATTTTAACTAGGCAAGAGAATCAGGTCCAGGATGATGTTTCCTGGAGCTCTTTGTCCCAAAGCACCCTTTGATGCATGAGCAAGCTGGAAGGTGATGTTACATGTAATGCAGCTAGAAAAAAAGAGGCAGCACATTCTTCTGCTGTCATGAAGTCTTGCTCATTTCAGTCAGTTTGTTTGAGCCATCTGTCCTCAGCCACCAACTATTCATTTCCAACATGGTCCCCATGTCAGCCAGCCAGGAAGACTGTGTCCTGAAGATAGTGTTCAGTTGTCCTTTGCTGCTGGAGGAACGTGCCCAAGAAACATTTCTCTCTGCTCAACCAGCCTCAAAATGCTGGTGATGAATTCAGTTCTTTGCCAATACCGTATTAAACTGCATTTCTTACAACCACTGCCATTTATATAATCCAATATCCATATGGTGATTGTTTTATTTATGTTTCCCTTACTTCAAGGCAGAGGAAGTCAGCAGCTGGGGCTGCAAGATAGAGGCGCCCACCAGTTACTGGGCTGTGTTGTTCACGGGGGTGATAAGCTTTTATCACCCACTGGGAGTTAGGATCTTGTCTAAGTGATAGCATCCATCCCTTGAAAACAGAACAGAGCTCTCACTGTTTGCTTGTCTGAAAGGAAAGAGTTTATAACCCCAGACTTTACAGTGGCTGTGAGCTAAAACATGACATAGCTTGATTGCCTTCCTTTCTTGACTCATGCAAGTCACAATATGAGCATTTGCTTCCTTTGCATCAAGAGTTGAATTGTGTTTGCATTGCCCCCTTCTCTGTATTACAGACTGGAAGTCTTTAAAAATATCTCCCCTTCCTATGTGACTTTGATTCTGCTAATCCCTACCCACCTTTTGAATCAATTAAAGGGAAGTTTATGGTTTACAGAGAGAAAAAGTATAAGTCAGAAGCAATTCCTTTGGTCATTGTGTGTGTAACTGGAGGATGTTTCAAACACAAAACAGGAAAAAGGTTTACTTCAATGACTTGTTTCTTTTGCTCTTTGGATTTCATAGCAAGGGAGACAGAGGGTAACTCTTGTCATTTTGCTTTTATAATTAAAATAACATCATAAGATTAGCTATATTGTAGTTGGATATCATCTGTATGGAAAGTTCTTCAGTTAAAAGGAAAACAGGAAATTTTCAGAAGCTCTTTTTTTAAACTACTCTAAAGAATTATCTACTTGTGTTAATTCTTCACATGGATTCCCAGGAATTTCAACCTTCTTCACAGAAATAGATGTTTGGCCCAATTCTTACACTAGTCAAATAATTTTATAAGAAAATGTAAAGCTACAGGGTCTGATTTTAGCATTCTAATTTTGCACCTTTGTGATTCCAACTACAGAAAAATTATTTTAGAGTGTCTCTTCAGCTAGGGAATTTCTACAAAGCACGATGCTGTAAAATCATAGGGGATGGACTTGCCACTTGTTTCAGTGACTCTTGTTGTTTCCAGAGTCTCAACAACCACAGTCTAAAAACCAGTGAGGGCTCAGGCTGCAAAAGTAAATGTGACCCAAGTGGGAGCTGAGCAAGAGAGAAAGGGCTCTGCTGTGAAGAGGAATAATCCTCAGACACACTTTAAGCTTTAGCCACCGTCTTTTCAGGCACAGGCTTTGCTTCTTGTGGGGCAAGCTTGCTGCCTTGGTGTAGCTTGTTTTATTTTGTGTGGCTTCTTCCCCAGAAGGTTATCTCCTACAGGTGTAAGTGTCAATTGTGCAACAGCAGTGACACAGTAGGCCCTGATGTGCCATAAATTGCATACACTCCTGTCTGTAGTCAGACTGTTGCACGAGCATCTGACATCCTCAGGTCCATACAGTGGTACTGTACTGTGGCTGGATGTGACAGTCTAAACTCCTGTGATGCCTTTACATGTTTAGCCATTTCAAACTGATGTCTTCACAACATAAAAGGCTTAAAAAAAATGAGAAAGAGCAACCTTCACCTCTGCCCCAACCTCAATTCCAATGCTTAGTAATTGAATTCCCATAGAATTACTTCTGTTGGGTAATTTCTTAGAAAGATGCATCAGCTTTTAATTATAATATTATAAATATTGCATGTAAGGGATGTCTCTCTTTTTTGTTTTTAAACAAACTCTTTTTAAGAGTAAACTCAGGGAATATAGCCAGATTTGATCCAATATTCATACAGCTCTGTGATCTAGAAATTCAAGTGTGTTTCATGATGTAAATTGCCTTTAGAAAGCTATTTATTCTGATACATTTTTGGTCTGAAGTGAAATATTTCTGGGAATTCCTCACTCCCACTTAAATTTTTCCAAGGAAATGCCTGTGACATATCAAAGGAGACATTTGTATTTCCAGAGCAGAGCAGGAAGGGATGTATAATGTTTTTTCCAACTTGATTCTGAGGGTGGGTTTTTCATAAATGCTTATCACTGGAATAGCTTCACTCCCACTTAATGAGTGGCTTATGGGATTTTCAGGGCTCCAGCACAACGTGCCTGCTATGTGCCACAGTGACTCCTCTAAGTTGGTTAATTTTATTGCTCCTGCTCATGCAAAATTTTTAACAGTAGAGGTGAAGAGGAAGAGTGGGATGGGAAGGAAGTGGTGTGGAGACCTGACTCCAATTTGTGCTCTTCTAACAATTAATTCATAATTTGGAAAATCAGGCCTGGGGCATATTCAGAGAGTGTTGATTCTCTGTGTGTGTTTGGGGTTTCCCATTTAACAATGGTATAGTAAGATCAGTAAGATATAGTAAACTCGACATTTCTAAGGTGTTTGAACTATGATTCTCAGTTTTTATTTGTGCAAAAGGGGGAATAGTCTTTCATTAATATTGTGAAGTCTTGTGATGATAAATCCACAGGTGCCAAGGAGAGGAGGGATACTTAGATCTGATGGGTGAATGAACGGGGGTATGAAGCTTCATGTCTGTGGCAAGCACAGGGTGGCCAGCTGGCCCACCAGTGGTGCACCAAAGTAAGTCCTGCTTTGAATTTGGTATGGAAGGTCCCTTTGCCCTCTGATGCTCTCCCTAGGAGAAGGAAAGCAGGGAGCTGAAGCAATGATGGCAGAGAGGCGAGCGGGAGGGCAGGCGGAACTGACAGTCAGCACTACCTGGCGCAGCAGGGATGCTGAATTCAAGGAGTAAGGTGAGACAATAATGCCCCCTCCCTGCAAAGACGGGTGACCTCCGAGGACGAGTCCTGCCTCCCGCTGCCTCCCACAGCCTTATCTGTTTCTGATGTGAGCAAATGCTGAAGTGAAAGAAATGTCCTCCCATGGCAATAAAAGGAGAATGAACAATGACAAAAGTTAAAGTGTTACGCATGAAATGTGAGGGGAAGAGCTCCGCCCAAGTCACAGCCAAACCCAAGCCGTGAAGAGGAGATTATCTGCACCCAACCATCCTGAAACGGCAGCAAGGGATGTGGGGGTACAGCTGCAGGGATCAGCCCCAGGTGTGCACACCTACTTGAAACCTCCAGATACTGGCAGGGGGCTTTCTCTGACATGAAACTCAGGGAAATTCCTCTGCAAAGAGCTGCAGTTCACTGCATTGAACAGCAAGCTGGAGGGCAGGCATTCTCACAGAGATGGGCACCCTGCACCACTCACACACGCAGCATGTGTGCACATAAAAGGCTCTTCACCTTACCCAGGGTCAGGTTTGTACCCACGTTTGACGTTGACCTTTACAAATTTACCTCGAGGTAAAACTGGAATGCTTTGACTGTGTTTTTAAATTATGATTCCTTGTCTGTGTTTTCCTAAAGGAAAGCACGAATTGTTATTAGCCACAGAGATAAGAAGATAAGCCAAGCATTGTCCTCAGCAAAAGAAGAAACAAAGAAACAAAGAAGCAAGCCAGAGATAAGAGATATGTTTTGTTTGCAGAAAGTTTTTAAATTTCTCTCACACTGATCTGAAGAAATGACGAGGGGGGAAGCATTATTCTTTATGTGCAAACATACTCGAAAGATATTTTTGATGGCAGTGATTGTAAGAAATAGGGGCAAATGTGAATGTCTCCCACAGAAATAGTCACGTGTTTTTGTCTGCCTTTAATTCTGGTATTTATTCAGTAGTTTCAGACACACTGGTTATTTCTCAAAGGTCACAAATTATGTCTTTGTCAGTGGACCATCATTATAAAAACAATTATTACTACATTTTTTTATTTTATGGGATTGTAGAGATGTACTTGAACTTCAGAGGCCTGTAAAAATCTCTGGGTATTTCCCATTTCATCTGCCACTTGAAGCAGGACAATTACCAGTACTACATGAGATCAAGGTTATTTACAAGGCTTTTTGAAGAGTAAATAAATTCTTTTTAATTTTAATTTTCAGAATACTGGAAGTAGCTTCTGTCCCTGAGGTCAAACATTTGCTGAGCTGAGACACATCCAAGATTATCTCCAGGTCAATCTTGTCACCCATTGGCAAATTCTGGAGCTCTCTGGGGCAATAATTTTTATGGTGCAGGTATTGGCCACTGAAATTACTCTTTCAGTCCTACTGGTATAATTTGAATAAAGCAATGTCAGTCATCAGTAAACAGGAAGCTGATTTTGGCAGAAGCCCTGCCCTGCCCCTGAAGCAGCTGTCTTGCTTCCACCCCTCCTCTGAGTATCACAGTCTTAGCGTTGAACTCAGCTTCCCTGCAGCATCTTGCTCAGGCCACTAGCACAGACTTTCACACCTCCTAATCCCCAGTCCCACGGATCTGTGTGGCCATCTCTGTGTGCCAGACGTTCATTTCTGCAGCTGCTGAGGAGCCTGTAAAGTTTTGCAGTCAGATATAATAGCTTCCACACCTTGGGGGGAGGTTGAGCTCAGTCCATGTCTGAGCACTCTGAAAGACTTGGGCTCCATTTGGGTCCTGAACACACCTTTCACAGTTGTTTGATGTTGGACTTCAGGTTTTTTCCTCCTTTTTGGGCTGGCCTGTATAGAATTAATGTTACGTTCATCTTTAGTTCCACCAAAAGAAAAAAATTATACCTGCATCAAGAAAATAAGAGGAGAGAACCATATAATAAAATGCTGCTACACTTAAAAGTGCAGTGATGGAGTGAGGCAAGAAAGTGATCTTTATAGGAAGTTGTTTTGCTTGAAAATAATATTTTTTCTTTCAGGAGTGTTAGGGAAGGTGTGGGCAGTACTGTAACTGCAGGCAGAGAAGGGCCAAATTTGGGCTTATTCCAAGGGAGTATCGGAAGAATAAACTATGATGACATTATTTTGGTAAAGTTTATCAGTTAGGCCATGGTTTGTAAACCTCAATTCTAAACTCAGCTTGTCCAAATTGTGAGGCTTTCAAGCATCTGTGTTGGGTCAATCTTTAGAAAAATGAAAACAAGAAATTCCAGAAGCTTCTGGTATTTCCAGCACAAGGCCAAATTTTGCATGATCTGAAGAGATATGTTTCGGTTCTGGTTACCACTGAGAACCCTAACCAAGAAAACCAGAAGAAACTTCTATCTTAGAAAACCATAAAATTATCTTATAAAGTTTCAGGTGAACAGAATAAACAACTGAAAGATGAGCTCTGGATGAGCAGAGGAATGTGCTCCCTTGCTTTCTCAAGCTCATCTGAAACACATTTCCAACCTTTCTAAGGCTCATCCTTGCTGAGGAAAGAAAAATATACATCTATTTAGGCTGCTATTGCTCTGGTTAGGAAACTGGAGAAGCTGTAGTTACTATTTTTACAAGTTTGCTTCCTTCAGGGGAGAGATATCTCAGGGTTGAGTGGGAGGTAATGTGATGTCTTTTTCTATTTTTATAAAGGGCCAGGGGATGCACCAGGAAGCTGCAGATCTGTGCAGTTGAAAGTCTTCAGCTCCTCTTTTGAGATACTAGGGGAGGGAGGAACAGTTAGAAAAGCATGGCCTAATTAAGGATATCTAATATGGTTTCAGGAAGGGAAGGGCATGCCTCATTAACTGACTGGAATTCTTTGAGGATATTGCTGCTCAGGGAGACCAAAAAAAAGGCAACTTACTGTGACCATTGTGTACCTCGGTGTGCCGGGAGAGAATAAAACACATTTAGGAAGGTCTGGGGTTGATACTTCCATTTACAGAGAGGGTAAAAATACAACACAGAATTACCTCGTATTTAAACCTGTGGGGAGTATAACTCTTTCTTAGTTCTTGAAATCCTGGGTGCATTATGGCTTTTAAATATTTTATTTCTTTTTAAAAAAATTATTATTATTATTGATCTAATTGGATTTTGTGATTCAGCTGAAATGAAAGGCACAGCATTTTCAAATGATCTTATGCTAAATTTGGAGGGCAGCAAGGAAAATTCCAATTAGATACAGACAGAGTTAAATGCTTTTTAAAGTTTCTATCATGGCAGATGGCATATTCAATAAAGGTCAGATAAATGTAGCATCATGAAAATAAGTCAAAGAGCCTAGAATCAGGAGAGGGAAAAGGTGGGGTGGATGGAGGGTTTCTCTGTGTATTGACAGCTTTAATGTGGGAATGGCAGGAGATGCAGTTTTCCCAGATCTTTGCAGAAACAGAATCTAAAATGCTTAAAGTTATATTTGGGAGAGAGAAATTACTCATAAAGGAAACTGAAGCATGTTTTGTCTAAGGAAAAGTAGAGTTTCACATGAACCTGCTCAGTGTATCAGGAGCAGGGCTGCAGCTGAGGGAGAGCAAGAGCTCATGGTGGAGGGAGGGTTGATTGGGGTGTGAGATTGAGATCAGTGGGGATGTGGAAGCAGAGAAGCCATTTGAGCTCTTTTCAACTGGGGGTGGCATGGGGCCAGTTTGGCCCCTCATCTGGTTGCCTGGCCATCCCAAGGGCTACAGGACCAGCTGAGTGCAGTGCTGTCCACTTCTAATCCTTCACAACCCTGTTGCATGTCTGTCTGCTGGGAGTAAGGGTGCTGTCCTCATAAGATCTCCACCACCTGGAAATTCCTTCAGAGCCAGGAAAACTGCATGGTTTTGATCCCACTGTGCTCCTTAGAGCTTTCAGGGCTGCTCTCAATCTGTTCGTCCCCTAGACTGTATGGATGGGGGGGGTTCCCAACCCAGCTGTAGCACCTTGACTCAGGTGCAGCGCCTTGACCCATTTTCTACATAAATAGTCCTTCCATCTTGATTTCTTGGGAAAGCCAGGTACTTTCTTTTGTTTACAAGAGACAACTGGACCCTGAGAGCTCCTTGAAGGGGCTGAGAAACAGTCCTGTGACTCAGGGAAGGTTTAATTCCTTGCTGAGCAAAGGGACCATTATTAGAAGAGGGAAAACAGGTGTTAGAGGAGAAGGAAATGGGGAAATCCTTGTGTTTCTTTTATTAACCATGAAATTTTAAGTGCTTTGAAAGATTCTTGCCTACATGTCTCTATTGATGAGGCTCCTTTGCAATTTAGCATGAGATTAACAAACATCACTCTTCACTTTGATGAAAGAGGATGGGCACACAGAGGTGCAGGTCAGGTGAGGGGAGTGCAACGAGAATCTGCCTGAAGGAAGCACCAGGCAGCAGGCATGAGAAGAAGCATAGCTCTGCTGGAGGGAGATCGCTCAGGGATGAGGGCTGTGTCGAGCACCACCCCTTTCCCACATCCCCCTAGAGTCTGCTCACAGCTGGGGTCCAGGCTATTCCTGTGGACTGTCCCTGCCCCTTAAGACCTCATAAGAGTCTCTCTCTTGTCTGCTACTCCCCAAAAGCCTTTCTGCCAGTGCATGTGTAGAAGATCCACTCTTTCTTTTGGTTGCCTGAGGAAAAAACAGCATGAGTGTCATTGCTGGGAAAAGGTGGCAGACTGGTGTTCCTGTGTGCAGCCGTAGGCTGGTCACAGCAGACTCAGAGTGAAGATGCTTGCAAGACATGTCCTGAGTATTTGTCCTTATTTTCTGATTTGTTCTGTGGGAAGCGCTCCTTTTCAAGGACCAGCCAATCCTCATGACTGTGTACAAGCATCAAAAACAAAGAGATCCTCCTTCTACAGAGCCTCGGGTATAGGATGGAGATAGAAGCAAGCAGGCGATGATATTTGTGAGACAGGGGAGGGAAAGTAGCTGGGGGATACCAAGAGACAGCATCAGTTGCACTGGCAGACCGTGTTTGGGGTTGACTACTCGTCTGTCAACCGCATTTTTAAAGTCTTGCAGTGACAAAGTATTTACCTTCAGGATAAGAAGCATAACTTGTTTTCCAGAGGTTATTCAGTTCTCGATCTCTGGATTAATACAGTCAGGGAGGATATTATCCATGATGACTATTTTGTGAGCAATGTATCTGGTTTTTAGGGAGCTGGAATATTCAGTACCTCTTACTAAATCACTGGCTAACATTCAGCAGGGAGGAATAATGGAAAAATTTGTTGGAGGTGAGTTTTGAGGTGGAGGAGCTTGAATTTTTGTGTGCATTGATGTGTATCAATGTCCCATAAGCCGTATCCTTCTAGCACCAAATTTTCCATGGGGAAAACCCTAACTTGCAATTGAATTTGAGTCAGTCACCAACCAGCCAGGCTTCTGAGACTATTATCTGTTCTTAATAGGACTTGCACCAGGACTCTAAGGTGTTATTTGGCTGAGTGCTGTATGAGTACAAGGGAAGAAATTGTAGTCTGCAGACCTGTAACCCAGGTTATAATAAAGACAATTTTTGAAATTCCAGCTGAACTATACTCAATAAGTGTTTTACTACTGATCTTAAAAGATTGAGAAGACAGCACAGAAGCACACAGAAATTATAAAATACATACAATAGGCTATTCAGTGCCCCAGAGGAAGCAAAAGGAGGCAGGAAAACAATAGATGTCCTAGACTGGTTTGATTGACTGTATTTTGAGAATAACATACCAAAAAATAGCATTCAGTAAATATATACATGCACAGTCATTTGTACTGTGAAATGCCGTGTGCCTGCAAACAAATAGGCAAACAAGGTCTTGCATATTCATTCTCCCACCAGGATGCAGGAGCTTCCTGGTCTCACAGCACAGTGCTCTTTGCACACCAACATGCCTGGAAAATACACACGTCTGGATTAAAATTCCAGAGTCCTAGACTGGGTTCAACAGCCACTAAGGACTTCAGAGCAGAACTTGTGCTGGGGAGTGAGTTTTAGTCCTGGGACCTTCCCATGATATTGGCAGCCCTCCAGCACCCAGCTGTGGCTGTGCAGCTCCTCAGCACTGGAGCAGCCCTCTGTTTGTACAGTGCCTGACACAATAAGCTGCCAGTCAGATTTGCTGGATGCTGTGTGATCTTGTGATATTAATAATATAATGATAGCATTATAACTGGACCATTCAACTCCGTAGTTTGTTCTTCTATAAATGATTTATAAGTTTTATGCATTTTATATGTCTCTCATTAAAAATGCATTGAAAAATACTATCAAAATACCATTTTGTGAGGCTCAGTCTCTCTTTATTCTTGTTACAGCCATCTGCCATTAAGCTTTAATAACTGGCTGATTATAATTTATTAATTTATCACCTGTTCTTTATACAGTTGGATAAAATAATTGTCAACCAATGTGAAATGGCCTCCTATTGTGTTATTAATCCCCAAAGCAATTAGAAAACCCACTGATTGCATAAGCCATTGAAAACGGGCAGTAACTCACGTTAGAAATTATCTGCAGTGCTCGCATCAGTGCGTGATTGGTAATGGCATTCTGTTGCCAGTGAGAATTTGAAAGGGGCAGTTTAACTGGGGAGGCTTTTAATTTTATTTATTTATTTTATAATAAGCCTGGATTTATGGGGCTGACAGTAGATGTGTAGGTTCCAGCTTGTCTTACACATTCTGTGGGCACAATCTGAGAAAGGCAACATCAATTTCATACAGTGTTATGCTCTTGCTCCTCAAACCTTCTTTGGAGAGATTTCTGCCCTGGATAACATCCCCAAGGATGAAAGGGTAATTTAGGGATTGCTTTAAAGGCCAAATCTTTTAGGAGATTGACTTCAGTCAGCTTTGGATGAAGACATCAGACTTCAGTATCTCTCCTTTGATTTTTATCTGCCAAGGATTCAGTATGGGTTAGTTGTGGGCTTTCTGATATGGATATTTACAGTATGTGAAAAGGGACAGAGCCAACGGTTTCTTGGATCCAACAACTGTCATTTAGCAAAGCCGTTTGCTTACTCTGCCAGTGTGAAGGAGATATGCAGCCCACCCCAGATGTGAAGAAGTTCCTTATCTCCCATCCTATTCGAAGTGCAGACTGTGTGTTACAACACCTCTGGCACTAACAAGTCACATTCCGGTAATGCTGTCCCTGATGCAGATTTAACTGCATTTCTGGTGAAAGGAAAGAAAGGAAAAAAAAAAGCCACTGACATCAGAAAGCAGAGACACACCACTGAGGAAAGCAGCTGTAAATGGTTCTTTGTCCTAAACGAAGCTCCTGGCCCCTGGTGTGTGTGCTCAGGCAGGGACCACGCTGGTGGGTCAGACACACTGGAGGTACAGAGCTGTCAATTACAGTGACATTCTGTTCCACATGGCTTAAAGTGGTCTGGGAGAACTTTTACTTAAACAAGATGATCACATAGATCAACATTCTGCTATTGAACAGGACTCTGGTCAGACTTAGGAAGAGATTTTTTCATCTCTCTTCTGTCTCCAGCAATACCTACCACTCAGTAAATACGTGCATTAGTGCGATGTAGTGATTCCAGAGTATAAGAAAGTCTTAAGTCTTCCACCAATATAACACTGCCTCTGCACAATGGTAGGATAGTTGAATTATTGCCCTTCTACTTAACACTTCTGATGCCTGTGCTGTCCTATTGCAGGTTTTGTAGCTTCTCCACAGTTAAACATGGAGAAGCTACTTTGACAAAAAGACCTGGAAAAAATGATGCTGAATTGAACATATTAGGAGATTTGTACTTCCTCCTTCTACAGGGAACCCAAAGCAGAAGTTAAGAGGTCATTCTTGAAATTCTTATACTATTTCTGGCTTTTCTGGAAGTAAAAATCAGAAGACATCTTATGCAAATGTTTTTCCTTCTGAGACATCCAAGCCAAATATGCAGATATAAGGGGTTTAGATAAAGTAGACAGTGAGTACATAAAGTATAGAGAGTCCCTGAGAAAACTTTCCACTTTAACCCCCCAGTCTGTGTCCACAGATAAAATCCAGACTGTAGAAAGTCCTCAGAAATGATGTGGCCACTGTAAGTGTCTTGCACCTTTTGCTTACACAATCCTCAGCTGGGATGAGCACGGAGAGGATTTTCCACTCCTTCCCACCTCTGTAGATATAAACAAGACTACTCTTCAATCTTAAACTAGAGCAATTACTACAACCTCTTCACCTTGGGTCACAGCAGAGAGTTTGCCCTCTACCGTGACCAACAGCCAACTAATTGTGGTTTCCCCAGATTTGAATTTCATGGTTCTTCTTGAGTCAGGTTCTCAGCACCAGCTGGGGAACTCCTGGGCATGAAAGCTGGTTATGGCATGGCACAGACTTGCAGGCAGGTCAGTTTTCAAAAGGTGGATTGACAACTGTTACAGGTTGTGTTTTCACTGCAGGTAGGAGGTCTCCAGTTAAGGTTAATCTTGCAATGTTAGTGGACTCACAGTGCATATAATCCTCTCTCAATGAAAGAGCAACACAGAAGGAAATCCACACTCAAAACAAGACTGGGGGCAGCTATCCATGTAAGAGAGCTCTCTGGCTTCTGTTGTCTCCAAAATTGATGGTCTATATAATGCACCAGAAAAAAAGTTCACAGCTGAAGAACAGTATCACAAAAACCTCTGAATCGTGAGGGAGCACCACTGGCATTTCTCTTCCACAAAATCATCATCTAAGGAATCTGTCATATTTTTACTTGACAAAGCTCCAATTTGGGAATCCATTAAAAGAATCACTATCAATCACATATTAAGGTCTTTATTACAGAAATGTGGATGAATTCCATGTGGGTCTGTTTAGCAAACCTTGGCCATATCCCATATTCATTATTTCCACAAAGGCATTGCATACACCCTTCATCCCTGAACCCATCAAAGTAATATCCTGTAATTATTTTTACTGCATTAAATGATGTTCTCTGGCTACATCTACCCTGCTGAACACATCCACTAATGGTTGCATCCCCACCAGACTGGCTGGCCTCCTTGACAGCAGCGTAGCTCTATCCTTTCCTTACCACACTTGGCCTTATGTCCTTCTGGTCCTTCCTTCCCTAAGACATAGCTGTCATTTTGGGTCCCTTCTCAGTTCAAACTCTGAGCTGTGCTACAGTCCTGATGCTTGGTGTACTCATGGAATGAAGTGGAATTGGTCATGTATGTATGATATGACAAGTCTGGAGTTTCTGAGTTTGCAAAGACTGTAGGGAGTTGCTGGAGGACTCTGCAGAGCACAAGAAAGACAGCTTGGTACATTCTCATCCATACTGCCTGCTGGGAGATATTCCCAGAGCAGAATAGATAAGACACAATGCTTTGATTTTTCTTTTAAAGGACCTACCTGATACTTTCCAAAAATAGCATGAGAGTGAATTAATATTTGTTCAATACGGAGGATGAGTGAATCCAGAACACGCATGCTGTGGGGAATGAGATGATGGTGTAGACATACCCCTGCCCAGGTGACTGTATGTAAATTGGACTGATTTTCTGAGGACAAAGAGGTGTGGGAAAACACTGGGGAACTCAGCTTTCAAATGCTGTGACTGCATCTTCAGCACTTAGGGTGCCAGCCCTTGTGAAGAGATCCTGAGCATCAATTGGTAATCCTGCTCTGAATGAAAAACACACCCCCAGATATGGAGTTTCTCTGTGAAGGAGGAAGAGACAACAGCTTCACCTGAGTTAATTCTGAAGTGAAAACATAAGCTCTGACACACGTGATCATTTGCACTTTTATGTGGGAAAACATATTATTAGAGCTTGACTGAAACATGTAGGAGACTAACAATAAAGACACCTAACTTCGTGTTTCAAATACTGAGTACTAGAGTTTGGTGATGACTTTCTCATCCTTGTTTAGACTCTCCTTCTTAGGGAAGGTCTTGTGAAAGTAACCTATTTCTTTAAGAGAGCTGTGCTGCAATGTGGATGGTAAAGACAATGAAGATCCTCTGGAGATCCTCTGCAAAACACCCTGGAGCCATTTGCATCAATTAATTCCATGACCAGCATGTGGCTGCCTGTAGGCCAGGCTGTTGCCTATTATCTCTTGAAGTGGAGATAATTTTTCATAGAGAAAGTGGGAGGCTTTTGCTTACGAGGATGAATTCACCCAAGGGTGCTCATTTTAAGGGCTCCTCTGAAGTCTCCTAATCAGTGTGGACAATTTATAAGACAGTGCTTAAAAGAAAAAAATAATTTTCATTTAGTCTGTTGAATTTTACTTAATGTGCTGCAGTTTGTTGTTAGGACTTCTAAGCTCTGATGAGCACGTGGTGTGTCACATTCCCAGGATGTGATCCAAGACAGTAACACAGTGGGGTAACTACCATCAAATGGTGTCCCTGGTTCCAGTTCTGACTTGAAAAGAGCATCCCTAACACCTCTAGCCACAGTTTTTTGGCTTTCTTCCAAGGTTTCCTCCCCAACAGATGCTGAAATCCCAGAAGAAAGCAGGGATGAATATAATGGAGCAAATGAGCAGCATAGTTAATTAGTAATTAAAGTCTCTTAAAATAGATAGGATTGCACTGAATCAAAAAAGAAGGAAGGTTTATTGGATCTCTAACCTTAGAAGATTTTTCTGTTGCACCTATCATGCCATTTTCTCAGAACTAATTTTTAACGAGTGGAAGATGGGAGCATGTCCTGATGTCAGATACTCAAAGCAGAAATCCAGAGCAGTTCTGCCATCTCCAGTAAGACAATCCAGTTTGCTGCAATGGTAGCAAAAGATAAGTTTGCAGCCAGGCTACTGCTTTCAACAGAGAACCAGCAAGAGAAACAGAAGGAAACACCCAGAGAGCAAGCCTATCATTAAAGGACAGAAAGGGCTTTTTAAAGGAGCTCCTGTGGACAGGTCTCATTATGTTTGTGCAGCATCTGGCACAACAGAGCCTTTCTGAACTCAGTTTTTGGAGCTGCAAATACAGCACCAAATACTGAGGCTTAAAATAAAATTGGTGACAGATGTATTAGGACCAAGATTTGGAGAGGAAGAGGATCAGGGCTGATGGACTCTGACAAAATTCCACCACAGTGAGTCACATTTTAATTGAAAAACAATAAAAGAATGCAAGGGTGGGGAAAAGACATGGGTGAAAATCAGAGGTCACCTGCCGTTTTGATAATTTAACTGAAGTTTTGGAAATGAATCATCGCAGCAGGCGATGGAAGGTTTCACCTCGGGCAGTGACAGGAAATGCAGGGCTGTAGCTGTGTGCAGAGCATTTTGGGCTCTCAATCAGCTCTTATTGATTGGGAAAGTACAGCTGTGCTCAGAAATTCTCAGCTTTTCTCTCACTTTCAGTTCAACAGAAAGAAAAATCTCAAGCAGCCATTTTCAGGTTCTTTTTCTCGGAAGCAAGGGGGTAAGTGGGAGGGGAGTTCACAGGAGGAAGACACAAAACTCACAATTTTATTCACACATCGAATGAAATCACATGCTGTCAGTGGCCAAAAAATAGAAAAAAAACAACAACAAAAAAAAACCCCAAAAAAACAACAAACCCCAACAACCAAACTGAAAAACCCAACCAAAAAACCAAAAAAAACCTCACAACCCCATGCCCTTGCTTGAAAGAAGAGATACAAACAGCTGCTCAGGAGAAGATCCTGTTGAGAGATCTTTCAGAAAGGCTCACTTTTGTTCATAAGCATGCAGCCATCTAGGACATTCCTCTCTGGGCATCACACTTCCTGATGGGAAATGATCTTGCCCAGAAGTTGAGCTAATGCCAGTATTTGTAAGCCAGAGTTTTTCAAACTTCTGCTGCCAGGGTGCCTGACACTGCCTGTGAGGTCTCCTCATTCTGGGCCAGGTTGCAGTGCGCATCAAAACAGTTCACGTTCCACAGCAGTACACTTACTTTGGAAGGGTATAATCATATGGCTCTGGATGTGTTTGCCCTTGGGGTGAGAAAGGAATGTGTAAAGATCAAGCCGGCATATCCACTTGGTGTGGCACAACTCTGTGGCGGCCTCAGCAACGCGGGAATGGGTTAAATGCAAATGCCCTAATGCTTTATCTGGTTGCAAATGTCTTCTGTACCAAGCCTAAAATGTCTTGGGAATGGATTTTTTCTACAAATCAGTAAATTCTGTGTGGTGTCTCTATCCTTTCAGGCATCTCTGTACCGTTTTTTATCTCATGCTGTGGACATGGTGAAGAATGGTGGGCTTTTTAAAAATCATTGCAACCATTAGATATTAAATGGTGTAAGCGAGGAACTAGCTGCAGAGACCCCTGACATCTCTGAGGTCTTGTTATGGACCTTCACTTTGCCTTGATTTAACTCTTGTCCAAACATGGCCCATTGGACCACTGCCCCCTGAAGAAACGATGGGTGACTGAATGGCCATTAAGTGATGGTGCACAGAAAGAAGCAGCATTTCCATTTTTTGATATTGCACGGTCCTTAAACACATGCATAAATGGATAAATATGTGCTTGTGCATGTGATGCCCCACTGGATTATGGTGTGGTGCACACTGATATCATGTGGGCTTTACCAGGGTTTCATATGAGAGCCCCACTGAACATGTAATACATGCACAGTGACTTGTGCGCGTGACTTATGGGTGTGCCGGTCATCTCAAAGAGGAATCAAACTCTGGGAAAGTTAAATAAGATTATAGGCTGTGAGGAACACATAGACTTAAGAGAAGGTAAAACTCTCCATGCATGATGGATGCCAGGTAAGAGTTGAGGAGATCCACAGGGAGGAACTTACTCACAGGGTTTGTATTGCATAAAGATTTTAAAAAGTGTGAGAATAGGTAAAACTTAGACACTGCACTAGGTTTTCTTGTTTCCTTATTTTATGCTTAAAAATACCCAAGAAATTATATGCAAAACAAGAATTAACAAATCCCCACCTCAAAAGAAGAGGCCAAAACAAAACCAGAATCCCCTTATCTCCTGTCACCCTTAAAGTCCCCCAGCGTTTTCACAGTCTGATGCATGTGAGATGAAGCATTGAAAAGCCAGGAACCTCTGAAAGTTATGGTATCTCACAAAATTTTTCATGTCTGTATGAGAGAGGTGTCAGATTTTCCTTGTAACTCAGAATATCTGATTTTTATCATGAATTAATTAAATATTAATTTATTATTAATGTAGACTAAAAAATGCAAAGAATACAAAGTGCAGCAGAGTGATTTTGAAGTACAAAATGCAGCCTTTCTAATTTGAAAAATGTTTTACACCCACTTTACTCTGCTGTTACTTCCACAGATACAAAACCCTGCAAGGCAGTGCCCAAGTAATTACAAAAACCCTTGTTAATTTTATTAACTGCACTATTTGTCATACTTATTGTTCCCTGTGTAAACAACAGACATATGGTGATTTTTGTACCAAAAGTCTATTCCCAAGAGAGTCTCAGGGTTCTGAGCATCACAGCAACATGCCTGTAGATGTTTAAGTGAGATTGAAAGTTTGTTTTGATCTCTGAAGCTTAGCCTGGCTTGGGCACAACCACAAAAATAATGCTGCTAGTCCTAGGATGCTTTTGTGCTTCAGAGAAGCAAATAGTAGTACGAAAACTGGAGATAGAGGTAGGATGAGCCAGCAGTGTGCCCAGGTGGCCAAGAAGGCCAATGGCATCTTGGCTTGTATCAAGGATAGTGTGGCCAGCAGGACCATGGAAGCGATTGTCCCTCTGTGCTCTGCACTGGTGAGGCTGCATCTTGAGTGCTGTGCTCACTTCTGGGCCCCTCACATCAGAAAGGACATTGAGGTGCTGGAGCATGTCCAGAGAAGGGCAACAAGGCTCATGAGAGGACTAGAGAACATTTCTTATGGGGAGTGGCTGAGGCAGATGGGTTTGTTTAGTCTCGAGAAGAGGAGGCTTGAGGGGCCCTCACTGCTGTTTACAACCACCTGAAAGGAGGGTGTAGTGAGGCGGGGATCGGTCTCTTTTACCATGCCTGCAGTGAGAGAACCAGATGAAATGGCCTTAAGCTGAGATGGGAGATTCAAATTACATGACGGAAACTTTTTGTCACTGTTAGGATGGTCAGGCATTGGAATAGTTTGCTCGGGGATGTGGAGTCACCATTCCTGGAGGTGTTTAAGAGGTGTCTGGATCTGGTGCTGGGCAATGTGGTTTAGTGGTTTAGGAGTTACACTGGTGCTGGTCTGATGGTTGGACTGGATGATCTTAAAGGTCTCTTCCAACCTTGATGATTCTATGATTCTCTTCTATGTTGGAGTAGGGTTTCCTATAGTATGGGGGCACTAGCAGGCCATCCCCATGTTTATGACAAAAATCTCAGAGCATGTGGAGTGGCTCTTTAAACACACAGGTTTTTGGCATTTTTGGAAAGGAGGGAAAAAATTACTTTCAGGAGTTAGTAGATTTTAGTACATAAAATATGCAAATTACTGCATTTCAAATTAATTCTCAGATTACTTTTGAGGCCACCCAAACCTCCTAGATCACAGAATTATGGAATTGTTTGGTTTGAAAAGCATCTTAAATATTATCTAGTTCCACCTACCCTGCCATGGGCAGGGACACCTTCCACTAGAGCAGGTTGCTCCAAGCCCCATCCAATCTGGCCTTGAACACTTGAACATCCACCTTGTCTCTAGGCAACCTGTTCCAGCGCCTGGAACACTCGTGCTAAAGAATTTCTTCCTAACATCTAATCTGAATTAATCTTTTTTGCAGTTCAAACCCATTCCCCTTTGTCCTATCACTACATACCCTTGTAAAAAGTCCCTTTCCACCTTTCCAGATGAACACCTTTGTTAGCATTAGGGTAAATTTTAAGTGTACAAATATTGAGTAGGGACTTGGGGTGCTGACAACAAAAAATACTAAAGCAATGAAGGTGCTTCATGACCCTCATGACTAGTGCACCCCAGCATCATGGAGCATCACTTGTTCATTCCTGCAAACTCCAGCAGGAAAAGGAGCAATAACCTTTCTGGGGTCTTTAAATAGCGATGGTCTATGATTCATGTGACCCAGGAGGGACTAGAACTGACATCTCCAAAATCCTGTGTTAGTGTCCCTATTGTCAGACTTGGTGACAAAGTTGTTACAAACATCTGTAATGCAGTGGCAATATCAGACCAGGTCTGTCTTGTTGGAGGTGATCTATGAGATGAGCATGAGCTGAGCTGGATGAGTGCGGCTCTGTGGACCTGGGGTAGGGTCTGATGCAAAGACTGCAGAAAGTTATGAACTCTATGTTACTATCTATTAGTTTGTAAGTGATCAGGCTTTTAACTGCTGTGGTTGAAATTTGGAGTTTTAATTGGCTTTTGTAGATATTTAGATTATACAAGATTTCCAGCTTTGGTGGTATGAATATTAAGGCGACACACTTAAAAGTATGGACTTACTATAATTATTTTTTGACATCTCTTAAAAGCTGAGGACTGTTTTATAAGTAAAATAACCAACACCAGTATTGCTCAATTCTGTACCAAATTAAGTTTAAGAAGTTTGTACATAATAAATAATGTTATGATTTGAAAATGTTCCATTACATTACCTTAATAAGTCTTAATAGGCATGGATCATCACACACAGTTGTTAGCTTTATTGTTAATCAGATCTTTCTCATTAACACACTGTAGTTAAGGATGAAGTGCCCTAAAACTGACAGTGTAATGTTAAATGTAATTTCTGAAACTGCCATATAATGCTGTTCTAAGTACCTTGGAATTGTTAATTTAATGGAATATTCAGCCCCTAAAATAAATCCTTTACTTTCTACCATTAACTTCACAAAATGTTTTAAGGACAAACATAAGCACACTGTCCTTTCAGGAGAAGGTTGAAGTTATTAGAGGTTTGAGAGATCCTGATCAGCAAATGCCAAATCTAAACTTGTCACAACTGTACTTATAATAGCTGAACTTTCCACCTCCCCATGAGTGGCCTGTCTTGTCACACTTATTCTACCTGACCTATGTTCCAGCTCTGCACCTAAAGATGTTAAAAAAATTTCTGCATCTCTTGAATGAGGACAGAAAGAGTTTTCGTAGTGCTGAATCAACAAAACCCCAGTTTGTGGCTGGGGACCTCTGCCTCCTGCTTCCCACAATATTTTCCTTCTGGAGCACTGGACTCCTTCCATGTCCATCATTCACTGGCTGGGGAGTTTCATAATGAGGTGAAGATGCAAGGACCTCATGGCACATCACTGAACTGATGCCATGGCTTGAAGGTAAAGAATATAGGGAATGAGGAATAGTGTGCTACAGGTGTTCAGTAAAAGTGTTCATCCTGCTGCACTGTCTACATTTGTAGAGGGCTCCAGAACACAGTCAAGCTCTCTTGTCTTGGAATGACCGTGGCATTATTTAACCTATTGGAGTAGATGTTGTCTAAAAACTTCCCAGTTAGTCCTTGGTGCCACATGATTTATAATATCACACTAAGGAATAAATCATAGTGTTCACGTGTGTCCTGGGTTGCAGTGTATTCTATTACCATCCTCAGGAGCCGTTGAAACCAGGTGGGGCAGTGTTTCCTTGCCTCCTCCCCCCAGACTATCTTTCTGTTAATGGCCCATCATTGTCCTGCCGCCTGACTCAGAGATAACTCCCTCCGGACTATCTCCTGTTAATGAGCCTAATCAACACTTGGCCTCATGACTCGTTACCCCATTGTGAGATGCTCCGCCCAGAGGGAGGAACCAAGCATCCCATCGTGGATATAATCTGAGGCTGAACACCAGAGACACGGGCTTCCCACTGGATTTCCAGAGGACAGCAGCTACACAGCCACCATTGGACTTCCTGAGGAAGAGCAGACTGTTTTACTACAGGATCACTGCTTCAGAGGACTACAGCCACCATTCTACCAGACTGCTACCACCACCCTGCCTAACAGGGTGTCAGGTTGTACCTTGACTCTGTCAGTTTGACAGTGTTTTCTTTTACCTTTTTTTTCCCCTTTTCTTTAATTTCCATTAAATTGTTATTCTGACTTAGTGCCTCCCACTGGTTTGTTTTCAAACTAGTACATAATTTGACGCCCAACGTGGGGCAGCTCTGAGAGAAAGTCAGAATTACAATTTTGTGTTAACGGAAACCTATTCACCATGGTGCTCAGCTTGTCTATATGGGTACTGTATCTTGCTCTCTATATTTTTCCTCACATGGGGAACTACCTGCCTGTAGTATTACTCCTGTTAAAACCAGGGAATGGTATGAGAATTGCTTTAATGGTTTATTATGTCTACAGCATAATAACCTGTGAGGCAATGAATACCATTCGGAGTATATACTCAGTTTTGTTTGGCTGTCCTAGTCTGGGCTCCTATGTCTGGGATCTCCTCAACAATCGCACCCAGCCCCTGGTGGGAGGAGTAGAGAGTGGTTTCTTCCAGCCTTTCAGGCCAGGCACAGCAGTTTTTGAAAATATTGAATTCCCTCTGGATGTCAAAGACGGCATAAACTTGCTGTCAGTTCTGCTTTGTCTTCTCTGTACAGCCTGCACCATGTACACCATGCTTAGAATCAGAGCTATGGCACAGCATCCTCAGGATGAGGGAGGGAAAAAGAGCAGAGCAACAAACACCATGCCTACGCAGACTGACACAGAGGAGAAAGGAACCAAATGCAAAGCAACAGCGTCCATGTCTACGCAGACTGTCACCGAGGAGAAAGAACCCAGATGCAAGACAACAGCGTCCATGTCTACGCAGACTGACACAGAGGAGAAAGAAACCAAATGCAAAACAACAGCGTCCATGTCCACGCAGACTGACACAGAGGAGAAAGAACCCAGACGCAAGACAACAGCGTCCATGTCCACGCAGACTGACACAGAGGAGAAGGGAACCAAAAGCACTGTCAGCGTCCCCATGCAAACCATCACTGAACCAGAACAGCCTAAACCGATTGCAGTTGCCCCCGTGCAGAAGAAGAAATCAAAACGCAAATCAGTCCGCATAGTGACTGACGAGGATGCAGCAGGACCTTCGCACCCAGCAGAAGAGGCAGAGCCAGAGATCATCACTCGGTCGCTATCCCTGGGTGAGCTGCGAGACCTGCGGAGGGAATTCACCCGCCAGACGAACGAGTCTATCCTGACCTGGCTGCTCCGCATCTGGGACGCTGCAGCCAACGACACCATTCTGGACAGAAGTGAAGCCAGGCAACTGGGATCTCTGTCCCGGGATGTGGTCATTGACCAGGGGATCGGGAGAACCCAAGAAACCCTCAGCCTCTGGCGGCGACTGCTTACAAGTGTAAGGGACAGGTACCTTTGTAAAGAAGACCTCCAGGTGCACCAAGGAAAATGGAGCACAATGGAACAAGGTATCCGGTGCCTGAGGGAATTGGCTGTGCTGGAGATCATTTTCTCAGAAGATGAGAGATTTCCTAAGAGCCCAGATGGTGTCCAGTGCACATCACAGATGTGGTTGAGGTTCGCACGCCTTGGACCAGAGCTATACTCCCGTTACCTGGCAACGCTGCAATGGAGGGAAGGCGAGGACAGGGTGGGCGTCTTGGTGAACAAACTGAGGATTTACGAGGACACCGTCACAGCCCCGTTTCGCACCCATGTCTCATCCGTGGAAACAAGTCTTTTGGCTGAGCAAGTCTGGAGCTTGATTGAAGAAGGCCATCAGAAATTGAAAAAGGAACTTAAGGAAGAGATTTACCAGATCTCACCAGAACCAACAAGAGTCTCTGCCATTAGGAGCCGGCGACCCCCAACCAGGGAGAGAGGATACACCCCACGAGGTAATCTCTGGTTTTTCCTTCAGGAACATGGAGAAGACATGAGTAAGTGGGATGGAAAACCCACCTCCTCCTTAGCAGCTCGGGTACGTGAACTAAAAAGAGGGACAACTACCACAAGAAGCGCATCTAGAGTCAACATTGCTCCGGTCTCCCGCACACAGAACTCCAGACGGTACCAGAATGATAATATGACCGATCCTCTTGAAGGGGCCTCAGGAACGTATTCACCGGAAGGGAGCAACATGCACCATGACCAGGAATAGAGGGGCCCTGCCTCTAGCCAGGTAGAGGAAAGGGAGAATCGGGTCTTTTGGACTGTGTGGGTCCGATGGCCTGGCACATCTGACCCACAAAGATACACGGCTTTGGTTGATACCGGTGCTCAATGTACTTTGATGCCATCAAGGTATGTGGGAGCAGAACCCATTTCTATTTCTGGGGTGACAGGAGGATCCCAGCAGCTGACTGTACTGGAAGCTGAAGTGAGTTTAACTGGGAACGAGTGGCAGAAACACCCCATCGTGACTGGCCCGGAGGCCCCGTGCATTCTCGGCATAGACTATCTCAGAAATGGATATTTCAAGGACCCAAAAGGACATCGTTGGGCTTTTGGGATAGCTGCTGTGGAGACAGAAGATATCAGACAACTGAGTACATTGCCTGGCCTCTCAGATGACCCCTCTGCTGTGGGACTGCTAAGAGTTGCAGAACAACAGGTGCCAATCGCCACAGCAACAGTGCACCGCCGGCAATACCGCACCGACAGAGACTCTGTGGTTCCCATCCATGAGATGATTCGCAAACTGGAGAGCCAAGGGGTGGTCAGCAAGGCCCATTCACCTTTCAACAGCCCTATATGGCCAGTGTGTAAGTCCAGTGGAGAATGGAGGCTGACGGTGGACTACCGTGGCCTGAATGAGGTCACGCCACCATTGAGCGCCGCTGTGCCGGACATGTTGGAACTTCAGTACGAGCTGGAGTCCAAAGCAGCGAAGTGGTACGCCACTATTGACATTGCCAATGCCTTCTTCTCCATTCCTTTGGCAGCAGAATGCAGGCCCCAGTTTGCTTTTACCTGGAAGGGTGTGCAATACACCTGGAACCGACTGCCCCAGGGGTGGAAGCACAGTCCCACCATTTGCCACGGACTGATCCAGACTGCATTGGAAAAGGGTGAGGCTCCAGAACATCTGCAATACATCGATGACATCATCGTGTGGGGAAACACAGCAAAGGAAGTGTTTGAGAAAGGAGAGAAAATCATCCAGATTCTCCTGGAAGCTGGCTTTGCCATCAAAAGGAGCAAAGTCAAGGGACCTGCCCAAGAGATCCAGTTCCTGGGAGTAAAGTGGCAAGATGGACGACGTCAGATTCCCACCGAGGTCATCAATAAGATCACTGCGATGTCTCCACCGACCAGCAAGAAGGAAACACAAGCTTTCCTAGGCGCCATAGGTTTCTGGAGGATGCACATTCCCGAGTACAGCCAGATCGTGAGTCCTCTCTACCTGGTTACCCGCAAGAAGAATGATTTCCACTGGGGCCCCGAACAGCAGCAAGCCTTTGCCCAGATCAAGCAGGAAATCGCTCATGCGGTAGCCCTTGGCCCAGTCAGGACAGGACCAGAGGTGAAGAATGTGCTCTACTCTGCAGCCGGGAACAATGGTCTGTCCTGGAGCCTCTGGCAGAAGGTGCCTGGTGAGACTCGTGGCCGACCACTGGGATTCTGGAGCCGAAGCTACAGAGGATCTGAAGCCAACTACACTCCCACAGAGAAGGAAATCTTGGCAGCCTATGAAGGAGTCCAGGCTGCCTCAGAGGTAATTGGCACTGAAGCACAGTTGCTTCTGGCACCCCGACTACCGGTGCTGGGTTGGATGTTCAAGGGAAAGGTTCCTTCCACGCATCATGCCACCGACACCACATGGAGCAAGTGGATCGCCCTCATCACACAGCGTGCCCGTATTGGAAACCCGAATCGCCCTGGGATTCTAGAAATTATAACAAACTGGCCTGAAGGTGAGACTTTTGGATTATCCTCTGAAGAAGAGGAAGAGCAAGTGACTCGTGCTGAGGAAGCCCCACCATATAATGAGCTACCGGAGACTGAAAGACATTATGCCCTCTTCACTGATGGTTCCTGCCGAATTGTAGGCGCTAGTCGAAAGTGGAAAGCTGCAGTATGGAGCCCCACACGACGAGTTGCACAAGCTACCGAGGGACAAGGTGGATCGAGTCAGGTTGCAGAGCTTAAAGCCGTCCAGCTGGCTTTGGATATTGCTGAATGAGAGAAGTGGCCGAGGCTCTATCTTTACACCGACTCATGGATGGTAGCTAATGCTTTGTGGGGATGGCTGGATCGCTGGAGAAAGGCCAACTGGCAGCGCAGAGGGAAACCCATCTGGGCCGCTGAGATTTGGCAGGACATCGCCGCCCGAGTAGAGAAGCTGACCGTGAAGGTTCGACACGTGGATGCGCACGTACCCAAGAGTCGGGCTAATGAAGAGCATCGCAACAACGAGCAGGTGGACCGAGCTGCCAAGGTGAAAGTATCACAGGTGGATCTGGACTGGCAGCACAAGGGAGAATTATTCCTAGCTCGTTGGGCCCATGATGCCTCTGGTCATCAGGGGAGAGATGCAACATACCGATGGGCCCGTGACCGAGGGGTGGACCTTTCCATGGACAGCATCTCACAGGTCATCCACAGTTGTGAGACCTGTGCTGCAATCAAACAGGCCAAGCGGGTGAAGCCTCTGTGGTATGGTGGACGATGGTCAAAGTACAGGTATGGTGAAGCCTGGCAAGTTGACTACATCACCCTTCCCCAAACCCGCCAAGGCAAGCACTACGTGTTGACCATGGTTGAAGCAACCACTGGATGGCTGGAGACCTACCCTGTGCCTCATGCTACAGCCCGGAACACCATCCTGGGCCTGGAAAAGCAAGTCCTGTGGAGACATGGCACCCCTGATAGGATCGAATCAGACAACGGGACTCATTTTAAGAATAGCCTCATCAACACCTGGGCCAGAGAACACGGTATCGAATGGATATATCATATTCCTTATCATGCACCAGCTGCTGGAAAAGTTGAACGCTGCAATGGACTACTTAAAACTACCCTAAAGGCACTTGGTGGGGGGACCTTCAAAAATTGGGAAGTGAACTTAGCAAAGGCCACCTGGATAGTCAATACCCGAGGGTCCATCAATCGAGCTAGTCCTGCCGAGTCTGAACCCTTGCACACAGTGGATGGAGATAGAGTCCCTGTGGTACACCTGAGAGGTATTTTAGGAAAGACTGTTTGGATTAATCCCACCTCAGGCAAAGACAAACCCATCCGTGGGATTGTCTTTGCTCAAGGACCTGGTTGCACTTGGTGGGTAATGCAGAAAGATGGGGAAACCCGTTGTGTACCACAAGGAGACCTAATCTTAGGTGAGAACGGTGTGTAGGTTTCACTGTGTATATATATATATATATATATGTATGTGTGTTTTAGAGTTTAAGAAGGTATTGATTTGGGATAATGTAGATGGTAATAGAATAAGGGGTGGATAATGTCCTGGGTTGCAGTGTATTCTATTACCATCCTCAGGAGCCGTTGAAACCAGGTGGGGCAGTGTTTCCTTGCCTCCTCCCCCCAGACTATCTTTCTGTTAATGGCCCATCATTGTCCTGCCGCCTGACTCAGAGATAACTCCCTCCGGACTATCTCCTGTTAATGAGCCTAATCAACACTTGGCCTCATGACTCATTACCCCATTGTGAGATGCTCCGCCCAGAGGGAGGAACCAAGCATCCCATCGTGGATATAAGCTGAGGCTGAACACCAGAGACACCGGCTTCCCACTGGATTTCCAGAGGACAGCAGCTACACAGCCACCATTGGACTTCCTGAGGAAGAGCAGACTGTTTTACTACAGGATCACTGCTTCAGAGGACTGCAGCCACCATTCTACCAGACTGCTACCACCACCCTGCCTAACAGGGTGTCAGGTTGTACCTTGACTCTGTCAGTTTGACAGTGTTTTCTTTTACCTTTTTTTTCCCCTTTTCTTTAATTTCCATTAAATTGTTATTCTGACTTAGTGCCTCCCACTGGTTTGTTTTCAAACTAGTACAACGTGAAGAAAAAAAAGGTTATAATTTCAGCTTTACATATCAAAAAGCTAAAGCCCATAGGACTAAATCCTCAGAAATTGTTGGGAGTCACGCCTATAAGCAGGCAAGACTATAAATGCTTATTGAAATTCACACCAAAAAAACCCTATAACAACACTGCTAAGAACTGCAGATTGCAACTGTGACATGGATGGCCATGAACCTCATCCTTGTTTTAAACACAGCGGACCCTTTATTTCAACAAATACATGGCTTACAGACAGCTCTTCATTCTCACTGGACTTCCCCAACTTTTAGAAGTTTTGGCAAATGTTTTATCTTTTGCACATGCATAATTTTGCTAAATGAAACAATTAGTCAATGTGGAAACTGGTTTTTACTGTAAAACTGTTACTGGAAAACCAGAAGGGAGTACTGTGTAGCTGTAGTCAGGTCCCCTGTTTCTTCTCCTGCTCTGCTGAACCAGCACTTTGTCATCAGTCTATTGCCAAAGGAAAAATGCTTCTTTTTTTTTCCATCTGTGGCAATTTCGGGTTTTTCAGAACAGAGTCACAAAGGTGAAAATTAGTGGGGAGGGGATGTGATCTTCCCTCAAAAGTATTTCAGTACCATTTACTGGTAGGAGAAATATGGATTTAGCCTGGACCTCCCCCCTCAAACCTGTATTCTGCCTGTGTGAGACAGGTCAGTGTATTTTTAATTAATTACTCATGTCAGTCAGAGCTTCTCTGCTAACACCAGTCATATCTTAACAAATGGGCTCCTAACACCTTTCATAAATATTTTCTCTATCAGATTCAGCAAGACTGGACCAGTTTTTAGTAAGGGAACACATGGTTCAGACATAAGGGTCCTATCTGAATAATGGCATAAGTATGGTGAGGTTATGTCTCACATCAGTGTGTGTGTCGGGGAGAGGGCATGTAGTTTTGCAACACAAACATTTGAGGCAATATGCTTCCCTTCTGGCAGATTCAGAACTTGAAAAATTCAGTATGTGACTGGATGTTCTTTGGCCACAGAGCCATAAAAGCAGACAGATCCTCAATGGGCCAGTTCCCAGATTATTGATGATCTGGTTCTTTGCAGAGCATTTAATAGTTCTATTTCCTCTTATGGGCTGTGATTCTGAAAAGCACATCTTTACTTTTGCACTTCTGCTCCTGTCTCATTGAATTCAATATTTGCACAGTTTATTGTTGAGCTGAGGTTATGTTTCTGGAGCTCTTCCTAACCTTAGCTTCTAAAGTCACTCTGGCTTAGTCTAGAGTGTAGGTGTGGGCATCTGCACAGAGCCTCGAGGTATCTTTAACAGGGCTAACATAGGCACAGGCAGGAATTTTCACGTTTCAGCATAAGCTTCAATATCAATACCTGAACTAATTTCTAAAATTAGTTCAAACTCTCTATGTGTGTTACAATCATGTTTTTGACAGATCTAGCTGATAAAACACATTATCCTGTTAGCTATTTTCTGAACTTACATTATCGAAATACGTTTTGCAAATGGGTATGATGACTGGAACTTATATCCCAGCAAAGTTATCAGTAATGTTGTATATATTACTAAAGTACTTTTCAAGTTCTACTTTATATTGCACATTTTTAGCAAAGATGGAGACAAATCTAGGCTGTTCAAATGTACATCCTTTTGTAAGGTTCAGCTTTCTGCAATTGCATGAAAGGTCTTCAGATGACAGTAAAAATATTGTTTGCTCATACAGCACAAAATACACATTACAGGATAAACACTCTTCATTACTCTTCATTGCAAGCTTCTTACATGGAGATTTTAACAGTTTGTTATCATATAACAAAAAGCAAGACCTCTAATAACAGTATTTAGAGATTTCTTTTAACATTTTCTTCTAACTCAAACACAAATCTTGGTTGTATTTAAAATCCATAAATCATCCAAATTATTCGTGCTTCAGGAACTAGGTCCATGGGCTAGGTACCCTGTGTTACATTTGGTACATATCCTGTAACTGGTAAAAGTAATACTTATTTTATTGCACTATCATAGAGTTATCAAACATTAGAAGGTTAATGAAAAACAAATCATAATGATAGGGTTAACTTACAAGGACTATTTCTGCTAACACATCCTTGCTCTCCATTTAAACACCATTCCAGTCTTTAAATATTAATATACTGAAGGTTGATTATTATTATGCTTGGAATTAAATGATCTTTGTTATATTAAAATAAACATCTAAACACTAATTTCACTGTTGAATATTCTGATATGATACAGAATATGAAATGATACAGAGTCTGAAACAGATACAGAGAATGATACAAAGTCTGAAACTTTTTGCTAAAATTCCTCAAACCTTCAGGATTCTGTTTTTATGTTGAAAAGCCTTATGGATTCTTAAGTAATTCAGCATCCCATTAAGACTTCTGATGATTGCCATGATAAATTTAGATGTCACTGGGGATTTGGGGTGCAGTTTTATCTTCAATTTAACCTGATACAGCCTACTTTCCCCTCTCTGTCCCCACTCTCATATTCCTGCCCCTTCCTCACATCGCATCTGCAGATCATGCAAATGTACAGTGAGTCGGTGTGGAAATTAACCCCATGCAGGAAAAAAAAGGATTTGTTTTCTGCTGGTTTAGCAACCAGACCCATTTGTTCAAGGTGATGGTAGATCTGATGCGAGGAGTGCTGCCGGGTGGGAAGGGGTAAGACCCAGCTGGGCACCTTCTCTTGGTGGCTGCTCCAACTCTGGGGTAAGTGTAATGGGATGTTTTGTCTCTCTGTCTATTTAACTCTTTATCACCCCTGGCTCCCACATTTGCTGCTTCATTGTACCTGCAACATAAGACACAAAGTATGTGAAAAAGGACAAAAAACCTAGAAATGATGCCAAAACACTGAATGAAGGGGAGCAAGCATGCTCTGTCTCTCATCCATGGTAGAAGTTACAAGAAAGCCTGCCCTTTTTGCAACCACAATGACAAGGAGGGGATGCTAAAGGAAGAAATTAGATCTAACAACTCGAGACCTACACACAAATTACTCCTTCCGCTGACTGGACTCCAGGATTGCTGATCTCCAATAGGAACACAGGACCATGACCAGGCTTTCCACTACCTTTAGTCAACGATAGGGTAGCAAATGTGTTTGACATTGGTCAAAGCTCTGGTGCATACAACACAGATTTTACGTACTAAGCCTAAAATAATCTTTAACCAAGAAGAGGATTGGTGAGAAACAAGTGTCTTAGGGTTGCTAAGGATTTTAAACATAGAAATATTGAAAATACTTGTTTCTTATTTCTTTATTCAGTGTTCATGCAAGTGAAATGCACAGTCAGGCTGCATGAGAACTTGATAGTAAAAAGGCAATTCATAGCTGTTAAAGTCATCATCTTGCAAAGAAATCATTAACTCAAGATGCTGAAAAGATATCAAATATCTGCTGAGATTCTTTAACCTGGAATTTTTATTCACTGCTGCACAGCTTGGATTGGTTTTTAAATGGTGTTGGTATTGAAGAGGACATCCCTCTACTCCCAGGTACCTGTTCCAGTGGCAGGAGTGTCAGGATGTATTCAGAGCCCCCTGGCTATACTTCCAGAAACCTTTTCTGTAGGAAGCAGGTCTATATTTTATCTCAAAAGTATTGGGACACTGAGATCTGGAGCAAGTAATATGTAAATCCTAAAATTATTTACATTAAAAAAATACTCATGGGCTTTAATTTACCTTTTCAGCTCCTGCATGCCTACCTTTGAAAGTGGCTCATCTTACAGAAATCGTTTCCAACTTACGGCTTTCAGGAAGAGAAGACCTTTTCAGGCATCTCCTCTTAATGACCTGAAATTAGTAGTTACTTATGAACCTTAAGGCCCATCCTAGTGACTCTGTTTCTTAATCCTTCCTGCAAGTCTGTGCCATTTGCAAAATATTTTTTGATCTGCTTGCATTATTGAATTTGCCTCTTCATTCTCATTTGCTGAGTTTTTCATCAAATATGTGCTGCTGGAAAGCACCAGAAATGTGAAGTGCTTTGACAAAAATCAAATGTATTTTATGTGAAGGGGGTGTGTGTTTGGGTTGGGGGTTTTTTTTATTTTTTTTTTCTTTTTCACATCATCATGTTTGGTTTTCCATTCACAGGAAGTCCAAAGAACATTTGCACAAAAATTAAACCTCACCAGAGAACAACAGGTATTTTCCTTCCACTTCCTCAATGGAAAAGCAGGACAAATGCCCACTCCAGTGTATGCAATATCAGACACTGCCTCAATGGGCAGCTGTAAAAATTTCTTGTAAGATTCACAGCACACATACAACCTACTCCTAATTTCTGCCCAACGCATGAAATTGAACCTGACAGTTTTTAGTTACACATGGCCACTAAAAGAAACATTTCTGTAGGAAAACAAACATGAAACCCACTTAAAACCCAAAGCTGGCAGCAATCAATTACCTAGAAATCCAGCTTTGCAATGCTTACCTTATGGGAATAACTATATACAGGGTACTTTATATCACCCAGGTGCTCCAGAAATGGTAACTCATTGTAGTGTTTTGCAGAAACTTAAGGAAAGAGTGATATTACTTCCCAAGGCCACAGTCAATAGTGGAGGCAGGGTTTGATCCTGGTATTCCCAGTACTTAACTCTGGGGTTTTTCTTTGGCTCACCAAGCGCATAAAATTTTACAATAGAGGACTCCTTGCTTCCTCCAGGTGTTCACAGGCTCCTCAGGAAGAAACATAGGAAAAATGGCCAGCTGCAGACAGATATTCACTTCACAGGCTTTGACCAAGAAAACTTCTGTGAAAACCTGTGCAGTCTCTTCTCTGCTTGCTGAATTTTATCAGGGCACCCAGGCTTCCAGAAGTTCCAGACCTAGAGCACTTCTCTCATTCAGGCAGGCTGAAGGGCTGTGCTTTCTAGAGATTATAGAGTCTTTAACACCCTGCCATCACAGATGCAGTGAAATGGAGCTGGTGTCACACCAGGCTGTGGAGCCCCTGTTCATCCCATCACTGTGCTCCTGATCGTTTGGAAAATTTGAACATCTCAGTTTAAAATGGGGCACTGGCAGTTCCACAGTTTTCTTCCAGGCTTTCAAAAGTCAGCAGATGCTGTTCTCCAACTCTGAAAGTCTGCATTTGGACAGGCCTTCAAAGATGTTAGAATTTCCATATGAAGAAACATTAGAACCCTCTCTAAATACTGGGTAATATTCAAACATTTGCTTATTTCATGGTTTCCTCTTCTTCTCCCCACCATTTCCATGCCCCACAGAATTTTTTTTTTGTGTTTCTGCTTCTCATATGAAATGGAATGTTTTAATTTTTTCCCCTAAACTTTGAGATTTCCCTGGATTTTTATTGGGTCTTAGCCCACTGTAACTGTACCACTGGACCCTGACAAGCTGCTAACAGTTCTCTTACTGCTGTTTTACACATACCCATTTGGAACCAGTCCTAGTGAGCAGACCAGAGGGAGAGACTTCTGATGCTGATCCCTGAAGATCAGGACAAGCTATTTCTTTGATGGGTTTCCACAAGAGTTTCCATGTTGCTGCTAAGCACAGAAATGAGCTGCCAGCATCCTTCCAGCCACAGCAGCTGCTGGCTGCAAATCTGTGGTTTAACTAATGAGTGTCCTCTGCCTGTCTGTCATTAACCCTCTGCCAAAGACAGTCTCCAGCAAAGGCTGCCTGTGGAGGAGTCTGTAGGAAAGACACTGCCTAGCTGGTACCAGGTTACTCAGAACAGCCCAAGTACTTGCTTTGAAACAGGCCTGCTGATGGTCCTGAGTTGGAGGAGGAAGAACCAACATGTTCTGCTGCAGCCCTGGAGATGAGGGATGGTCACTTGCAGTTCTTGAGCACACACAATCAGCAGAGCCAGATCCAGATGAAGAAGGACTATCACAGACAGTCCAGATCAAGCTGCATGTCTGGAGATGGTAGGGAGGTCACTGGCAGTCTTGGCTTCTTTGGGTTTCTTGTCACTGCACAGGGGTTAAGCCACAAGAGATCTCTTGAAAAGGGAAATATTGTGTGGACAAAAATCACACTTTGCTGCCTGCACAGTAAAATTTACATTAAAAATTATAATTGTGTATTGACAGCCATAGAATTCCACATATGAATATAGAATGAGGCTACAAACACACCCCAGACCTTTGTCGTGGTGGCTAGGAATATGATGAGAAGTATGATGAAAAACTCAGGTGATGCATGCCTGATTTTGCCTGGCTGTTGAGAACAGCTAGACAGCAAGGGTGAAGTTTTCCTGGTCCAATATATGCTCTCAAAGAAGTTGTAAATAATAACCTTCTTCCTGATGCAGTCGAGTGGACTGAAGACCTGCCCATCAGCAGGTTACTGATCCTGCAGCAGAGCATCCCATGTCCAACTTCCCCTGCGTCACACTCCAGCCCATTGCAGGAGTGACTGTAGGTGACTTTTCCTGAAGTGAAATAGTCAGAGCTTCTGGCCAGAAACTTTTTTTTTTGTAAAGGTAATGACATTTTAACAGCATCTCATGGTATTGCTGCTGCCTAGTGAGCCAGGGATCCCTCCTCAGCCTAAAATGTTTTGCAATACCAGTTATACCACTAATATCAGTCACTGTCTTTCACTGTGAAGCCAACAGCAGCAAAATCACAATCACATCAACAACCCTCTGTTGCCTGATGAGTGGATTGCTCAGCATAATTCACAGTACTGCAGGTTAGTCTTAGCAGTGCAATTTTGTTCAGGAACATGGTGCTTTCACACATCTAATTGAATAGCTGTGCTTGATCTTTGTATCTCAGGGTGGGCCCAAAGCATATGATGACTTGCAATAAAAATGTAGCTTAAAATGTCTTTGTGAAAAAACTACTATTTTCACCAAAAACCCCATTACTCCTCAAACCTTCCCCATCATGGTAATGTGAGTAAAAGATGTGTAGTCCAATTTCTTACACTTGTACATACTGAGAGTAGCACCTTTGGGGCTATTGACAAACACGAGGCAGCTCTTATTTGTAAAGTGGTTATTTTTGCGGAACAGACCTAAACATTTCCTGTATTGCCCTTACTGGAAAAACGCTCTCAGCTTTGAGGGTAACACTTGCCAGTGCAGGGTGGGAGCTGCAAGGAGGGGAAGCAGGGCAGTGGTGGAGCTTACTGCTCCTTGATGCTAAGGAGGTGTCAGGGGACAGAATGCCATCACACCATCACACCTTCTTGCTGCAGCAGCTGCCTACATGTGCACACTTTCTGACGAGAGTGGATTGAGGACCGGACAAAGCCATGGTGCTTGTGCAACATGACCAGCAGTCAGGGCATTTCATGCTCTGCAGATGTGGGCAGAGACTCCTTAGGGTGAAAGGAAACTCATGACACTTCAAACTCTCATATTTGAAGCATATTCAACACTCACCAGGTTTTCACTGCAGTGTGGGCTGTCAGCCACTTCTCTGGAGATATTTTAAAATAGTATCACCAGTATCTGATCTTATCACTCTCTCAAGATCTCATCAAGATTGCTTTTGCTTTCACTGCAGGGGTGAAGGAACTAAAGAGCGTCAAGGGTCTCTTCACCTTATCAATCCCTTCTGCTCCCTCTTAAAATGCATTTGTAAACTCTTTTTATGACCAGCCAGTTGCAGAGGGGGAAATCTGGTGCAGAGACTTCTTCACTCTCTGCCCAGCCAAATGAGACAAGTTCTTAAACCTCTGACTTGCCCTAATTCTCTTCCAGGGTAGGACTCACTAGGTTTGATTTGTGCTCTCACACAGTGCCTATCCCTGTGGTACCTGAGCTTCCTCTCACTTCCTCCTCCTCTAATTCCCTTTGGGTTAGTTTTGAGAAGCAACAGTGACTCATATTCCTAATCAGATAGAAAATGGGAGAAGAGATGCTTATAGAACATAATTTTTATGTGTCACGTGCATACTTCTGTGTTGTAAATCTCCAAATTATTGTACAGTGGTTGATGATTGATTCTGCTCTTTGAAATTCAAACCTCTAGTCTTCTCAGAAGGCCTGACAGAATTTGACACAAAATTATTACTTAGCTATGGATTTTTTTTCCGTCTAACCGACTGAATTTAATAAAATATTGAGAAGTGATTTCACAAGAGGGTTCCAGAACCAGAAAATGGAGGGAGGAATTGTCCTTTAGTAGCTTGTATAGGATTTAGATAATTTCTGGATTAGCTTGTTGAATTTGATTTAAGTCCTGATTCAGCAGAGCATTTTAGCACTGCTTACTTTGCTGAAATGAATAGGGATGGATGTGAAAGCAGAGATCACTGCATATTAGTGGACGAGATTTTTAAAGGTATTTAAATGTTTAACTCATCAAGTACCTTTAAAAATCTGTCTTTAAATACCTTGTTGGATTAGGGTCCTAATTCCCACTGAATCCTCTGTGGGCTGGATTCTCCAGTTTGCCAAGTTCATTTGTTCCCTTTAGACTTCCTCCTGAGGTTTCCCTTGATCAGCAAAGGTGTGTTGAAATACACCTTGTTCTGTCTGTAGCTGGCATTTAAAATAGATTCATTAAACACGTTGGCTAATGCGTTATTAAAGAAACACCTTTTATCCTTCTCTAATCATATTCTTGGTACATCTCTCATGATGCAATGGGTGTTGGGTACATTTCAGAGGTGTGTAATTGTGTCTCAGAGCATCATGATGTAACAGGCTTCTCAGGTATCATCCTTCCATGCGTGAGACAGGGCTGTGCTGGTTTATGGGAGGAGAGCATATCTGATACGTTGGAACTGGGTGGAGGAAGAGGTTGGTGGTAATGCTGCCAGGAGGTCATGCAGGATTCTGGTCCAGTGCTCTTTCCAGAGCAGCCACCCCACTGCTGGGGACATCATACAGAACACGTTGGACAGGTACATGGGCTGACAAGGCTATAAAAGCCGGCGTAACAGACCCATGAGGGGAGCACAGGGAGAGCAGTGGTCTCTGCACAGTGCCTGAAGCAGCAGCTTCATGCCACCAGGAGTTCTGGTGACCCTGGTCTGAAACAGAGGGAGGTGTGCTGTGCTGCCAGGCCTGGGTGACACAGAGCACACCCATCACCCCACACTGCCAGGGGGGTATCACAGCCTGCACATTTCCCCCAGGAAATCTCTGCCTGTCCATCTCATCCCTCGGTGCCTATGCCTTATTGCTGAGCTTTGGAAGGAATGTAAGTGCTTCATTGACCACGGGGTTGAATTTCGCCTGGATTAAATCCCTTTGAAAACTTAAACTGGCTTGCTGATGAGCTACACAGAAACACTTCCTGTCTCCTGCATTAGTATCTCTGAGTTTTGCCCTTTCTGAAACACAAAGCATCCATGGAGGGATTTCAGACCTCGTGGTAGACAGTAGTGAAAGAAACATTATCCTCCTGTAACATGGGGATTGCTCAGTTGACTTAAGCCAGGTTTGGCTGAAGGAATTTCCATCAGCTTTAGCCTCGTATGCTAAAACCTGGCATAAACATGATTGAGTATTTTTGAAATTAGAGAAAAAAACAGACCCATGAAAGAAATCGTCATTAGACCCTCAACAACACAAAATCTACCACCTCTCTGCATTTCTGCCATTTATCAGTATTTAATACAAATAGATGCACATTGGAGCAAAAGGGAAGAAGAGAACCCCACAGGACATGAGTTCCAATTAGCAGGGGGTCACATCCCCTGCTGTGGTTTACTATTGGAAAAACATGCAAAAGATAATTGGACATTACACTCTCCTCTCCCCCTGCTGCTGGCAGCATTAGGAGGAGAGCTGCTCTGGACCCCTTGGGGAGATGGGGAGAAGGGATCAGGCAATTACATGCAGCGCCACATAATAACAGTGATTCATACCCTCGTGGCACTAAACTCACTGGGCCAGATCTTTAGCTAGTGCCCGCTGGTACAGCTTCATTGACTTCGCGAGGGAGATGCTGATTTACGTCAGCTGCTGATCTGGCCCATTTACTTTTTCTCTTTAAGAAAGCAATAAAGTATACAGAGGGAGACCAGGATGTGTAGTGCTCCACAAGGCAGCATGATGGGATTCTGCAGAGGAATGCTAAATACTTGAGAGATAGTGACCACTTCTGCTACAGAAGATCAGGTTATTGTGCCTTTATGAGTTGGCTTAAACTGTGAAATTTGCTATTTTGCACTTGAAATGCCCAGAGAAGCTGGAGTGGTGTTAAACTCCACCAAGCAGTCAAGGAAAAATCGCTTTCTGTACAGCTTTAGAAACAGGTTCTTGCTACCAGAATCATTGTCTGGAGGTGCTGGTATTCCTAATATTAGAGAAAGTTTCCTTATTCTGATCATTTTCTTACCCTGATTTGCCTTGGTCTGCATTTGTCTAAGGGAAGGGAGCATAGTACAGCCTGGGGACTGCGGGTCCTCATGTCTCAGTCCAGCTCCAGGAGTGACTTGCAGTGTGACCTTTAGCAAGTCCCTTGGCATTCCTGCAGGTCTGACTTTCCTCCTTGGCTCTTAAGAAGATTTTCTTTCCTTTGTGTGATTGCCTGGGAATTTTACAGCTTCCTAGGAATAACAGGCAACCCTTCTCTGATGAGGCCCAGGCCAGACACAGCCTTTTGGGCTGAGATTACACACGATTCACCCCGGCCCTGGGGTAGAACAGTTTTAGCAAGAGGATCTTGGCACTTCTGGGGTGCAGGGGCTAGGACAGGCTGAGGTCTGTGCAGCTGTGCCAGGAATAGGCTGCTGTAGGAAGCAGGAGGTTTGTGATGGGAGCACCAGGGCCCTGGGACCTGCAGACTTACCCATCCCATTTGGCACAGGCTGCAGTGAGGAATTTTTAATGACAAGGTTTAGAAATGCTACCAGATTGTGTGTAGCTCGTGCCTGCTTTCACTAGCTGAACCAGGCAGTGGTTTAATTACATGTGCGGCTCACAGCTAACTCATGCATGCCCGTCTGCTGCATTCCGGGCAGCCCGGTGCGGGAGGTGGGCTGGCCCTGGGAAAGGCTGCCGGGAAGCCGTGCCCGTCTGAGCCGACCTGCGTGTGACTGCCAGGGCCCGGATTCAGGAGTGGGAATTGCATTCCAGGGCACAATAGTTTCCTCCCTAGTGACCAGGCTTGATGTGGTTGCAAGAATACATAACCAACATGTCTGCTTAATTCTTTTTCTTTTTATGTGGCTTCCTGTTCTTGTCCCTCTGTATTGCAATGTTGTCAGCTCCTCGAGGCAGGGACCATGACTTTATATACCTTTGCTAAATGCTAATACACTCATCACATTGCTGCCTAGTGAGCGAGACAGCCGTGATGTGAGCTGGCTTCAAAATAGCATGAGCTCTGTCTCACTTTCTCAAAGGCTCGGGTGGTGCTGGGGGTGTAATTTAGGTGCCTGTACTGGTGAATTGGAGCGAATTGTGCTGACCTGATCTTTACTGCAACAGCACCTGAAGGGGAAGAAACAGGAAGAACGAACCTTGGTATTGTCAGTTCTGCATTTACAAATAATTTTTTTTTAATCCTTAATTAAACCTCTATCAGCTTAGGAATCTTAATACTTTAAAATAACTATTATTGGGCTGTTCCAGGTGCTCCCCTTTTGCATTCATGTTTTTCAGCATTCATTTCTTTCCTTTGCCACCCCCTAACACTCCAATTTCCTGACTATGAAACTTTAGGCTTTATTTTAATGGGGAGTGAGATTATGAAGAATCACATGAATCTAGGAGCTGTGTGATCAAGGAAAAAGCAAACACGATACCACAAAAAACCCCCATGCTTGTCACATCAGCATTTTCTGCTGCTAGAGAAGTCCTAGAAAAGAATTAGACCAAGGCTAGAGATGGAGCCTGGGAAATGGTGTTTCCAAGATTTTTATTAGCATCATATACCAGATGCATCAAAATTAACCTTCTTAATGCCATTTTGTAGCATGCAAGTGCTGTTATTTCCATTTCACAGCTGGGGAGCTGGGACACAGACAGAATTAACAACTTGCCCAAAGTCACTCAGGCAATCCCAAAAGAGAGAGAGAGAAAAAAACCCAACAAATGTGTCAGAATCCTTGGTCAAAATCCTCATCAGTGGGTTGTTCCTTCTTGCAGGTGAAATGAGCTGGAGAAGAAGGTTAGTAGCACCGGCTTAGCCACCCCAGGCTGAATTAGGGCTCAGAGTAAGGAAGCAGGCAAATGTGTGGCTGTCTATCTGGAGGGTATTTGCACTAATAAAACTGCTGAGTCTGGAAAGTTGAGCATTTTCCCGTGTGATTGCTGCTGTTTCATTTTCTGGTCATGGTGGGAACAGCCTTTCTGGTTCTTAATGGAATTAGTAAAACATCCAAACATTTCATAACTTTAATGGCTGTAGAAGTGGGAGAAACTCCAGCTGGTAGGAGTAGAGATGGCTCCTGGTTTTCCAAGTCAGCTTGCCCTTTCTTTAGTGAGCTATTATATTTTATTTTAGTCATGTAATGTTTTCTCACTGTTTAAGTCTGGTTGGAGGAAAAGGGGAAAGCAGGTAAGTAGGGGTATAAAGTTATCATGTAAAGAAGCATCCCAGAAATTGGAAGAGATACATTAAATACACCTATAAAAATTATGTATCTACTACATCTGTGACTGTGCACACAGATTGGATGAGTATCCTATTTGTTTGGAACAGAGAAAATAAACATTTTAGGATTTTATAAAACTACATTTAATATGCTTTTTTTGAAGTCAGTAAATAAATAAATAATGAATTCCCTGGGCTAGCAAAAAATGGGAATTTGTAGTGACCAGACATTGAACAGGAATTTGGGAACACTGTGCTCTGGGTTAACTCCCATAATGAGTCATCTGCAGCCTCTTTGGTAAATCACACGGAGGACTGAAAGAAGATGCTCGAACTCACCTGTAAATGTTCCCCAGTATGTTACCCAGTGCATCCACTCCCATCTGCATGGCTCCTTCATCCTCTGTCTGCACATAGACAAAGCCTACACTTATGACTCACAAAATCCTACGTGAGGATGCTTTGATCCTGCCAGAGTCAACATTTGCAGGTACCCAGTGTGGGAGACCAGCAAGCCTGGTCTGAGGGACAACTTTCAGTGACCTTTTGGAGACCAGTGCAAACCATTCAGTTTTTCCATTAGTTTAGAACAGGAGTAACACTTTTCTCTCAAAAGCATCATGACACTTCTTTGGTAAATGTTTGCTTGTCCTTGGTGAATCTTGCTCTGCAAACAGCTCCATGGATCATTTTTAGGGTGTGGCAACGGGTGGCAGAAATGGACTCTGAGTATTTGTGCTGTGCCTTGGGAGCCTGTGATGAAAGGCGAGATGCAAGTGCAAAGTATTATTATTCTAATGATGTCCGACTCTCACTGAGCTGTGCCTTGTGGAAGTGTGTGAACTTTGGAGCATGCCCTGATGAATGTGAACCATGACAGCTCTCTGGAGATGCAGGGAATGCTGGCAACAGCTTAATCAATTATGACAGCAATGGTAAGATCTGTCCAGATTAGAGCACTTCAAAAACTACAAAGCCTCAGGCTGCTCTGTCTAGGTTTTTGCGAGAGTGGGACAATGAAGGAAGTGGATTGATTTGGGTCCTTTGAAATGTAGTAATACTAGCATCTGCTGGCTTAAATGCAAGCACAGCCAGATAGTGTTTTACCATCTAAAGATTCAGGATGGTACAGGAGGCAGTGCTGTGAATTTTACAGTTATGCTTGACTGCGAATGGGTTTCCCTGGGAGAAGGGTGGGTTCTCTCAAATGTGTTACTGTAAAATAAGACAGGAATGAAAGAAAACAAAAGGCAAACATCACACAGAAAAGATCTGTTGGGGAATGGCTGACTGCAAAAACATCAGATCAAAGGAGGATGTTTTCTGTTAGGAATCAAATTATCCTCTTCCTTTCCAAGTCAAATGGACCTATTTGAGGAACAGATAGGCAAGATAAAGCCTCTCAGACAGAGTGATTTTATCTCCCTCTCAAATGTGTGTGTATGTGTGAATCTCAAATAAACACAGCAGCAGAACACAAGAATTATGTGAGCATGACCAATTACTTGACTAGGTGTGTGTTTTCACAAGAGAAATGAGAAAATGAAACCAGGTGAGACTCAAAGTTTCCAAATCAGCAAAGAGGAATAAATACATTATTGTTGTAACAATATTTCCTAGATATTGTCCCCACAAGCAAGCCACAGACAAGATATTCAGCTGAGTGGAATATTCAGCTACGTGAATATTTCAGGTTATATGAAGATGATCAGCTCACTTGGAAGCCACTGGTCCTTTTAAAGGGTTTCACGGGTAGCAGCTCAGTGAGTTGCCCAGACGTTGCACAGAGCTGTCCTTTCACACTGGCAGGAGTGGCTGCATGCAGGTATGTGTCTCATGCCAGGGCTCTGCTGCACAAGAATGAGTCAAGCCACCACGGCCCCCTTGTCCCCAGCACCCACCCCTATTTTCTGTAACTGTTCCTGACAGCTACATCCCTTCCTGCTGCCAGAGCATGGCCTCATCTGGATCTCCGCAATAGGAAATCAGAATCGAGCGTGCAGGAATGATCCCGAGACACACAGTGTGTTGCCACTATTTGCCTCCTGGCCTGGCTGTGCCACTTACGTCTTCAGTGATGCATGGAAGCTTTTTTACACCGCAGTGACTCTGCTGGTGTCACCTGCAGCACTGCCCCATCCCTGCCTGACGTACCAGAGGTGGAGACAGGAGTCAAGCACACAGGTCTCATGTCTGGCATGTGAAGCCTGGCAGGTCTTACACAGTCCAGTGACAACAGCGAGAGCTGGAAGCAAACCTGCAGATGTACAATAAAGTGAGCAAACATGGCCGGGCTTGTTCAGGAAGCAATGCACTCTGACTCCCGAGGGAAGAGTGGCTTTGCCAAACACCTTGGCTTTGCCAAGCACCTCCACCTGCTGCCTCCATTCCAGGGTTAATGCCTTGTCTGAACCTAGAGGATCACAGCAGACCTGTGGCTCTGACAGCCCTGCATACATGGCAGGAGACATGCTAACTGCTACTGCACTGTGCTGGGGTGGCTGAAGCACAGGGTTAGAGGTGCAGTCCTGGCTCTAGATGCTGCTTTGGAGGTTGGTAGCAGGCCAGTTTACAGTTTTTCCTCCCAGTGTTAGGCAGGACTCTGGGGAGCAACCATTTGGGTTTGACTCTCACTGTGAAACCTTGGTGACATTACAACATTTCTGTTTCCTCCAGAAAATGCGGATCAATAACATTCACTCACTTAAGCAAAGCACCTTGAGGTCAGCCCATGTGGGGGAGTGAGGAGTGCCACACATTGCTGTGGGTTGGTGGCCCGCTGCCTATGCTGTGAAACCTAAAAAACCCAATGAACCATTGCCATCCTTCCTTCATATATTGTTTGAAATTACTTTCTGTGCTTGACCCGGCTTAGATAAGGCTGATTTTATTGCCAAACAGGTCCCCTAGTATGAACCCAAGCACCTAGAACAGTGTTTTTGTTTGGTAGGAGATCAGAGTACACCACCATAGACTCCGATCCATGTACAATAAAGGGACATAAGTCAAAGTGTTAGGCAGATGGCTGACTGTGAGTGCCTGACTTTGATGTTGCAGCTCTTTCTCTCTCTTTATTGCATAGAAAGGCACAGTCTGGCAGTACTAAATGCTAGGCAATGAATCACCTACTTAATGACTGTAATAGGCAGCCAGAACACAATCCACAGCCTTTTGGGGTCTGTCCAGCGTTTACTTGCCTGTCTGTAAGCACACATTTAGAAATAATAATTGACCCCTGATTCATAGGGTCAGTACTTTTACATACCTATGTTTTTATGATGAAAAGGAAAAAGTGTTTTCTTCATGGGATTTAATTTACAAAGAGGAGAGGATTGAACAATTGTTGGACTGGTATTATGGGAATAAGAAGGTTGTAATTCAAACAGGTGAATAATCCTGAAAGGGTTTTGACCTTTCTTTTACTTTTAAAAAATTTTCTTTTCCGACCTTGCTGTTTTAGAGCTGCATAGTCTCTTTAAGAAAGTGGATTTGTTGCCAGTGTGAGAAAGGTGTTTGTCATTACCCCAAGGCCAGCTACCACCTAGTTGAATAGTGTAACAGAGCAAATAGTTTTTCATTTCCACCATGAACAGAGACCTGTTCTGAGTACCCAAGTGCAGCCTCTTTTGCAAACTCTCCTCAGTAATTAATGAAGTGCAGAGACCACCACTGCACGTGTTTTAACACCATTCAGGATGGCTGGAGGTTATCTCCACAGGCATGTCTCCACAGGAAACCCAGGATGTCTTTCCTTACCATGTATTAAATCATGGCATCTTCTCTTTGCCCTATTATACCTGTTTACTTCCTAGCTTGGAATCTGGCATCATGACTTCCTCAAAGTTTCTTAAAGTAGCTTTTACCATCATTATCTGAGCTGCACTCTGTGTTCCCTGCCTACAACATGAAAAATTAGCAGTCACCAAGTCTTGCTCTTTCCTGCCACCTTCCACAGCCATCAGAGACATTACACAGGCTGATGCCTCTTCTTCATCTGTGTTCATGCACTCCTGGATGGGGCTGAAAATGAGTTAGAAGAATCTGTTTGCAACTCCCTTCTGGCCCTTGTGCCCAATCTCTCTTCCATTGATACCATGGAGTAGGGAAGGGAGCTGCATGACTTGGTTTCTTGACTTTGCTCTTGCCTCGTGAAGGCCACACTCACTGGACAAATGCTGAGCTGGGAGGGTGTTATTGTGTCCTTTATCCCTCTTGACTAGTTTCTATCACTCATTACATGCTCTGTCTCTCACAGCCATGATTACTGACTTTGTACCTGGCCCTGGAAGCTAGAAGGCTTTGGGAAGATAACTGGATTTCTCTGGGAAGGCAGGTTGTTGTGGGCTTGGGTTTATTAACTCTCATTGCAAAAATGACTGAGCCAAACTGCCCTTTGTGTTCACAAATCTGGTTGTAAAGATGTTGTAGCCTCCAGAAAAAGTAAGGACTCCCCATTCTCACCCAGCAGCATTGCCACATGCTTTCTACCTATTTTTTTTATCTCTAAATTTCCACCACTTCCAAAAAAGCAATAATTTCACAAAGAACAAGAGGACTGCAGGAGTATCAGTAAGTCCTAATGGGCATTTTGAAGCCCGTCTTGCCTGCATCAGCTTAAAAAAGATACCTATATCAGCATGAAATGATATCTATATCAATTCAAAAGGATTTGAAACACCAGGTCTGACCTCCCAGAGCTGCATCTGCAATGAAAATGGTGAACTGAGGAAGAAATTTGGACTAGTTCTGGAAAGTCTGTGAGGTGAAAGGTGGCCTTGGTCCCTCCACAGACAAAGTAATTGATTTTTTTTTCCCAGTGGCTTCTTTGGAAGGTACCTTTTTTTTTTTTTTTCATTAGAATGATTCATAGACTTTTAGATATTGAGCTTTCATGAACAAGAAAGTTGGTGGCTTTTTTCCAGACAGAGGTATGCTAAATTTTTCCACAAGAAACAAGTGATAAAGAGAGATGAAAAACCTGAGAATTTTTTGAGGGGAAATTTTACTCTGTAAGAAAAATAAATCTCTCTTTGCTGAAAAAAGGCCCACAGAAAGCAGAGAACAGCTGGACTGCAGGTTCCTAGGAAACAAAAAATACCTTTATTCTGCCAATGTCTGTTGGGGAATTCGGCATTTTTCACCAGGCTGAGATTTATGAAGGGCATTAGGGTTAGTAACCACCAAAGAGCACACAGTGGGACTAGCTTTAATGTACCTGCAGAGGCAAGGATTGAACTTTGCTTTTATGATTAATCTAAAAGACAGCACTTCTGGTGGTTCTGAACCTTTCTGACACGATTTAGCCACATTTGTTTAGATCTGACTCAGATGTGTGACTATCTGCCACGAAATCATTGGCACCTGTTTTGCAGCACAAACCATGACCTACAGCTTCTATTTATTTATTTATTTTTTATTTTTTTTTTTTTTTAATTGGGCAAGATCCAGACTTGGAACAGTTTGGCTTCCTGAAAACTGACAAGGTTGGAGCTTAAATCAATCTGGCTTGAGGGGACAAAACCTCAGAAACTCCTCTCAAAGACCAGTCTCTGAGAGAAAGAATCAGGGGTACACACTAGATTTATAGTTCTGCCTCTCTGTGCAAAGTAAGCTTAGAATGAGCACAGGTTCTGGAAAAGAATTGTTCTCAATGGTACAGAAATAACTCCATATATAGACAAGCACTGAGTAAGCTGTTTATCTTTCCTCAACAAGCCTGTTAATTACTGGTATTTTTCTGAGTCTGAGGTATGTTAATAGCATGAAGGGGAAACCCCTAATATGTGACGGATTTATGCTGTGATATTCTAGAGGGTGAGTGAAGTTTTACCGTTTGAGAGTGGGATGTTCACTCATGGAGATCCCAGCAGAGCTGGTTAATTTTTTTTCACCCATTTAAGTCACCACTGCAAAGGTTTTTCTGTGACAGGAGGAGGTAACTCACTCTGATCTCATGTTAATGTTTGACTACATCACAGTCTGAGTGACCTATTAATTGATCAGTTACAAACTGCTGAAATGACAGGTTCATATATGTGAGTGTAGAGAAAACAGGGAACCATATTCAGGTCAGGTCTTAAGGCTGTGCAAAGATCCACAGTGGTAGATTATCTGCAGACAATGTCTAGGGAAATTCTGTATGTTGCATGCTGTGATAATTATCAGTCTTAGAAAAATGTCTGAAATTCCTGGAACCATGGAGTTTTCTACTGCAATGTACAAAATTATGTGTTCTATAGCAGCTGTGCAGTTTGGTCTTGCTAAAGATGAATACACATTTCTAGCAACCCTTATCTAGATGGTTAATTCTTAGTTCATTAGAAGATGAATTGGAATTGTGAGGGAGACAAACTAGGTGAGAAGTTTAACTGTGCTGATGCCATAGAGTGAATCTTAATAATGTGTAACATCCTACAAACAAACAATACAATAAATTGATTTGCATATGGAAACATCAGACTAAATGATTATTCAAGCTAAATTGGTAGGATAACAGCCAAGTGAAAGACATAGAAATAGACCCTAAAATAGTATGTTAAGGTGAAATATCCAAAGATGTGAAAATGTAGTAAGAAACTATTAACTAATTCACTTAGAAGTGAAAGTAAGAGAGATCTTTAACAGTGTTGTCACCTGGCAGGAGCCAGATTCCAGGTGAGAAGGTGAGACAGTAAGGGTCTGCCACCTTCAGGGTGACAGATGATGGGGTAAATCTGGGAAGAATTTTTCACCTAAGGATAATAATTTGTAGTTCAGTAGAGAAAACACAACCACATTAGGATATGCATTTGAACTTGTGCCCCTCTGTATTTTTAGCCATGAACAGAACAGCAATTTTAGTGTACTGAGACTTGAGCAACAGTTTGGCAGCTTGGCCTTCCTGACAACAGCTTCATCTGTGGTGGAGATGATGGATAAATAACATGTCACTAAGCCAGGGTTGTTTTTTGGAAAGTCTCTACAAGGCTAGTGAGCAGGAAAGATTTTCCACATGGATCATCAAGGAACGTCTAGGAAACACTTCCAATGGATTGGTAGAAGATAGCTAAGAAGAATGAGCTTACGCTTTAGAGACTCACATTGGCTATACAGGGATTTGCTCTTTGATCAAGCAGGGTCTCCTAAACCAGCAAAGTAAAACTGGTTTTACACACAGATGGAGAGAAGCAAGAACTTGATTGAGGCATTTCAAAGGCAAAGGAAGTTCTATGCCTTGACAAGGTTGTGCGTTCTCTCCTTCACAGGGCCTATTGATACACACTCATCACAATTACTGTGATAAGTTGTTGTTCTGGAATAAAAAGTCTCTTCCATGTAAAGTGTTAGCACAGCTGTGCAAACAAAAACTTCATTTAAGAAAGGTAGGGGTGTGTGTGTGTGTGTGTGTGTGTGTGTATGTGTGTGTGTGTGAATATCCACCCATGTTGGAATGACTGGATGAGACAACCTGTGTATGAACAGAAAATAGTTACCCAGGCCTAGTCCTGGTGCCACTGAGGTTGGTGGGAGTTTTGCTAACGTGGGAGGACAGAACCAAGTTTTGTGATGGTTCTCTGGGGTGGGACAGACAAAGCACAGTGGACTGAGTGGTGTTCTGATAATGTGCCACAATGTTTTAATCAAGGGACTTGAATCGTTCTAGGAAAGAAGATGCCTAGTGAAGGGTGGAGTGCCTCAGATAAATGAGCAACTGAAAGTTGGGATGTTCATTCCCCCCTTATCTGAACTAGCCAGATCTCTTTGTTGTGCAAAATGGGGCTGAAAAGCTTTCTAGGATAAGCTTCCTTCTGACATTTGATATTCTCTGCTTCTGCTTCAGCTGCAGACACAAAATCAGCTTCACACCAGTGTCCATTTTTCTGCACTTTGGTTTGGTTCTTTTCTTCACCTCACTTTTTACCATGTGCCAGCTGCTACAGGACACAGTCAGCGGCTACAGCTGCTGTTGGAACCAAATCCCTTCACATCCCAGCACCTTCCCTTATAACTCCAAGTGGGGTTAATGGCTTGTAAGTCATAACAGAAAATTTAGGCAACATTGCTTTTGTGGGTGCAAGGAATTGCATCTAAACACAGAGAATTATTAAGGAATTGAAGCAGGATGAGTTCAGTTCTGTCCAGGAGCTGCTGCATCACTGTGACCCAACATTTCTGTGTACTCCAGGTTCCTAAAAGCATTTTCTTTCCACTAAACTTAGATGTGGCATTACTAGTAAGCAAGGTATGCAGTTCAACATTAGCTAATACAAATTTTTTAGGCTAATCTCAGTTTCATTCTGTGGCTATCAGGTGTAGAACTGATGTTTTGGTACAGGTTTTCTCTTGGTTTGCGTTTCCAGGATATTTAAGAAACAGGTCTGGATATGCAATCCTATTCTGAAGTTTTAAAGGTATGGCTTTTACATGTATAGATGGCTGATTTATGGGATGAAACAGTTCTTAGATGATTAAATGATATAATCTAAAGTGAGAAACAGAAGTCCAATGAAGACAGAAATAAAAATATTTTATTTCTGGAAGATGTCTGGATAAAATTTATTTGAAGAATAAATTTCCAACATTTGCAGAAGGGTCACTAGTGTCACTTTTTCACTGAAAAGTCAACTGAAATGTTTTGATCTTCAATGGCTGAAAGCTGAGCTTTTTTAGCAAGTGTACTGTTGACAAAATTCCTGTGCTAGGATGGAAACCTTTTGTCTGTTAGATTTTGCACTTTCTGATGAAGGGTCATGCTCTTCTGCAGAAGGCTGATTCCTTTTATAAAAGTAGGCTGTTTACCTGAAAATGTATTTTTGTTTTAAAAAGGTTTGGTGTGCCCCAGGTCAAGATCTGCTATAAGATCTCATCCTTCCTCATGTTTGACTCTTTGCAGCACCATGCTTTTCGGTTTCCAAAAGGAGCAAAAACTGCAGGGCCACTTTTTATGGCTGTTTGGAGAGGGGTTTACTTGGCTCTCTACACTATCAAATGACTCAAGGAATCACCATATGTCAGATTAGATCAGCTCAAAAATTACAGCCAGGAAACTGCTGATAGCTTTTTTGGAGTTCCATGAAAGTTTACATAATTGTCATTGCATGTCATTTGGTTTAGCAGCTGCAGGAAGATCCTGCTCTCCAATAAACAGAGATAATTGATTAATAAACTGTATCTGCAGCCACCAGAGTTTATTCTATGCATAGAGATCTGTGTACCCAGGTCTGGAGTTCTGCTCCTGAAGATACAATTTACACATTCATTTAGTATAAAGTCCATATCTGGTCTGAAAAATTGTGGTAAATCATTTAAAGACCCAAAACTGATTAGGCCACATGTACATGTTCATAGGATTAGCATTTCAGAGTGAGCCCAATTAAATTTGTGGCAAAATTTGGTTTGGTGTTTGTATGATGTAGGGGATGGGAAGGTTGCTGAGTTCAGTCCCTCTGCTCAATTCACAAATTTCCACAACTTCCTATGAAAAATCTCCCAGCTTTTCTAATGTTTTCAAAAACTTCATCTGATGGTTAGAGAACCCCTATTCTCCCTTAAGGGTATTCACAGGCAGCTAGCTTCTTTTATTAGCCAAGAACCATCCCATTGCTTGAGTAATTTTTCCATGGAGTTTATCAGTACGGGTTATTTAGATACAGCAAACACATTCTGTGTCAGCCTCTGTCCACCAAAGTTAAACAAAACTTGTACACCTTGTCTCCTCTCATTAAATGGGCTCTGCGTGTCTCTGGTCAGTTCAGCAGCTTCCTCTGTACCTATTTCCCTGTGAATTCAGCTTTCTTGCAAAGGGATGGCCAGAATCACACAGGATGGGTTTTTCCAGGGCTGTGCACTTTCCCATTGCCCTCATCCGGCAAACTCCTCTAAGCCCAGGTTGCTAACATGCCTGAGCTGTTTCCAAGAGCTAATTTTGGGGGTGGATGCATCCCAGAGGAAGGCAGCCCCACCAAGCAGGCTCTGAATCTTCCTCCCCAGGCAGGGCCTGGGATACTTCAGTGGATGTCTTCATTTTATGACTTTTTAGAACTGAGAGGCAAGATCTCGAAGGCCATGACCCTGGGAGAAAGGAGTGCTCTATCTCCTGCCCGTGACTGACCCAGGGTGGTGGTGTTTGCAAAAGCCAGTTTTTATGGGGCTTTTGTGACATGATGGAAGCCAGGCTGGGTGGGTGGAGGGTGCAGGTACAGTCCCAGATTGTTGTGAACCCAGTGAGGAGCAGGACCCTGAAATAAATCACCTGGGCTCCAGCAGAGTCGATGTGGATGTTTATACCAGCCAATGATCTGGCCCCTGGGCTTAAGGTAACTCTGCAGAAATAATATATCTTCCTTTTTCTTCTGGAATTTTAGTGGATTTTATGCAAATAGAAGAATGATAGTGTAACTTCAAATAAATATTTCCAACATTTTTTTCTCTTCTCCTCCCCGCCACTTTCTCCTTGCCTCAGCTCTTTGTATTGGACAGAAACAAGACAGTCACTGGTCTGTTTGGCTCCCTGTCTTGGTTTGCTGTGTCCAGGCTGGCTCCCACAATAGGGCTGGTGGTTGTACACCCATTACAGCCCACCAGTCCTTCCTTGCTGAAGCTGTGTGTCCTCTGCAATCCTCCACTCCCAGGTTTGGCTGACAATGCGTGAAGGTCAGGAAAATATGCTCTCAGTTCAGCCAGGCAATGTAACACGTCCCAGGCTTTTGAAGAAAGCCTTTTAGGTAGCACAAAAGAAAAGGCTGTGCAGTTATAATGAAACTTCCTGATATTCCCTTAATATCTCAACATCTTCTGAGTTTTCCAAAGGTATCAATAATAATTAAAAAAAAAATCTTCAAAACTATCTGCTTACAGCAGATTCAGTTTATTTAAGACATGCAACAAAACATTCATGAAGTGCATGGTTTAGATATATTCTATAAACCTGTGGGCGTACATATTAAATTCATAATCAAAATACAGTTTTCTTTCAAATGCATTTAAAAGAAACAAAGGAATTATTCAAAATCTCATTTAAAAATACACCTACAAGTATATAAATATGTATAATTAAAATGTATTTATATATGTATTCCTCACAGGAAGGATTCTGCACTGGCGGGGAAGGTAATTGATGCAAACTGTGCTCAGAAATCCCTTTTGATAAGATCCTGAATCACTGCAGAGTTAGACAAGACATACAGTTATTTAGTGTGTTGGGGTTGGGCCCATTCTTTTGCTTCCATATACTGCTAAGTTTTTCAGTTATGAAAGATGGTCATTAGTAAATGTCCATGAATAATTTTCCTTCAAGGAAACAGAAGAAAAATTGGTCAGAATAAAACAGTTTAACAACTGGAGTCGAATTTATGGGATTAAGCAGAAAGAATTTCCTTTAAATATTGCAACATTTCTTTCTAGGAGTTATCTATTGCAAACATTTTGACTTTTCGGTTGAATGTGGTGTTTCAGTTTAGAAATTAACTCTGAAAAGAACTCTGAAAGGGAGGAGATAATGCTGAAAAATATTTCAGTTTAAATAAAGTTTTTTGTGATTAATACAAAGTAGTTTTTTTCAGAGAGGTTTGGATTTTTTTTTATTTTTTGATTGATTGAAATGGGAAATATTGTAACTAATGCTCTGGAAAAGGTAAAAATTGCCCAAGTTTAATGACTAATACTTCATTGAGTAAAAATCTGGAAGATGAATCTTCAAAGTTTTCCTTAAGTTATTAGGCATAGTGTACTCTCATGTTACTCCCAAAGCAGTTTAGCAGATGTACAAAAATATTTTATCAGTTCATGTGAAAAATTCAAATTATGAGTGCAATAAGGCATAGATTTATTGTGTTTTACATGTCCATTAGTCTGTACCTTCAGAATACCCCTGGATATGTGTATGATAAGGATTAATCTGTGGGTGCATTTTATCATATTTTTGCATGGAGGAAATTTGTGCCCTAGTTTGGACGTAATTCACCCAAAAATTTACAGATGAAGGGATTGTTTATTTTATTTGGTTGTTTCACAATAGTTTCTGATTTTTTGCATGCTCCTGGAACAGTAGCCTTCCTTATTCCTTCAGGCTCCTCGTGGTGGGGTCCTATTCAACAAAAATTCAGGTGGTTTCATCTTTCCTAGTTGTTTCTGCTTTCTGATGGCTTGATGAAATATGCATAAAACCAAACCATTGCCTCAGTGTTTCGTCTCCCTGTGGACATGCTACGGATAAGCACCAAAACCCATCTCTTCACACTTTGTGGAGGGGTAACATAAGAAGAGATGAGCCATAAAATTGCACCCACTGCCCTGTAAGGAGCTGGCACTTGGTTGGCTTTGATGCTAGAGGGGCCCGGGTACCACCACACTGACTGTTCTTCCAGGGGAACGTGCCTGCACCGAGGTGTTGGTAACAGAGTCTGGCCTGTGTCTGAATGCACAGGGAACAGAGGACTCAAAGGTCATTTATTTGTGCATGCAAGGCCCCGCTGTTCTTTCCTTGTCCTGATGTGAACCTCTGATTACTGTGTCGCAGGCTTTGAAGCTGATTAACTTCTTCAGTCACCCCGTGCCCATGTACATGCAGGTATGTGTGTGGGGGCACTGTTCCTGCAGTCAGCCTGCCTCATGTGTTTGAGGACACGTAGGTTTGTGTGACAGCATCTCAGACTGGGATGGGGGGATATTGTGGTGCCCCTGCTCACAGCAGAGGGGTTGGAACTAGGTGGTCTTTAAGGTCCTTTTGACCCCAAACCATTCTATGATTCTATGATATTTAAAGAGCTACTGTAAGAAAACATCTTAGTTGATGCAGGGAAAGGAAAGGCCTTCTTATAAGCACATGAATATTCTTGCTTTGGGAGCTCTCTCATCTCCTAATTCTTCAGTGATGGGAGGAGAGGCAGGTCTTTCACCCAGGACAAGAGGAGAGGTTTCCTCTCTGCCCTGCTATGGGTGGCAGCCAGAGGTGGGGACAGGAACATCCCACACCCAGCCCCTTCCCCTGCCATCAATAACTCCATCCCATTAGGGCTGCCCCAGTCTCCCTTGTAGATCTAAGAACAACTGGGCTTTAGCTTACAGCCCTGTGGGAATATTGTCTCACTGTGCAATCCCCAGAGCAAGACAAAGGCAGGCAGTGTCTCTCAGGAAAGCCTGGCTCCCTGCCGTGCTCCTGCTCTGCCTACATGGGAAAGCTTCAGCCTGCTGTTAGTTAATGCTGCTTGCAAACTGCACAGGCTGAGCTGTGCCAGCTGCTGCCCCAGAGGAGCAGCACAAGCCTTCATTCCTCTTTCCACTCACCTTTCCTGTAAAGCTTTTGCTTTTGAGATCAGAAACTCAGTGACCTTGGCAGGGAGGGAAGTGGAAAATGGGTTTAGTTGGAAGATATTACTCAAAAACACTGTTCGGGGCTCAGATATCTTCCCCTGGGGATTACAGAGTGAGCAATGCTAAAATCAGTGTGTCAAGATGTCACCAAGCATGCACTGGAAGAAACTTTACACGGCACGATGAGAGTGCTGCCGTCGGGGCTCCAAGTATAGAGAAATGTTCCAATTTAATCAATGTCCCTTCCTTTATCCTACTGCCTGCTCCTTGTTCAGCAGGAAGCCTATTTCATTCCTTTTACTGCTGCTGTGCTCTTTACTGCTTCCCTCTCCATGAGCATCTATCACAGAGCCATTCCCATCCTCTGGCTCCGATAGCTAACAGGCACCTGTCACCAGACGGGGGCTCTGATGACGCTCCATCGATCACGCAGAAGGAAATGGTTATTGAGTGGGTGGCAATCATCCTTTTACCTCTCCCTGGAGCCAGAGTGCATCAGTGCTTCCCAGCATTAGGCAGAAGCCTCTTAGAAAGTATTTTTTGCACACACATTTCCTCACGTGTAAGGCTGTCATGCTTGTGCTGAGTCACAGGGCTCAAGGGACACAGTTTCAATTTCTTGCTAAGTTTCACTTTGAACTTAGGGCCAAAGGAAAGTAGGAAAGAGATGGTGCCCGTGGCCACATCTTCTGGCAGGTTCTGCTTTCCAAGTCAAACCTGCTATTGACATAAGGGGAAAGAGTCCTGCTGATGCTCAAGGTTTCTATCACCCCTTTCCACCTTTGCAAACACACATCTAAACTGAGGTAGAGTGCAGAGACACATTAGCCAGCATTACGGCCAGCATTACTAGAGGAAAGAAGCCCCACTGCAGATGTTCAGTGGGAAAGAAATAATTGGGATTAAATCCGACTTGATACTATATACTGGTATAATCCCAGCATTTGCTGGAAAAATTTGAATTTTCAGTCTGAAAGAAGAGAAAGACAGAGCATTAAGAAGAAACAGATCCTCTGGTTTCCTTACTGGAGTAGGGAGTAAACCACAGCCCGTATGTCCTGATCCTTAGCGGCATTTGGGTAACTGTTTTCTTTAATTCCCATTAGTGTTAGCAAATAATTGCACTGGAAGAGGTAGACTTCAGCCAACAGGACTCAGGCGGCCTCAAGAAGCTGCAGGGCTGGCAGGCACAAGGCATCTGATTCTGGGCTGCACACACATAGCACTTCACATCTGCCCACACATTCATTTCTGAATGATTTGTGGACATTTTTTAATGACCTTATGAATGTTCTAATTGGTTTTTAATCAAGCCCTGCCTTCATTTGATACTGTGTGGCATATGGGATGATGCACACCTCACTCTTTAAGGCCATAGACTTGCATCCACTGAAGTTTTTCTGCATCAGAACTCTGATTTCTAACTAGTGCTGGCAAACCAGATGAACAGTGAGGCCACAGTGCTCAGCAGCACCAACTCCTCATGGCTGGTCTGCTGCATAGGGGAGGTCCTGAAACAAAGTGTGACAGCTCACTTCAAAATGCCAGGTTAGAAACTGGTGGTTCGCATGCTGATTGATAATCAGCTGCAATGTCCCCGCTGTCTGGGCAGTGAGAACAGCTGGCTGTGTCACCTCTGCTGCTGGACAGCGTGGAGCCATTCCCACTTCTCAGTTGGAGCTCGAGGTCCTGCACCATAGCAGGACTTGATGGTCAACCTCATCCCATGGTCTAACTCTACAGAAATGGTCAGCTTCTATATCCATCATCTCTGCTGCATGTGACGGTTTATTTTGTCTCAGTTGTGTTTGTTTGCCCTTTTCCCACTGGCTTTGATTTGCGTTGTCTATTGGGCCAGCCAGCAAGTGTGTGGGTGCTGCTTTTGGATTTAGTACTGCTACTAGCAAGAGCATGGCAATGACTCAAAATGAGTGCTTTGTTTCATGAAGCTCCCCATTTTCTGTTCACAAATGGTTCATAAACAGAGTGCAAAATTCCCTGATGTGGCCATTAGCAAAAATAATTTGCAGATTTCTTTTGGACAGTAACTCTTGATCTGCAAGGGATCATTCAAATTATCATTCGTGTTACTATTGCAGACGTGATGTGTGCAGTAACGTGTGTAACTTACCAACATATGTAACTAACTTAATGACTCAAAGCATTTGAATTCCAACCAAGTACTATAGCTGATTCCAGGATAATCTATTGGAGCAGTGTTGGTCATCTGAATGGTTGCTTGGTCTGAAGAAAGGAACTGTGGCAGAGAAAAGTATCCTTAGGTAGTCCGTACTTGGCGTAGATACCTGTGGTTCTTGTTGGAAGTGATGTCCTGCTCCATATTTCTAGAATAGAGACACTAGTAGGTCACCCTAAACACAACACAGATAAAAAAATCCTTAATATGTTCTTTCAGGAATCAGGTGAACAAAAGAATTTTAGTCCCTCAGTAAGAGGAGGGGAATGTCTGTATCAGCCAAGCTGGTGTTTGTGGCCAGGGGCCACAGCAGTTTACCTGACTTATCAGACTAAAGTCTACATCACTTCTGAAAATTTTCTCCCCTCTCCCTGAGTTCCTGTGGGAACATAGCTGGAATTTATGGAGTTTTGTGCATCCACCCACACCTATAGATAAGCATGCTTTAAATTACTGCAAAATAGTTGTTACAAGTGATGGCAAGATATCAGGATTCCTGATTTCCTCAATTTGCAAATTCTAGCAATTGTTTCTTCCTATAACAAGGAATAAGTAGGATCACAAAGGTATTCTGTATCAAAAGGCTTTTCATTCTGCCTTGGCTTTTAGACAGCTTCCGATCCAGATCTACTATAGATATCTCCTTTTGGCTACTATTGGAAGCTCCCTGCAGCGTGCAATAAACATTCACTTCATATCACACATCTCTCCCTGACAAGCAAATCCCTTGCATATCAATGTGGCCCTGTGAAGAGATTTTGCTTTTTTACATTCCTTCCACTCCCAGCTGTTAATTTGCACTGACTAGATAGCAGGGGGTCCCACTCTGCCCCAGAGACATGCTTGCGACTTTCACCGACTTTAATAGGATTTGCATGAACATACACGGAGTCAGTCCCTCGGCAGAATTCAGACGAGCTGGCTCGAAATTTCAAAGTCATCAACGGTTTTAAACAGCCAGTGTTTCTTACCTTTAATGGGAAGGAAGTGTTCAAAGCTCAGGTAATCGTTAAAAACCATGGAGTTCATAATAACGAACTTTAGGTTCGTTAATAAGGTTTAGTCTTACTGTCTCTTCTGTAAAGCAAACCTACTGTATTGTCTGCATTCACCCTCATCAAGACAAAAAATTAAATGAAGGTAGAAATTGGTCTTTCACTTATAGAGATTTTATTTGAAGTGAACTGCAGAATGTTCATAGGTTTGGTTACTACAAGTGTGAATTACTTCTACAAATATTTTGACAGACCTGCAGAGGACCAAAAACACCTTTTCCTGCCACCATTGTTTGTAGAAAATGATTTATGTGTGCTACTGATAACTCCTATTTCAGATTAAAACTGAACTACTTTAGATTAAAAGTGTAGGAGAATACTAAACTGTGCAGGAAACATGTAAGGATATTATGTATATGTATGGCATTCTGTGTCTGATTTCCTTTATCCATTTGAGGCATAATCAGCAGTTATTAAAGTTATTTTAATACACAGTGGAACTGACAAAGGCATCTAAACAGTTGGATATTCAATTCCCACAACTTTCAGAGAATATATGTGCCAAGAATACACTCAAGGAATGGGCTGGGATTTGAGAGTATTTTAGGCCCCAATTCATTCCAGAAAGAGGAAAGCACTTACATGTTTTTTAAAAGTCCATTTTTCAAAGATAGCATTTGATATCTCTGGTGCCTCAGTTCTGGTTTGTCTGTCCCCCTAGAACAGCATGGTGCTTCTGATGGAGCTGATACACACAGGCAGTGCAAAAGAACATGATTAGCTGTTTGTTTTTTAAATATTAACCAAGTCTTCACTGTTCCAATTAAAATTTATCAAATTAAGCAAATTGCTTGGGGATTGGAAAGAAAAAAAACCAACCTTCACTTAATTATTTAGCCAGTATTTACTGGGTATGAGTGTATTATTAACACAGCAAAGGAGGCTATTAATTATTATTCACAGCATTTCTAATAAAAAAAGATGGCATCTGCTATTTCTGTAAAAGAAATATTGTCACTAATAATCCATTCTAAATTGTAAATGCAATATAATAAACTGGATGTGTCATTTCTCTGTTCTGTACTGACGTGCAATATGAGGGAGTTGAGCTTTTTTCGGGGCTGTGTCAAAAGGCTTTTGTTGGTGACCTTTAATCAGCTAGTATCCAATTATGCAGAAGTCTAATGGCATATTTGTGTATCTGAAATGTATTTTCCACCAGCCAACTGTGCTTTAGTATCATCTTCTTTTTACTAATTTTATGATAAGAGAGGCAGCAAAACTAGAATGAAAAAATCAAACAGGATGCTATTTTCTTTGCAATGTGAAAAAAAATTTAATGTGCCATTTATTGCGTACTTTACATGTACAATCTATTTATTGAGGCAGAGGAAGTGAGAGGAAAGATATTCTGAGGTAAAGACTCTTGAACTGGTGTTGTTAAGGTCAGCCTTCAATTTTCTGCTTGATTTTAGATGCCCCCTGTGAACTTTGGTTAATCATCCGTGACCTGTGTCCCTGAAATCCACAGTGTGTCATGGAAAGAAAAGATGGATAAAAGGAACATTTTGAAACCTTTTAGGCCATATGTCTATTCTGTGTTAGGATCACCTCTACCTAAACTACTTCTGGCAAATGTTTGTCAAATTAATTTTTTAATGTTGGATTTCTTGCTACAATTAAAATCCATGTTTCCTCCTAGCCTAAGCATTTAAGAAGAGCTTATTCCTTTTCCCCTCAAGCAATTCAAGAATGTTTTCATGTGTCCCCTCAGCCTTGCCCTGTTCCAAGGGAATCCCAGTTTTTTCCTCCTGGGTCACATTTTTCTCTGCATTGCATTCTTGCTGCCTGGTCAGTCCTTCCTGAAGCTGGATGCAGCCCTGCAGGGCTGAGCAGAGCAGGAGGATGTTTCAGAGGACTTACAGGTGACATTTTTACTTGTAAAATCAGTGTCATATTTGTCTTTTCAAAAACAATGCAACATTGTTGATTTATGTTCAGTTTGTGATTACCAAATCACTTTCTTTGTCTCTACAACAGTTCTTTGTCCTGTGTTTGAACCAATTGTTATTCTCACCTACGTGAATACATTTCATTTGTTCCTGTTGAATTGGGCCTCATATTTCCACACCACAAAATTTGCCACAATTTTTCTGATTCCTGTTCTATCATTCAGTGTGTTTACAGACTGTCTGCCTGAGCTTGATTTTATCTGTAAATGTAATAAACACATTATTATCTCTTCTTCTTAATCATTCATAAAAATACTGAACCAGACACAGAACAGAACTCTGTGATTTCCACCTGGTACAATCCTACCATTTTGACACCAAATCATCGATAAATTACTCTTCAAATTCAGATTTCCAGCTATCTTAGTATGTCTTTTCTCTGTAGTTTAATCTTGACCAGGTTTTTTAGCTTACTTCTGAGAATATTATGTGAGACTGTGTCAAAAGCCTCACTAAAGTCAAAGACGCATGACATTTTCTTATCCTCCTCTACCCACGAGGCTTGTTACTCTGTTGTAGAGTGGAATTAGATTGGTTTGACATGATTTCTTCTTGACACATACATGTTGGCTGCTACTTCTCTCCTTGTTGCTACCTAGGTACTTAGAAGTAGTTGGATTATTTGTTCCGGTGCTTTTCCAGGAAGCAAGTTAGACTGTCAGTCTGGTAATTCCCTGTCTCCTCCTTTATTCCTTCATACAGATAGGTGGTCTGCTGGCTCTTCTTCAGTTTTCTGACCCTACAGATCTTGTATGAGTTCTCTAAGAGATTTGCTAATGCCTGTGAGATTGTTTCTGCCTGTTCTTTAAGTTCTTTATGTATCTTGGGATAAATGTCCTAAAGTCTCACTGAACTGGCAACTGGAACCCTAAGTATTCTTTAATCTGATCTTCCCCTGTTGCAACCCGAGTTGTTGCCCCTTGGTTTTATCAACTGTCTAGTCATAGTTAACCTTTCCAGTGAGGGCTGAAATAGAAAAGGTGCCAAACATTTAACTTTTCTGGGACTCATCTGGCAGGAATTTGTTCTCTCCTTTGAGCAGTGAACCACTGTTTTCCCTCAGAGTTCTTTTTACTGCAAATGTGCTTACAGAAAGCTTTTTGCTTCCTTCGCAGATTTCCTCTCTTTTTGTACCTTTGCCTTTCTGAATTTTTCCCCACATATTTATGTCATTCATTCACACTTGTCTTTAGTATTTCAATGTAGTTTTCACTTCCTGTACATTTTATTTAGCTCCAGGTCATTGAAGAGCTCATGGTTTAGCCAAATTGTTTTCTGATTACACTTCCTATCCTTCCTTCATGTTGGCATGGCTTCTGATTGTGCTCTCACTGTCATTTCTTTAAAGAATTGCCAACTCTTCTGGACTCTTTTGTCACTTCAACTTGTTTCCGAGGAGATCTCACCCACCAATTTACAGTGTTTATTGAAGTCTGCCCTCTTGAAATACATTGCTTTTAGTTTTCTTTTTCCCTCCTTCCTTTGCTAAAGATAGTGAATTAATTTCATGGCAATTATAACTCAAGTTTCCTGATCCATAAATTTGGATAATGTGTTTGTCTCTATAGATTATAAACATTCTGGGGAAGAAAAGAATTATTTTTTTCTATTTTTTAAACTTTTTTTTCAAAATGCAACACAAGGCAAGAGTTTTCCAGTACCAGCTGATTCCTTTAGCTTTATCTCTGAGAGATAGCTTTGATAGCTCTCTGCTCTGACATCCTGCTGTAGTAACTCAGCATCTCCTCTGTTGTCAGCTTCCTAATTGTCTGCTGTTAATCAGGTTGAAGAGCACAGACAGTTGTACTGGCAATTACATCAAATAACAATATAAGTGCTGGTACTAACAGAAGAAATAGCCATATTGAAATATTTTATATATATTGTGGGTCTGATGCCCTATTAGAAAAAGATACAAGTGCACAGAGGTGTATGTGTGTATTTCTCCTGAATTTGTTCTCTGGATATGATGTGAATGAATGTGGCCTTGCAGGTCAGAAAATAGCTTTGGTACAGTCCAGTCGGCTCCTCAGTGTGAACATCCGGGGGAAAATGTGGAGCCTACACATACTCCAGAGACCAGACACAGCATCATATTCTGCTGTTCAGGGAAGGGGTAACGTTGTATACAGGAATGTAAAGAATTTCCAGACAGAGATATCTGATTGAAAACCTTCAATTAACTTAAACTGTAAGAGCAATAAATGTAGGTCACTTGGTCATTTGCTCTGCATTCATCTATGGATTGTCTGGGTGTGGAGAAGACTAAAGAATTATCCACAACATCGTTGTTTTACAGTCTTCCTGTGCAAGGCTCCTCCCTTGCATTACAATATACTGCACAGGGATGGAAAAAGTAGCAGGAGTGGTTAGTGGTCAACTCTGGTCACTCATATCATGTCTGAGTAGCTGTGCAGTGAGAAAATGGGCTTATGATGCTGGCCAGAGAAAATGGTCAATCAGACCTGCAATCCTCCACTCATTTACCCATTTGAGTGCTGTTGGCACCATATCATGAATGGCAGCTGCTGAATCCAGCCACATGTGACACATTTGCAGCTAACTAGAGTTTGCTAGATATTATCTGACAAATTAGGCTTCTACTGGGAAATGTCTTAATATCCATTTATTAGGGAAAGCGCCTCAGGTTCATGATAATATTTCGGGAATTAAAGAAAGGCAAGTGGGAGATATGGGCTGAAGATATGATCTTGCCCTGAAAAATCGTTAGTTCAGTACATATTCTTTAGGGGTCTAGGTGGTTGGGATTCAGATTTCAAATCCTAGCTACTCTGAATTTGGTCTTTCTGCCTTTTTACTTAAAATTGTTTCCCTTTGTGTCCCTATATATTAGATTAAGGATTTTAACTAAGGTTTTCCTTACTTATGGTTGTACTAGAGCCCCTGGATTATACAGACAATCCACTACTAAGACATGTTATTTAGTTTTCTCCTCTGTGCCTGCTGTTTATATCACCTCTGTGCTGGAGAATCCCATGGTTCCATGAGAGGAGATCAACACAAAGCTAGAAACCCATTTTAATTATTGCAATTGTATTATTGCAATTATTAAATGAATGAATCCTTACACTTTCAACAAAGATTGAACCCAGCTCATCCAAAAGTGTTTTATAGTGAGCAAAAATGGTGTGAAAAATTTTGTTTCCTCTCATGTCTGAGGGTGGTTCCTTGGGATTTATATATAGTATTCTTAAAAGGTCTTTATTTCATCTGAAGTAAAATTTGGAGAGAGAAAAAGATAAGGAATTAAAATCACTAATATTTTTGCAGAAAATTAATTCCCGCCATGATCTACAAGAAACATCTTGAGAAATTCACAAAGGAATTTACACTCGTAAACAGAGGAAAATGAAAACAAACCCAGTTTTATCATCTGAATGCAGTACTGCCTCAGATGCCAGGATTAGGAGATTTCTATTTCAGAAACTGCAGGAACATTAGTCTGTGGATTATAGCTAAAATACTTTGTGGAATAGTGAGCCAGACACAATGTGTATGAATAGCTTTTCACTGCCTTGCTCCAAAGTCTTGAGTATTACAAAAGCCACAATGTGACTCCAATACAAATGTTTCTATTTAGCAATTGCTACTGAGGGATCGTAAGAAAAAACTCTGCTGTGCTCCCGGCAGTGTCTGACTCAAGTTTATGATGTCATTCATTTGTTAAATGCAATCTTAGGTATTCTGTGCAACCATTGCGTGTCAGAAAGTGAAGTGCGCACTTCTCTTGGCAGCATCAAAAATGCATTTTCCCTCTGTAATTCCTATAAGCAATGGAGCATCAACATAAAGAGTTGGATTTGCCAACGTTGATTCTCAGAATAAATCTTAAACATGTAAATGTTACTCATGTCTCATATCTATTCTTATTCTATCATCTGGATGAGCTAAGTCATGCACGTTCTGAAACCACGCACTATTGAGGCTTCTGATATTTTATAGATGTATCACTGATGACTGATGATTTTCACCTTGTAGAGGATTTTGAAATTTAGGCAAGGTAGCAGCAGTTGTCTTGCGCAACTGTGAAGATGAAAGTGTTTGCCATTACATGCTGCAAAGTGGAACAGATTCTGATATTTGAGTATTGGGAATTGAGATGAGAAAACAGCAGAGATATGTCTGAGGTGGTGAGCTCTGGATACCTTTTGATTTGGAGAACAAAATAAAATCAGCATTGTCTCCAGCAGTAAATCCTATACAAATTCCAAATGTATTGAGATGGGTTCAAAAAATCCAAATTAATTTCTTTAGGTTTTGGCTTATTAAAAATATATAATATCAATTATGACATTAAAAAATGTTGTTTTCAAGTATCATAAAGCTTGTTTTATTAAAAACTTTTTCCTGTTCTGCAAACTAAACATCAAAATTTGATGAGATTTTCTGCAGTATTTCAGTTGTCCTGGAGCTAAATTTTCCGGCAAAGGTGAAGCTTAAAATTGATGTAATTCCACATGTATAAATACTGACTGTTAGAGGAATGTATGTGCAACCTGATCCCTGAAGTTGCTGCCCTATTTTTTTAACGTTTTAAAATAGTTTTAGAATAAGTTTCCTAATATTTTGCAGTTCAAAAGAGCAACCAAAAATGCATAAGACGACAGAATCATGTAAACTACATGATTTTATCCTGGCCACTGTATTCCTTTTTTATGCAATCCTCTGCAGTAGCTGGAAATTTATGTTGCTAGCATGTAGATGAAAACAAGCAGATATGTAGTAAACTATTTTTGTGAGGATGATTTAAAGCGTTTCTGAAATGTCTCTGTTGCTGCTCCAGATCACTTTCTACACTTGCAATGAAAATGCTGAAGGGACTTTGAAGCTTCCTATAGCTGCTTTCATAACTTCAGTTTTTTGACCAAGTCTCCTCTGACTTGACACTCTGAGTTTCATACAGCTGGTTATTTATTTATTTATTTTTAAAGCAGGTAAAAATAAATTGTTACTGCTTTTTTACTACACAATTTTTTAAATGTATTTTTCCACTGAAAACTTCAAATCCTCAGAGGACATCCCAGATAGCCATGCATACATTACCTCTTTTCCCTCTTGTGAAGCTGATATCACCTCAACCACTCTGAGGATCTGAGGGAAACCTCTGCCTCGTTTAACTACAGCTGTCCCAACATGCAGGTGTATTATATCATTATATTATTAGCTCCACAGGAACCACCAAGAGGTCATAAATCTGCTGCATGAATATCAAATGGGCTTCAGCTGAAACTTATGTTTATGCAGAATAAATGACTTGTATTTACAGATGCTCTCATACAATTACAAGTGTCAGGCTGGTGAAATGTGGCCAATGTTGGGAGTCTTGGTGACGTAACCAAGATGAGGTCAGTAAAAATGCATGCAGTTTATATGCAACCAGAGGCCTCCTACACAAGTGCAAACAGGCGGGAGTTATTTTTATTATCGTTTTGATCAGCTTTTGATGGAGTAAACATGCTAGATTTTAAATAACTTTATGATCTATGTGCCATGAGCTTGACTGTGATTATTGCTAGTCATTTTGGTGGAACATCTACGTAAATTAAATAAGTAAATACTCTGGGGCAGGATTTTTTGATGTGGTTGTGCATTTTGAGAACACAGGCATCTACAGCTGAACAGCTCACCTCAGTCTCTCTTTGTATCTAGAGGAGAGTCAGAGTCAGCCAGTGGAGTACTGCATTTGTTTTAGCCAAAAGATGACATTTCCATTCAGTATGAAGTATTTCTCCCCAACACTATTGGCTCTGCTGGTCTGGTTTCCACTGGCTACAAGAGGCGCCCAGACAGCTGCCTCAGATACAGATGTTTACACTATGGGGACCTTGGGAGCAATACCCCAGGCCTTGGATGGCTGGATCTAATTTAAGGCCAATTTTATTTGTTGTGCAGGACTTAAGCCAGCTCACTGTGAGTTTAAGTAGCTGTGGATGAATTTGGCTACTCACTGTGAGTCTTAAGGTTTGAAAACAAAAGTATTTCAAGTGAGCAGAGGGAGCCAGGGGTAAGAGAGTGAATTGTATTCAATGAAGAGTGGTCATAGGGTCCATTTCATTGACTCAAGCAGGGACAATGTCTGGTTTTGGTGCTGATAGTAGGCCAGCATGTCATACAGATGTGCATGTATGGATTGATGACCCTCATTTTGCTCTTTTGAAGAAATTGACCTTCACTTCAATGGCTACAGAAAACCAGGAATGACTACTGATACTACCTGATCTCTTGCTACTGATGACATCCCCAAGGTTTTTTTTGTCAAAAGTAGCAATTATGATGGAAACTGCTTTTGTGGTTTGGGTTCTGAGATGCTGAATTGCTTCGATAGATACTTGGTTGTTATGCTCACTTGAAACCATGGCAGAGAGAGAGAATTCTATTTAAAGAGCAGAGTCAGCTCCAGATTCTCTTCTTTTTGTGTACTAATCAGTGCCAAACCACAGAGCAGTGTGTGAGTTTGAGACTGTTCCTTGCCTAACGACCTTCCTAACCAAAAGTGAAGGAAAAAAGTTGAATATATGCTTGGTGTGAAAGATGTAGAGGATTTTGGTGGTTTTCCTATGGATCTGTAACACAGGTATGTTTTTGTGGTGTATGTCAGTGAGTTAAGCAACTTGTGTAAGAGGCCTAGGCTAAACAAAGAGTGAGGAACCTGCTTATTAATCAGTTCTTGTTGTGAAAGCAATAGGGGAGAGGAAAGGAAAATTAGACATGAATAAATGTAATTTCAGCACTGGGTTCAGAGTGCTAACCACCTGGGTTATGGAGGCAGACTCATATCAGGTTGACCAGGGAAGGTACTCTTGAATGTGATAGAAGCAAGGCCTGACTGCTTGTCTTGGAGACTGGTGAGATGCAAGGGTTGATGCACATTATTTCTTACAAACTGTTGACCTTACACTGGTACAGCATGGGTCAGCTATACCAAACTTTAGTTCAATGCTGAGTTCTCCTTTCTTTCAGAACATGAGTGTGTGTTTCCATCTGGTTTCACTCAGCTGCTTCTCTCTATACTGAAATGCATGGAAGATTCTAGGCAGGAGATGTGAGCCTGGTTCTGCCACCTCTGCCTGCCCTGCAAGGTGGTTGGGTCAGCTTGCCCGAGAGTTACATTACACTGGGCTTATCACAGTAGAGTGGCAGAGGGATTGTTAAGGGTTGCATCTCTTCTCTCTGATCAGCTCCTGAGTAGATCTTATTGACGTTATAGACTAAGCCAAGGTGAGCTGTCAGGGTTGCCATATTTATTACCATAAGGTGGATACTACTTTCGTGCAGGGAAGCATCTGTGTACCACTTTAGACTAAGCTGATATTGGTTCAGTTACTTGGTCTGAGCTCCTGTCACTCAAAAAGATTTTCCCTAAGCACAGATGAAGCTGTAATTGATTCCCCATGCCCCTCTCTAAAGAAGCTGCCCTGGTTTTGGATATGACCCTCAAGCAGTCTCAAACAACTACCTAGACTGTTTAACCCAAACAAGACCCATCAGATGGGCACAGTGTTCAGCAACCTACTGTGCATTTGAAACTGAAATCTCGGAGTGAAAGGCTTTGTCCGAGCAACATCCAGTCATTCACTGTTGTTCACACTCACACCAAGGATGAGATGGCAGTTTATCCATCTGAGAAACAAGCCCTGTGCTTCTCTTCACTCTTCTGGATTTTTTCTCCTTGTTTTCATAGTTTCCTTGCTTAGAATAATGAACTGAAGTAGGTTTCTCAGTGTATGGTTTATCTGGTTATTAATGATGTGGAGCACTTCAGGACCCTTAGGACTTCTGTGTTGTTGCTTTAATAAGCATATTTCAAGATGTGCCACTGGCACACTTTCTATGCTTTTATGGTACAATGGTCTTAAAGTAGCATGGTGCCTTTTATTTATTAGCCAGCCCATTAATCACACAGGTATCAGTTGGCTTCAGGGAAATTTTTAATTAGCGATATTTAAGGTTGAGAGAAAGTGCTTCTGTGACAGACAATGAGAGCAAGCAGAAGCAGGAGGCAGGCTATCTTTGTGACTCTGTGATTAATACAGGATATAAATAAAATATTCAGGAAAGGAAATTGAAGTTATAGCCAAATCCAAATGTTGAACCTCCTTTAAACCTCAAATATAAATTCCTTGGAGATTCATTCTTTGTATTCATTAGTGGAGAGTGAATCTGATGAACATGAGAGAAAAGGGAATTTGTTCCCTAATGTAATAATTTAGCAATATTTAAAAATGTTTTTACTAAATCTTCTTGAACCACAATTTAATGACATTTTAAAAACCTGTATCCTTATTTGAAATGGCTCACAAGTCACTGAAAGAGGTACAAAGGAGATATTAGGGGTGGAACTTGGGACATCCCTGACAGCACACTGACATGTATGAGACACAAAGGAAAGATTGTGTGAATGGCAACCACATCCTTCTGGCAGTTTTGGTTTGGTGATTGCCAACACTTAAAGCCTGCATTGTCACATGAAAAATGAATGGTACTGGCTGTGCAAACATCTCCCTTGTTAGATAATTAATCAGGTGTACTTTGTTTTGATATAGCACCTCTCTGGCATGCTCACAGGCATTTCTTGAAATCGCCCTGTAAAATGGATTGTTAAATAAGGCAAAAAAAAGAGCCAAACAAACCCTGTCGGAAATATTGCATGTGTCTCTGTCTGCACAACTGGCAAAATGGAACATTAAATTCTTCTACTTGCACAAAGCAAATTTTTCAGTCTTGGCTGCCCACATTTAACAATTTAAATGTGGAGGGAAATCAAATTTTCTAAGTTGTTGAGCTCCTTCAGCTCCATTTGTCTGTTCTCCTTACCCTTCTTTTATGCAGCATCTGTTTGCCCTAAACACAGAGCACAGAAAAGTCCTTTGGCTACAAACTTCATACATCTTTGGTCTGGGTCCCTGCTCTGGAAAGGAAAGCTGAAAATTGATGCCTTATTACTTGAACTTGTTGGAAAGGAAGGAACATGAGTAGTGCTGTTGATAACGTGAGTCTTACTGACTAGAGGCAGAAAAAGATCAGGAGTCTCCAAGGCTGCCATGAGCAGGTATGTGACAAGGGGAAGCAACAGCCCAAAAAGTACCATCAGGGTCCTGCCTACAATGGTGCTGGGACCAAGAAAAAGAGTTGTCTCACATCCCTTTTCTGCTGGCTTGTGGGGGAACAGGGAAAGCTACTGGTTACACTGTGTTACACAGTGGTGGTCTTGTTGGGAAAATGTGGTCCATACACTTGTCAGCTTTCTCAGCTTTGAGAGAACCTGTATAAGATTTCTGTATGAGAAAAAAAATCTGTGATTTTTGTGTTCTCATCAGGAGACATCTAGGCAGGTGCAGGGAGCTCATAGAGGCTTACAAATCACTTAAACCCCTTCAAATATAGGCCAAATATTTTGCGTGCACAGAATCACACAAAGGCAACCCAGGGCTCTGGGTAAGTCCATAGCTGGCTCCTTCTTGTTCAAGCCCAAATGCTTCTTATGTGCTCTACTTTGCCTTGTGTGAAAGTGGGTCTAATCACCTTCCCTTAGCCACTGAGACTATTTTTTCCATTCTACTTTGTCTTCAGAGGTAAGGGCTTCCTTTAGCAACAAAAGATTTCAGCCTTTACCTTCTGTGTGCACACACATAGAAACACAAACTGCTTTTGTATTATTGTTGCTCACAAGATCGACAGGTTGCAGAATTAAAAGCAGATGTTCATACCTCCCAGGAGCGTAATTTTAGATGCCTCCTGATCTTTGCAGGCATAATTTTTTCAATTACAACTTCATTAATTTTCTTTGTGACTATAATGGCTACAAATATGATGATGGAGAGGTTTTCGTTAGGCAAAAAAAAAATAAAGGTTGAGATTCTGAATTAATTGCTTGACACCACGAGTTGGGTTTGATGTGCTCTGGCTTTAGTCCAATTGCCTTTGAATAGGATGAGCATGGGGTGTACTGTTGTCCAAGAGCACAGACCTTCTATATGACCAAAAAATACAGGTAATACTGCATTTTCCCAAAACCTTGTGGACTATTTTTAATTGTCTTAGTGCTCTTGGAGAAATAAGATTAGGATGTGGATATCCTATTTCAAATCTCTTTGCTGATGCCATGGAATAAGCTGTTAAATTTGGTAAGAAGACCATCTGAAATGCCATGTCTATCACTGTAGAGTTCTAATTAACTGTAAGGTTTATTAGCTTAAGTTGCCTTACAATTTGAATAAGGGCAAAGCTATTCATAGGGCTATATGCAACCTATGCCTTCAGTAGCTTTAAAAATGAGTTTTCCAGCCAAACCAGAAGAAAAATCCATCACTCTTCCTTGTGCAACTTAAGCTTTACCCATTCTTATTATTAAATTATTGTTACCAAGAATTTAAATTAGGGATTTTTCATCATTCACAAAGTAGACATTTGGGAAGAATTTACCATTGGAAGAGAAGTAAGACCCAAGCCAGTATCCCAGGGATGAATGAGAGCATTTGTAAATTGCTGATAGGTCTTTTTTCCCCCCTTAAATAACAGTCCCCTTCCTTCACCCTCTCTGAAGTCCAGATTATGTGAAATTCAGAATTCACCTTCTCTTCCATTGTAACAAATACGTCACACTGAAACATATTTCCCCTGCTCTAATTTTTCACAGGCCATTTGGCAATCCATCTTTCCAGACCATGCTGTGCAGGTGTATGATTGTATTTGAAATTCCTGCACCCATTAATCACTGCTCTGTGACTGCTTTACTCCGTACTCGCTATGCTCCCTTCCTCAGTTCTGGTCTGCCAGTGCTCTGTAAACTGTTTACTTTTCTGGTGCAGCATTCACTCAGCATTTTGGCAAGCTCCAACAAATGTTCCCAATTGTTCCCAACTGACTGTTGGCCAACAAATGCAATAGACTTTTCTTACATGGAATTTGATGCCTACATATGTTTTCCCTTGTTCGCTGTTTCAGGCAGCTCTTTTAATGCTGTTATCACCTGGTCTCACCTTGCCTCTGTTGTGACTGTAGAATGGAAACAACTGTCACACAGGCCTGAACATGGTTTCCAGCTCCTGCCTCTTTGGTTTTTTTTTTTTTTTTTGTTTCCTACCATATATCTTTTGGTTCTCAGGAGGCTCATTTAACTCTTGTACTGCTTTCAATCAGACAGAAGACAAGGTTGCTCTCATGGAACAATGGGGAAAAAAAAAGAAGTGCCAATCAGAGATGCAAAAACCAGCAAAAAAAATTAGAATTTCCACCACATTTTTTTTAAAAACAATGACATAGAACTGATGCTTTAAATATTTTCACTACAATAGGCACACAGCCTATTGTAGTGCTACAAATACTCTGAATAGGAATATCTGGAAATATCTAGCTATCTAGAAAAGCCTAAAGAACAGTCCATCTGTCTGTTTCATGTTCTGATCTATATTTAGCTCACTGTTACCCTTTTGTATTTGTGTGTTGTATAATTTTGGCTCTTCTGCTTTGAATCTTAGCCAAAATAAGCCTGGAAAAAAAAAAAAAAAAAAACTTGAAACCCAAGCTCCATTGTGCAAATATTTTAGAATGTTAAACAAGGCTTAATCCTATTCAGGAGAAAAGGACTTCAAGAGTTTCATTATGGATAGTGTGTTTATTATTGTTACTCTGTGCTGGTTGCTCATCTATCCTGCTGGAGCATAAAACACACTTTGCACTCTGTGTGCTGGTAGATATCTCAATGCTTCATCTTTAGGCAGAAGAATATATTTGGGTCACTTGAGGACAGAGTGTGGGTGGTGCTTGACAGTTTTTATAAACAAATCAAAATACCTCTGCTCTCCCCAGTGCCTAGTTAGCTGTATGCTTTCCAAGTTCACAGTGCTGAAAGTGTGGAAAGTTAGATCCTCTCCATGCAAAGAAAGAGAGGTAAGTGTAAGTTTGATGTATTTCATCTGACTTCTGACTTCCTAATGGTCTAGCTCTTAAAATTCCCTCACCCCTACTCTATCACTGCACAAGGAAGTGCAAAATAAACATAACTTCTATCTTGAGAAGACAGCAGATAATTTGTGAGACCACAGATGAGATGTTTCCAGCCTGCTTCTGCCTACACCCCTTCTTAAAGCCTTGATATTTAAATTGCACCCATTTATGCTCCCTTATGCAGTGATGGAGTAGGTGTCAGCAGGCCTACAGGAGATTGACTGGTGATACAGAGGTACAAGGCAGAAGAAGGGAATGTAATTTTCTCCACTTTCACACCAGTTGTGAATTTGGCACCTGACAAGTTTGTCAGATGCTCTTGCTAGCTTATCCCATTGAAAGACACATAAGGCATCACTCTCTGAGAGAATTTTTGTCCAGTTGTTTCTGAGTGGGAGTATTGCTGTCAACCACCATATCTTGTATATTTTCTGTGTCTTGTGGACCTACCTGACTAGCAGATGCCAGTATAATGGGCATTTACTTCTTTGCTTCCTACCTTTCTACTGCTAGACAGGCTTCTTCATATGGCCTAGTGATAGGTACATTTCACTGCTGTGATGTTTTTTAGTAGTTGCAACTTCTTAACCCACTCAACTACTACAGTAGTAGTCTTGAGGATGTGTTCATTGCACATTTATAAAATCACATGCCAGCAACTGCAGATATACAATAAAATTTTATAGCTGGTCTCAGTGCTACTAATGAAGAACTTGCCTTATTTGATTGCCTAAGTATTTTAAGTACTTAGTTGAATAACATCTTTTTGCCTATAAAAATGGATTTAATGATAGACAATTAAGGCCAGAAGAGGTATTTTGAGATTTTTTTGGTGATTAATTTTTTTGGGTGATTTTTAAAAATTATTTTAAAGGACAAGAAAACAAGAAGATTAACGCTTAAATCCATTTTCTGTATGAAAGAGCCATCACCATTTAAAAAACTTGTTAGAGGTGGCCTCGGGAGTAGTAGCAGAAGCTCCCATGATAATTCTTTTCCCAGAGGCACTAGGAGCTTTAGAGTCCAATTTATTCACTGATGTAAGAAATGACCCATGCTCATGAGTCAGTCAAGTGAGAGAGTTAAGCACCACTAGCAGGTCCTCCACTTCAGAAACAGCACAGCTGCTCTCAAGCCTCCACTTCCACCACAGAAAAGTCCTCCTTACTTAAATAAAATGGGAATTTCTTCATAGTATCAGACATTTTGTTTCTTCCCTACCCTGCCTTCCTGTTCTGAAACCATTTGTCCCAGCACTACAACCCAGTTCACCTTAGCAGGTCTACCAGCCATCTGTGGGCTCTTGCCGCCTCAACTCCAAATGAGTGTGACTGAAGACAAGAAGGGAAATTTTGCTTTCTATTCATGGAAGGAATAGTAAGCAGTTAGAGAGAAGAGATGAAAATGTCTGATATTCTGCCTTCCTAGGATGGTTCTCATTGAGACGATATAGTTGAAGTAACTCAGGACAGTTCCCCTAAGATTTGATTCATGTCAGAGAGAACTGCAAGTCCAGACTGCATTTGAGAAGAAGAGAAGCCCTGGGATCTCCCAGTGTCTAGGCAATTCTCCTGCCTCAAGGAGTTCCTAAGACAACATTTACCTTTCATGTCCTTCAGAAATTTTCCCTCTCAGGAAGCTGACTGTGTGTACTGCTGAAATGGAGAGTAATACTATAAAAAGCTTTGCAAGTAGGGAAGGAAAAATGTCATTGAGTCAAGTGTTACTGGGAGACAGTGGTGAAAGTTCAGTATTTTTATATGTATACACAGAGCTTTTATATGTGTACACAGAGAACAATCCCCGCCCCCAGCATCTTTTCATGCTGACTTCAGTGGCAATTTTTTTGTTCAAAGCCTTCAGGGTTTGAACCTTGTTTAACATCGCTCTGTTGAGAAATTCTGCTGCTCAACAGTCAATGCCTAGTCAACAAATTGTGCCTGTGATTTTGCAGTAGGATAACATTGTAGATAAGACACACCTACTGGGCACTTTCAAGTTATAATATTGTGTTAGTCATTGCTTTTATGTATGTTTATACACAATATCTGCCCGAAGGTACACATTGATTTCCAACAATCAAGAACACATTTAAAACTGGCTGAGTACTTAACCTTTGCTCACAGAATGTATATTTTAATACTTTTTTGCTATTAAGAATTATTAGCTCAGAAGAGTTTGATATGGCTGTAATCATCATCATCATCATTGACTTAAACTAAAATTCTTCCAGAGATTTTATTCTTTTTATAAAGTTGAGTTATACTTGTAATTTAACTTCTATTTTTTAATAGGTGTATTCCATTCACATGTATTGATTTAAGTGGATTCAACTGTATTTCAGGTAAAGATTTTCTGACAACTAAAACCAAAAATCTACTGTGGTGTTACTTTACTTGTAACCAGTAATTTTGTGAATTTTTATAGTTAAAAAAAGAAAAGAAACAAAAAGGAGGTTACAGACTGCAATTCACACTGCAGGATTAAATCCTTAAATCCAGGAGAATGATTCTGACAGCCTTCTTTCCAGTTAGAGCTAACCTCTGAAACACCTAAAATCAATCAGTGTTTCCTTTTTTTTTTCTTAGTTCCCCAGCTGCCAAAACCTAAGTTCACTGGTAGCATCATGGGCCAAACAATGGAGTTTCCTATTTCTTCCTGAACTCAGCTGTCAATTCAGAGTTGTGAAGACTGAAACTCAGACTCCTTCCCAATCCCTGGAGATGAGGAACCCATCAGAGGCCCACCTGCAGCCACAGTGTGAAGCCCAGCAGCTGTTGTGCCCCTTTGAGAAGAACAATTGGATGGAGAGGCAGGGATGCTGTTGTCCTCTGCCCTTTGACTATTTTCCTCATGGGAAATCCATCCAGGTTGTGGCAGATGGTGTGGGCATCATCACCTTGCCAGGGCTCAAATTGGTTGTATTCACTTGCTGGTGAGTACTGGAATAGGGTCGTTTTGTATCCCTCCTGTTAGAGCTCTACAAAAAAGGACAAGGCTACAGAAGGGGAACCTATTGGTGAAGGAGTCCCAAGTCCTGATCCCTCATTTTCCCAAGTTCATTAATTTGATAAGTGGCATTGGAATTGTAGCCCAGGTCCAGTGCCCAGTTGTAAGACTGCCTGTCTGAGATATAGGCTCGATTTTTAAATCCTTCCTCTGCTCAGTTTGACCTATCTGAAGTTTCCTGCACCTATCCTAATCACCAGGATAAATGGACATTTCTTGTTCAGCTTTGGAAGAGAAAGATTCATCCATTTCACAGAAAACAGAGCAGATTCAATGACTTTGGTAGCGAGAAAATAATCTCAGTAAATGTGTAAACATGAAAGGCAGCTTCAAATTTGTACCACTTGACCCAAAAGGACCTATGCCTAGGAATGGTCAAAGCCACACCTTGTGATGTTATCACAGAATCCCAGAAGGGGTGGGTTGGCAGAGATTTTAAAGATCACCCATTTCCAACCCCCCTGCCACGGGCAGGGACACCTTCCACTAGACCAGGTTGCTCAGGGCCCCATCCAACCCAGCCCTGAACACTTGCAGGAATGGGGCAGCCACAACATCTGTGGGCAACCTGTTATGGGACAACACCAGCTACTGGGAGTGATGCCTTTGCTCGTGACAAGGCATGAGTTTATCTATAAATCCAGGCCTTACTCTCCAAGTTTTTTTGGTGCTTGTTCATTCAGAAATTACCTACCATTTATTTACAACTGCCTATCTGGAAGATAGAGGAAGAGGCTATTTCACTTGGAATGATCCCATGCAGTTTAATTGGTTTAAAGCAAAGAATTTTACTGCTTTGGAAGAATGGTTTTGTTCAGATACCTCTTGAGACATATTTAGTAGACAAAAAGACCATCCTTTAGACTTTTCAGACTACCAACTGCATTCAGTGGTGCCGAGATCATCTTTACCTGAAAACCTCTGATATGCAGGTGAAGCAGACAGCTTCTGTTCTCATTTCACCAGACCAAGCTTTCTTTGCAGTCAGGTGTGAAATCACTGGTAGTGTTAAGAGAACATGTCTTACCTGATTCCTGTTCCTGAGCATTGCCTTTCCTTTTCCTTTTCATATTCTCCAGGCCTTTATAACTCTCAAATGCAGATTGTATCAATTTTATTGTGTCACCAGGTGAAAGAAATCTAGAGCGTAAAAAAAAAAAATTTACAAGGTTTTACAACCATGATAGAAGAAGGCAATCAATTATGTGTTCTTCAAAACAACTCTGCCCATGTTCAAATATGGATTGTTGATGTATATCAGGAACTGTGTGGCAGCATGAAGGAACGTGGTGGTTCATGCCCCACGCCTGCACCCAGGATTGATTCAAATGGCCATTATCATGTTTCAGAATGTGATGGCAGTAAACAGAAGGAAAATGTGCTGTGTCTAAGAGCCTTCCATGTCAAAATACACAACAACTTTGATTGATATGTACTGACTCATGGCCATATAGGAAACATGTGAGATTTGTCAACCAGGATTACAGTGGTAAAATTATTTACACTCCCAAAATGTTCAGAGTGGTAGAGTGTTTATGTGAAATATCATGTTAATGGAACTACTAGAAAATCAATACCAGCATTTGGAGCAGATGCTATTTAATTGTTTTTTCTGGTTATAGATCATAGTACATTTTTTTTTATCCTTCATACTCACACAAGTCCATTTTGTGTCAAGTTCATTGCAGTAATTACAATGATGCTGGTGAGTACAGACAGCATCATGCATTCACTTCTACTCTTCATAGGCATATATCCTCATCTCTGACAATTCTGTTCATCTTCAGCACATTTTAATGTACCAGATGAAATTCCGCTAATCTCCTTTTTACAGAAATTGAAATTGGGAATTGATTAAGTTAAGGTAATGACTGAAGTGGGCTGAATTTCTTGTCTTACCTCAGAAACCTTGAGTTTTTTACCATTTGCTAAAAGAGATAAATTATAAATGATTTTTTTTGTGATCTTTATATTTGTTGAAGCTTTTCATATCTCAGCTGCTAAACATTCTTAACACTGTTTTGTCTCTGGCAACCCAAATCTATGTGGGGCTGGCAGCTTTAAGATATTCATAAATAATAAACAGACACCATAGGATTTGGTCCATGGTTAAAACAACATATCAACCACTTGTGCAAACACATTCCTGTACCATATCTTTTCATGTCCATGGTAGGAGAATTTGCCCACTAACCTCTATTTTCACCAAGGCTGGAGTCCTTTTATTTAGCTGGCAAATCTGATTGATTATTAAATTCCAACACAAAAGCAATAGTCCTCTATAAATCAGCCTGAATAATAATAACAATTATAGTAATGATTGATACATGAGCATTTATTTGTGTTCCTCTCAGTCACATTAATGGGATTTTGATGCATAAATTTCTTCTCATTGTAACAAGATTACATGGTTCAGAATGCAAAAATGCTTTTTCATTTAATCTAAAGAAGAAAAAGTCTTCCTTACATAGAACTATGTAATGATACATATCGTGTTATACTAGAGATCTCATGGAAATGCTCAGCATTGATCTGATAAAACAATGCTGTAGGGATTATAGATAAATATTATTATGCATACAAACATTCCCTTGGGAACTGCTGTGATGCTGCCTACAAAACCAAGATCATGTGTTCATGAAGAAGCTGCACAAGGTAAACAGTGTGGGTTTCTGTTCTTCACACAGAGCAAAACACAGATAGCATATAATCAGTGAGAAAAGTTTGGAAAATGCTGCATGTTAATTTAAATGGCAGAAACTAGCAAATCAGCAATTTAACTACAGTCTGTGCTTAATGTCTTTGTCACAGATGACATATTTTTGTTTTGTGTCTGTAGGGCAATATGACACCTCAGATGGCTGCTGCCCTTGTTTCTACAGTATTAGTGAAACATGGGTAAGGTGTAAACTGTAGTAGGGAAGGTGCTGATCCAGCAAATAGTTAATTCCCCAGGCTGTCTATTGAATTCAAAGATAGTAATCATGTAAGTATGTATGCAAACATGTTTGTGTTGGTAAGTTCTTGATTCAAGTGACTGCTGCTTAACTTTTCACTGGGAGCCAGGAAAAACAAACACAGATTGCCTGGTATTTAGTCCAGTGCTTCAAACAGAGGTGAACTCTCTCATCCCGGGCTGGACTTGTCAATCTATCATTTTATATCTAGGTCATTCATACCAGAGCCTTTTTCCTTCAATTTCTAACAGTTCTACATTTTGATGCTGTTTTCCAGGAGCTAAAAAACAAACAGAAATATCAAATTTAAATGAAAGCTATATTTGTACTTGTCTTGGGGTGACTTGACATTGTATTCCCTATCACTGCACTATGCCCAGAAATTAGTATACATGCCTTTCTATGCTTTTAAACTGAGCCTGAGTGGAGAGAGATGGAAAAAAAAAAAAAAAACAACCCCCAAAAAAAACCAACGTCAAGGACACAGACAGAGATAACACACTCTCATTCTCTGCATTTGTTTCTTTCTTCTGTGTTCTGCTGCTGTGGGAGAGAAGCAGAAGCACCCTGCTTGCTTATTCAGCAAGCTTTCGGTTTTTTTCTCCTCTGGAGAGTCGAACTTTGTTTTTCCTGGAATTTCGGATTTTTTCCTTTCTCTGCTGGATTGTTTTCAACATCAGAACACATCAGGACTGTTCTCTACCGAGGGCCCTGGCCCCTGGAGGAGGGGGTCCCACCCTGTCCCAGCTCGAAGGAGGAGGACCAAAGGGAGGTCTTCTAACATTTTCCCAGGTTTTTCCTCTCCACTGTGAGAGATTGTATTATTTAGCATTATTATCCTTTTCCCGTGTGTTTGTTAAATAAATAGTTTTTATCTCTTTCACTTTCCTTCGAGGAAAAAGTTTTTTTCCCTGAACCTGGTGGGGGAGGGGTGGTTTGTAACCTGCCTTCTCTCAGAGGATATATTTCTAAATTTGGCCAAACTGGCACAGTACTGAAGCACTCTTCAAGTCCAGTAATATACACTTTTACTATGAGATCATCATGAAACTCTTAAGAAGGAACCAGTGATGAGAAATTAGACAGAGCAGAGGAGCTCTGAAGTCCCCATAAGTTTCAAGTTCATATTTGCAACAAGTTCATATTTGATCACAGGTGTATACAGACTCTTTTTCAGATGATGTATGTGGCTTTTGGAAGGAATATATGAGGCTGCAATGGAGTATTAACTTTCTATTCCACCCTTCACCCATTGGGACACTTAGTGCGCAGTTTCTACTTGCCAAATTAACTCCTGACATATCTGTATTCTACATCCTGCTAAACAGTTACTCAGAAAGCTGCTCATGCATGCCCACACACACTTATTTGAGAAGTCTTAAACCACACTCTAAGGGCAACCTTCAAAGCAATTGCTCTTGAAATCCTGTTCCCAAAGCTAGGTTAAAGACATTAGAAATTTAATCACCTTCTTTAATTTCCATTTTCAATTACTGATATGCTTTATGGTGTAAGGAACACAGAAAAAAAAGGAGGGTTTTTTCACCATATTGTTTTTCCTGAAGAATGCGTCACTACTAGAAGAAAATTCAGCTAGACTATGAAACAGTCTTTTTCATATTCCCTATAAGTAAAAACATCCCTTATCCTGGTCCAAACATCTTCTGTGCTCAACAAATGGCCCTGTTGTGGGCAGGTCTACATGGTAGACAGTGGGCAGAGGTAAGCTAGTTTTGCCTGTGCTCTAAGCAGAGCAACCAAAAGCTGGATACACACGATTATCTCAGTGCTGGACCTGAGATAATTTGTTCTCCTGAAAAGTTGAGTGCATTAAGTAAGGCCCAGAGCTGGGATAACCAGGTTTGTACTGCTTCTGGTTGGCTCAGAGTGTGGGCATACCTTTTGTGTATCTCTTGAGTAACACACTATGCAGACATATCCACATATGACACGTTGCATCATTTTCAATCATCAAGTACCATGAATCTGTAGCTATAAAAGTACTTCTAGGGAAGAAATGAAAATCAAATATTTCCTTCTGGACAATATTTTCAGGGTCTCTTTCACTATGACCTGGTTGCACACTATGTTCCTCTCTTGCTGTTGGAGGTTGACTTAGCAGGTTGAGAAGAAGGGAAAATAGACAATAGAAACTGCTTAGAAAAATCTTTCTGCTTTCAAGTTTCTGTTCTAAGGTAGGCTGAAGTATCACCTTTGTCTCACTGGATAAAAGCATTGCAGGAAATATCTTTACTCATCTGTGCCTGTGTACAGTGCTGTGTACAATGCACATTTATGACACATATATACCCTTAGTGAATGGCCCCTGATTGAAGAAGACATGTGAATGCAAATCTGGGCAGTCTGAGCAACTCTGCAGTCTCTTGCTTACAGGACAGTCCTTTGTGGCTTTCCTTGCTCGTTGCAAGAGGTATGAAAGAAGAATCCTGTCTGCACAAGATTTATGGCTGGGAGAAATCTCTGTCTCTTCCTGTCCACCCAAGTCTTTCGGGAAGCAGCCACACAGAGTAAGTGGAGCTCTTTTCCGGTCATCTATTTAGATTGGAAGGCCTCAGGGTTTTCTTGGAAAGCAATCACTTATGAAGTCCCCCTGCAGAATGTTGTTGAGACCTAGGCTGTGGAAATTATTGATATAATCATATTCAACCAATTTGTAAAGGCCTAGTGGGGGAGGGCATAAAGAGCCTTAGTCTGACATTTAGAATTAATGCCAGGAAAGACATCTCTCCTCCAGAGATATGTGAGAAGCCAATGTTACGCACTTGCAGTCATAGTAAATGTACAGGACATGAACAGCTAAAAAAATAGTCTAATCAAAAGCTTGTTGAATGCTGTGGGAAACTTCCTACCAGCTTCAGAGTTGAAATATTGAATATATTTCTCATCTAAAACAATGGAAAGAATTAATGACTAGAGAAGGGTTTGTAGCCTCTGCACAGAAATGTAATAGAGTCTGCCTCCCAATGTCTTTTGATACCCAATTTATACATTTTTATTTGGGAGATCAATCATCAGAGTGTCTATGCAACTTACTTTTCTAAGGGAGTTTAAAAAAATGCATTTTTTAACAAATCTGCCACTTTATGATGTTAGACTAATGACCACCAACTTCCATCCCAACCTGATTTCCCTCTCCTGTTCATTATTTAATACACACTGATAAACCCAGGAAGGCCCAGAGAACTCCTGAAGCTCGGCATGGTTTGGCCTCTGTCCATCTGCTTTATGTGGTCTGTCCTGTGGTGATTGGTAGTAGAGTAAAAGCTGCAGGCTACTGTTAAATAAAGCAGGTCAAGTTGTGTTCTCTGGCCCTAAGGGCAAGCAGAACAGCACCCACATGGCTAAACCCCTCTTCCCACTATCCCCAGGTAATGTAACAACTATTAATCTGTGCGAACCACACTGTGCAGTATTCGAGTCCGTGGTACGGATGTGCTTGGGTTACTAACACAGCCAGAGCCGCAGATTAGTGGAGGAACACCAGGACTGCCATTTCCACTAGAAGTGGATTTGCAATGTGATCTTAGTCCATGGACATGCCCACCACAGGGAACTGACAGCACTGTGACAGTGTGTTTGTTTAGAATCGTCTTAATTGATGCTGAAGCTATACATTGCTTCCTGTTTATACAACCTCCAATAATCTTGGAAGATCAAACAAAAAACTAGCCTGGCAATTTTCAAAAGCTGTCGGAGAATGTAACAGAAATGACTTAGATGAATGCACTTTCAACTTCCATGAAAAAAAATGTGTATGTAACACATTACTCCACCATCTATGGAAAGCTGTCCATGGATGCTTTTACTTCCATGGAAACATGACTTCCTCTTGCAATGTCATGAAGCCTGGGAACCTTAAGCAATAATCAAAATATAAATCAAAATATTTGAGTTTCTTTCTCTCTCTCTTGGATCTTTTATTTGCACTTTGAGTTTGGAATGTCTTTGGGATGTGGTGGGGCTCTGAAAATTAATTGACCCATGTCAGTGTCATGAAAGGTGCTTAAGATACGTATGTCCCATAAAGTCTTATGCAGTTAGTTAATAGTGAATTTAATAGGATTAGTATAAATTAACAGAGGTTTTCCCCAGGATTATATTATAATTATTATGAGTTGATTTGTGTTTTGGTTGTTCTTGGTTACTTAGTGCCTATGTACTGGATCACGTGCATTGTGTGGTTTTTAATCTTGAGAACTGGCCTTGTTTTTCCAGAGTGGATGATTTCAGCCCATGGGCTCAGCAAAAAACTCAGTTAGATATCTTTATAGGTGCCGTGGTTTAGGAATGGTGTTCTCCAATTTAGAATTCCCACTGAAACCACTCCAAACCATGCCCTGCTTGCTCGCTCCCTCCTCCCCCTCGCCTGTGGTGGGATGGAGAAGAGAATTGGAGGCACAAAAGGTAAAGATAGTGGGTTGTGATAAGAACAACTTGCTGGAAACAGCAAAGAGATAAGAAACAGTTTTCTGTTAGCAACAATATTAATCTGACAGCAACAATATTAATAACAAGACTGTGCAAGAGAGGTAAGGGATTCGTATGCTCACCACTCTACCAAAACAAGCCCAATAACACCTCACTGCTGCCATGCTGGAATGACCTGGAATGGACCCCTTTCCCCATTCCCAGAAAATGAGGTGAGGTGGTGTGGAATAACCTCCAGGTTCTGGCCATGCCCCTCCTGCCTGCTGCAAAAATTAACACTGTCCTGGCTGGAACAGGATAAGGACGTTTGGAAGGGCAAGACACTGCCTTGTGGAGATGTAACTGCTGCCTCTACATCTGCTCTATAAACTTTCAAAATTGTTGTTGTCGTTTCAATTGCAAAAAGTTACTACAACTTGTAACTGACTATTTTAACAATCATCCTGGGTGAAAAGAGAAGGGTTTGGCCTTTCAATGAGACATCAATGCGCCTGCTCACTATGGGTGAGGTGAGGACTCCAATCTGCCAGTGCTGTTTTCCCTACTTCATTGCAAAGCCATGGAGCTTCTCTAGCCCATGAACAGTTTGTGTCCATTCATTTTCTAGCAATTAAATTATTTGTGACATGTAATAGTTTTGTTTGTCAACTGCGATAGTTTTCCAGCAAAGCATAATTTCATTCTCAGGTTTGGTGTTGCAATATGAGTGATTATATTCAACGTATTGTATCATGTTGTCTGGCTGTAGCCTCTTTCCACAAGGCCAAATATTACCGTACCGATGCTGAACCAAGATTCAAATACCTCTTTTTTAGTTGTTCTGCCTTCTCCAGGTAACTTTACCTTTCTCCTTTCATAGCCCAGTGCTTGATGTTCTCTTCCTGGAAAATGCTGATAACAATAAAAGGCTGTAACACATTCTGAGATTTAAATATGAAAAGAAGGAGATGGGATAGTTTAGCAGTGACTTCTGCTGAAGAATTTAGATCTACTAGGAGTGATGGGTAGTTTTCTTACAGGCAAATTAAACATGTTAAAGCAGGGAGCATATACTGGGATTACTTACCTCTTCACATTGCAATTCATCATTTTGCTTTCCATTTAGATTCACTATAAATGGTCACAGAGCAGGATAAAGAAAAAGCTTTTGTGCCATCTCTGAGCATGACAAAAATTATTCTAAGAAAAAGTTCAAGTACATTAAAAAGAAAAACATTTTAATCTCCAGACTCAAATACCTTTTGATTTTCAGGGGCTCTTGCCTAAACCAAGTGAATGCAAAGGGAATCACAAGAGGTGATGATCTGCACAGCCAGGCCAGGGTTCTGCAGAAACAAAAGTCAGCATGGCATCAATCTTATTGTTGGAGATACTCTGCAGCTTTCTGTTTGCATACCGTAAATTTCTGACTTTTAGAAGAGATGACTGTATTTAGATAACCTATGGATCATCAAATCAAACATTGTGCAGTCTTGGGGGAGAGTTTAAAAGCTTTCAAGCGATTTTGTGCTCAGACATTGTAAAATAGATATGTGCATGTGTATTTGTGATGATGTAGGTTATTTTCAGTTGCCTAATATATCCCCAGTCTTATGTCTTGGGAGGGACTGAAATTTTATTTTGATTTCTGTGTCCCCAGTTGACTGCAAACTGTAATGCTGCCATGTACATCTCAGATTTACCACTGCCAGACACTTCCATGCATGTTGATGTTTTTGGCTTAGAAATAGGAAATGGGGAGCACCTTCAAGATGTGAAGGAATCAGAGCTTCATTCCAGAGGGGAGGAGACCTGAAATATTTATGGCATTCATACTGCAGCTAGCTAACAAGGATTGGGGGGAGATGCTTGATATCATCTTCCTCAGCATCTGAGGCTGAGTTATAATAATATACCCTCTTTTCCTCTCAACTTACCCTTTAAAAAAAAAACAACAACATATAAAGGAAACACTTTTAATGTCATTTGTGTGAGGTAAGGTACAGTGTATCTTCTTAAAAGCCAGGGAAGAAAAGTAGCAGGATAACCTGTTGTCATCCCTTTGCAGTACGGGATACTTTTGCACAATTAAGACACCTTTGCACAATTACAACTTTGAAAAGCAAACTGAAGCTGAAAAACTGCTCATGTTTCCCTCCCTCCTTTCTCCCCTCCTCCTGCATTCAGTACAGCTACTTTTGATGGATGCCCAAGTTTTTAAATCCATCCCTTCATTTCTTCCCCTTACAGGATTTCCTCTGTGTTTCTTTACATTGTTGTGTTAACTCCAACCATTGCTATGCTCCACCTTTAACTCCTACTCCTGATCTCTTTTGCTAATGCTTCCCATTGATTCTACTTCTCATTTTCCTCTTTTCTGACTTGGCCAAGGACTTTTAAAAGTCATCTCCCTTTTTCCACATCCCAAAGCCTGAGCATGGGAGACAGACTTCAGCCAGCCTGACTGAAAACCTCAATGACCTCTAGGCACATACAGTTGCAGCCCCTTTCAAAATGAGCAGCAGGTTTTGAGTCGATGACAGTCATTGGTTCTCCATTGTCTTGGGGAGACTGACACCAATTTACACCAGCTGAAGATCTGTTGTTACATCCTGCATTATTCACTGGAAACAAATCACAGTGAAACCCTCAACATTTGAATGACTTAGAATACAGACTGACCCACTGAGGTGTCACCTTTGGAAATGCATGTGTTTTACTGCTGTCTTTTACTTTCTGTGTGGGCCCTTCTCTTGTAATCTAGACTTTATGTTATTTGAACATCTGGTCCAGATTTCTTTAATTTTTTCTTCTCGTCTGAGTTATTTTGGCTACTACTGCTGTTGGTTGACTTTAGACCACTTTCAGTAGTGACGCTTTGGAGGAAGGACCTTGAATATAGTTTTCAGACACCTCTGCAGTACCATGACTAAGATCTCCGGGAACATATACCTTCAGTAAGAAGAAATAGGAGGAAGAAAAGTTCAGAGAATGAGAAAACCATTTGACTTTGCATGAGAGAGGGAGAAAGCCTGCACATTACCATATCTTGTAGGATGCTGGTGCTACCGGGAGGAAGGAGGGTGATAGAGGGTGGAAAGAGTCAATGTCACCTTTACCCTTCTTTTCTGAACTATGTATGACTAAAACATCTGGGCTGGTGAAGAGTACGAGACTAGGTTCTCTGGTTCTCATCCTCATATCCAACAACAACACTGTTTCACTTAATAAGCTAAAAACTGTCATCATATCAGGGTGGAATACTCTGGGCTTTCCCCATGTTGACTGTTTCCTCACTGAAGGCATTTCTGTCTGTTTACAAATCACCACTCTATCTCTTAGTGTTAAATTCCTCTTGGGATAGGGATGGGTCCAGCATGGCTGGATTTCAAGTACTTGCTCTGGTTTATGTTTTGAGCCTTCCTGGACAACCACAGCATGTTGTTCTCAATGATACTAATTACAAATGAGGTAATAAGTGCTTTCATACAAAACAGCTGCTTCCAGCTCCCAATCTGCACGGCAAATAAGCCTTCACTTTTACATTTTAAATTGTCACTTCTGATGTTAACCTATGTTTAGACCAGCTGTATCCCTTTACATTAATAAAAATAATGTTTCAATGGTTTGAAATTTCACAGTGTAAAAGAGTACAAAAGAACAGTTGAAGTTGTAATTTTGTGAGCATTAGTTCCACAAGCAGGGCTTTCCCAAACTCCTAGAGGTCTTTCAGGCCTCTGTGGGACTGCTATGAGCTCAGCATGCTCTGCTTTCCTGTCCAAAAAAGAAGTTGTAGAGCCACATCTCCACATGCATCTGGGCACAGGCATCTCTGAGAAACATCCCTGTTACTTTTAGGGAGAAGGGACATCAATTAGTCAAGTTTTGAAAGGAAAAGTTTTAAAAATAAAAAGTGATGATAAAATAAGAATTTTTGTTAGTAAGAAATGTCTCTTTGAAATAAAAAATTAAAACATTTCATGAAAATTTCACAGAAGTTTTTAACTATTTTCACTGTTTTTCCATTTTCTTTTCTGGCTGAAAACAATTCAACCTAAATTTGTAATTTTTTGCATCCACTGCATCTCTACTTTTTTGGATGGAATGAGGCTCTTAACAATGAGATATTAAAATGTGGCTTCTGGAAGGAACAGAACTGTTGTAAGCATGTTTGTATTTGCCCTTCAAAGAAGACTTCTGCTTTGGCAGATGGAAGTTGTCAAGGTGCAGTGTGGTTGTCAAGGGCTCAGAGGAGCCGAGTCCTCCTTGGGGGCTGTGGTACCAGCTGGGGACTGGCAGCACAGGGGTCTCAGCCAGGGCCCACCCCAATACCCCTGGCCAGGGAGCAGGGCAGGCAAGGGGCAGCCCTAGGCACTGGGCATTTTCAAGGGATTGGAGACAGGCTGAGCTCACACCTGAGCATCAACCTGATGCTGGGGTCAGAATCAGGCTCAGACACACCCCAGGATGGCTGGGCAGGTCCATGGGGAGCGAATTAACAGATCAAATACCAGTGTTTCTACTGTGGAAAAAGGTTACTAATACTCTCTCTCACAAAACAGGAACGTTGCTCTAGTTCTGGTCTAATGAATCATTGACATATTTAAATGTTCTTGGAAGACTCCGATCCAGTTGTTGACCTAAATGGGATTATAGCACTATGCAGCAAGATTTAATTTCAGTATTGCCTATAGGCAGAAGAGAGTCCAGGAGATTTAAACAAAGGCTGACCACAGTTAGAGGTAGTGTTCAACAGAAGAATGTAAAAGCACAACTGTGGTTCAGAGTTAAAACTCAGGCAGATAAAATGCTACACGACTCTGCTTCCAATTAGTATGAAAAAGATGTGTTCTTGGCAATTTCTCCTTTATGCTCATGTGAGAAAGAAGAGTTAATTTAACTACAGTTAATTTCATGGCCTCTATAATGTACCCAATTATATCGTCCTAATTATTTCAAGCCCTCATATGCCTTGGTTGAGTGCCTTTTTTGGAAGAGGATATTAAATAACAATTATCCTCCTCATTAATACAATGCATGATAAAGAGAAAACAAACAAGACATGGATGAAAGGCGTAAATATCATTTATATTTTTATTCACTTTCCCCCTGATCTTTCCACAAGAGCAGCAATATTATTCATGGAGATATGAGGAGGCTTAGAAATTTTTTGTCTTGCCTTGTCATTTCACTTTTGTCTGGTTAATGTGTAAGGGTGGGGGTATTTTAGAAGCTCTAAGGGCTTTTCGGAGAGATCAGCTATTATTAACCTATAGCACTAGGCTACAGCTGCAGAAGTTGAGACTTCAATTAGCTCTAATTCATCCTTGTTTTACTAAGTTGGACAATGAAGCATAAAAAGGTGTGAGCCATAGTAAAGAATAAGGTAGGAGGGTAACATCCATTTCTTGTGCATGAAGACTAAAATGAGGCAAAATTAGTGCTATCTCATCCTTATGAAGGTAGACAGTACTGGAGACAGCAGACTTCCCACACTTTTCACCCCGTTAAGATGTCAACCTTCAACTACTGTGATTAAACAACATGCCATGGTCTTCCCCACTCTGTGAGAGGTGGGAGTGAGGGTGACAAGCACTGTGATCAGAAGAGACACTTTGGTCTGGACTCTGTTGCACCAATGGTAGAAAAGTCCCCAGTGAGCTCAGATAAAGGATAACAATCATAGAAACTTTGGATCAAAAAAATGGTTTGTGTTGGAAGAGATCTTTAAAGATCATCTAGTTCTCCTCTCTTGCCACGGACAGTGACACCTTCTACTAGACCAGGTTGCTCAAAGCCCCATCCAACCTGGCTGTGTTGGTTTGGCATGGCCTGGTTTTAGGTAGCAGGGGGCCACAAAGACGGCTCCTGTGAGGAAGCTGCTGGAAGCTTCCCACCGTGTCCGGCAGAGCCAATGTCTGATGGCTCTGAAGATGGAAATGCTGCTGGCCAAAACTGGGCCAATGAGAGAGGTTGGTAACGCCTCTGTGATGACACATTTAAGAAGAAAATCAAAACAAAGTCACAGGATTTTGGATTCTAGTCAGAGAAGAGGAGGAGGTGAGAACATGTGAGGGAAACAACCTGGCGGCACCAAGGTCAGTGGAGAAGGAGGGGCAGGAGGTGCTCCAGGCGTTGGAGCCGAGGTGCCTCTGCAGGCTGAGGTGCAGACCATGGTGAAGCAGCTGTGCCCCTGCAGCCCCTGGGTCCATGGGGGATGCAGAGATCCACCCACAGCCCCTGGGGATCCACGGGGGATGCAGAGATCCACCCACAGCCCCTGGGGATCCACGGGGAATGCAGAGATCCACCCACAGCCCGTGGGGGAGGTGTCCGTCCCGGAGCGGGTGGATGCCTGGAGGAGGCTGTGATCCAGTGGGAGACCCGGTGGAGAGAGAGGGCCCTGCTCCCAGGCCGGAGCAGCCTGGCCTTGGAGCACTGCACCCCGTGGAAAGAGAGAGCCACGGTGCAGCAGTTTTGGGAGGGCTGTGTGCCCATGGGAGGGGCTCACGCTGCAGCAGGGGTGGTGTGGCTGCTGCTCCTAAGAGTGGACCCACGCCGGGGAAGTTCAGGGAGAGCTGTGTCCCGTGGGAGGGACCCCACAGCCTCACAGGGGAAGACTCCTCTCCCGGAGCAGTGGAAGGAAATCTCAGTGATGAACTGACCAGATCCCCATGCCCTGTCTCCCTGCGCTGTTGGTGGGAAGGAGGGAGGGGCTGCGGGGAAGAAGGTGTTTTAAGGGCTTATTTTGCTTCTCATTATCTGTTAGTAATAAATTCACTTTGCAACTGAAGTTGAACCTGTTTCACCCTTGAAGTGTTTCTCCTGGTCCTTATCTCACTCATGAAGCGTTCATTAATTTTTTTTTCCTTTCCCCTCCTCTGCTCAGCTGTGGCAGGGGAGGGTGTGTGAGCAGCTCTCGTGGGTGCCTGGAGTTGGGCCAGTGTCAAACCATGACACTGGCCTTAAACACTTCCTGGGCTAGGGCATCCGCTGCTTCTTTGGGCAACTTTTCCAGTGCCTGACCACCCTCATTGTAAATAATTTCTTCCTTATATATAATCTAAATCTACCCTCTCAGTTTAAAACTGTTGCCCCTTGTCCTATCACTACAGGCCCCACTAAAATGTCTGCCCCCATCTTTCTCATAAGCCACCTTATAGTGCCTACTGGAAGGTGCTCTGAGGTCTCCCCAGAACCTTTTCTTCTCCAGACTGAACTCCAACTTTCTCAGCCTGTCCTCATAGGAGAGATGCTCCAGCTCTTTGATCATCTTCTTGATCGTCTTCTGGACTTGCTCCAGCAGGTCCATGTCCTTCTTACCTTGGGGGCCCCAGAGCTGGATGCGATGCTGCAGGTGGTGTCTCACCAGAGAGGAGCAGAGGGGCAGAATCACCTTCCTCGACCTGCTGCCCATGCTGATGAAGAAGCAGCCCGAGATAGGGTTGTCTTTCTGGGCTGCAGGTGCCCATTTCTGGCTCATGTCCAATTTCCATCCACCAATTTTCCCAATTTCTTCTGTTCAGGGCAGAATTTATATAATATAAGGGTGTAGATAGGATAAAGTACAGTGTCAGCTCATATTTTCATTTATGCAAACTTTGTGAAGTGCAGAAGTGCTGTACATGAAGCAATCACTGAGATGATTTCTTCATTTTGTTGTATCAAGATAAGAAGAAATGTAAAAAAAATTATCCACTGTCTATGTTTAAATCTCAGATCTCAAGCAACTGAGTAACAACGTGTTGTTTGGAATAGGAATGTGTAGCTGGCCTTCAGTAGCCTCCTCCTGCCCACCTGTTCTGTATATTGTTTAACTGGAAAGATGAAAAATGATTCAGCTGTTTCATGCTCTTTCAGATTCTTACTCATCAGGGAGTGAAACTGCAAGTCTCATCAAGCATGGGGTTATAAAAATGTGTAGACAGAAATACCCTGAGTCTGTATAAGCTGAGGTTGCTTCTGCCATTTGGCTCATGTAAAGATTCTTCAAATCCTCTTACAGTAAAGGGCTGTAGGACTGATAAAAGTGTGCCTGCCTGTTTTGTAACAAGCAGCAAAGAAGCGTTGCTGAGTCACCTTCAGTGTGAGCTCAGTCTTTTTTCACTCCTGAGAGCAGGTGTCAGTCACATGCCTTTTCTGATGCAACTGCTGGTAACTGCTCTGCTGTCACCCATTGTGTCACTTGGCATCATGGGCAGAGTCAGCTGATGATGTGAAGGAGTGAGGGTCATCATCTGATACTAAAATACAAACAAATTCAGATAAACATTACCTCATTGAGGAGAAAGAGGGGGGATGGGTATAATCCAAATGAAAATGGAGAGGATAGGGAAAGTAAAGGGAGGAGGGGAAAAGTCTGATGCAGGAACATTACTTTACTCTGGGCAGAGTTTTCAGCAGGTTTTGCATCAGCCAAGCACATTCTGTACAGCTAAGCAAAGGCAGAGACAAAAATAGAGTACCCTCCCAGGTGTATATTTGTACAAGCCCTTCTTGGATGAAATGCACCTGAAAAGCATCCTGGAGCTGGGCTCAGACCCAAATTAGACTATGATTCCATGTGTAGATATTCAGCATGATACACTGGCTGCAGCCACTCTTCAGATCAATGCATTTCTCCTCTGCTGGCTCAAAATTCTGGCAACCGATATAGTCTGGATAAGCCTGGTGGGTCAGTATCCACATAAATGCATCTATCCCAGCCTTTTCAGGTGTATGTTCATTCAAACCATTTGGAAAATATGTAGATTCCCCCCTCTTTTACTTTGTCTGTTCTTGGTTAAATGTATTCTAGATGCTCATGGAGAGCATGTTCTTTTCTAGTTCACTGACTTCAGTGGGAGAATTGCCCTGGTAATGAATAGTAAATGACTGATACAGCATGAAAAAATTTGGGCCAAAGTGAGCACTATGTGATTTTATGAGTTTCTTCTTTCTGCAAAATTATTCAGTCAGGGACCACATCTTTTATTAGGTCAGCATTTGGTGGGAATGCTCCCTTTTACCTAGAGGCATTTGTTGAAGAAGAGTTAAAACAGAAAAGTTTTGTCTCATAAAAATATGCATCTGTATGCACATGTGGAGACCAGTGGTTCAAGCTCTTGACCTGTGTGGGACATAGCTCAATTTGCTTTGTCATCAGAGACCACTTTCAGTAGCCTGGTAAGGTCCAGTGACCACCTTGTGTGCCCAGTGTTGTACCATAAGGCAATCACTGCAGCTCAGTACACAGCTCACAGGGAGATTATGTTCTTAGAGTGGGATTCAAAGCAGGTTGTAGCCTAAGCAGGGAACTACAGTGTGTAGCTGAGAGATAACCAGGAGAGAGAGAACTGCAGGGCCTGGGTGGGCAGAGGCAAGATGCATATCTCCAGGGTCCTCACTCCCAATCCAAAGCTGGGACACTACCCCAAAGGTAAATGCTTGCATTCATTTTTTTGAGACCCTAACAAGTCCTGCTTGTTTCCTCTGAAATGGTGGCTAATTTCTTATTGTCACTCCACAACTTTTTTCCTCAGCCACGCTTTGCACAGTAGTCAGTGGCTGAAACACTAAGGCAGGATGTCAGTGGTCCAGGTTCAAAGTCCCTCCTCTGACTGGGGAAATGCTGTTAATTATCCCCAATTACCAAGCTGGATTTGGGCTATCCTCCAGAGCTCTCACTGAAGCTGTGCAGCTGTAGCATAGGATTCAAGAATTCCTGGGACAAAAGAGAACACCAGCAAGGCTGACTATAGTCTCCTTGGAAGGGGGAGAGTTGGGTATTTGTTACTGTCAGTTTAATAGATTTTCCTTGACACAGTCACTGGATGTAGCACACATACTCTGCTGATGGGGCCAGCTAGTAGCTTAGGTAGAGTCTGACTTCTTTGGCTGTCCTTGGAGAAAAAATAAAGCAGAGAGTGAACACTTGCTAGACTACAGGCTTATTCATATGATTATTGGCATTACATTTTAACCGTAATTTTCTGTTGTGAAAATTAGCTTGCTAAGTCAGAAGAGGAGTAAAACTCTTCAACCTCTTCTACAGGCTGCCTCAAACCAGCCGTTCTTCACATAAATCTTTTTTGCACATGTCTAATTTTCAAAGTACTTAATAACCATCTTTTTCTTAGATGAGAGATTTTGAGGACCAAAAAGGGTTGTGGGATTCCTGTGCCTAACCTAGACAAATAGATCCTCTATCTTCTCCAAAAAGTCAGGTGTTCCATCACTGCCAAACACCAAAATGTTTATGATCTACCAGTTCTATGCTTCCCTATCCATTTTTTGCTTCTTCTCAAACTGACTGTTTGCCTTGAGGCCAGCACACCAAGCCAGGACAGAACCATAAGGCAGTGCAGATTGCCATGTTATCTGCTGTCTACCCTTCTACAGCTCAAGGGATGTTTATCTCCTTCTCCGCCTCTGTTCATCTTTGCAGGGGTACCAACTCCATCAATCTGCTCCTGAAAGATGGTTTTAAATGCCAGCAGTTGTCAAAAAAAGTGGGAATAATATAAATGCTTTGTGAGGATACAGCTAGTTTACTGTTGCCTGGAGAGATTCCCTGTCTGTGTTACTGTACTTTGAATTATTCTGAATATCACTGCAGAACTTCTCTTAGCAGCTCTCCTTTCCTGTTATTCTTGCTCACATCTGTTCACTGTAGTAATGGATATTTTTTGGCTGTAAGCAGTTATGCAGCATGACACTTGGCGAATGGATGTCTGTGTGTGCAATAGCTACTGTTTTTTGAAGACTCATTTGGCTCTTGTCCCCTCTGGGTGAAACAAACAAATATATTGCTAGAAACCACTTGCCAGCCTTTCATTGCAACTGCTACCTTTTTGACTGACATTGCTTATGCTTGAGCTCTCCTCTGAACCGATTTCTTTTGGGGAAATCTAAAGGATTTGATTTTAAGCTTCAAATTTATTGCGTGTATGTTTGCTCAATGACAAGTTGTGCTTCTGCTACCTAGTCAATGGCATATCTGTTCTTTGTAAGAAACATGCTGTTTATATGTGATATAATTATTTCCACTAACCGCTCAGAACCCAACTGATCACTCTCACAGCCATAAATGAATCTGTTTGACAACCTGTTCTCTGCACAGTAGGTAGTCTTCCACCCGCCAGCTAATTTATCATTGCATCTGCCTGGCTCTGCCAAGGGATATGTTCTAGTGCATTTATTCTTGTCTCTAAAAGCTTGTGACTGGCCATTATCTTGGGAGGAGACATTCGTAGAAGAACAAAAATTTCATGGTGTATATTTCTGTCTTTCTGAAACTCTTTGTCTGCGGCATCTCAAAGAGATCTCCTCCTTTAGTTGTTTTTGTTCTCTTTTACAGTTTGTACTTCCCAGTAATTGCAGAGACCCCCAGCACCCTGACTGGTTGGCCCAGGCTAGATGAGAATGTTTCTCAGTGTTGGTGAGAAGTGCTTAATTGATATTAACGTGGAGGGAAATGATCTGCTCAGCCCTAGGACAGACGTCATTTGGTACACTTTCCTTCCCTCTAATGCTGTAGTGCTCATGCAACCTGAAAGGACCATCTGTAGATCTTTGAGATTAGTGCAGGCCTGTTTATTATTTGGCTTTTCTGTTGGTTTCCTATCTGTCTGGATCTGCTGAGCTAATTGCCTTGATATATGAATGTCCAGGGTACCTCGGTATCCCAGCAAACAGCAGATTTTTTTAGCACACATTTATTCCTAATTCAAAGTAATTTCAGGAACCTACTGAACTGAGAAGCCACCAAAATGGGAAAACCTTCATCATCCAGACTGCCTGAATCAAGCTCTTCTGCCATGCTGCTAAGCAGCATTTGCATTGTCTGAACTCTTCATTACAGTTTGCATTTTTTTTCTCAGGGTTCAGATTCCACACCTTCCCTGACATGTCTCCCTCCACCAGTTAAAGCCAAAGCTCTGCCTTTGAATTTCACAAAGGCAGCAAAGTTCACAGATGCTGGGACAAGGTCAAAATGGTAGGTGTGACCCACAAGCTGAGGCTTTTTGATCCCCTGTAAAATATGTGTCTTTATTCTTCAGTAGTAGAATCTCCTGTGTTTTAGACTTGTCTTGTCACATACAGAGGAGGATTAACACTACCAGAAGGAAAATTGAAGATGTCACTCAGAAGAATGGACAGGGCAGTAACTTATCAATAAGAGTATCATCCTTGCACCTAACTGACTCCAACACAGAGACATGTCTAGTTTCTACTAATATTTCATAGAACCAGCTGGTACTACTAGATCCAGCCAGTCCCAATGAACTTCATTTTAGCCTTTTTATTAGCTTATAAATGTGATAGGGTTGATGGATACCATTTAATGGAGCACTTTTCACCCTGCTCCTCCCTCCCTTCCCACCCTGAAAAATCTGACATTCATAAATGGAGGAGGTCAGTAATTTGCATCCAGCTGAGTGGCTGTCTGGCTTTAATGAGATGATTTGTAATCATAAGCACTGCACTGCAGTGGTGTCTGGTACAGGGGGAGAGGAACACGTATGCATACTCCAGCTGAGATGAGGAAGAGGTGATGGGAGGGAGGGAAAGCACATGGATCAGAAAAAGGAAGCAAGGATGGAATGACATAAGGAGATCCATTAAATGTAATACAATAATGCTGGCCTGGTTAGCATAAGAAGAGCCAGAGGCTGGCTGATGCAAGCCAGTGAAACTCCTATTACTTAGGGCAGGCAGGCCCTAAGTAATTGCAGGATTGCACTTATCCAGAGCTCTTTAGAGTAGCTGAAAATCACGGGTTTGTTTTTGACAGCTGTAAGCCCTCAGTGCCCTTAATGCATAGATCTGTCCTTCCACTCCTTATATAACAAAAAAAACTTCCAGACCAGGAAGAAAATTCAGGGGCTGAAGACATTATACATTGTGGAGATGGCATGTTCCACTTCAGCTATATTTTCAGCATGTTTTCCTAAAGAAGTGGATCACGTTCTGTCTTTGTGTGTATTCTTCCTCAATCTGATGCATTTTTAACCCACTGGCTCTTTTCATTTCAGTCACACAAAGCAGTAGCAAATTCCTGCAAGTCTCAGACAGGCAGGTAGGAGAGAGATGGAGACTATTAATCCATTCACTGGGGGAAAGACTCAGAAGAGAATCCTTCTGGGAGAGAAAGATTTTTAATTCCCTGACTTTGATAAAAGCATCGCTTGGCATCTGTTTCAGATCAGACAGCCACGAATCCACCACAGGCACAAATCCATAGCAAGCCAGGCTGAGCTGGCTCTCCTGCACATACAACTACTTTCTCTGGCTGACTGTGAGAATTTTACACCTCTCTAAGACTATCTTTCCCTTGTCTCCAGGGTTTCTTTCCTCTGTAGTAGCAATTCTCTGAGATCGTCACACGATACTTTTTCATTAGGCATCCCAGCTGTGGAGGACTAGGTTCCTTTAACCATGTCTCCAGCTGTCTTGAGTTATTCTGCAGTAGGCCAGCTGGACCAGTGTAGTTTTTCTTACAGCTGCAGTGGAGTAGCTTGGATCAGCTTTAAGGTTGTTATTTTTAAATTCATTAACTGCTTCATGTTATTAAAAAAAAGAAAAAAAAAAAAGGAAGCAATTGTGCAAACTGATCAGTTTGGCTACAATCTGCATCCAAGGAGAAGACATTGACTTGAGGCAGGGGGGCTGTTGGTTTGGCCTCACTTGCAGTGCAGGATAATGTTGTTCAGCCCACAGCCCTTTATGAGGGGAGGAATCTCCAGCACAGCCTGCAGTCACATCATACCAAGAGACTTTCGGCCCTTATTCATCTCACCTTTCTCAGTCACGAACTCGCATCATCCCCTTCCTCATCTGACCCTGGAGCATGAACATCCATCCTTCCAGGCAAAAAAGAGCTTTTCTCTCCCCCTCTCCTGAGCTCCTTCTGTAAAACATACACGCTTCATATGCGTCCTTCTCTGCAGATGTCTGTAACTCTGCAACATAATCCTTCCCTCCTCTTCCCTGGGGAGACACGTTACCCCTATGTTAAGTACAGAGGTTTAAGTTACAGGGATGTGTGGGTGGCCTTCACAAATTGTGCCAGTAAGATGTTTCTCAACCAGATTTTCAGTTCTGACAGAAAAAGAAAAAGCAACACAACTCTACCCAGCATGCATAAAACAATAGTTGACCTTTGAGACAGACGGTGTCTTCAGTAGCACCAGGGAAAAAGCTTCCTCTAGGTAAGATGGATATCCCTATAGATGGTTCTTTTTGAGAAGAGCCCTGTCCTGGAAGCAAATCTCCCAACTTCTCTGCACTTTCCAGGCTACCTAATCTCATAAGCAGGTCTGCGAGCTGACAGTATCTCCCACAGCTTTTTCACAGAAACACCAACTTCTTTGCCAGGTCCTTACACAGTACCAATCTACTGTGCTATGTAAGCAATGTATCATCTGTCAGAAAGGAATTAGTTGTGTGTAGTCTTAATGTTAAGAACATAAATAAACTGTAGATTGAAAAAAAGGTCATGAGGAGGGAAATTCATTTTTACTGTCTCTCTAATGTACCATGTCTCCTCTTTGTCCAGGGACTATCCCACAGATGATCACCTCTTGGCCAGCAGTGCACTTTAGTGGCATCGTTCAAGCTAAGAAAAACCTTGAAACACTCACTGGGCCCGTTTTATTATTTTCCCAATCATGTTTCCTTGACTTGACTTGTCCTGTCCCTTTGATCAATAGCAGACGTCACCCAGCATGTGACATGTTTTGGATTGATTTAGAGTACTTCTAAACTTCTAAATCACTTTGCTGAGCTTCCTCTCTTTGATGTTGTTGGCAATGGATAAGGTCTTAGGCTGGGATTTTCAAAGGACACAAAACTAAAAGAGTCCAGAACACTTAAAGCTCTTCAGCCCCTGTTGAAAATCACAGGTAAAGAGTGCAAGAAATTTACTTGCTTTCAATTATAAGGTTTTCAAGCACTTTTAAGGGGCACATAGTTGCTTTATGGGGTTTTCAGAGGTGCCTTTCAGAAGTTGTGTGCTTAGGCATATTTGGAAATCCTATTAGAAGCCATTCAGCATCTTTATATGCCTAAATTCCTTTAAAGCCTGACTCAGCATACTGTGATACTCTTCTGTGTGTGTGAGAGCAACAGCATAAAGAGCAGGCTCTCAGTGAATGACTGATGCTGTATGAATGTGTGGAATACAAGCCAAATCCCAAATGCAAGGGCTCATATGTTGCAGTCATGTAACCCAGCCACTTGTGTCTTCAGCAGTTGTCACAGCAAAGCTGTCATTTCCTAGTTTAAGAGTGTTTATCACATCCTTATCCTTGATACACACTCCGGGAGGAGGAAGGATTCACAAAGCAAGTGGAGGAAGGATTCATGAAGGAATCAACTTCATCAAACTGAGCAATGAGAATGCTCCCAGCAGTGGCCTCTGTCTGTTTGGGTATGTGGAATGGATAGCTGGAGTTCCTCACATAATTTAGGTTACATTACCATTTTTCAAGAAAAATCCACAATCTGGATTCAGTTTGCATAAATATGAGCTTCAAAACCAAAGTCTAAAACATCTCATTCCATTCTTACCAACTTCCAGCTGAAGGATATTTCTGATTATGAATTGTAATGGTGGAAAATATTGACTGATTCAATGGGAGCAAGAGTGAGAGACAGATACACTGACCATTTCCGAGGAGATATATCCTGTTTCCTATGAGCTTTCTTATTAAAATTATCCCAGTATACACATTCTCTATTCAAGCATGAAGTGCTCATTACAAGTCTCTACATGAATAATGTACACTTAAAATGATTCTCTGTTCCATAAATATTGATCTTGGTTAATAACTGACTGTGGGATTCTATGTCTTCTCCTCTGAACACTACTGACTGAGGGTCTGGACTCTTCCCTTCCCATGCTGTTTCTTTCCCTTCACTCCTGTATTTTTCCAAGAAGATATTATACTGATAATATCAGTTTAATGATGACACAAGTTTGGACCGGAGTATACAGCAACTCCTCCACCCGTCCCAGTTCTTGCTTAGTGTCCCTGGTGATTTAATAGGAAATTGTGGGGGGGAAAAAAAAAAATTAAAAAAAAAATTCCCTTTCTAATTTAATGTGTGATTTCTCTGCTGGTTTTTGCTGCAGTCCTTGTCCATTTTTGCTTTAACGTTTAGTTAACATTATTACAGTAAAATACATCTATCAGTCACTTTGTGAGACCAGTTCATGAAAAGAGTTTCAAAGAGCAGTATATGGACCATATTTGCTGCTCAAACTGCAGTGGACCCAAGACACTCCTTGTATATGAAGCTTCCCAACCTCATGCTTGATAAATCTGTACTGCCTGTACTGAGCATTTGGAAGATTCTACAGATTCATGGAGGAAGAAAAGCTGAATGATCCTAGAATGGTGCCTGGCAGAGTTCAGGTTTATTATGTCAACTTCAGCCAAGACTCCAGAACTGTGCCTCTGCAGGCCCTCACTCTGCAGCTTTTAGGCTGGGTGTACAGGAAAAATTACTCTTACTTCATACACCAACATACCTTTTATATCTATCTAGAACGAGTTGTCCATACAGCTTTGCCTGGGCTTCATACATTAGACGGAAACTGCAAGCAAAGATAAAATGTGCTGAATATCCTGTCTGTGGTATTCAGGTACCAGGGAGAAGAGAGGAAAGGCTTTGATAGCAACACTATGAAAAGATTTCATCACGGTGTTTTATCCTATAAACTCTGACAGAATTTTCCTCTTTTGGACGTTCTGAAAATATGTGTTACTAAAAATGCTGTGGTTGTTCCTATAGTTCCCAAATTTTCCTCTGGTGACAGAGTTATAGCCACTCCATGTGGGAGCTGAGAAAAAATTTCTACTACTTATCTTCTTTCACTCTCAGCCTTTGCAATTCTTAGCCCAATGGCTCCTTGCTTTGAGAGAGAGAGATATGGAGGATGCTGTCCAACAAGCAATATCTATTTATGGAGACAGTGAATACACAATGAGGTAGGAGACGGTGACCAAAATGTGCAGCATTGTTTGTGGGTCCTTGAGGACCAATAAAAATAATAGAACTGCAACTGTAAATAGCTTATTACAAACATCCAATTTCTATGCTTGGAATTCAGGACTCTGTCCAGACCATAAAATTAATCCTCATTGCCTGCTGAACCTTGGAAGCCGGATTCCTCTGCCAAAGGTCACTCAGTTCTCAGTGGTGGCATCAGGGCTGATTTGTTTCGGCTCTGTGCGTAAACATTTGCTCTGCTTGGTTACAGGCTGGAATCGCATGAAGATCATTGGAAAACAGGGTGAAGTGCCACAGCCCCTTCATAGCTAAGGATTTCACCTCAAGGAAAGGCACATGAAAGGACCTAGGTACTAAAATTGACATATCCTGTGATGGGTAATATAAGGAGAATGCCAAAAAGGTTTTGCCTCAGGCTAATACTTGAAATTATTGGTGAAGGAATGAGGAGAATTTGTAATCATAGCTAAGGATAGATGTGGTAAAATATGCTTTATGTTCAAAGCTGGTTTTAATTTTTACTATGCTAAAAATGATAATGTCTTTAATACATTTTCAAGTATTTAAGATTTTCAATTATTGGGTATTAATCGAGAATATTTAGAAATGCCTAAAGGGGCCAAGCTGAGATGTTGATTTTTTTTTGCATAGATTTGCACTGATGTCACATGCACAGATAAAAACTTGTTGTAACGCTGTTTGCATCATCATTTTAGTTTGATTTTCAAGTGTGTTCCTTCCTCTGTAGAATGAATCATACATCCTATAAACTGCTTTAATATCTCTGGTGGTGGTATCCTGACCCATAAGAGAAATGAACCAGTAACCCCCTCTTACCCCTCTCTTATAGGTCATCGTGTAATTGTATACTCAAACTTTTAATTTAAAGTTGTACTGGAAGCAGTGTTTGACATAGTTGTGTGGACCTTTTCTGGGTCTTTCACAGTAGCATAGTCCCTAAGGGAATAAAAGGGATGTAGATACACCCTCCTGAATTCAAGTCCTGTGTTGCTACCACTGCAATCTCTTGATAAGACCTTTTGTTCCCCATCATGGTCTAGTCCTAGGAAGAAAAAAAAAAAAAAAGAAAAAAGAAAAAAAAGAAAGAAGTGCGGAAGCTCAAGGCTGAGCTGCTGAGCTACAATGCTCTCCTGTTACACCAAGGATGATGTTTCTTATCCTATACCCCCATCCTCTCCCTTAAAGCACAAAACCAGCCAAAGACTCGCTCAAAATTCAGTGTTGGCCATGAGGCCTTCAGAGATGAGACTGAAGGTATGGACATGCCTCCTGGCAAGTGAGTGGGATGCTCTAACACAAGTCCACTCACCAAATGGCACTTATCTCCAGGCTTCTGGGAGATTTCGCCTCTGTCTGTGTCCAAATGGGCTGGTATTAGTACAATTGTCACTTGTCAGTTGATAACAAAAAGGTAGAAATTCACACAGATCTGTTGTGAAGCCCAAGTGTTAGCAGCCTGCCTCAGGGCTGGTAATACCAGTAAAAGTTTGGCAGTGGCACAGAAGGTACATGGAAGGTTTCATGTTCAGCTTAACCTACACTATCAACAATGCCAAATGGGAAATAGGTGAAAAACTCAAAGATGTTCTCATTAGTTAATTATATGAACTGCAGTTTTACACCAGAAATCAGTGTCCCCTGTTGCTTGACAGACATTGGTAGATCATTTCCTGTTGTCCCTGTACAAGGGACCAGGTGCAGCCTATCCTGGTTGGTACAATCCCAAACACACTGTAAGTGTGCACATCTGCTCGTGTAAGTGGACAGACCTCTTCTGACACCTCTGGGCTCCAAGCCAGCAAAGAGGGCTGCCCATTAAGGCCTCCTTTTATAACTGGAACGTAAAACATCCATCTGAGCTGCAGTTGGTACTTGTGGGAAGTACTTCCCACTCTGCAGGGCTGTGAGCAAGAAGGCAGAGTTGGGCTCTGCTACTGCCAAGCTGGGCATGGGGAGAAGTCCCTTTCCCTCAACTTCACCTTCTCCCTCCCTCTCTTGTGGTCTGTGAGCAGAGGAAATCCTGTCTCATCCTGCTTGTATGTGCACTGCTCTGCAAAATATGGTCTTGATCACATCTGTGGTTTACAGGCTTTATTATAGTACATAGAAACAATGGGAGTTTTATTACCCTGAATGTATCATTTCTGTTTGAATGCACCCTCAGCATGGTGTTCTGACTATGGGCTTGCCGAAAGACGCTCACATAGTAATTAAAAATTGCTAATACTGCTAATGTTGTTCAGAGCATAATTCCACATCAAAACTCTGCTTGGCTTTTGGGGCCTTTTAAACATCCAAGTTTTATCCCACTTCAATTCATCTTCTGAGCCTCTTCTCCACAGTGGATCAAACCAAGGGCCTGAATCCAACCATACTCTGAATGAAGCTCCAGACTGTATAGCTTCAAGTCATCTTCCTATGTATGAAATTGTGTGCAGTACTGCTTTGTAGAACAGAAGTCCTTGGTCAAGTGCCTTTGTGCTCTATCATGAAGAAATGCAATAAACCCAACTTTTCCAGTTGCTTTAAAATCTATGTTTATTATAGCCCCAAAACTTCATACCCTGGGGATAAAACTGGTAAGTCTCACTTCCCAGTAGAAGTTTGTCCCAAGTAGAGCTGAGAAAGACATTCACACCAGGACCCAAAATATGGTTGTCACCAGAGAATTCCATCACATTCTACAAACGAGGGTACCACTCTGCTTTTTCCCCTCTTTCAGAGACAGGAACTACAGCCTGCAGCTCTCAAAGTCAAGTTAAAATCTTTCTGCCTGCCTCTTTCAGATTACTGCTAATTACCACAGTGATGAGCTGATTTTCATAAAAGCTCAGTTCCTATTTTGGCACAGAGCTAACTGGTTAGAAGTCCTAAGAACTGTGTACACTGATTACCGGTCTTTTTCAAAATCTGTCACAGTGGGAGCTGCTAGTTTGTGAACACTTGTGAAAATCTCTCCTCACATTAGCAACATTAGCAAAAGCTTTAGCATCTGGTGCTGAGCTCTGGTGAGGGCCTGAATATGGCCATTTTTTGTCAAAATCAGAGGTTTCTCAGTGGAAAACTGAGGCTGAACTCTATGGTTTGACTCAGGTGTAGTACAGTCTTTGGAGGCTGTAGTGGGTTAACCCTGTCTGGATGCCAGGCACCCACCAAAACCTCTCTATCACTCCCCTCTGCAACAGAGGAGAGAAAATATAACTAAGGGTTCAGGGGTTAAGACAAGGACCAGGAGAGATCACTCACTAAATACCATCACAGGCAAAACAGACTTGAATTGGGGATATTAATTGAATTTATGACTAGCAAAATCAGAGCACGATAATGAGAAGTAAAATAAGACCTTAAAACCACTTTCACCCTATCCCTCCCTCCTTCCCACCCCTACCTTCTCCCCCAGCAGTACAGGGAGATGGGAATGGGGTTTACAGTCAGTTCATCACAGGTTGTTCCTGCCAGTGCTTAGGGAGAAGAGTCCTTTCCATGCTCCAGCATGGGGTTCCTCCCATGGGAGACAGTCCTCCACAAACTGCTGCAACGAGTCCATCCCACAAGCAACAGTCCTCCACAAACTGCTGCAATGTGGGTCACTCTTCCAAGGGGTGCAGTCCTGCAGGAACAGGCTGCTACTGTGTGGGTCCCCCCAGGGTCACAATTCCTACCAGGAAACCTGCTCTAGTGTGGGGTCCTCTCTCCATTTGTCTGCAGGTCCCTGCCATGGACCTCCCATGGGGTCACGGCCTCCTCTCAGGCATCCCCCTGCTCTGCTGTGGGACGCCTCCATGGGCTGCAGGTGGATATCTGCATCCCTGGGGATCTCCATGGGCTGCAGGGGTACAGCTGCCTCACCATGGTCTTCACCACGGGCTGCAGGGGAATCTCAGCTCTGGTGCCTGGAGCATCTCCTGCCCCTCCTTCTCCACTGACCCTGGTGTCTGCAGAGTTGTTCCTCTCACATGATCTCACCTCACTTTTCTCTGGCTGCAATTACATTTGCACAATACCTTTTTTTCTTCTTAAGTATGTTATGACAGAGGTGTTTCCATCATTTCTAACTTGACCAGCAAGGCCCAGCCTTGACCAGCAGCATGTCTGTCTTGGAGCTGCCAGGGATTGGCTCTGACAGACACGGAGGAAGTTTCTGGCAGCTTCTTACAGCAGTGGCGTCCATAGCCCCCACTACCAAAACCTGGCCATTCAAACCCAATACCTCATTTCATATCACTGCTCTATCAGTAGGATACTGTCTGTTTCTCTCTTCTCTGTTATCTTTTCTTTTTAACATGGGGAAAAATTTTCTGGGCATTCCATCTAGCCTTGATCAGCCAGGAAGTGTTGACTGTGTTGCACTTTTACTGCATTAATTCTGTCAACCTAATATGAGGATAAACTCAAATTTGCTGGTAAACATACCTAGGGCACACAGAAATCAGCTCTATCAAGCTACAAGCATGTAATTTCTAATGAATCTTTTGACTGTGCATACTCTGTGTGTCCTCTCCATCTCATAAACCAAAAATAGGAGCTGCCTTTTCCACAGGGAAACTGGCATTGCATCTGTTGAAGCAAGAGGTTGTTTCCAAAGAGTATTATGAAAAGCAGTTTATCTGAGCTATGGTCAATGTATCATCCTTCTCTCACTTTTTGAGCCATTTTTTTGAGAATGATGAATTGTAGTCATCACTGCATCCAATTAATTTTTCCTCAGCTGGTTCTTATAGTGTGTTTGTACCAAATGTCCTCTAACAGCTGATAAATCATCCCTGAGTGGCTGCAGAGGCAGCAGCAGTGACATACACTGGACTGACGACAGGAATGTGCCACACCATGTCTCTCATCCCCTTTTACTGGAAAGAATTTTGTGACCTTTGGTGGCATTTGCAAGAAGCCATTTTATACTGATGTTCCATGGCTCTATTGATCTCTGTGTAGTATTAATCTTAAACAAACAGGCCATATAATTTATGTAAACTCCATAGGTAATTAAATTCCTTCCAGCAAAGGTCAGGGCAGAATATTTAAGATTTCATTTGAATAGAAATTACAGTTAGAAATGAAGGGGGAAAAAAAAGAGGGAAAGGAAGAAATTTGGAGCTTGTCATATCAATTATCACAGTGTAACTAAGAGGAATCAAGTTACTTCTCAAGGGCTAAGATTCAGTCTTCATCATCTGCACACTCAGTTTGGGAATGTTGTTGGGGCCCTCCCCCCTGCCGTGGGGTCCTGGGAGAGGGGCTCTGGGGGGGAGACACGGGGTTTCCCTGCTCCTGGTCAGACTCGTTCCCCATTGGTTGGTTTGTGTTCCCCTGCGCGGGCAAGGACCCTCGGGTTCCGTGATTGAGCAGTTCCTCGGCAGAGCTCCGGCCATGCGGCTGGAGAAATAAACATCTCTGAAACATCTATCAAGAACCGGTCCATATATAGTTCTTTCCATGGGCCTCGTTGTCTGATACGCGTGTTGCAGTATCCCCACTGTAAAAATGGTGGTTAATGTGAGCAGAACGATCCCCGATCCCTAAGGACAGGGACTGATTTGTGAGTAAACTCTGGATTCCTCTTCTTGTTTTTGTTTTGCTATTCCATATATAAATTATGGAGGAACCGTGGAAAGACTCTTGGCTCTCCAAGCTGCATATGGACATTTATCTTAAACTTGAAAAGATTCTTGAACAATGATTTGTAAATTTTAGCTTAATTCAAGCTCAAAAGGAACTGAAACACTTCCTGGCATGGCTGTTTAAGAACTTTTTCTATGTTTCTTGGGATTTGATTCTTACCAAAGACTTTTGGAAGACCGTTTGGACACAGTTAATTTTTGAGTCAAAATATATGCCGATGGAAGAATATCTTCGTGAATATTATTTAATTACCGAGACTGTTGAGCAATGTCAGCTGTGTCCTGGCAAAGGGAAGCGTGCCTCAGAGTCCGTGTGACCCAGGCCATGTGCACCGAGCGCTCTGCGAGCAGCAATGAGGCAGTTCCCGCGTGTGGGTGGAGCCACACGAGCTGCAGTGTTGGCAACGGAGCGAGGCGCGGCAGGAGTGGGGCGATCCGGCGGTGCCCGCCCGGCCCCGCGCAGCGCGTGGTGGAGCGAGCCCCGTGAATGCCCAACCAAGAGGGGCAGCGCGTGGGCGGTGGCTGGTGGTGCTGGCGGTGGAGCGGAGCTGCACCTAGCCGAAACACACGCTGGAGCAGGGTGTGGGGAGGTCATTGCTCGGGCCCTGGCCGAGACGTGGGTGCAGCCTCAGGCAGCGGCAGCACAGCTGAGGGCAGAAGCGGCGGAGCGCAGAGAGCTGAGCGGCGCTGCCCAGCCCGGCCCACGCGGCCCCGAATGTGACCCTGGGAAGAGCGCGCAGGCACGAGCAGCCCTGGCGGCCCCAGAAGCCCTGGCAATTCCAACACGGGAGTGAGCGAAAGCAAAAGAGAAAGCAAAAATGCAGCCACTCGGAAAAAGGAAAAAATCACCATAGCTAAGGTTTTAGGAATAGTAAAATGGTATAATGTTAAACAAAATTATGGTTTTATAACAAGATGTGACAACCAAGAAGACATATTCGTTCATAGAACTGCTATTAAAAAGAATAACCCTGAAAAATACATCCCAAGCTTGGGAGATGGCGAGGTGGTAGAGTTAAAATAGTGCAAGGTAGAAAAGGGTTACAAGCATCGCAGGTCACTGGGCCTGATGGTGTTCCTGTAAAAGGCAGTATATATGCTAAAAATTGTAGTCATGTTAGAGAATATCTCCATTATAAGCCCCCCCTACAGTCTCCCTTTCCTAATCCCACCTTTCCCTTTTACCCTATATCCTATTACCCCCAGTGTATTCCAAATCCGTTTTTCACCCCATGGCTTCCCTATACAATTCCCTTTCCCTACAACTCCTCTCTGATGCCAAAGGGGGAATGAAAAGGGGGAGGGAAGAAATTAAACTCTCTCCTGCCTCAGTTTCCCCAAAAAAACATGCCCAGAGAGTCCTGTCTCCCTTCTGTCAGCCTTAAGATGTTCCAAAGAATCTGTTTGGACATTTAAAGACTCAGGAGGGTGGCTTGTTTTATTTTGAAACTGTTCTTGTTATGTTTATCCAGTTGTTTTCAATGTTAAGTTTAAATCTCTTTTGTTAAATGGGTGAAGTGTCGGGGTCCCTTCCCCCCTGCCATGTGGTCCTGGGAGAGGGGCCCTGGGGGGGAGACACGGGGTTTCCCTGCCCCTGGTCAGCCTCATTCCCCATTGGTTGTTTTGTGTTTCCCTGTGTGGGCAGGGACCCTCGGGTCCCGTGATTGCCTCAGTTCCTCGGCAGAGCCCCGGCCATGTGGCTGGAGAAATAAACATCTCTGAAACATCTATCAAGAATTGGTCCATATATATTTCTTTCCACTGGCCTCGTTGTCTGATACATCGTGTTGCAGTATCTGCACTGTAACAGAATGTTTGCCTAGAATGACTTATAAATAACTTTAAGAAATGTTCAAATAGTTCTAATGGATGATGTTCTAATGAAAACATCACCTTTTTTTCAAAGAGAACTGAGATTCTTCATCTTAAATGAACAAAGCATATCTTTGTAAGGGACCATGACTAGTATCCACTCTTCCTTCACCAAGATCTCAAGACCCATGGAGAGCATGTTTACCTCCAGCTTCACAAATCTTTGTATTTCAGTGTTCAGGCTGGTCTTCTACCAGAATAATATGTGTTCATTGTGCAAGTCCAGATGCTCTTATTGAATGCATAGTTTCTGAGAAAGGACACTGAACAAAAACTACTTCATGACAAGATTTCATGCTTTGAATATTGTCTTTTTTTGCTTGATATGTCCCAAATTATCAGAATGTTTTGTCATCTTTGGGAAAGGCTTGCATAATTTCTACTACTTATCTGATGAAATAGTCTATCCCTGGTCTCAGCAGAGGACTATCACAAGACTGAGAGAGGACCTAGGCTGGGCACGGAGATGTTCAGCTGGTGAAAACCTGGGAGCAATCCAATCTACGGAGAAGGTTTCAGCAAGTGCCACAGTCACTGCCTCCTCCAGCTGAGAAGAGTTCACTTTTACAGAGATGGCTGGGGTATAAAATACTCTCAGTTACAGAACAGCATAAGGGGTACAGGTAGGATTTTTCAGAGTAATTCTTTATTGTCTTTTTCCACCCCCTACGGTCTGTAAAGGCTGTTGTGAAATGGGGTGGAGGCTGATCATCACTGAGAAATGTAATCCTGGTCTCATCTTAGTGCATGCATTGCCACACTCCAATAATTTGCAGAAATTATTGTGTAAAAGCACTTGTCCCCATTCAGCAAGTGGTGACCACTAGGAATTCAGGAGCAAAGAGCACCTGCAGCTGCATCTTAAACGCTGGCTGCCCACTGCTCTGAGGCAGCCGCAGCATCTGCTGCTGCTGCAGGTCTTGCTGCAGTCCTACTCCCATCACAGTAGCATCTGCATCACCAGCTTTGCAGCAGCATCTTCCATCTTGCAGCTGGCTGCCTTCACTCAGTCAGAGGCCCATCTGCCTCCACACTGCCTGTCTCTGTAACTGATATGATTGAAATCACATCTGCTCCTCCACTGACTGCTGCTCTCATTGTGACTGCAATGTCATACACTCTTGTGCTTTCTGCTGTTACTGCCATAATGTCACAGGCATCTGACTCGGGTTTTGACACAGTTGCTTAAAACCTCTGCTTCTGTGCTTACCTGGGGACACAAGGGTAGCTGGGCTGATATGAACCAAAGATTGATCTATACCCATGTTTCTCTACCAGCGGCCATCTCCACACACTAAGAGGGAAGATGTAGGCACTCTTCAATAAGCAGATGTGGGAAGATTGATGCTGATCTTTCCTTGCTTCTGCAGTTGGTGCAGCAACTATAGTGTTAGCTGGGATTTGGGACAACTAGGTTCAGATTCTGCCTCACAACCAATTTATTCTATTACTCAGGCATAGCTCTGTTGTGGAGTTTTACATTTCATGTCACCAATGCCTGTTTTCTGGTGGTTGGTTTTCACTATGAAAAGAAACCTAAGCATCTTTGTCCTAAAGTTCCCCATGCAACGATGAGGAAAGTTACAAGAATTTGTAATTTTCTAGAGAGTTGCAGCACAGAGAAAATACTTCCCCATAGGAAATGGAAATGACATGGGCAACTTCTTTCATGAAGGTGAAACCATCCCCTGGAGGGATGTGCCTGTTTCTTTCCAAAATTAAAGAGGATTCAGTCCTTTCCCAAAAAACAGCTGACATGCAAGTGCTCACATTCCCCTCTGGTTGCAATGGCAGCACTGAAAAAAAGTAACAGAAGGAAGAGAATTCAGTGGGTTTTGGCTGTCAGTTTGAAATAATGTCTTCCCATCCCCCCTCCACCAGAAGATTGCCTCAAAATCAATAAAGAGGTGGGTCTGTGTGGGGAATTTTCTCGTCTACAAGCTCTGCATACAGTGCTTAAAAATTCAACAGGTGAGAGGGGAAACGGCTGGATCACTCTTAGTCAGTGAAGAAGAAATCTGAGTTGGGATGTTTATCATCTGCTATGGCTCCCACAAGTAGTAATGGTGATATTTATATAGAACAACAGCTTCAGATTAAAAAAAATAAAAAAGAGAGAGAGGAAAAGAACTAGTGCTGTAACTCTGCTCTGAAGGACTACTGTTACAGGACAAGGAAGAGCATTAGCTGGTGAAATCCTATTGCTGGTTATTCAATGTGTTCACAGGTTTTCCCAGTAAATCTCTGCCATGTACTAAAACTCCCCTGTTTACTCACAGAATTACAGAAACAAATTGAACTTTCTTGTAAGTAATCATACTTCCAGGCCAAAAGCTCAGCTCCTCACACATGTCCCCCTCAGGCCTCTCTTCACTGACATATGCTGTCACACCCAGTATTCTTTATTGCAAGCTTCAATCCAAAAGTCATACAGCCATGTTGGCATGCTCTGCTAGAGAAATAAGTCACTCTGGTTGAGCCAATAAGTCCTGAGAAGAGGCTGGGCTCCTCAGCTCAAGCACAGCCCTTGCAAATATATTGATTTATGTTCAGACTCTTGGGTTTATGGCCCCTAATGTGTCATTTAGCTCATACAAATCTATACAGGTCTGTCCTGGAATATTTGTAAGACTTTGCTGACTCATTAGTAGAATACCTCAGCATATCATAGCATGTCTCCTTCCCTCTCCTTCTCCCTCTCTCTCTCCCCTCCTCATTACAGTTCTAGTCCCAGCTCCCTGTAGATGTTCTATTATGGTACACTACTCCGTCACACCCATTGCAGTGGATGCTGTGGGAAGTTTGGGATGGTGCAGTCTGACGTTGATGAGTCAGGCAGCCCCATGCTTACCAAGCTCAAGACATTTCAGAATCCTTCTTGAAGGCAGCAGGCTCTGTCTGGGTGCTTACATTTCAATAATTGTGTAATACTTGCAGAATCAGGACTCCAATCTGCCATCAAAATGATCTGCACAAGCAGCTGGTCTCATGCCTGTCTAGTCAAACTAGACCAAACCTCTGAACCTTTTGAGGCTCGCCCATTGCTAATAATTAATGTTTCACTTTGATAAAGCTGACATTTGGTTTATAAAGGCAGACTAATAAGCTCCAAGAAGGCTTAGAAATCCTATCGAGTAATGTGTTGCATTACAAATCTTAAAAATTACTCTAAAAATTAACATAATCTACTGCTGGGCACGTTATTATATTAATGTGATTGGAAGCGTGACCTCTTTTTGCTAACTTTCCAAGTGACCCCAGTAAATCTGTGGCATTTCTACACGTGTTAGAAATAACTATTTTTTACAGACCTGTAAAAATATAAGATAGAGAACGTAGATACAAAAAATACTGTGTTTTCAGGGCTTTTAAAATTTCTGTTACAGGCTTTTCTCTTACATGAACGTGTTTTGTATTTAATGACTAGCCCAATGTTTACGTGTTTTATGCAATGGGTTTTGTCTGGACTTTTTTTTCTGGCTTTCCATTTTTGAGGCAGATGTTATCTTTATGGTTAAAGAGGTTTGGGCCTCCCTCTGTGATATTTAAAGGGACCCAAAACCTACTCATTTTAGTTTCAGTGGCTGCAGCTAGCAAGTAGTGGGAGTTATTGACCTTGAGATGACATGCATGGAGGGACAAAGTGTGATGGAGACTTTGTCACATCTCTCTGTGTCTTTGTTGGACAGTAGCTGTAATGTACATTTAAGTCTTTCAGTTGTGTCATTTCCCTCCCCTGGCTTGTGGACCACCATCTGGAGGACACAGATGATGCAGTAGAGGATAACATACTCAGTCACTTACACAAGAGGAAGAAAACGAGGAAGATGAAGGAAATAAGATGAAATGAAAAGTAGGAAGCAGCATGTCTTCTGATGTCTTCATGTTCTCCTGACTAGGGTAAAAGGTTTTCTTGCAATTCTTAATTTGTTGGGAGCACAGAACTAAAGCCAGATATAATATTAATGATAAACATTGGCCCTGAAAATTTGCTAAAGCATTTTCCAGCTTTTGATGTTCCGCCTTTAATGCAGTGTTGTTTCTTCCTGTCCCTTATCTACTCCTTGCTTTCTGTGAGCATGGGAACTCATCTTTCTTTGACTTATGGGTCTTCATCAACATGTGGTGATTGTTGCCCTCTTCACCAAATATCGTGGGTGTCTCAGTATGTCTTAAACAGATCAAAGCCAATTTTCCCTATGCTCCGTCTTCTGAAATGGCTGTTGAGTACTGTAGAAGCAGTGTGTCCCAGCTCCTTCTGATCAGACAGCAATTAACATACCAAGAAACCTGGCACACCAGCCCTAGAGAATAGGTGTGAAATCTGAAAAAAATACGGACCAAGGGCTGGAGCAAGTAGAGGGAATAATGAAGGATGATAAATTTGCAATGGAATGGAGTTATTAATCTTCTTGTGAATATAAACTGAACTCACCAAATGATATTGGGTCAAAATAACGGGAGAAAATTTTTAAAATGTTGACACTCTCAATACACATGCACAAACATTTTGGCAGGAAAAAGTCTGTTCAGCCTGAACTGCACTTTTTCCCCAGATGAGCTACAGGAGAGGAAAACAGATAAATTTCTTCCTAGGCTACTCGAGCTGCAGGGAGTTGAAGGTGTGCATCTCCTTTTTAACATCTTGGATATTCCCCAAATGCACTGGGCTGACTTAGTGGCCATCTGTCTGAATTGACTGTGTTGTCTCTGGCTCGAGTGACCACCCAGCCTGAACTCTGCAAGGGGGGGCTGCCTGGCTGCGGTTGGTTTCTTCCCCAAATACCGCTAAAGTGTGGCTTGGTGTGTGCTTTAAGTAAAATTATGCTACTGTTCAGCTCTCCACTTGATTAAAATGTATCTTTCAGCATTTAAAGGTGGGCAGTGACTTCCTGGGATTAGAAAGGGAAGTGAACTGGCTGGAAAGCAGCAAGGAAAGAAGTTGTTTACGAGTAGTGTGAGGGCAGAGTAGCAGTGTTGCTGAAATCTGGGGCTTGGCTGCATTACTCAACTCCAGTTACAGATCTGCTAAATGTGTTCAGAGTCCCGTTTTCTTTCTTAATAGTACACACAAGGACGCTTTTACCAGAAGAGTGATTCATCTGCTGTGGTATTCCAGATAAATTTCAGGAGAGCAGGGCTCCCTTGGGCTGACAGTGTATCATTTGCCTCAGGACAAATGCCCTCACAGCCTGTCAAGTTGGCTGAACACAGGCTTGTGAAGAACTGGACTTTTTCAACATGTAAGATTTCACTCAGCATAACAATTTTTCTTCCCATAATAAATGTTTTGAACAGCTTTGGAAATCCTTGACTTCTCACGGCTCTGGCAGGAGAGGCACCACCATCCACAGGAAGTACAAGTATTATAAACTCACAAGTACAATCACTCTTTAACAGGTCTGTGTGAAATGTGAGTGAGCACACTCAGGTGCCACTTCACTAATTTATAGCAACGGAAAACTTGGCTGATTTGAAGGCATGGAGGTTGCAGTGGCTGTCAATTTAATGAGAAAGAGTTGTTCTCATCTCTGTTTCAAAAATAAGTAAGTTGATAAAAGAAACCTATTGTAAGTGTTTTAATGACAATTTTTTTTAAGCAGTCAAAACATCAGCTTCCTGAAGAAGCCAATAGCTGATTAAAAAAGTTTTTTGCTTTTTTTTTTAAACAGATATGTATATGTGCTAGGAATATGAAAAGAAAGCATTTACAACCTCGAGTCATTGGAGTGGACTGTAACATTCTCTTACAAGTAGAGGCCAAGATTTCTGAGGTACAGACCTGTTTTCTGCCAGTAGCAATTGATATCATTCTCTTTTCTCTGTCAGATAAGTAGGATAACACTCTCATATGCACTGTAATCTAATCAATTTTTCTAAAACATCTAGAGATCCTTGGATGGGAAACAGTATCTGATTCAGATACTGAATCTATAATTTCTGAAATTTTGTGTCTGTACAGATTTCTGATTCAATATATTTGCATCTTGAATATCCTACCTGAAAAAAAAAGAAAAAGAAAAGAAATTGAATTTGAGCTTGAACTAGCTTTTCTTCTGTCCTGTTTTGATCCTCAGTAGTGCTGTGCCATACCTTCTGGCTTTCTTTTTTTTTTTTTTCCTGAATATTAAGAAAATGCTCAGCTTATTTTAATGGTCATAGAATGAGAAAAGAAAATATCACTTATTTGATGTAAATTAGTTATATTCTTATGCAGAAGAAGCAGCTTATTTTGGTAGCAGTGGCTTCTGTTGTATTTATGCTCCTCCACTGATCTCATCAGGGTGCCAGATGAGCCATCCTTACAGGATCTGAACCAGCTGTGTCCAATATCAATGAGGAAAGGGACGTGTTAATTGTAGCAAGTGGTTCAGAGACCAGTGCTTCAAAGCCAATTCAGTCAGACCACACTGAGCCTCCCTGTGCACTGTTTTTCACATGATCTTTTATCATCTTTTGAACAAAAATTCTATATAGAGACACTGAATTTTCACTGAAGAAGTTATTTTTGCCATTAGCCAGAAGCACTGTGACCTGCCATCTTCCTCTTATGAGTGGAAGACTGAATGATGAACCAGGGTTAGCCTATAAACTGATGGTTTATTTTATTTTATAGGAATAAGGTGAATTAACTCTAGACCAGAGCATGGGGGATTTTTAATTATTTGCTCTAAGCCAGCCTCCTTCAGCTTGGGCTTGTGTTTTTTAACTCTCTTAAAGGAAATATCTCTCTGCTAAAAGTCTATTTTGCTGTAAGTTGCAGGGCTTGAACTGACATTCTGGTGGATGTTGCAGTGAATTTCTTGATCTCTTAGGCTTGCTGTTCAATGCTTCTCATTTTGCTTCTTTTATTCTGAGAAGAATGTGATGCTCATGTGAACTTTTAAACTTCTGCTCAGGCACAATGTGGAAACTCATGGCTCTCAGATGTGCAAGCCATTTCTCCTCTCTTATGGACTCTGGTAGAACACTCACTAACTACTGGTTTTGAGGGAAAGATCTTTGGCACCAGTTAGGTCCTAGGAAAGAATTTTTGCACAAAGTCATTTTGTTGTAAGCTAGAAAGTAATTCAAACACTAGAAGCTGTTGTCAGTAACACTTCCTGTAGCCCATCGAAGTGAGGTTTTCGTGAAGAAGGTCTCTGTCATCCTTGGACTCTCCTTTAGCAGTTCCAGCTATGAAGACAACAGGGTGCTCATTGCTGCCAGGCACTGTGGGGATGTGGAAAAGGGAATATCTTCTGAGCAATTTCCAGTCTTTGTTTCAAGAGTTAACCAAGGGTTTTCTTCACAGACGTTACTTCACAGAGACGGAAGTAATGGATCAAATATTTCTAAGAGTAGGATGCAAGTGCACTTAAAATCCTTTTGAATCTTTTTCAAATTAATCAATAATTTGGTTAATTCTCTGGAGTTTATAAAAAATAAGATAGGAAAGGAAATCATAGTTTCAAAAGAAGCTTATTTTGTATGTGTTTGTTTTATTTAAGCATGTATGTAAAGTCTGGCTATCCTTTTCATGAAAACATTATGTGAAGGATGTTGTGATCTCAGAAGAGTTTGTAAGATAGCATTAGAAGTTATTTGGACAGTTACATTTTCTGAGGTTTCTTAAAATCCACAACTATGATTATCCTCAGTACGAGTCCTTTCCATTTGTAATAGTGCTTACTATAGTCTTTTTACAGCCTAGGTTTACTGACTGTGCCAATTCACTGGCAGTTTTCTTTGAGTTTCCTGTATAATGCAAACTAAATATTAGTTAAGAATAAAAAACTTCTTTAATGATTTTATAGTTTTTGTTAGGAACTTATGGTTCTGAGCTAATAATATCCTAGTTCACAACTGTCATTTCTATCTCTGTCATCACTTGCCCTCTGGAATTTATATCTATGTTTTATAAGTCAGTGTTCAGGATCTTTATTTTTATATAGCCTTTTGCCCATCCTTGCCAGGATTGTTTGTACACCAGTAGAGACTGCTTCGCATTACATACCCACTTCCACTCATCTTTAGGCAGGAATACTTTGAACATTATCAATATTACATTTCACATCTAATCATCAGCTAGTTGAAACTGGCAGATGAAAATGTTTGTTTCCATTATGTCATCCCATTCTTGCTTCACTGGTCAACATGTCATTTATAGTTGTGGTAAAATTAGTTCAAAGCATGAAGAACTTCAACAACCCATGTTCAGTGGTTATCAAGTATTGATAAAGAAATCAAAATGGACAGAACTTTCAGCTGAAAGTCTGCCACATGATGGGAACCTGTATAAGTCTCCTGGGGTTTTCAGCTTTGAGATTCCTGTTGTAGGCAGGAGCTGGGACTTACCAAAGAATTTGTGGATGAAGCAACTGCATCAAAAATTCTGCAATCCTTGCATCAGGGCAGCATGCTTTTTCTTTCACATCTGTAATGAAATTTCCATGAAAGACATTGTGATTAATGACTGCAAATCTGAAAGAGATCCTGAGTTACACCAAACTCCAAGGTTTGGTGTAACTCAGATTCATGGACAAGGTGACATGAGAAAGATGTAATTAAAATAAAAAGAATCTTTCCTAGCTGTTCCATAGCTTTTGGAACCAACCACATTACACCTTGCATAGCAGATTTGCATCTGCAAAAGATCACTTTCTATCAAGTAACTGTGCTCCTATACAAAGGAGACATTGTGGCCATTTCAACCTTGTTCCTTCAGTTTGTCTGCTCTGTGATCAATATCACAGTCTAGACCTGGATGACTGCAGAATCTGATTGCAGCTTAGTTTCCCACAAGAGCAGCTAAACCTGCTGAAACAGCTTGAATATGCAGCACTGAATAAGCAGGCTCAGTGACAAATGTCCTCACACCGTATTGGGAAGCCCAATTAACAGAGTGCAGTGTTATTTTTCTCCCTATTGCATTTTGGAAGGATTAAGCTCTGGCACAGTCATTGTTAAGTAAAAGAAAATAACATTGGCATCCATTACTGAATAAATAATACTAAGGAAACTGTAAAAGTGTGGGTTTTTTAAGTTTTTCAGTTTATATAAGTGTATATAGGGTTTGCCTTAATACTTGAGGATAAACTGGCAGTATGTTAAACACTTAGTGTCCACTAAGGACTTTTACCCAATTCTTTGGTAGATTTAACAGGGGCAGTGGAAAAAAATACCTTCCCTACCAATCCTTTTCACAACCACTGTCAGATGACCCTGTCCCTACAGTGTGGCTGGAGGTGCATCTGATCTACAAAGTTTAGAGCCTGCAGGCAAAGAGCACTGATGAGAACAGCAAGGTCATTATTAGGTTTGACTGCATGCACTGGCTAATGAGGATGGGTAACTTCATTTCAGGTGGCATCTGCTTTCCCTAATGCCAGCAGTGTCCCTGTGAACTGTCTCCTGAAAGGCTTCACTTTGAGGCTCATCTTAGGTCAAGCCTCAATCAACACCGGCTGACTTTAAAATGCTGGGCTATAATTTGCTGTGCTTTAAAGATGCTTCATGGTTATGTCTGTCCTTGCTGCACAAGTGCTGACTCTGGTAGAGAATCAGAAAGGAAAACTTGGGGCCAGTAATTATATCCACTGTCAAAACTTGAGCCACTGGTATATGTGAGTCAGTGAGACAGCTCTTGGTCTGGTTTGCCAGATGAAGTGATCTGGTCCCTCCAGAGAGGTTTTGTTGGATGAAGGGAGGGTATCAGAAGCTTCTTTTCCCTGGACAGGCAGCCAGGAAGGGAAGATGAGGAGAGAAGTGTGCCAGGGGATATGCTCAAATGACTCACCTCTGTTAGGTAATGCCTTAGCTCCCTTCTGCAGCAAATACAAGCCAAAGTAACCTCAGGATACGTTTACCCAGAAGATTGGGCTGCACAGCTTATTTCACCATGGGCACTCTTGGCTGAATTCATTTCTAGGACTCAGCTTTCGGTTCTCGTACCAGCTACCACCATTGAAGTAACACAGAACCTTCATATTACTTTACTTTTTATGCTGAGATCTAATGCATTCAGCTGTGGAATTCATTATTCAGTCAGTGAAAACAAGAGCAAATAAAGAAAATGGATGTGGGGAAGGAAGGGAAGTATTGAAGACAAAGGGCTTAGGTACCTCCCAATTGGGGATCACTCATACAATGGGCCATTAAAATTTAGCTGAGTCGAGTATATTGTTTTTAATTTGTATTCCCATAACATACTCTGTTAAGGAGGGTGTATGCAGCAAATGCATATTAATGATGCTACACATTTGCATATTATAGATCCATAATACCAAGGGTGTAGTAAAAATCTTTAGGAAAAGTGGTGACTATGCAGCAGTCAATTTTCTCTGTATCTCAACCATTTTAATGCATTTTTTTTTGCACACACACACACACACACACACACACATAAACCCCCTACAACTGATAGCTATACTACATTAAGGGACTAATGACCTGCAAAATTCCATTTATAAAAGATGACGAAATGTTAGATTTATATAGGGAATCATCAAACTATCTCTTCCTCTGGAAGATTTCCAGTTCTTTGTTCCTTTGTTCTAAAATTTTTAAACCAATAACCTGACAAAAGCATTGTTGTTAAAGATATATATTTAATCCACTTCAGATTTAGTGCCAGGAGAAGATTATCCTGAATTTAGTTTTCAGGATAGTTTGTATGGCTGAGATACAAATTTCAGCAACTCAACTGTTTACCATGAAAAGTAGCCCCATGTGGGCTAGCTGTGGATTTAGTTGGTGGTCCTTAACTAAGGAAAGCTTTAGTGGTTACTTCAGCATGTCTTAACAGGCATATCCTTTACTGGATTATGCTTTGAACAAAATATGACAAGTTTGCCTCCCATCAGTGCAACCTACTGTTCATGAATGTTGCTACTGATTCAAGAGAACTTATAAATGTGGTAAAAAACTGGCCAGTTATACAAAGATATGAGAAAAAGTCTTGAGTGCCACATGTCAGTCTTGGTGAGGGAAGGTTTTATATGTAAGAGATGAAATTGTGGCCCAGATTCATAGAACCATAGAACAGCTCAGGTTGGAAGGGACCTTAAAGAACATTTAGTTCCAAAACCCTGGCATGGGCTGGCTGGGACACCTTCCACTAGACCAGGTTTCTCAGAGCTTCACTAAAAACATCTGAAGTTCTCTATAAAGGCTAAAGGGGGACAGGCAAATATTTCCGCTCCCTTTTGAATAGGTTTTTATGCTCTGAGGAATCACTTGTAGCTGTTTCTTGCCGGAACAGAATCATGGCAAAAATGGGGAAAAGTGGACTCCAAGCTCATGGTGCAAGAGGTGGATTTTGGGAGGTCTGGCTGACTGCAAGAGGCTTCTTTCTCAGAGGGTCCCATGTAGTTTCCCATCAGCTGGTTTTTGTATGAACATGTGATGAGAATTAAATGATGTCTGGGTCAATATTGGGCCTGGACATGAAAGTTTAACTCACTCCATCCCATCACCTCTTTCTTAAAGAAGGTGCCACCTCTGACAGACCAGAAGGACCAGGAGAAGTCTGATTCCATGATGCCAGTTGATCCTTGTCTCACTGTAGCTCCCTGGGTGGTTCCTGCCGTCACCTCTTCCACAATGCAGCAGGTACCTCATGGGTCCACTGCCTCTGTGCTTTGCTGCACAGAGAGTAAAAGCCCAAGCTGTTTTCCACTGATGTTCACAGGTCTTGCCATTGACTACAGTGTGCACTGGAGCATATCCTAATTTATAGAAACTAAATGATCTTTACAAACCTAAAAAGGCTAAAGTAATGTAAAATCATCTTTGGACCTGCTCAATGGCTTTATATTCTCAGTGATACTTTCTTTAAGAACAACAAATCAGAGGTTCCAGAAAACAATTTTTTCATTCTTCAGCTACTGTCTGACCTTAGAACTAAGATTTGTATTTTCAGCTTATGCACAAATCATCATCCTTTGCTTATTAAGGGATAACAAAAGTGGAACACTATACGCTAAAAGCAGGTAGGGGTCTAAATTTTAAGTAAATATATCTCCCCTACTTTGCATTTATTTTTTTTTAATATCTACAGAAGGAGTGCTGCCTCTCAGATTTAATTTGAACCTGAAAAACAAAAAAACCCCTCAAATTGTATTGTCTTTGGTGAGGAAGGACATATCCCCTGTGTCTTGTATGCCTGCAGCAGTTGTCCATGAGTTTCTATTCCTTGGGATACCTGCAGGTATATTCAAAGTGCTATAGAGATGTCAGAGCAGAATTGTGTCAGTGAATTATGTACATCCATCTGCCCTGCATAAGGTCTATGTGAGGGTTAAGATTTAAATGTCAGGGCAGTGACCATAAAGTCATCCCAAATATATGGCCTTATAGTTGTGTGATATGAGGACTGAAATAGAAAAGTTCACCTGGGTTTAAATTTTATTTTCACCCAAACAAATTCTTCCATTGCTGTAATCCAGTTGATATTTTGTGAGTGAAACTAATTGGGACAGAATAGACTTAAACATTATGAATGGCTAGAAAAGAAATGGGGAAAATGGGTATAGTTTTCAGGGAAATTAAGAGGATGCAATATGTATTAGCCTTCCTGACAGTCCAAGTGAGACACATACTTTACATCCTGACTTAGTTTTATTCAGTCCCACAGGGATTCTTCATGAACAAGAAGGAGCAAAAAGAGAAGAGTCAAGACCTCACTATTTTTTCCTTAGTCACTTGAAGGACCAGTTGCCACATCCTAGTCCCTTTAGAGCTAAATGGAGTTTTACCAGTGACGTTAATGGGAACAGGATCTGGCCCAGTAACTGGCTATTTTGGAATTGCTTCTGTCGCCCTGACTGCATTGTTGCCGAGAGTACAGAACATCCTTGCCTTCTGTTTTTCGCTCCTTACTATTTCCTTAGAATACTTAGGCAGAGAGTGACTGTAAATGCTTAACCTTTGTCAATGGCAGACATTCAACAGAGTTTGGCTGGCTCCCTCTATTTCCTTGTGGACACTGATTTAAGAGTCCATCCAAAACATTTGTTCAGAAGGATATGACTAACATGAGAATCTGTCACTGTGTAAACACAGTGACCAAAAACTATTTGGCAGTGTTTTGGATCTGCTGGCTAATAATTGTGTATTTACATTTAATTTAACAGCACCAGTTGTGATGATCTAATGTCGCTTAGGTTTTTTGTGGATAGCTCATCAGATTTTTTTTCATTTTACAATGATTCAGCATAATCACATGAGAGATGAAGAACATATAAAGAAAAGTACATATTTCAGTAAGTAATATAAAATTTCAGTTAGGACCACATTAGGAATGATGTGCTGAACTCACACCAGAAGAGCAACGCCTGCATTTACTGGAAACATTGCAGAAAGAGTGAGTGAAGTCATTGAAAACAAATTGCCATTCCCTTCTTAAATAGGCTTGGGCTGGAAAATGGTCCTCTGGGTTGTGACCAGATTTAGCCTTAACAGCCAGTTTGCTCCACAGAAACTCAGTAAATTCCCTTGGGAAACTAATCTGAAAAAATGTGGATGAGAATTTTTGAAAAGAGGAGTGATACATGAATAGAACACAGTCAAAAATATATCAAAGGCCATCAACAATTTTCTGTTGTTTGGGCAGTTTCAGAAGAGCACATTCATCTATTAACACTTTTATCACTGCAGCAGGTATAATGTTACACTGATCCAGCTGTGTCAAAAGTTATGTGAACAACACCTATATCAGTCCCTAACTGAAATACACATTACTCACTATCAGGAAAACTATAAAGACTGTGAAGTCTTAATGATACAGATCCAAGTACATATTGATAAGCTTGAAGGACATATGATTTGTATTAACTTGCATACCTTCTACTGACATTGTTTTCAAAGCATTGTAAAAGAGTAGGAAAATATAGTGCAATAGCTGGTATGAACAAATTTGCTTTTGATTCTCCTACTACTAAAAAACTCCTACTACTAAAGAGGTTATGAACATGTTTGAGGACAAGACCTTTTCCTGCCCACTCGAGCAGTATCCAGTTTTTTGTTTGCAAAAACAAGAAAAATTCTCATTTCCCCACACACACATGCCTCAGATCACCCCAACAGATCCAAGGAGATATGGAAAGTCAAATAATGTGGTCTGAGAACCACAGGAATGACAGACTTTTGCATGAGCTTTCCAAATCTAATAATGGCAAATATAATTCTGTGCACAGAACCATGGATAGTCCTCCTGGTGCTCAGTACCTTCAGTTTTTCACATTTTTTATCCTTTATTTTGTACTTTGATAGCTGATGAAAACATTTCTGTGAAATATACTTTCAGCTTAGGTTAGATCTCACCCTGGTACTTTCACTTCTGTGCAGTACAGTTCTTCTTCTAAATCTTTGATTTCACATGGACAAGCACTTTATTTAGAAATCTGTGAGATGCTATGATAGAATCACAGAAATTAGGAGTCATCAAATCCATCCCTGCACATTAGGGGAGGAGAAAGCAATGAGATAACAGGAGACCAGAAGATAGCAATACTATGCTATACATGTTTACCAGCCAAGTAACTGCACCTGTATATATATTTTGTTTGGTTTTTTGTTGGCTTTGGTTTTTTTTCTGACAATTCACTCTGCAAAATTAAAATCTGCCATTGGATTTTTTCTATGATGTTTTTTAAATATTTGCCTCCAGTGTACAACCTTTGACTCCGACATGAAGGGCACAGCTACGGTTTCTGGGCTCAGTTGCCACTTACAATAGGTGGACCCTTCCATGTCCAAGAAATAATGACAGGCCTCTGTGTTGGAGACTTTTCAATATTTCTAAAATTAACAGGAGTGGAGCTTGATATCTGTGGGGAAATTTGGTGGGGAAAAAGTGAGGAGAGGAATACAGCAGGCTCATACTCTAATGTGAGATATATTTTTTCTTGAAATCTCTCTCTCCTTCTCTTTCCTTGGTGGAGCTGGTCAAATCGTTTAGGGACAATGAGTCTCTTTGCCAATGTCACCTTTTGATTATTTCTCCACTTACTGTGGTGGCAATAAAAGACTGCTTCAGAAAGAAAAATATTCTCAAGATCTTGCCCTGCAGTGCTCTGGAGATGTGATTAACTTGCCAGCGGTATAGACAGCTCCAGACTCATTCAGTGCAAGGACCTTGAGACTAGCTGGTAGATTTTGGATGTTTTCCAAGGCAAAAATGAAACAGAAGCATCTGGATATTCTGCATGCACACAGCAGTGGCAGTGGGCTGTCATTCCCAGAGGCTGGACATGCCTTTCATCCTGTCCAATAGCACTTCCCAAAAAAGTGACTTTATCTCTCCCACCTCATTCCTCTTCTGAACCCGAGCAGTGAATGTCCTTACCCTCCCATGCAGAGGCTCTGCTGCTCCCTGCCACTGCAGACAAACAGGCCCAGCACTTGCACCATGGTAGTTAACCTGGTTAGAGCAAGCTGGGGACTGTCTATGTGAGCTTCTCCACCAATAAATCAGATGGGTGGTAAAGATTTCCAGTTTGGATGCAACAGTGAACAGCTGTGGGGAGTAAATGTCTCAGCTGGAACAGCTGGAGCTGAAAGAGGATGTGTGACTACGTCCTGAGACAGCCAGTCAGTCCCAGACAGCTACGTAACAGGAGCAACTGAGCTGTGCTTATACAATTTCCAGGCACTTAAACAAAAGTATTACCCTAAACCCTGCCTCAGCAGCCATTAAAATATTAGAGCATCTTGCCATCAGTTCCCCAGTTAGAAAACAAATATGTCTAATTAAAATCTCTTTATTTTCTCGTCTCAGATATCCACAAAAAGAGTAAAAAAAGTCTTGAAGCTGATTGCAGAGAGGAGCTCTAAATACACTGTTGCAAATACAAAATGTCTCCTTTGAAAAAATATGTAAAGCTTAAAATTTCACAAGACTTAATCACAATGCCAAGAAGAACAGCTCTAATAAACCCTAACTTGCAAAAAATAAATTCAGATGAGTCTTCTTCCAGAAAAACCCAAGAAACAAAATAATCAAGAACGCCATTAATTGAAAAACTACACCTGTTGAGGGTGAAGGATCCTTATTATACTCTGTTACAAATTTATCTCAAGTTTCTGATGAAAGTATCTCAAACAAGAGTAACATCTGATAAACATTTACCTCATTTAATTTATTAATATTTGTGGGGGATTTTTTTTTATATTGCAGGGCATGTGTATGATTTTCAAGAAAAGCAATAGGTTACTATGCTTCCAGTTCTGTTTTGAAGTCTTACTGAAGTCCCAAACATTTCTTTAACTTCCTCAACTACTATAGACAGAGGCTGTAAGCCAGCTGAAAACATCAGTCTGACACATCCCATTAGCGAGGCTTGTTTTCCAGCTGCCAATAATTTTTCTGATCTTTAATGATCTGGTGTTTAATACTCCACATTGTGTACCTGTTTCAAATGTTTATATGCTTTTTCCTAAAGAGAAACTATTTTTGTGAATGAAGTCAGGAAAAAAAAAAGAAACAAACCAGAGATGATTTGGTTTGTTTTTGCTGAAGTTAAAGAAAAAAAAGAAAGAAAATAGGTAGAGAAGTTGTTTCTTGAAATTTCTAATGCTTCATAGTTCAGAGTAGGATCTTGAATTTTAGAAACACTTAACACTTGTTTTGTGGCCAGTCTTTGGCAGTGCTCACAACAGCAGTCTACATTTTCTTTCAATACAATTGTTTATGTGTCAGTCTGCTATAAAGAAAATCTCTTCAAAACCCTGTGAAAAAGCTTCTGGTACTCCTTCAGAGCTCTTCACGAGAAGATGACAATCAGCTACCACTATCAGTTTCTGCTTTAAGCCTAGTGGCAGAGGCAGATCTCAAGTTTCCAACCCTCCAATGATTTTTGTGGGTGTCAGCATTTCTTCGTGCAACAGAAAGTCTACAAAGTCTACCCTTTTTCCCGATTTGATGATTTACAAACTTGGAAAATTACATTCCTAGGAAATACACAAAGGGTACATAGACACAATTTCAAGGCACGTAATAAAAATTCAGTTTTAAGGCTGTCTTAGTGATCTTAATTCAACCCTATTATGCATATTGATACAATAATTAAAGAAGTCTTTACACCCCATTTTTTTCCATGCCAAAGATTGTGTCATATTCGTTATATAAAAAATGTGTACTCTCAGGACTATATAGCAAAAGAAGAATCCCTAGAACAGGTACAGGCCAAAGGACTGGGACATGGAATAAAGAGGAGATGTACAAAATATTAGCCACTTGATAGGGGTAGATGTTTCAAGAAATAGAAAGATATAAAAATAGAGGGAAAGCAGGGATTCTGTGCTAAAGACATAAACCACTGTGCACAGAAAATCTCTTTGGCTCCTCTTCTTGATTCTCTCTACATGGGAGGTGGTTATACAGCAGATATAATTGCTGTTTCCTAGTGACTCACGCACTGTCTCTCCCGCACCACGTTTGCAGACACAAGCCCTTCAATTCAGCATTCTGTTTCAGAAGATTTCAAATGAAGATTTACATTCAGAAGCATGATGAAACAAATAGGGACAGTTTTCTTCAGCATTATTTGTGTAAAATATTTCTACAGGGGGAGAAAAATTACCTTGATCATGAAATAATGTCTGAGATGGACTGTATCACACACAGTTCTCTCCCTTTGGCAATGTTTTACTGATGCTCCCTTGAAAACCAGTCAGAATTTACATCCTCTATCTGCATGCATATACATATTTTATATTCAACTGGCTGTCTTTAACACAAAATATGATTTTTAAACCTTTAAAATGATGGATATAATTTTGCACCTGCACTTAGCTGGTGTAATTTAGGACCCTGGAACAGGTAGCAAGACTTCATCTTAAATTACTGAGATACAAGATACGTTAGGTGAAAAAATACCTCATTGATGTCATAGAGTGTATTTTATATATTATAGAAAGCAGAACTTAACTCTCCTGTATCGTTTGATACCAAGGACAAAGAAAAATACCACTCTTGGTAATAAAACTTCAGCCATGCTACATTCTCTGTGTCCCAGCCCTACAAAGTCATGAAATTGGTACCTCTTGCCTCTTATGATCCCAACTAAAAATTAAATGTCTTCATGACATAAAGCAGGAACTTCCAAGAACTACACTGTGCTTTGTGTTCCCCTAATGGAAAGGAGATATAAGGGGAAAAAGAAACTTAATTGGATCACTCTGCTTTCTTCATTGTTCTTGGGTACCAGAGTAGCCCTTTGTGTATGTGGATAACCAGGCAGAGCATTCCTGAGGCTGCTCTAATTTATGCAAGGTACTGGACTGACATCTGGCTGTCTCCAGACTCCAGGGGAAGATATAAGTGGCTTAAAGCCAGTTTTGCCTGTTCTAGTGATGAGACTAGCTCAGACAAACCAGAAAATCTGGCACTTAGATATACAAATTATAATAATAATATTTTGGGGTAGAGGAGTAAATTGATGCCAGGCTGAGCAAATGTGGCCCAGTAGTGATGCACAAACAAAACCCCATCTGCTGGAGATTTTGCAAGCCTTTAAGACTTGCACTTTTGGGTTCATAGATTTTTAATAAAATACATAGATCATCAGGGCAAGGTTAGGGACTTGATAACTCAGCTGTGACTTGTATTTTGATTTCTTTTCAAAGCCTGGCACTTCCAAATACTAACAGTAAGGTTTCTGTTTTCCTTCACAAATCTGCTTTACTTAGCTGTTTGGATTATAAAACATGACACATTATAAAGAGACTGGTGGGATAGTCCTGTACTCCTACCTCCATCTTTCTGTGTGCTGACATTTCAGGATAAACTGTCGTTCCATAAAACTGCAACAAGAAACACTGCAGTTAGAATATGCTGATTTTTGATGTTCACTAAATGCACAGAAGGTATGTTGTATGGAATTTCTTCCATCTCAAAACCTCTCTCTTTTGGCCATTGACACATGCCACTAACATAACTTACACATATTTTGTGGTTTTGCTCTGTGAAGGAAGTATTAAGCTTTGAGACACTGTAATAAATTTGTTTGGTTTTGATAGAGATTGGCTGCCTGAATGCTACCATTTTTATCAGCCATAAATTGCTCCACAAGGCGTGGGATGAACACCTTTCATAGTCAATTTTGACTTAAACCGCATAAATCATTTGCAGGGATTTCTTCAAGAGATGTCAGTTCTTTCTCCTCTTTAGATTTGTCTGAAAACACGTTTTCTAATGAATTGCATCATTCTCACTCTGAAGAGTGTTCACAAATAATGCCCTGCAAACACTTGAAATTTTAGACAGACTGGTCACCAACTTACCCGTGAGGTGTTTTTTCTGACAGCTATAGGATGGCCAGCTGCAGCAGCCAAAAGCAAGTCTCTATTTGAAATGCAATATTAATGTTACTGTCAGAGTTTTTGGACCAGCCCATGGATCCTGGTTATCCTATGCTAACAGACCACTCACAAATAGAGACAACACGGTGACAACACTTGGTGATTTCAGCTTGGAGCTCATCTACACACTCTGGGGAGAGAGGGAACCACAATGGGTTCTGCCTTGTGGGAAACTATATAATCACTGAGAAAGCAATGTGAGCCCCATTTTTCTGAAAAAGACCCAAACTGCACAATGACCGAGTGGTCAAGACTACAACAAAGTCATGATAAGGGCTGGACTTAACCTTGAATTCTAATCCAATATCAGAAAACTGTGCTCTCCTTTAACTTAAACAAAGGTTATTGGAAATATCCTTTCAATTAATACTGGTGAGACTGAGCCAGCTTTTGCTGCCATTCAGTTTTATGTTCCCTAATCTTTCTATTTTCTCCTTTCTGTAGTGTGTCATAGACTTTTCCTATCCTGGGGTGAAAATAATTGAGCAGTTAGCACAAGTATCAATATCAGAGTTAACCTCTTTTCTGTGGTAAAATGGCATTGTGTTAATCTCCCTAAAAGAGAGTCACCTCCCCCAGACTGTCTGGGGCTGCTGTATAGTTAGATATATTCTCAGTGACCCTCTGAGGACCTTTGAGGCACACTGGCCATATCAATTAGAGGTGAAACAGAGAAATGTTTTCAGATAGAAAAAAAAAAGGGAATTTTTCTTACTCATTTTCTTAATTCTTTCTGAAACTGAGTGGAAACCAAAGCTATTCCCTGAAATTAAATTCTGAAAAAATCCCTTGTTCTAACCCAGACACTGCTAGCTACCAGGTACCAACCTGAGAAATACCATCAATGAGTAGTACCTGCCCTACTAACAGCTAACCTCAGAGAGCAGGTTTTTTCACTGTGGAAGAGGCACAGATAAGTCTCTTAAAGTAGATAAAATATTTGAATACGATCTCCCACCTCTCTGGTGTGCTACTGGTAGGTTTAATCTCAATCTCCTGACTCCTGCATCAGTACAGTTCACTTTTCTGTCTGCAGTGACTCTCCCTGATAGACCTGCCCTGGAACTGTACTGTCCCCACCATTTGTGGAGATGATAAAGCCTGATTTTGACAATTCTGGTCTGCCCTTCTACACCTTTGAGTGGCACAGATAGTTACTGATCCTGGCCTGCTTCCATGACACATACTGTCGGGTCTGGGATTGGGCTTTCTGTATGACATTAGAAAAGGAGCTCCTTGCATCTGCTCTGCAGAGAGGTGTAAAAACCTCATCATCATTCTTAGAACAAATACTTTTTTTTTTCCTGAGCCTAGTTGGATAACCTTGTACTGAGTAGTTTACCACAGCTTTTCATGTGGATGTCACCCTCACAAAAACAAGGGTGGAATAGAAAAATGACTATTTATGCACCTATCTACATCAGTCTCTCCCCGTGGGAAGACAGGACTTTTCCTGCCCAGTATCTCAGTCAGTGCTCAGATGACTGGCACTACGCCTGCCATTGTTGAAGGGTTAACCTGACTATGAGATTCATCCTTCATGTCACACAGCATTGCTAAATATATCTGTTATTTGAGCTCATTAGATTTGCCAAATGTCTAGATGTTTCCCTGACTCCGAGCTCTACAACATGCCTTTGTCCAGATGACTCATTGATTCATGAAGTCTTTTCAGCTACATCAGTGTTTTTCATTATTTACTGACCATCAGGCTTTTCTCTTTCTTAAATTTTGCTCCCTTCCTCCCCCTGCATCATTGTCCTAGAGAAGAAATCCAGTTTTACCCAAAACCAAAGCTACGAAGAGACAAATAAAATAACACAACAGTGTCTGGCTGCAGAGTTTTGAAGAAGCAGAGTGTTTTACGGACCCACACAATGGCAGTGTCATAAAGAAAAGCCAAGTGGGTTTCTTTGTGGGTGGTGGAGTGACTTCAGAATAAGAAAAACAGCTGTGAGGTTTTCCAAAGTCACTGTCAGAACTATGTTTTCACAAAGAGGAAAGAGAGAGAAAAAGAGACTAACAGAGAAAACATGCAAAGACACTGCTTGAAGAACAGGTGTTTCACGACAGGTCAGAACAGAGTAACCCAGAAGAAAAAGAACTGTGACAAGGCATAACATCAGCATAGAAAGTGTTCAATATTTTTCCAATCACAACCATTGTTCTGCTTAACTGATGCTGGCAAACAACCCTGCTGCAACCTTTTAGGTACAGGGGATCAGTGAACAATTAATGGTGCCGCTGGATACACTGTGATGCACAAAATAACTTTTATTATATTGCCAGAGTGGTTGTAACTCCTGCTTCCCTTAGTGCTGGAATCAGGAGTTCTCCATTCTGCTTATCTTTGTAAAGTAGAATAAAAGCTTGGATCAAATCTGGATGTCAGCATTTGAGGTCATTGTGTACTGAAAGAACCAAGGGCACACCCAGTGTTAAAAGAAACATATTGATTTGGTCTCTGAATATTTTTTTGTCCAGCATGATGCACATGCTAAGCAAATCAGGAATGACTAATGGGGTTAAATGTGATCATCAACATATCAAATACCAGCTCAGAGTTGCCCTTTCTGCACTAATCAGATTTCACAATATTAGGAAGAGAATTTGTTTTAATTTTGTCTTTATCCCTTGAGATAGGTACCTGAGTTGGGCATGACAGTTGGAGCTATGAGGTTGAATCCTATGCCCCACAACTAGAATTTGGTGCCTTAGCCACAGCCTAAGACTAATATGAGGTGCTGTAAGTACCAGCCACTTAATGTCTATGACTCTATCATTATATCCAGAGAAAGAGAAGCTAAATACTTGCTAATTTCTTGTTGACAAGATTGATCAGTTAGAAAGTAACTACATGCACCGAGCAACATACAGCCAAGAGAGCAATGGACCTGAGCTATAAGTCACTTTACAACCCTCTGGATTTTGGGCTGGTCCAGGAATAGAACAAAAATGTAGGCAGACAAGCATGCCATAGTAATTCCAGTTTCTAGGCATGTGCTATTAGCAGATCACAGTCAGCAACAGCCCAGTGTCTCCCTGCAGGTCTGTACTTAATGGAGGTTTCCCCCACTGCCATCCCAACCAGCACATACGAGGAGGATAGAAGGAAATAGGGATGCAAGAGTCTGTGCAAGTATATGCCAGATCTCTAAAGATGCAGGCCATGATGTGTATTAGGTGTACATTTTCATCCCTGCCTCCTACTGATCCCAGCTGCTGATGCAGTTGTTCCTTAATGCTGAAAACTAGGATGCAAAAGGACAGAGCTCAAATTCACTGCTATCTTGACCATGCTGTTTTGACCACACCTCAACCCTAACAGCACTCCCGTCTCTGACAAAGAGAAGAGAACACTGTGCTGCTGCAAATTTGGGAGGGCAACAGTTAATCCTATGGTCACAATTTCTCTAAAATCAGTTGACTTCTGCTATGGCTGAAATGCTATTTTAGTGCTTTAAACTTCAGCCGAACTTCCAGCACAGACACTCCTATATCCCAGAAGGATGGTTTAAGTGCATATATGCTTAAAGCCTGGAGAAATGGCATTTAGTTCAGTGTGCCCTGGATCTATTACATAAAGGATTAGGGATTTTATCCACCCAACCGCTACTGCTCTTCACCCATAAGCAAACTTTTTTAACACTGGTGAGTTTATCTTGGTCTAACAAATTTATTACTTTCTGGAGAAATGACCAAACTGTACAATATTTAGCACAGACTATAGATGCATGGAGTACTACTCAGTCCTCCCTTAGCCTATTCTCAGGATCTCATCCAATTAAAAAATAACTAGAGTTATTTTCAAATAAATAAATAAAAAAAAAAAGCCTAGGTGACCCTGAGACCTGAATCAAATTACCTCCCAATTGCCGTCTAGGTTCATGTTTGGCTCACACTTCCACTGTGATATAAATTCTTAAATATTTTAATTACAACTGAGAAGCAGGATCCTAAGTCACTTAGTCGCTTCTGAAGATTTTATCTGAGAACTGATGAACAACATCAGAGTTTAATCTAAATTGTCAGTCTGCACATATATCCTTAAGTGGGCAAAGTTTCAGACTTAAACTATATTTTTTTCCATAAAAACCGAAAGAACTGACAGATTGATTCAACAAGGGAAAAAAAACAGCTGCACCTCTTCTGGCTGGTGAATAGAAAACTTGCACCAAGGACCCCCAAATCTGCTAGCATGAGTTACACAGCAGCTACACAAGGGGAGGGTTTAGGGAACCCAGGTACAGCTTTGCCTGAAACTGACTGAAGAAACAGAAGGATGGAGTAGCTGGTGTCAAAATCTCTGGAATCCAGCTGCCCTCTGGCAAGATTGGTTTAAAATTGCTATTGGAAAATTTGTCTCTGTGATCAATATCTCTTTGCTGCTCACTTCCAACCTGGCACTTTCAGCTTAACTTGATGATACTCAAGGAACTTCTGGTTGTGCATGGGGGAATTCTGTATTGTGCCTTTATGAGAATGATGCAGCACTTGGGTGAATGAAGTTTCTCCCCAATGTCAGAATCATCAGTCTCTGGGAAAAAGCAGTATGGGACTGTAAGCTCTCCTGAAAAATATTTTATCACTGGCCAAACTAGATAGCAGAAACAAACGTACTTTATTCCTTTAAATCTTGATTACAGTGTAACATGCATTTTATCTCTCTCCCTCTCTGTAGGACTTCTTTAGCATAAATCAGCTAAGACTGCTGAAGATAAAGGGATGCAGCCTCCTACTATTCCATATTAATCTCATAAAATAACAAATTAACACACTGGCATACTACATTGTTTTTAGAGATGGAATTCCTATCTACATGAGCTTGGAAATGAGGTACATTCTGACAGCTGGGATGTAAGAGTAACTTCTGAATTTCCTATTCATTGCTTGTCTGTGCTCTAGTTCTGGGTTGTAATTAACCAAAAGCACTTATGTCATGTTTAGAAGGCTTTATGCGTCTATTTCTCTAATGTGCACCAAAGATGGTTCTTTCCATGATACTTTGGTTTTAAATGCAAATAAAGAAAAAGTGGAGCCAGAAAAGGACAATGTACCATTTATTTTCCTAAAGAGTCTATGGTGTTTGGCATATGGGTAATAAGAGATATTTTCTTATCCTGAAGAGCTATAGGGCCTAACTGGAAAGGAAAACATAATTTTCTTAATGGTGAAGTGACATACAGAAAATGTGAGTCTTCCAGTGTCACCAACAAAAAATCTGGGAGAGAGACACGCACCGCATGCAGGTCTTCTGTCTAACACTGGCACCCAATCTCAGGGAGAGTCCTTCTCCTGGGGAATTTCTTTTGTGCGTCATTTCTCTCCAACCAATTTTCAGTAGATGTATTTTGACTCTCTCATCTCCTTTTTCATCATCTGTTTCTGGAACACTCCATCTTTCTGCCTATTTCTTTAACAAGAGCATAAGGATGGCCATACTGGGACAAGGCTGAGGTCCATCCACTGGGAATGCTGGTAGAGGAGAGGCTCTTTAATAGGATCAGATGTACTATGGTCTTTTATGAAATGATGGATTTAATAAGGAATAGCTGTGCATAGTGCATAGAACACTAACCCTAATTTGTGGAATTTTTTTGAGACTAGATGGAAGAAAGGTGTGGTCTGGATGTTCTATGTAGAAATAAATGTCAGGGTGGCCATAAAGGGGAGGGAACTGAGGAAAGAAGAGAAAAAAAAGGTTTGCATTTTTGAAAGGAGCTATTTTGGGAGCTGTTTTGGCACATTTCCCAGTTTCTTGTCCTGGGTTCGTGGCAGTCAGTTTAATTAGTTTTTCTCTGTACAACTTCTGAAATGCTGCAATTGTGATTTGTGCCTGGTAGGTCATTAATTTTCTTCCTGCCCATTTAAATGCACAGGCTTTTCAGAGCTGGCAAAAACAAGCTCTGGCACATGATTCATATTGATTGATGGTCATCTTTCATCTGACATAACAGGTGAGAAAAAAAAGGATGTGGACATAGGAAATGCTATAGGAATTCCTGAGTGAAAGACAATTAAAATCATAGTGAAAGGATTATCCTTCAGTATTGCATTAACCCTCAGCAAAGCCTCATTGTGGCAGATGTTCTACACTACCATATTTTGTCTCAAAAAGAGCTTAGCTTCCATCATCATCAGAATTTGGATGCCATTTCCCACTAAAATCAATTTTCAAAAATCACTTCTGTAGGTGCGATGTGTACTGATAACTTTGAGAATTTGGGCCATGCAAAAGATCTAAAAGATCAAGGCAGGCAAAGGGCTGGGTGGGCAGCCCTGAGAAGTGGACTGGTTTGTTCCTCACAGAGGTAACTCCTGGGCTAGAGCCAACAGCTCTCCAAGTCCTACTACAGAATTACATCTTTTTTTTTTTTCCTTTGGAGACAGGGAAATAGACTTATCTTTACTGGACTCTCAGGCCATCCCTTTGGTGAGTAAAATTACCTCTCTAAGGTTCCCAGCTGATCTGCCTGGCTGGACTTTGCACCAAGACTTAAGGTCCATGCACTGCATGTGACACAACACCAGCATTGTAAGAGGACACCTCACAAGTTCATGAGACACCTCTTTCTTTCTAAATGTCTTAGAAATGAGACATCGGTGGTAAAGCTTAAACTCTGAGTCAAGGTATTAGTTACCATTTCCTACCCAGACTAATACTGTCCCTGCCCGGCTCCATGGGGTCCCGCGTGCCCCCACAGACGCACGGGTGGGTTCAGTGTTGCAGTCGGTAGCAAAGAGTCGAGAAGGGCATTTGTGTGCGCTCCACCAGGAGCATTTATTGCTGCTACACTGTCAAAGGGTGCAGAGGCAAATATGAACGTGATCCCAAAGCTCACAGTTTTATCTGGGGGTGGGAAAAGGTGGGAGTAGGGAATGGAGACCAATGGGGAAGTTCTGGGGGAGTGATGAGGGGTAGAGGCTGACAGCCAACCAGGGAATCCAAACTGGGACCGATTAACGTAACAGAACAATGCATCCTGGGAGAAGTCCTTCCGGCCACTACACCAGAGAAATTCATCTCTTTTTCTCAGTTCATCCTTCCTTGGATCTCGGGACTTGTCAGTACCAAGGGTACTATTGCAGGCTGTTACTGCCAACACACTGCATGCTGATTCTCATAGGTTGCTTCTTTCAGCTCATTCCTGTGGGATTTTGCTTATCTGGAGTCATTTACTACAGGCAGCAATGAGCCATCCAAGTCCTGCTAATGGCAGGCAAGAAGTTGCATTCCTTGGTCATATAGAACCAATGAAAAAAGTAAAATAATTAAATTTATCCCTAGACACCAACGTATTTATCCTTCTAGCTGAGGCCTGCTTTATCTGAACAGCATGGAAACAAATTCTCATTATGCTGATGGAAGTCAGATTCTGTTTCCCATGTAAGCCATGTGGAACAGTCCCTTGCTTTTGATGCCATATGTTTTCATGATCACAGTGATTTGCTTTGGTTTGCTTTCATTTACCTCCTAGAAATATGAGAGTCAGGGGAAATGGTAGGTGCTGTATTTGCTTCTGCTTTGTTGATAGCTCTGTGTATTATTCAAATCCATGTATTTATTCCCATAGGAGAAATATCATTAAGGTATTGCTAATACTGACAATATATCGCTCCTTAGAGTTAGGTGATTTATTTATTTATTATTATTAAAGAAGCCAGTCCTTTGGAATGTTATACGCTTGGGAAACTCTCTTACTTGTTTAAAATTGAATTTGTCAGTCGGTTAATATTGTTGTGCACTTCCTATCTCTGAAGCAGAGACTCCTTTAGCTTGCCCATACAGTTGTCTGCTGAGGACATGGATCACACCGGGATAATCTATTGCGTATGATCTTACTGGGGTGGAGAAGAAGTAGAAAATTGACTGTTTTCAGGGACCCAAGAATAAAACCTAGCTGGATGGACCATAATTTCTTCCAGGTATAAGCCAGTATATATCGGCTCCACAAACAGAGCTCTTTGTGACTTATTCGAAAGAAAATTTTAATTATATACCAACGGCACATATTTAATCGCCTAAGTTTGAGCAACAAAAACACCTCAAGTCTGTCGCACTGACCGCTTGCTCTCTGCTCGGCTAGCCCCTGTGGTGTGCGGCAGGAGTGGGGAGCAGCCGGAGGCTCTTGGCTTTAAAGCTGCTCCTCTGGAGTTCAGCTCTGCCCAGGGGGGCTGAAGCTCCAGGCACAGTGGCTGCCAGCAGCCCAGACGAGGGAGAGGACAAAAAGGAGCGAGGAGGCTTGCCACGGCAGGCACTCCACCACTATTGGAGGATATTCACAGAGGACAAGCCCAGAACACAACCGAACAACAACTTATAAAGGGAGGTGTTACAACGGGGATGGCGTGACAGGGGACCAATAGGGATCTTTAGGGGAGGGATATGGACAGGGATAGACATTCACATAGGCCAATAGCCTCGAGGGGTGGAGGGAAAGGGGTCACATGCCCCAATGGGGCATTGAGGTTTAGGGGATTTCCAAGAGGGGAGGTATCTGAGGGGGCAGGATCTTGGGGGATCGACGGAGACCATATAAGGGTAATTAGGGAGGGCTCAGGTGATAGATATTGAACTTTCGGGAACAACAGGAGGGGTTTGGGTGATTGATGGGGAACTGTCTAGAACAAGGGGAAAGGAACAACCATATAGGGAACACCGGGGGAGCGGCTTGGGTCTGGGGCAAACCAACTGGGAATAGAAGTGGGGAAGGTAGGGATGAACCATCGGGGTACAGAGAACATACGCAAATACAGTAAAAGTATCGCATCACCACACAAGTCCATCTCAGCTCATTACCTTAGTGTCTGAGTAAGGAGTATTTAGATACCTTAACAACACCCTTGGAGAAAGGAAAGGGCTCATTGCTCTTTTTGTAGGTGAAAAACAGAGGCAGAAAAAGCAACTGGGATCATGTTCACGGTCACCAACAGGAGAGGTTCAGCAGAACCCAGAGTGGAAGTCAAATCCTAGCACCATAGCAAGGGTACTGCCTTACCCATGTGAGCAGCTGACCTTTGAAATACCCTTCAGATTGGGAGTTGCTCATGCCCAGCTGCAAGTCTGAGCCCTGGGTTTCAGTCTGCAGCACTACAATTTCCTTGTACCCAGGTTTTTATTTGAGTTTGCCCATTCCCTGTCCAAACCCTGTCAGTTTCAAGAGAAACCTCTCCACCCAAACTATTCTCTCCTTGACTTTAATTGAACACTTTGCCTGCCAGACATTGATCTTTGATCGGTATTTCCTTGCCAGCCCTTCAAAACAGTTGCTGTCACCATGGCATCTTATTTCCATATTGTGTCTGAGAGCGACAGCAATTATTTCCCACTGGAACTGACTTCAATGTCACTACACTGATTAATCAGCAAAGGTTACTATAAGGGAAAGTATCGGTCTTCCTTTTCCATTGGAGCAGGAAAATGCCAGATCTTAGCAGCACAGTGCCTTGAGGATGGCTGCATTAGTTTTCCAATGAAGGGCTCTGTGCAAGTCAAACATCCCATCCCCCATGCCTCCTTCCCACTCCTCTCTTCCTAAAACACACACTGAGGTTTAGTATAAAGTTAATTCTATAACCCAGGGTGCTTTTTTTTTTTTTTAATGCTACTGACCTTCCATTTCCTTGTCAGTCGACACCAAGCAATTCCCCAGATGGAGAGAAAGATTTCCACTTTGAATATCCCTGAAACACATTTAGAGCCAAAGGCTTTATCATGGGAATAAAAGCACTGAGGTTCTCACAGCTGGGAAGATTTATACAGCTGAGCCTTACCAGCTTAAATGCCTCCAGACAGAAACAGCTGAGCTATGTATTATTTCTTTTCCTCCAACTTGCAAGGGAGATGAAAAGCGCAGAGGCAGCCGGCAGATAGCTGTGACTGACAAGGGAGGGGCAGAGCTGTCTGCCCATAGCTACTGCAGTGGCATTTTTATAAAATAATTTCAGCTCCAGAGGTGAGGGGGCTGTGGCTGACACAGCCAAGAGGAGCTGCCCTTTTAGTTAGAGCACTCCAGACCATGCCAGGGAGTCTTAAGCATCAGTCAGGGAGGCAGGGAGCTGACGCCTGCCAATGAGCCCCAGGGGAAAGGTGTTCAGAAGAAGATGCGCTGAGCTGAGTGCTCTGCACAGCAGAATTGCTGTTTGCAGTCTGTGTAAAAACAGCAGCCAAGCTGTCTCTGCTCTTTTCACCGTAACAGCAGCAGTATTTTGTTCTTCAAAAAGTGAGGGCAGATCTTAAAGGGTTTAGTCTGACTCCCACGAAACAGTCATTCAATGGCCATGCTTCCCCTGGAGGAAAACAGGAAGGGAGACTCCCAGAGGCTCAGCTTGCTGTCCATCCACACATGCTTACCTCACCCAAGTGACCTGTAGACTCCTCTGGCCAAAGGCAGGCACAGCAGCCCTGAGCTCAGCAGCCATGACAACGTGAGCAGGTCTGTGCCCCTGAGCATCCATCCCCTGCCTCTAACATGATCCTTGTTGCCCTGCATCTGCACTGCCTTTGCTGTCAGTTGTCCTTCATGTCACCTAAACCCTGGAGATGTGGGCTCCACTCTCTGCTGTGCATAGCTCCATCACATCTCTCACAGCCCTCAGCCATGACCCTAATTCAACCATACCCAGGTGCCTTCCTGCCAGAGAGGGGGAAGAGATTTAAGAACAGGCAGAGCTCAGTCTGTATGGGATTTTGTGTCCACCCCACAGGGAAGATAAAAGGCCTTCAGAGTCCATGTACCCATGCTGTGCTCCTTGTCACTCCTGATTTTCCCACTTGGAGGGCCTGTGGTCCAGCAGTGTATTATGTCTCTCCAAGTTCCCAGGCGGGCTTGACATCCAGCATCCCTTCAAGAAAATGTTAACTCTGAGCCTGGGGCCATCTTTTCCTTATTATAAAATGGAAACTAAATTACATACATTTTAGGAATGCCAGTGAGCTGCTTTCAAAATGGTGAGAATGGTCCCGATACTTGTAAATCATTGGAAGAAAAGAGCTGCATTTTCTAAGTGCTGCCAGTAAATCAGCATTGGAGCGGGGAAAGAATTCAACAAACCTGGATATTGATTAGAAATGTCTTTTAGCAATAGGGAAGAAAACTGAATATCCTAAAATTAAAGGGTCTGTAAAACAATTTATAAGATTGCGTTGTCAGTAATAATGTATCTAGTGAGTGAGGTGCTCAGAAATAGTCAGTGTCCGTGCTTGTCCAGCCTGAGGGACCTGATAGGGGGTCTAATTTACAGTATCAGTGAAAAATCTACCCTTTGTACACCAGGTTTCTGTAAATACTCAAAAATCACTCATTCTGCAAAACTTATGTCATCATGCCTGCCTGTCAATATCCAACTGTTGTCTTAAGTGTAATTTTTCTCGGGATATGGACTTCGAACAAATGTCTAACAGCTGTTAGTCATGTTACTTAACACAAGAGCTACCCCTCAGGGTCAAAACAAAAGTCCATTTACCTTAATAACCCATTGCTCACAATGACTGTAAATAAGAAAAGAATGGGGTCATTGGGACTAGACACTAGATGTAAAGGCTCTTCATCAATTCATATCTCGTGAATTTATATAGAGCATATAGATGCTTTATGTTTGCCTGTACCCTTCTGGTAGCTCTCTGCTTAAATTTTGACTGCCCTTGAGCACTGGAGGGATGTTTTATTGGGCATTGCACTCAGCATTTCCCAGATCTTTACCATGACTGAGTAAAGCTAAAGTATAATCCTTGGCTGTGCATATATGATTTCTATCTATACTGTTTGGCATATGTATTGGATCTGCCAGTTTTTTCTTCTAATTCAGTCTTACGAGACTTTCCTATAACTTCCCAGTTGCTTCTAGGTTTCATTACATTACTTCATTTGCAGTCTTTACCAATAGCTCTTCACCCCCTTTTTCTACTGTTTTTTATGTTCTTTAAGAGCATGTGGATTTCCACTGTGAGCTTCCTTCAGTTGTATAAATTTAACATTTATCCCTAACTTTTCCTTTCCATCTTCTAAGTTGATTCAAGTTGTGATGATGATTTGTTCCTTTGTCCTGTGAAAATTTCCTTTTTTTCTGAGACTGTACTGAAGGGCCTCATGAAAAGCTTTTCTAAAATAAATTTCATTATTTTAGCTGAAGCCTCTTTTCCACTATGGGCTTGGTGGCTCTGTCCAACCCACATCTACTAATTCAACTCTTCTTGTTTCTACTGATTTGACTGTGAATCCTGACAAAATTTATCCCTGAACCCCCTTTAAAGGTGACTGTCACATTTCCTATCTTTCCTAGCTTTGACAACAAAGCTTATTTATGCAAAATGAAAGATACTGCTGCTCAGCAATTTCATAACGGAATTCCTGAAAACTCATGAATGAATGAATGAGTGAATGAATGCTGTCAAGACCCAGAGTCTTGTCTCTTCTATTTTATTCAATTGTCCTAAAAATCTTCCAGCAAAACTTCAATATCAGACTGTCCCTCAGCTTCACATACAGCAAAATATCTCGTATATGAGAGAACTGTTTCTACACAGAGCAGCAGGACAGAATTATCTGCAATGGCCATATCTTCCAGTGCTCACTCTATGACTGGTAGCACCCAGATGTTTTGGATGTTTTGGAGGACAATATAGATTAAAGCTAGTAAAAGCCACAGATTAATCTAGATTAATTTTTTGTCATCATGTGTGTGTGATGGCCTAGAGAAGAGTCTTGTTCCTTCCTTTTTCCCTTCAGTCATGACATCTGACTAATCCACAAACTCTTCTCAGGGCCCTCAGGCTCTAGTGTCCTCCATCTTCACTGCAAGGACAAGCCCTGTCCTAGACCTTTCCTGCAGTCACCAGGAGGCAGATTTTACACCAGGGAGGCACAGCCAGAGGGCAGATAACAGCTGGTTGCAATCCCAGTGTTGGAAATCGACACATTCCAAATTGTTACAGCCAGGAAAATGAGAGAAGCTCTCCTCTCCCTCTAATGTTTTCATATGTTCCAATGGAATCAAGATATGTCTGAAGGGGACTGTAAGAGAGACAGTTTAGGGATGGGGAAGAAGCACAGTCCTGTCTGAATGCAGCATCCTAGGCAGGGCAAAGTGATGACTCACTTTAGGACTTGGGAGTGGAAAGAGCCAACAGTGCAGTGAAAAGAGGGAGGGAAGGGAAAGGGAAAGCTACAGACTTGTAATCCCTCCTTTGGGTGAAAAATTGGAAAACTAACTCTGCTGTATGTTATTCTGCATTTTTTTATCTCCTGTGAGTGACTGAACCTCCCAGTGTAACACAGCCTCACTCCTGAAAGCATTTCCCTCCCTCTTCAGAAATTCCAGCTCCAGACAGACAAGATCTATTCCCCTGAAGAATACCATCATGTAGGTACCAGGTGTACTTTTGTACTCTGTTTGGAGAGTTTTTCTGCCTTGCAAACTCCAGCTGCATATCCTTAGCTAGTCAAGCTTTGCTGACTTGCACCAGCCCAGAGTCTAGCCTGAGACTCAAAAGTGCCCTGTGCTAATCCTGTGTGACCTCCAGTGTTCTCTTTGGCTTTGTGGATGCCTTTCCCTGCCTCTGCAGGCACTAAATAAAGAGGCAGAAAGATGGGAAAACTAAACTAAGGAGAAGTATGACTGAAAAGCCTATGCCTGTAGAAAAAAAATAAAATTCAGAAACTTGCTGTCTCAGCTATAGACTTCAAAGGGTAATGACACTTTAGTGATCATAAAACATGTGATTTCTATTAAGCATTTGGAAAGTTGTAAAGACTGAATTAAGTTCTGGAAGCATTGAAAATTACAAGGCATCTTAGTTATTATTCACAGGATTTGGGAAATGTAGTTTTGTTTATGAATAAGGAATAATATTTATCATTATATGGTGTTCATAAATGATGCAGATGCAAGGAAAAACTTTGAGGTTCTGAGTCTTTGGCCCCTGAATAAAATTAACTTAATTTAAATGATCACTAAGTGCCCATAGCTGAGAATTTGTACAGGAGAAATACACAGTTCTGGAACACTCTGGCACTTTGTGTCTATGGATGCAGCATATACAGATACAAACTATATAACATATATAGATACACACTCTGTTGTTGTTTCTGCATATGGTACCTCATCTATGGCTTTACTTAAATTGCAGAAATAATAGGGATTCTCACTTGGGCTTTCTGCCTGCCTCCTGTTTCTCAAAGAAAAAATGTTCTCCAGAGTTAAATGACATTTTATCTTACACTTCTCTTTAGAGAGTTGGGGATGGGTGGGTGGAAGAAGAAAGTCATGACTTCAGGCTACCTGTAATTCCAAGAGGGTTACTCCTTTACTTCGTAGTAAGGATACAGTAATCAAAAATTCTTAGGGTCTTCCAAAGCCTTCACAAACCTTCAGCAGGGTCATAAGCCATACTTTGGCTCCACTAGCAAAGAGTTCACTGCTGTATGAGGGACCAGCAGGGCAAGAATGGAGGTCATCACTACAGACTACCTTGTAATTTGGGAGGGCACTGCAGGGTGACCACTCAGCTCCAAAGCTGGGTGCACTGGCTCTGCTATAAGGGTATATTGTGTACCATATTCTGCCCATTCTGACTATGGGCAGGCCTCATGGACACCCAGAGATCAGCTGAAATTTATCAGATGGGTATTGCCTGTGTTGGTGATGTTAATGTGAGAACCTCAAACATCACTCCTTAACATCACGGAGCTAAGGAGGATCACCTGCTGTAGCCTGGAGCTGAACATTTCAGCAATAGAAAGATTACAGATGGGACAAGGAGTGGGAAAACATGCAGAAATATTTTCTCAGACCGAGAATATAGGAAATAAGTGCTTGTGAATTTATTTTATATGAAGTTGTTGGCAGCTGCACATTTTGATTTTGCTTAGTGCTGCAAAGGGATTCCCTCTGAATCCCTTATAGGTCTGAAGCTTAATGTTAAAGTATCTTGACTCCAGGACATAAGACAAAGATTGCCATTGTTTATTCTTTGATGTTCTAAAGCATCTTATTCTTCAGGGATCTCAACAAACTGTACCCACATTAATTAAAGTCCATAGTACTCCTAAATCAGCTGCTATTATTCCCAGTTGATTGATGGAGAAGCTGAGATGAAGAGAGATTATAGAGTGAATTTTCTAATGTAGGAGTATGTGAAATTGGACCCACAAAATTCATGGTTCAGCAATTAAAGGGAAGCAATATGATATTTTTCACATGTACTGAAAATCCTGTATGTTCCACTGAAACAAAAAATTTATTTTTTGAGACCTTGGTGTCACAATACTTAGAAAACTGCAAGGATTTTTGGGGTGCAGGAAGGCTAGTCTATGCGCCTATTTTCAGTGGCTGCTCCTATGGCATTAAGTTCAGCTCTAAATCCAAATATGCCCATGATTCATGGTTATTTGGATTTATTTTTTCAGTTGAAGATATTTAAAAAGAAAAGCAACACCCAAAATAATAAAGGCAAAGCCGAAACTGTGAAGCCAGCAGGTACTATCAGGCAAAGCATGAACCCAAACCAGCTGCTACAAGAAGAATCAAAAATTACACTGGTGAGCACGGTAAAGTGAGTCACATATTGTCATATTTTATAGCAGAAGTAATTAACTGGATAGGTTCTGGTCTCACTCCATATGTAATACCTAAGAAGTATTTTTAAAAGCTTCAGTGAAGACTGATGAGCAGTTTTTGCCTATTTATTTTTACATAGAATAAATTTCCTTAAATGAGTAATACACAACCCTCTCAAAGTCAGATTTAATCCTGTTCTCTGAAGAAACAGGCTTTAGGAACTCCATCTTCCTCTCTATCAGATGTATGCACAGATGCAACTTCCTTCTTTTGCTCTGGTTCCCTGCTCAAGTGAGAGAGATACCTGGCTGATGGACCACAGTGTTACTCAGACCATCTGAAATCAAAGTAAAGTTTGAAATAAACTATTTTTGAACTAATTGCTATTTTGTTGTCCTGGGGTAAAGTTCCTCCCAATGTGTCTCAAATGAAGACATTTGTCTTTTGCTTTCTCACTGGACTCCAGCATTCCTGCCTAGTAGTATCCCAGACTTGGGCCCTTCAGAATGCTCCTGGAGCCCTGGCTCCATCTGGGGCTTTGCAAGGGAGTTGGATCAACACAGAGTGGAGCTGCTCCAGCTCCCAGCCCAAAGTTTTACAGGTTTTGCCCAATTAGTTCAGGAAGATGCAGAGGCCCCATCTCCCAGACCAGGCTGTATGCTACAGACCATGGAGTCAGTGGATCTCTACATGCTACCAGGGCATTTTGATGGCTCAGAGGCAGCAGAATGGGACTTTTTACTGGCTGCTTTCTGGTTGTAGAAGCATAGCTTCTATTATACTTCCACTATAAGTGGGAATATTTAGAATAAGCTGATAATTTAGAATAAGCTGGCACAGAGAAACATTCAGGATCTGAAAAGAAACCTGACTCATATTTACAATTGCTACTGCAGTCAGCTGAACAAATAAAAAATCTGTTTAAGCTTAATAAACAGGATGTAACTTGTTAAGCCTTAAAAAAATACCTAGGCAAGCCAGTCTTTTGAATTCTATTTCTGTCTTAGCTACTGTCTTGCTCTGTGACCTTGGCATGCAATTTCCCTCCCTTGTCTCTCTGTTCTGCCTCCCACCACTTTTCTGTCTTGCCTATTTATGTTTTCTTTTGCTCTCAGTATTCAAGTTTATTTGTTCTGTCAATTGAATCCGTTCTATTATTCAGGGAAGACTGTACTCTAAAGCATTTTGTCATCCGAAACATTGTTAGAATATCAAAATTGAAAGTAATGGAAGGTAAATAAACATTCACAAGCCATTATTTCCACATGGAGCTAGAACCTTATTATACCTGGCTGCGTGACAAGTGTGTCAGTCAGTAACACTTATTCCTCCTTGCAGTTGGCTGTGCCACAATGCTCCTCTGAGTCCCTTTTTCCAAACCTTAAACGGATGTATATCCTCTGCAGTGCTTCGTACTGACATTAAAGTTTCACTTTTAAAATGACCAGAAGGTCCTCAGATAGTCCCAGTCTCCATCCTGTGTGCAGCAGTCTGGGATATTTGTGTTTGTAAAGGCAGAAATCCCAGCCCAGGGCAGAGGGGCACCTAAATTAATTGTTTCTATAGGACATGTTTGAGAGTGGAGTCTGAAATGTTACCTTTGCAGCTCAGACTTTCCACCTCTAATACTTTGTGATTCACAGTCCAAAGCTGTTTCCTAAACATGCAGTATTAAGTGATCAGGCTGAGTACCAAGGAAATGAATCACTTTCCCCTTTTGAAAAGCAGCTGCCCTATAGGGGGAAGAAGAGGTCATGGCTGTCTTCTACATTGTTCAGTACTCAGACACAGGGAGATCTGCATTCAGCTCACTTCAGCCTGACATTTTTAGGGTCAGGTCCTGAGCACCAGGATATTCCTACTCACCATCCTTGCAAAAGTAGCAGTGTGCAGAAAAAAAGGGCAAGATTCAAAGAGCCAGAAGCAAAGAGAGAATGACAGAGGCTATCCCTGTGACTTAGAGATGAGTGCTTTGTGTTGGGCAAAAATGGTGCATTCTGGTCTGTGTTGTTAAACATCTCAAGTGCTGTGTAGGAAGAGATGTTTGACACGATTCATAAACAGAACTGAATTATCTCCCTTTCCTTAAGGGGTTTTTAACTGCTAAAGCATAAAATGTGCTTTTCACTATTATTTCTGGTTTTGTTTGTTTTTGGGGTGGGAGGACTGATTGGTTTTGGTTTTTTTAAACAAGTAGTTCTAAAATCAAAGCTCATATTTTGGTCTAGACCCCTGTTTCTCAATATGTCTAAACAGCCCTGCCTCATTAGTGACCCCATTACCTCTCAGTTCCTGAATACAAACAAAACTTATACTTGCAATAGAGCACCCAGCCAGAGCAAGACAGAAGAATTTGAGGGTATCCTAAGTGTTATACTGACAAAAACATATGATTCCATGATGCCTCAGGCAAAGAAGTGATCAGCCAGGGTTTTATGGTGTCAGCACCATAATTGTATTTACAATGTACTTTAGGTTCCTTATTCTTATTTCAATGTCTGATAATCTGGTACATTCAGCTATTGCTTCTGCAAGCAGCTGTGACAGATCAGGATAGTGATATCTGTCAAGACACAGAGCGCAGTCAATCAGGCACACAAGATGAAAGGCTGTAGATAGGTCCCAAAATTATCATTTCCATGTGAGATCTTTAGAATTTAATGATTTTAGATGCCTGATGGGATATGGTCAGTATGAGAGGACCCAGCCCAGCTTTCTTATGCTCTGCTATCACTTGGCTTGTTTCAAGCTAATCTAGATGCAGAGCACACCAGGTAGTCTGGCTGCAGTTCTGTTTACAATGAGGTAAATAAATTAGCTATAGCTTGTATCTGAATTAAGGCTGGTTCTTCTTTTTTTTTTTTTTTTTTTTTTTAAATGTGAAAAATGTTAAGGATTTCACTGGTGGGAATTTTTGATACTGGGAGAGGCAGGGGTGCCACTGGTGGATGCAAAGTACTCATCAGCTTGGGAAGGATACTGGGAAAAACAGTCAGAGCAAGTGTTTCTTGTGCAGTCACATTCTCCAACCCACTCTCTGCTTTTGTGAAATCTCCTGATACCTTTCCATTAACTTGAGTTGGGTTTCAGTCAGGTCAACGCAGCAAAAATGAAGGACTTTTCTTTCAGGGAGGTTTCTTTGCTACTCCAGAGGTTTACAAGTTGTTGTGCACTGGACCTCTAAGATAAAAGGAAAATCCACAAGTATCTACCAATGAAAATTGCATCCACCAAAAACTAATTAATTATTTAAGTCCATTCTAGTTTTGTCCATAGCTCCATTAGAAGATCTGGAAATCAAGCTCACTACCCTTGTCTGTTACCACAGAAGGACTGCAGAAATCCATCCATCTACTGTAAGCTGCTACTCTACTATCTTAGGTTATTTTATCAAATATTTTCCCGTGCAAAGGGATGAAGTCTGCAATATTTTATACAATGGAGCAGTTCTTTACAAAAATGGCTTAGGTTTGACAGATAGGACACCTCTAGCTCTCAGCTCAGTGACATGATCTGCATTAATCCATCATGACACAGATGTAGATCTTCAGAGTTACAATGCTAAAATTGAGAACTAAATCCTCTGCAGTAAAACTGGAGAGAAGCAGAGAATCAATATCAAGAACAGAGTCTGAAAAAAAGGCCCAGGGGAGACCTTATTGCTTTCTACAACTGCCTGCAAGGAGGTAGTCAGTATAGCCAGGAGATAGCCAGGTGGGGGTTGGTCACTTTTCCCAAGGAATGAGTGATAGGACAAAAGGAAATGGCCTCAAACTGCACCAGGAGAGGTTTATATTAGGGAAAATTTGTTCATGGAAAGGGTTTTCAAGAAGTAGAACAGGCTGCCCAGGGAAGTGGTGGAAACACCATGCCTGCAGGTGTTTAAAAGACGTGTAGATGTGGCGCTAGGGGACATGGTTCAGTGGCAGTGCTGGGTTAAATGTTTGACTCAATGACACTAAGGGTTTTTCCCAGCCTAAATGATTCTGTGGTTCTGTGATTCTGTGATTTTAGCCATGTCAAATTACATCAGCTGTGGAAGTATCTCTGTATTGCTTTCTTGTACCTTGTAACCTGCATTCCTGAAAATCCTTGCCAATGCACTGGTTAGGCTGGTGGGATGGATGTGGCTGATAGCTACTAGTTCCTGCCATATGGATCACAACTGGAGGTTCTACAACTTGCTAATGAACTGTCTTAGCAACAGTCTGCCTGCAAAGATGAAGAAATGGAATCTCCCTGTATTTGCTATGCTAAGCTTTGTGTTGGCAAACACTTGCTAACATATGTCACCAGCTTTGAAAAGACATGGTTTATTTATATGTTAATTACTGCAACACTTTGGGGAAAATATTTGTTGATACAAGAGCTGTGCAAATAGTCAAGTGTTGAGAGGCATTGCCATTCAAAACCTAATGAGTTCTAGCCAATAAGAGTCAAGAAAATCCACAATATGAAGGGCCTCTCCTTGCTTATGGCTCAGTCCGGTCCCACTGAGATCTCCATTGATTTCACAGAATCAGGGAATCAATAGGGTTGGAAGGGACCTCTGGAGATCACCCAGTCCAACCCCTCTGCCCAGGCAGGGTCACCTAGAGCAGGTTACACAGGAATGCCTCCAGGTCAGTTTTGAATGCCTCCAGAGAGGGAGACTCCTTGACTTCTGTGAGCAGCCTGTTCCAGGACTCTGCCACCCTCAATGTAAAGAAGTTCTTTCTCATGTTGAGATGGAACTTCTTGTGTTTTAGTTTATGATTATTGCTCCTCATCCTGTCCCTGGGGACCACTAAAAAAAATCTGCCACCACCCTCTTGGCACCTGCCTTTGAGATATTTATATGCATTAACGAGATCCCCTCTCAGTCTTCTCTTCTCCGAAACACCGGTCCCAGCTCCCACTGTCTCTCATTGTAAGACACAGCATTCCACATATGGCTTCACTAGGGCCGAGTAGAGGGGCAGGATCACCTCCCTTGACCTGCTGGCCATGCTCTTCCTGATGCACCCCAGGATACCATTGGCCCTCCTGCCTGCAAGGGCACACTGCCAGCTCATAGTCAACTTGTCACCCACCAAGGCTGCCAGGTCCTTCTTTGCAGAGCTGCTCTCTAGTAAGTCAGTCTCCAGCCTGTGCTGATACTTGGGGTTGTTCCTCCCTGGGTGCAGGACCCAGTATTGATCCCTGGGGAATGCCACTGGATGCCAGCTGGATTCTACTCTGCTGATCAGGACTCTCTGAGCTCTGCCATTCAGCCAGTTCTTCATCCACCTCACTGTCCATTCATCTAATCCACATTTCCTGAGCTTATATACAAGGATGTTATGGAGACAGTCAAAAGCCTTGGCGAAGTCAAGGTAGACAACATTCCTAACAACATTTCAAGACAATTTCTGCAAATTGTGAGTCAGTCTTTAACTGTTCTTCATGCAAACTTTCATAAAATCACACACTTCCTTGCCTGAACTGGTGCCCTTCTTCAAGACACTGCACTACATTTGAACTCAGAGGTCACTTCTGGGTGACAGCGAGGAGTGGAGGGTGTGCAAGTGTCGCTGGAAGCAATGTCAGTAGTAAAGCACATCTCATCCTTCCTCAGACCCAGGGCCTCATCTGGACACAGAGAGGGGTTGGTTTGAAGGTGTTGTGCCTTCTGTGAAATAGAAGCCTAAGGCCTTCACAGCTATGATCATTAATAGTACCTCAACACTGTTTGCAAGAAAAATCTGGCATTTCTGCTGTCTGGAAACGTCTTTGGGCAACATACGAAACTTGCTGCTCTGAAGTCTCCTTATTAGTTGCTGAGAGAAACTTTTCCCTTCAGACCAGCCACATCCCACACTCCTTGTAGAAACCTGGGTAATGACATATCAGACCCTCCACAGCCAAATTTCTAGGTCATAAAGTACTTCACAGGGAAAATTGTTCTGTCAATGTATTGAATTTTCATAGCATTGCTATTAGCAATACTATTTACCTTGAGGGAAAACAACAAAAGAAACAATTCTCTGGGACCCACTTGGCTGTTACAAACACCAGGTTGTTTGTAAAGTAGTTTACAAACTCCTTGTTTTTGTGTGTGAATAGTATTACAGGGTTGTGATGATCAAAAATGAGACAGGCATTTTTTCTGCATCTATGGCCCAGAAGCTGCTGAGCACCACACCCTTTACATGCATGGGCAGAAAGCTGCTTCTTATGCAATCAACATTGTTATCCAGTTATTCATAACTGCAAAATATTGAGACCTGAGAATCCCAGAGAATCTCAGCTACCAAAAATACGTATCTTACTATATGTCCTATTTGCTCCAGGGATTAGAGTAAAATGTGGGCAAGATAAGAAGTAACAATACAATCTTTAGTAGGTATCTTCTATATCTGTGCATGTGAAGAAATTGAGATGTCTAGCCAACATGAATGGGAAAAACATCACATTATACAGTCTGATAAATGTTTCAGGTATCAGTTATCTTCATTCTATCTTCTAGAGAATATATAAAAGGAGGTGGATAGCATGAAGGGACAAAGGATGAATTTTCATAGCCCTTTTAGCCACTTGTCTATCTGTTCTCAGTAAAAGCAGTATAAAGGTTGCTACTGAGTATTCCTTTCAGGTCAGAGACACGATGGCTCAGATGTTCTAGAAGGGACATCATTGTTCCACTGAGCTCACGTTAAGGACAGAAAAGGAGGCAGCTCAAGGCTGATATGTTTGGCTTCATTTCCTGCTGTAGACTATCAAAGGCTCAGTGGCTTGTGTTTTTATGGCAGTGATTGCTGCACAACAGTCAAATAATTTTAAACCAAAACCACTAGTAAACTAAAATAATAAACTTTGTTGTTTAGAGACTGCTCCTTCCTGGTAACAGTGGACGACCCTGTAAATATAACGGTCATCATGGATTTTCATTTACATTACTACTACAATCTTGTTAGAGATTTTTCAGTGCATGAATTGTGGGGAGGAGGAGGAGGATTAGGTTTAATACAAAATTCACAGTGAAAAAATAGGAAACTTAAGTTTTGAAACCCTAACCGAGAGAGAAGAGGTGACTGGATTTGGAAGTGTATCCAGCCTTCAGATCAGCACCACTGTCAAGAAAAATAAGCTACTCAGTTCTGGAAACAGCAATTGGAGAAGGACTCTGCCTTGATGTGGTTTAGCCCCTGATCATTATCTGTGCAGTTTAAAGAGGGGACAATCCTATGTTCATCAACAAACTATCCTATGACCTGCACACTATTCTCAGAAGTCACAGAAAAGCACAGGCTTCAGGAAACCACACAGGTTTAATAGAAAAGTTGCTTAAGTGTCAATATTCTTGGCTCCACCCAAAAAAAGAGCCTCTTATGATGATGTTTGCAGCTTATCCCACATCCTGTTCTAAGACAGAGCACCTGTACAAAATAGGTGGTGTTATTTTTAACCAGATAACTCTGATTAACCTATTACTGCTATTATTTCTGCCACCTGCAGTGCCCTGGTTGTTGCCTAAAAAAGCATCTAGAAGTGAGCAAAGCCTCAGGTATCTGTGTGTCAGGTGCTTCAAATCTGTTGGGTTTCTGGGTTTGGTACTGCCCTTGGTGTTGCGTGTACAGTTGTTGCATGATGTGTTCCTGTTTTGAGGAGCAGCCCTTTCTGTATCCCCAGTTGAGCATTGGACATCCAAAGGCATCACATCCCAGTACAGTGTCTGATTTTCCTTCTAGGAAAGTAGAGGGAAATAAAAGCTTAGTAGCTCTAGGTACAACTTCATAATATGCCACCTCCCTTATGGCAGCTGTTGATAGTTGAAAGCTGAGGAGACACTGTAGCACTGTAGAAGATGAAAACTACAGCTGCTAGATACATTTTCCATACACTTTCCATTGCCCCAAGAAAACAATTTTTTTGACTGGTCACAAAACTCTCCAGGGTCCCACAATTAAACAGTGCCCAGAAGTTTCCCTTGGACAGTTTAATTTAATTCAAATTTTCAACAGATTAAATGGCCAGGCTCTACAAGGTCCCACATGCCAAATTAATTTGTCAAGAGTTGGCTCTATCAATTTCACATGGGTGATTTCTCATCTTTTCTTTACATTAGCAAGCAAGTAACATCTTCCTCCAGTCTGCCCCTCCTGTTCTTGAGCTGAGACTGACAGAGCAAAGCTTCACATTGTCATGACATGATGATACTTTATCTCTTTCTTTTACATGCTGATACTCAGTTTCAAAAAATCCTTGAGAAGAAAAAACTGGGTAAAAAACATTTTACTTCAGCTTTCCTATTATTCTAGACAGACTCTGGTGAATCATCACCATCATGGCCTCCATCAACACTTGTGTATCTGGAGCTGAACTTCTTTTGACAGATTCAAAGCAGAAGGGTTGATGTCTATGAGTTGAGAAGTATTTGAAGAAAGGTCAGCATAGCATCTGTGAGAGTGCTGGTGTCCCCTGTGCAGTGGTTCTTGGACTGGATAGTAAAGCTCTGGGAACAAGGACAGAGGACTGGGCAACCTTTTCTTTTCTTGTCCTCTGTAATAATACTTTTTCCTGGCTTGCTTTACAAGGCTCTTTTGTGCCTCAAAATCCTCAGAGAGCTTCTACTTCATGTTTGTCCACATTTGGTGTTTGAGGAGTAACGGGAAGGCGACGTGTACAGGCACAGTGAGCACAAGTGCAGAAACAGCTTTTTTTCAGCTGTTGTTTCACAAGGAAGGTGGCCTTGGTCATCAAATGAACCACTTTAAACAGCACTGAAGTGATACTACTGGTCAATTATGAAAATGCAACAGGGTGTAAGGGAAGAGCAAGGGGATGTGAAAAACTGAACTTCAGTTACGGTACAGCTGAAGTTTTTCAGCTGATCGGGATGTTAAACCAAGTTACTTCCTCACTCAAAATGAGGACACACCCAGGCTGAGAACAAAACAAACTTGTTTTGATTATTGCTCTCTTCCTTTCACTTTTCAGACACTCCAGCCTGCCCCCACTGTCCCAGTTAGGGTTGTGTCCTTGCCTGGAGACACAGGACTTTCTTTTGGCAGTTGTTTCTACTATCTGGCTGGCGTCATAAGGAGGATAGATGCTATCACTCAACTGCAATAAGATCTCTGCATCAGTTCCCTCACATTATAAGGTGGCAGTGTACAGGGCTCTTCTCAGTTTTCTTTTTTTAATTGGCAGAGTTATTACTTATATGAAACCAAGCTTTTTTTAAGCTTGCTCAGTGAAAGGCACAGGAACAAACACCAGACAGTGCCCTACCGTGACCTTTCTAGTTGCTATTGTATAACCACGTCCTGAAAATATTTCTCTGGCAAATATCTTTTCTCTCCTCAGATAATTTGGAAGAAGATTGTGCCCAGGCTCACACACAAGGTTGGAGAAGATATTTTTCAAGCAGCTTTTCCTCCTTTGTGCCCTTGGGCACAGTCTGGAATAATCTCACACCTGGAGACAGGTGATTTACCCAGAGGATCTGGATTCTGAACTCCAACTCACATGTTAGATACCTTTGAAAATGTCACGAGAATCTGCACTGCATGAGCCATGGTGCACATGTTGTGCCCTGAAGATGTTGCAGTGCACACTCGGGAGGAAGTCACTGGACCGTTTTAAAGTGCAGTGACACCATAGAGCAGGGATGAATGAGTGAAGGCTTCCCTCTGTCTGAGCCTTACAAATATTTCTGTGGATTATTTTGGAAGATTTTGGAATATTTGGGAGATTTATTACATCTACATTCTATATATCTATATTAACAATTCTCTCTATATGTATATTAACAAGGGATAATAGTTTAAAATGTCAACTCCAACTTCTGGAATTGACTTAATTTCTCAACGTTCTGTATGAAGTCTGAAGGCTCTCCAGATAGATGCCATCCACTCTGACTTTCAGAAGCTGGCAAAGCTTGACTAAACTTCTACTTTCATCTTCTAGAACATGGAAGATTGATTCTCTGCTTTACATTCAGTTTGTGTTTTGGCATTGAAGAAAAATGAAGAGGCACCTTGGTTTATTTAAACAAAATATATCAGGTATGCTGTAGGCCTAATTGGGTTTTTCACTTGACTTGAATCATTCTCCCCACTGTGTGGACTGGGAACATAAGATTTATTCAGAACCTGTGATTTGTGTATACATTCTTTTTGCCTTGAGTTTTCTGTTGCTCCTTCCCCTTACTCCCTTACCACAATTATTTTTAAAGAGTTTCATTGTAGGAGTAGAATTAAAGCCAGTATAGAAGGATGAACTAAACCAAGCACAGTTCTTTGTGGCACACTGAAGAACTATTCCCTAATGGAAAGCAGAAAGGGTTTTTTTCCCCAACAATACAGAATTCCCACTTTGTTCCCTGTGGGACACAAGCTACTGGCTTTTAATATCATTACTCATCTGTCTAGCCTAAGTGCTTGAAGAAGAAGATGCCTATAGGATTGCACTCCTAATTAAATTCTTACAGCTCTCTCAAATTGTCTTTTCTCTCGTGAGCCTTTCGAGGAGGGTTTGCATTGGTGCAGGTTTACTTGACCCCTGTGTGGTTTTTACTGGCACTTACAAATGGCAAATGAAGGATCTCTCATGCATCTCTCTCCTCAACACTTGTGAATCCTGAGCTTAACCCAAAATGAAAATCATATAGGCTGTATTCCTGGCTGTATAATATTGATATGTCTTTATTGACTCCTGCAGAGAAGTTCTGATTTCCATCAGTTGAGGATATGTGGAGGTTTGAGAGTGTCCATCTGTTCAGCAGCCAGCATGGGCTGTTCTCATCAGCAATCCCTGCCTACAATATTTGAATTCTGACCCATCCCTCAGTGTCCCCAGGGTGATAAGTCTGACAGAGGATAGATTCAGTGGCTGCAGACTGTTTGTTTTAATATAGTTTTGTTTTCTTTTCTTGGCTCTTTTTGAGACAATTAGAGTTTAAATTACCTCTCATCTTCCAGGTCAGCCATGAGCGATAGAAAAGTTCCAGTAAAGCAAAGGGGAGAAGATTACATGCTGGCTTCCTTCTCCAGACTTGCAGAGGGAAGAAATTTAAGGTTTTAATTTCCAGACCTGCTTACAGGATGCTCATAATTTTTACAAACCACAAGTTTTGACTATCCTTCTAGTTTCCCCTTCTACCCAGAAAAAATGATGAACATTAAAGCAAAGCTGAAGAATGTAATCAAAATGGGATTTATGCCCTGAGATGTCTTTAAACGTCCTTGTAGTATTTAAATGAAGTTGAAATTATCTTTGTTATTTGTGCCAAGCCGTATCATTTCTTTGGCATATCCTGTCCTATGAAATGGGAAGTGGTTTTGCAGACTTCCTTATATAGGGCCTCTGTTTAAAATAGTTTGGGGTATTTTTTTCTTCTTTAACTGTGATAAGAGAATCTAGACTCTGTTTACATTCTTCAGCTCTCTACCTTTTTATCTTCAAGTGAAGCTCTGTTTTTCTTTGAAAGGTAAAAATGTCATCCTTATATAAAATGGCATTGTGCTAAGACATCTGATCAGACAATATTTTACTGCCAGCAAATCAAGGAAAAGTATGAACTCTACACTTGGCAAAAAAGGGTTCATTGCTCACAAACTGCTGCTGAAGAAAAACTTACCATGGCACAGTAGGATCAATTAAAATACAAACCAAGATTTTGGCAGAAAATCAGGATGCTGCAAAATAAGCAGTGGATCCTATATCTCAGGACTAGATGCAAAGGAAAGTGGTCAAAGCAGGAGAGGAGTGAGGAAGTGGGGTAAACACCTTCAGGGAAGGAGAAGTGGGACATGGTATTTCCTCGTGTGCAGCATAAAGCATTTATATTAGCCTAGCCTAATTATTTTAGATTTGGGAAATGACCAGGGATAGGATAATTATAAGGGGAGATTCTCACCTGGAGCTGCTTCTTTAGGAAGCAAAGCTGTCAATTGATTGCAAGACCCACATGGAGAATCTCCTCAGTGGAGGAGAGCTCTGAAATTATATAAAGGTATCAGAGCTCTGATATCAACAGCAAATTCACTGCCTACCTAACCTGCTTCCAGTCCCCAGCAGGAATAACTTCCTAACAGCAAGTAGGTTATAGCAGCTGCCTAAGCCACATCTGGAGCTTTGGATTCTATAAGCAAAGCCCCGATTCACTCTCCTGCATCTCAGGGATGAGCTTGGCCTGAAGTCCTCAGGAGGTGAAGTGAACAGTGGCTCATCCAGCTATGAGAATAGGAGCTGTTCAGTCAGGGACAACTTCTACTCATCTTACTAAGAAATATACAGGGTGAAATGAAAGCGCCTCATTCCTATCACACAGTTACCTCCAGAAAATGTCTGAGGAGAAATAAACAGAATAGTAACTATGAAGAAAAATTTGCAGGGACAAAGATTAGTGGAGATAATGCAGAGGACAGACTATGGAGAAGTATGAAGAGGTGCTTTGGACATGGATCAGAGACAGCACTGTGAGCAAGTATGCAAGTGTGTGTGGTAATTAACTGAGAGTATCAATCTTCTGCCCAAGGACCCCTGCAGAAAGAATCGACAGGTGAAGAATATAAGGGAAATAAGAATGGCAGAATATTCAGGCAGAAAAACTGAAAGACCTAAGCCCACACAGCAATGGGAATTGGAAATGTAGGAAAAATGGACGAAGTGACTCAGAAAAGGAATGATAATCACTAAAAAGGAAGACGGAGGTATATAACCAACAGATTATGGTTCCATTAATGCACATTATTTCTAAGCATGTGCTTCCTTGCTGTCAGCTATCCCATATCACAGAGAATTTTAGAACACCAAGATGGGGAAAATATATGGGAGATGATGACAGAAAGGCAGAGCAGATGAGACTTGAGTCAAGCTGCCCAAGTCGCTGTTGCCACTTCACAAAAGCATTAAAAAAACCTAAACATGTAAGGCAGGTAACCAAGTCAGTGACACAAATATTTGTCAAATACAGCATGACGTCACATTTTTCAAGCTTTTATGTCAGACTCAAGATAATTCTGATACTAGGATTAATCTAAGCCCCAAAGCAGTGAACAGTAGAATGGAAAATGTGTAGTAAAAAGAGTGGAAGTTATGTTGCTTTCAGGATTAATATTTCCATGTTCTTTTCGCATGAGGGAGAAAAGAAAACTCGGTAAACTCACAGTGAGGGAAAGGGAAGTTTTTACTCTCCTTTTCTATTCTTTCAGAAGAGTAATGGCTCTTAGAAAAGCCCAAGATGAGCTGTTCCCCTGGAGAATGAGAAAGAAGATAAGGGCAATTTCTCTATTTCTTCCGTTTCCCCATTCCTTTTGGACCCAGCTGAAGGGATTTCACATCTGGAAACATGAAGGAGAGCCACGAAGTCTCTGGTGCTGAGACACTCTTTGCCTTATACTAAGGACTTTTGCTGCACAGCGATATAATTTAACTCCAAGTTCAAGACTAAGGCATAAAACAAGCATTTCAACAGCCATCCCCATTTAACCTGGGATCAAGGCACAGGGAAAAAATTCAGGTACTATGATTTAACTTGGATCCTGTGCATCTTGAACTAAAAGCTCCAGTTTGTTTCCTCTGTGACTACCTTATCTCCATTAAAAGGATGCAAAGTATCGCAAATTTTCTCTATATTTGGTAGCAAATATAAGGTTGCAATCATTTATTTGCACTTCCCTGATGCAGTGGATTTTTGAGAAAGGATTCCAGCTTGCTTAATTCCCTTCCCAGTTCAACCCTGAACGAGCAGATTGTCAGCTTTGCCATGCGGAGGTCCTGAGGAAGTTTATGAGTACATAAAAAGCAGGATATTTATTAGCTTCTGACTCATAAACAAACAAGGCTTACTCTGAAACTGTAAAAGTGTAAATATGGAAGTGGTAGTGGATTATCTTTTTTAAAAACAGATGAATAAGAAAAAAGAGGCCGTTTTTTCCCCTTAGAGAGGTCCTGAACAAAATCCTTTGTAGGAGTTGGTGACTTGAGATTGATCCTGTGGGAGAAAGTCACAGCCATGGAGTGATGTGGATTGGTCCCCTATTGCAGGTAGTTTCACTGTGGAGGTGAAATCCAACCTTCACCTGGTTTTAGGGCAGCAAAACACAAGGGTGGAACTCTTTTATTATTCCCATCTATCCTAGGAGATGAGTCTGCTGAAATGCTAACTAGAAACTGCAAGTTCCAGCCTCAGGTATTTGCCTGGTTTTATGATATTTATTAAAATAAGGATTTTCTTTTCCTCCATGCTGGAAGAGAGTTCAATTGCAGATAAACTAAACTGGGAGTTCGGTAATTTCTTTTCATTGGCCTCATATCTATGTCAAAACCATCTGTCTTCTGCTTTACTGTCAGGCATATGTTGAATGCCAGCTTGAAGGTGTTTTTGTCCCCTATAAATGTGTGGTTCTATGCTATAACCAGTCCTCTTTAGGCAAAATACAAAAATCCCAACAGAAACAAAACTAGAAAATATTTCAGGAGCAGAGTAAGAGGCAGGCCCTGAACTGAAACATAGCATTTCAAAATCATCTTCATGGAATGCAAGAGATACAGCAGATGAGGCAGCAGCAAAACTGCTGAAGCACATGAGACAGACTTTAACTAGCTCAGTGTCGTGACTCTTATGTTGACCACCAGAGAATATTTTAGGAAAGGATGTAAGGAATTTGGTTACTAGGCAAGGTGACCCTTCCTTGACAGTCAGCATCTTGGGATCTCTCTCCCAATAATCATCTTTAATGACCCACACTGGATCTCCCTTTTATGTATCTGCCAAATCCCTTTTCAATCCATTCAGTGCATTGTTACATTTGCTGCCTGGTTAATTTAAGAGGTGCCATCTAGGTATAAAAAGGTATTCTTTCCATGAGAAAAAGCACAATAACGGTGCTCTAGTTCAGCTAGATAAGCAGCTACAGTGCAGGCTGGCATGGTTTCAGAGGTGTGTATTACTTGGTAGTTCACTGACGTGAATGCCAAAGGCCTGGATTCACTTTAAAGTATTGCCCATTTGCTTCTTACACTTTCTTACCTTTCTGAGACAAATCAGTTGTTTCCTTGCAGTAGTTATAATCTCTGAAAGAAGCTGCCAGACGATAGACTCTGAAAAATACAAACCCTTTTGAGTTGTATGTGATGTTTTTTTCTTACTTTGTTTTTCCTCCTATAGTTAAAATATAGTAACTTTATCTATTCTCCTTCTAGACACATTTATTTTATCTGTAATAGGAGGTTAAGCAAAACTTGGTTTGTCAAGACTATGACTGCTTTGAAGACTCAATGGCAGCAGAACAGAAAATCCTTATCTTGTTTGCCTTTGCCAGTAAAGGGTTTGTTTAGTCATGCTAGTTAGTGCTTTTATGCAAGTCTTGGGACCATTTACAGAGCAGTCAGAAAACATGTCTCTTTCCAAACAGTTTCTCAATGTGGTGACGTATCCTAGCCATTATTTGTGTTCCTTTTAGGATTCTTTTAGGTTAGACCAGATACTACACTAGCTTTAAGTAATCCAGTGCTTATGATCAGAGTAATAATCCTTAACCTTTCCTAGCTTGTATCCTGTTTGTCTTCCTGTTGCCCTTTCTGGAAAGTCATTTTCAGGCATACTTGAGACTAATTGTACCTGCAGTACCAGTGCCATGCTTAGTACATCCTGGCACCTGACCTTATCTGTGCACGAATACATACCTCTTACCATCTGCTCATCAAAAGACCATCACCATAAGATGGAGTTTCATGACCCAAACAAGGATGCACGTGTTATTTGGTGCATTAGAGCTGATCTCTAAAATACAACATACAGAATCACAGAATGGCTGGAGCTGGAAGGGATCTCTGGATCCTTTAGCACCTTCTGTGCTAAAGCAGGTTCACCTGAGCAAGTTCAGGAGGATCTCATTCAGGTATGTTTTGAATATCTCCAGAGAAGATTCATAACCTCTCTGTGTAGTCTGTTCCAGTGCTCTGTCACCCTCATAGTAAGGTTTTTCATCATAGTCAGATGGAGTTTCCTGTGTTTCAGTTTGAGCCTGTCTCTCTTTTTTCTGCCACTGAGCATCACTGAGGAGAGTCTGGCCCCATCCTCCTGACACCCAGTCCTAAGATATTTGTATGCATGGATGACGTTCCCTCTCAGTTGTCCCCCTCCAGGCTAAACAGGCCAAGATCATTCAGCCTTTCTTTTTGGTAAGAACAGTGCTACACTCCACTAACTGTGCTGCAGTCCTCTAATTTTCTTTGTAGTCCTCTACTGGTCCTCTTCAATAGTTCCTTGTCTTGTCTTTCTTGAACTGTGGAGTCCAGAACTGGACACAGCACTCGAGGCCTCACCAGGGCTGAGCAGAGGGGTAGGATCACCTCCCTGACCTGCTGACAGTGCTCCTCCTAATGCACACCAGGATCCCACTGAGTGCCAAAAGGGCACTGTTGGCTCATGGACAGCTTGTTGTCCATCAAGACCCCCAGGTCCTTCTCCACAGAGCTGCTTTCCAGCCTGTGCTACTGCCTGGGATTGTTCCTCTCCAGGTACAGGACTCTGTGCTTGTCTCTGTTGACCTTTCTTACGTTCCTCTCTGCCCAACTCTCCAGTCTATCCAGGTCTCACTCCAGGCCATTCTTCCCAGTTTTCTATCATCACCAGAGCAGATTTGCTGACAGTCCACTCTGTCACTTCATCCAGCCACTGATGAATGAGATGAATGAGACTGGACCCAGTTCTGACCCCTGGAGACACCTCCAGCTAGAGGCCTCCAAGTAGGCTCCGCACCACTGATCACAACCCTCTGAGCTCTGCCATTGTGCCAGTTCTCCATCCACCTCACTGTCCACTCACCCAACACACACTTCCTGAGCTTACCTATGACATCTTCTAAGGAAAAACTGGACCTCAGAGTTTGGTTTTAAGTCTGTGAAACAGTGAAAACAATCCCATCAGTATGAGCAGCCTACAGACTTGGAAAGGAATTTAGAATATACAGAGAGGCAACTGCTGTTTGAACAGTTTCTATTCCTACAAGCACAAAACCTAAAAATCATGTTCACCATGAAATAAAACCCCCCCACTATTAACCTGGCTGTGGGATGATCTGATAATCTGTGTTTTTCAAAGTGTGAAAGCAAAAAGCTTTCTTTGAACTAGAAATCAATGGAGATAACATTTCTCCTTTCCCCTGCTACAGCCTGGACCTCTGATCCCAGAACCAGAGCCTGGGTCCTGGTAGTGGAAAGTCCTTGACTGGTGGCAGCAAAGAGAAAATCATCACCTGTTCAGCCACAAAAAACACACAGGCCTGGAGCACTGTTTGTTAAACAAGATCAGTTAATAGTTGCACAGCGGAGCTTCAAAGCTTCACAGCACTGTTAATGAAGGCTTTGTAGATGCCGTGGATCCAACCGAAGCCTTGGATTCTGGGTTTGCTATTTAGTGCAAGAAATCTAACGCTGCTTTGACTTACCCAGTTTTCATAAAAAAGAATAGAATTGCCAGGAAATGAGCACAAATTTACACCTCCAGATCTGTTCCCAACTTTGTTTACACCACTTAAAATTACTTCAAACTGAAAGAGAGGGTAGGTTTAGATTAGAGGTTAGGAAGAAATTATTGTGAGAGTGGTGAGACCCTGAACAGGCTGCCCAGAGAAGCTGTGGATGCCCCATCCCTGGCAGTGTTCAAGGCCTAGTCTAGTGGAAGGTGTCCCTGCCCATGGCAGGGGGGTCGGAGCTATATGATCCTCAAGTTCCCTTCCAACCCAAACCATTCTGTGATTCTATTATGCTACAACTTAATCAGTTGATTAAATGATTAAATCAGTAGAGCAGATATCCTGGTTTTCAGGTATGAGAGCAAACCTTGGGTTGGAGTCAAGGTTGTGACTAAGTTTGATTTTCTAATGGAATTAGGCCTCTGTGTTGGAATTATACGGTGTCCTCAGCCCTAAATATGCTTTTTCCTCCAGAACCAAGTTGATACCTAACCCATCCACATGTTAGGCTGTATTGAAGGGAAGGTTTGTTTTCAAAACATTTCTGATAACTCTTCTCAGAGGATGCTGCACAGTAAGCTTTAAAAGCACTCTTTTTTCAGTAACATTGCAAACTCTTTAGCTCACAAATTGCAATATGTAAGATTAAAAGGAAAATTTTGTATATTTCAATGAAGGGGCTTTAGGTCAGAAGCTATTTTCCGGAAGTGAAAAAAAACACCAAAAAACCACAAAACATTTTAAAGCTCAGCTCACACTATTAAACCTTCTTCCTTGCTAGCATTTTCTTATCATAGTGTATACATAGCCTTAACTTTATTACATAGACATATATATGTATGTATGACTATATATGAGCATCAAAAACTTAATTTCTTTTTGTTTCTGTCTTTCGTTTTTGTAAGGGTGAGCTGAAGCATCTTTCCATAATTCCAGTTTAATCAAATGGTGCTGACACTATCAGACTTATGAATGACATTGGCTTATGAATGTCTCCCTCAACAGTCTTCATCTGGTCCCTGTCTTCTTTTTGCTGGACATGGGGTCCCACTGTCAGCAATGAGATGCATTGGGTACCCAAAAAGGGTACATCCATGACACATCAGGGCAAGGCAGATACCCACATTATGTCTGGATGGGGTATCAGAAGGCAGCTGTGATAGTCAGATAAGTGAGGATATGAGCCCTGGTGAAACTGCTTTTAAGATTTTACCACTCCCCAGCTCTGTGATGAAGGGGGTTTGTGCTGAGCTATGAATGACAGCAGCTGAGCTGTAGGCACTGTATTGCCTCTCAGCTCTGCACAGGCTCCTCAGCCTTCAGCAGAGGGGTAACAATGAGCAGCTGAGCAAGCAGTAACAATTTAAGATACTGCAGCCTTTTCTTTGCTTGCAAGACTCAGGGATACCCAGGCTCTCTGGCTTTTTGAGAGCCAGCTTGAACCCTGACCAGCACTGCATCATGTCTCTCACAGCAATACTGGTCACATTTAGTAGAGAATACTATTTATGTGTGTTCTCATCAAGTCCACCTAATTTAAGCCTATATCCTTTTATTCCTGCTGAAGCCCAGAACCATCATTTCTCTTCAGGGTATTGGAATTTCTTGTACCAGAAGGTTATCTGATGGTGTCCTTCAGAAAGGCTCTTCAAAATTGCTTCCTTTATCCTGAGTCTTCCTGCAGTGCCAGAATTTTTTCAGCATAGTAAAAATATTTCATTCATCAGGAGCTTAGTCATCTGATTCTTGGTGCTGATGCTGCCTTTTGGAACAATGGCTGGCTGCCACTCTGTCTGCTGCTGTAGGAGAGCTGTACTCGGTAATCTTTGTGTTTCTTTCTCTTTCTCTTTTTAATATCCTTGGCTTTGTCATGGGAATTGATTTTTTTAAATGTCCACCTGGTATATTTTTTCTTCATTAGAAATGGATACGAAGTGTTAATTTGTACCAATGTCACTGACTTCAGATGATAATGAGCTCAGAAAGGATGGGAAATTGAAGCATATTCCACCATGCCTAGAGGAGCAAAACTGTGTGGGGAAAATATGTCTGGGCAAAGTAGCTGGAGGGCACACTACCCCTTCCTAACTGTGCCTTTATGTATCTGCCTTTATCCTCTCTTGAAATGATTGGCATAACCAAAAGACTCCAGGGGAAAAGATGGAGAGAACAAGGAGAGTCCCACAAAGCTGCATCATGCATTAGCTGTGAATAAAACAAAGACAGGGAGCACAGCTCTGATCAGCTTTACTCCTTCCTCTGTCCCTTTGGGGAAGACTCAGATCATACGTGTCAGCTCAGCTACCAGGAACACAGTGAGAGAGAGGTAAGCTGACCTGCCTGTGCATGTGGAGAGTGATGTAGACACAAATGAAGAGTACTCAGATCAAAGTCTTATATGACGGGAATATATGGTGTGGAGCATCCCTGGGTCTGTATTTTTCTTGCCCAGCTCCAATGATATCCATACTCATTCCACTTTCATGTGCATAGGAAAAAAATAGCCCAAAGAGTTTTTGCATGACTTTATTTCTCCCTGGATTTTCTTATGCTTGGAAGAAATATTATGGTCTTGAGAATAATAGAAATTTTGGATATTAAAGGATTTCATGAAGACTTCTTGATCAGGATATTAACAGCAGCATTGCTGCCACACCACAGAATCACAGAACCATTTAGGTTAGAAAAGATCACTGAGGCCAACCTTTGACCAATCACTGTCTTGTCAACCGGACCACAGTGATGCCTTAGGTTTTAACTTTTATATTTTTCAAATCCTGTGCTGCCTAGTGTGTAACTCTGAAGTTTCTTGTAGCCTGTTAACTTCTGCTCTCTCATGCTAGGTAGACATAACAAAGCCTCTCTGGGCCTGCTCTTCAAGGACGCTCAGACTGTCCTAGGCCCAAAATGTGTAAACCAAAAGCCTTTGAAACGGGGGGAAGGCTGAGGGGAAATTACATCATTAAACTGAAGCTTTAATTGGAGAATTAACCCTGCTATGCAAATGAACCAAACCTATAAAAGTGTGAAGAACCTGTGACCTGTTGTCCATCTTGGGGTCCATTTTTGCAGTAGCCTCTGGCTCCCCAGGGGGTACCTTTGAAGGCCTTTCAAATAAATACCTGCTTTTATTCCCTTACTCCTGTCTAGTCTCTGTTTCTAGGAGGCTTCTTAAGGCATCAACAGCACTGTTATTTCTTGAACACCTCTAGGGATGGTGACTCCACCACCTCCCTGGGCAGCCCGTTCCATTACCTAACATCTCCTCCCATGAAGAAATTCCTCCTGATGTCCAGCCTGAACCTCCTCTGGTACAGATTGGGTCTGTGTCCTCTTGTACCAGAGTATGAGACCAGAGTATCACAGATTGCGTTTATTGCACTAAACTTCTCACAGAAAATCTGTAGATTCTTTTTTTTTTTTCCTTCTTGGAAGGTGAGCCTGAGAAACATTTGTGCACCTTGGGTACAGGATAGCATGGCACACAGATAACATGGCAAACTTTCAGCAAATTATCATCAAAGCTATTAAATGCCGGTCAACTAAGCTGAAATTGTACTAGATCAGCTTAGCGTCCTGCTGACAATGTCTCTCATTACTGAACTGATACTGCAATAGTTCCTGGGCAAAATGCACGTTTTGTTTCCTGGTTTTTTTTTTTTCTCTGTTAAAATTAATGAAGGCCAGAACTTGAAGAACTGAAACCCAAACATGGGCTCTTGTGTCTCAAGTTCAGTTCCCCAGATTGGCCTGATTTTCAAAGATATTGAAACATTGTTGTGCAACAAAGAGCAACAAATCCCACTGAAGCTGATTAATATTTTGAATATTTTGCCTAGATTTTCAGGGTTAAATGATTAACAGAGATATGCAAATCACTGATGATCCAAGATAACTGCTTTATTTCTGCTGATACTTCTGACAAGAGATGTTACTGTGGAAAGGAAACGAGTCATGTGTTTCTGAAAGGCCAGGAGAAATGAATTTCTGAAAAGTGTGAGTACACTCCTGGCAAGACCATTCCAGGAAAATTAAACAGAGTAGCAGATCAAACATGCAGGCAGATAAACTGCAGGAACAAAACCCATTGCACCCTCTGATGTGATGAGTGGTGTGGTTCTCACAATAACCTTTACAGCAGAGTCAATAGCTTCCTGAGGCTCACTCAGAGCAAAGCAAAGGGAATAATACCGTGGCCTTCCTCCTTGTGTGGTGTACATATTCACTCACTTGTAACACAGAAACTGATTTGTGACACTTCCCTGTGTGACAGAAAAAAGTTACCTGAATGTGGTAAAACTGTTACTCCTTCAAACTCCATCAAGTTGTTATTTGCTTGTGCAGCCTTAAAGAAGAACTTTAAAAACTTTTAGATATTGTAATTACCAGGTTGGATGACATAATGAAAAATTAAGTTTGGGACAATCTGTGATCATCAAGGATAGGACAGAAGGCTAGCTTGCCCTGAAGTCTGTGGGAAATCTGGCACTAAAATTAGAGACACTAATAATTCAACACCGATTTTCCTTTCAGATGCGGTGTCTACAGGTTACCTTGCCCAACATTTCTCTGTGTGTCTCCTGTACATATTTAAATCGCTATGGCCACTGTTCTCCATGTAGAGATCATGACTGAACAAGACACTTGCTTATGCACTTATTTAGATGTCACCTACATTAAACCATCTTCCAGTTTTTGTTCCCAGAACTTTCTATTTTTCAATTTTTTATATTTTATCCAAAATTGCACTCTATATTGACTTTTGATTTAATATCTTCAGCAGCCCACACATTAGAAGGATGCTACTGTCACTAGTATGAAGAAAAGATTTCTCAAGAAAGGACAATTATTTGAAACAATACCAACAACCTGATCTAGTTTCTACAGCTAGGAGGCTTTTCAAGTGATGAATGACTGTGGGTCAAATTTGAATTCAGTGGTCCTAGAGTAAACCTGAAAAGAGGGCAGAGTGTTTGGTCTATGCCCTGAGTTACTGATACAAATCGCTGAAGTCAATGGAGTTGAAGGAACAGAACTAAATATCCCTCTCTGGTTTAGTGACATTACCTTGGATTTATGTCAGTAGAGCTGAGAGCAGACACTCATTTAGCTGAATATTGCCAAGAGGGAAGATCATGGTGAGCTGCTAATATTTGTTGCTGGAAACAATCCAGGAATGATAAAGAAGCCGTATTTTTACAAAGCTTTGAAACCATCCTCTAGGCACACTATGTGGGTCAAGGTACTAGGCAATAATGAAAGTCAAATGGGTCCTAGCCTTTCTAATCCTGTCTGATCCAATGATCCTCCAATTTTGGTCATTTCACTTGAGTTTCTTAACCAGTTTCAGGCCAGCAATGAAGGCAGGTATAAAAATGCCTTAAAATCCAGCTAGGCTCCAGCTTAAATAATAATAAAAAGTATATTCACTTTTTCTGATTTTTTAAAATGATTATCAGAATCTCACACAGAAACTCAACTGTTACCAACCCAGTCTGGGAAGGTGCTGAATGCAGGAGGTGAGAGCCATCAGCTGCCAGTGTACGGTAACACGATGGCTCCGAGTGTAAAGCTGTCCCACGGTCTGTTCTGAGAGACATTTACAACAGAGTTCTGTCATAGACTGGTTTTGCTAAGGAAATAGCTTGTGGGCTGAAAAATCAGCACAGAAAGGAAGTCAGGTTTGTTGGTCTCAGAACACATACAGGCTTATGCAATTTTATAACCAACACATTTTTATAGCAGCTTGGAATTTAAGACTAATCCATCCCCAAAACTGTTTCCTGGTTTCCTTTCACTCCCAAGGATAGATCTTCCCTCTAGTGCAGACAATCAGAAAATATTATGACCCTTCACAGGAACTTGGAAATAGCTGATGATGCTCTCATATGATGGCTCAGATGCTCACTCTCTGTCTAAACAAAATATCTTCTGGGGGAAAAAAGGGTATGTAAGAGTGGGTGTATATCTATACAAATGCTTATGCATGTGAATTTTCTTTCTGCCTCTCCAGTGAAAGTGGAACCTAACTAATTTTTTTGACATATTCACATCTGGTAAACTATGAGTAAATTCTGTTACTATCTGGTTAAATTAATGTAAGAAGATTCAGGGAAATTATCCAACTTTTTTCATGTTATGGATGAATACATGTTTTTAATTTCATGACTGTTTATGTTTTTGCCAGTAATAGTGGGTCAGTATTATTTCAGATTGATCGTGAGAGTGGTTTGAGGAATCCATATAGCTGATTGTTCAGCAGTCACAAACCCACAGTTCATATCCCAAGGAATACACTGCAGTAACATTGTGCATTCTGCATGCTCACCTCTTTGAGAAGTCAGTGAAATTTAGATGTCTGATCTGATAAACAATACCAAAGCAAAGCCCTTAAATTCCTATTCCAGAAGCTAGTTCAAGTTAATTACTAGCAAAAATTCCCCTTGAAGTCTGTGGTTATGAATTTGTCAGATGAAGCCTCAGACACTGACCTCTTTGTCAAGGTGAACCTAATCAACCATCAACCCAGATAATTTTTTGTTTATCTGATGGAATGCAGGAGTGGAGGTCTAATGACAATCTTCTCTAATTCCAACTGCTGTGTAAATATCATAAAAACATACATTAAAAATATGACCTGGTTCCAGGCATGAAAATATTGCCCTTTGTGATTAATCAAATGAAGAGAAGAGAATGATTATAGTACCAATGCTAAGAAAAAAAAAAAGATTAAGAAAATCAACCAGCAACAGGAAGTTATAGTAGTGTTTATTTTTAGTAGTGCCTGTACTGTTTTAGCTGTGTTAACATGCTCTGGAAACCTTTAGGATCTTGCAGACTGGTCTCTATGACTTGGATCGCTGTGCCTTTCATCCCATGTCTTAGAAATATTCCCCTGACATAAGATTTACCTCTTAGAACACAGTCTTAGCCTTGTCAAAGAAGGGATGGCAAAATAGAAGACAATCCAAATAAAAGAATAAATTCAACAGCAGATAACAATTAAGATACTTGCTTCTTATCTTAATATTTCTTCTGCTTTGACTCATTCCTTCATCTTTTTTTGCCATCTTTTTCCCAAGCAAAATTTCTGACAGTGCACACTGTAGATGACATGAAATCCCCTGGTGGAAATTACCTTATTTATCTTTTGATATCCACACTGTAAAGTTGTGTCTGAGATAGTTATCCTATTGTAGTCAAATCCAATAGAGACAGCAGGGTTGAGAGTGTGATTGATCTGACCAAAGTTTTCTGAGTTTACTGATCTTTCTCCTCTATTGATTATGAAGAAAGCTCATGGCCAGAAGTTTATATATAGAAGTCCACACTGTAGTGAGATATATCTCCTCCCTTCTGACTTTAATGGAATGTCAATCAGTCCTTTAATATCCATATATATTGGGGTTCCTGGTCTTCCATTTCTTTTTTTAAGACAATGAAGAAGAACTTAGAATCCTTTGGGTAACATAATTGTTGTTTTGTATCCACAGATATGCCACAGTGAGTCACTAACCTTGCATCGTAATTCAGACAGCAAATAACACTGGACATGACTTAAATTTTTCCTGTATATCTGTTGTGAATGTGAAAAGAAATTACTTATTTGAGTTTTTTGAGTCTCTCTTTTTCAGTCTATCTGTCTGAGAAGACAGATTGCTTCAGTCTACCTTTAGCATGATACAGGTGCCTCACCTAGAAAAACAAGAATCTTATGTTCACTTGTCTTCTCTTGATAGTGTCTGCAGGTAGCTTAAAGCTTTCCCTGGTTGCTTTTGATCTTTTTTTGGCTGATTTTATAGCCATTCCAAGGTCTTGCTGGACAGCTCCTTTTCCAAAGGGCAGCAGTAGCAGAGGCAAAAGAAAGCCAAAGAACATCCTGCTCGGTCTGATGAGCCTTTCGTCAAAAGGACAGCTGGGCTTTTAGTGTAGTCTACCATCATTTGAAGAAGACCAGAGAAGGACACTATGTCAACCATCTGCTGGTCAGTGCTACCTTCTCCCCCCATCTTCTGTATTCTTTTGCCATCATGGGTTTAACCAAGTTACTTTGGGAGGAGATTGTCAGCACTTTTATCAGACTGAGATGAATATCTGTTCCTTGAGACTGAATTCAGTTATTATTTACATGAAGTCCTACTCATTTGTTAATGCCTATGAGATAACTTTAATCTCAGCACTGAGGTTTGGCTTTACATATGTAAATAGCAACATTTTACAAGTTGGAACAGGAAGAGCTGTGTAGATAAAATGATGCCTCTGTTACAGTGGAAAGATTGTCAGAATAGCTGTGAGATAATATTTGAACTTTGAAGAATGGGACATAATGTAAACAAGTATTCTCAGCCATGGTATAGCTGCGTCACATGTTTTCAATTTGAAACATGACCACAGGCTGTAAATGCAAACAAGGCTGGGTAAAGTCAAAACCACCTCTTTCTGAGAACTACAAAATGGTGTTTTGGGAAAAGATGGTTCTGTTCCACTATGAAGTGGGTTCTGGATATTCAGTATGACAGTGTCAAAAATATTTTCAAAATGAATGACTTTATTCTGTGAATGGTCTTAACTGAACCAGTTACATATATTTTTAATAGTACATAAACCAGGGACAAAACTGTGCCTCTGCCTTGAGTACACCATCCACAGTAGGCCAGATCTGGTGGGAAGTTCTGGAGGCCAAATCAGAATGTGTCTCTAGCTGTCATTTTTATGCACCTGCTCTGTGAGTATTGTTGCTATTTACTTTCCTCGTTCAGATATTCCTCCTCATCTCACAGAAACACAATGTCTGTATGCACTGATGGTCTGCACCAAAGCAATGACTCTAATAGCAGGTGGTTTGTGGCCACTTAAAAAGCCTCTGGGAAATCATGATGATAAAATACAAGAACTGCATTCAACAAGGACTGCATGTCTGTATCTGTGGGGAGATATTAATTATATAAAAGGTGTGGAAAAAAAAGATTACTCAGATAGATCTGCTGATGTAAGTATAGCGTGACTAAAGAGGAATGTACCTTCTGTGTCTCCAGAAAGGCCTATCAGTGCAATACAAGAGCCATATTGACTAATAAATTATGATCCTGGTTAATGGTTATTGAAATGGTTAATCTTTTGTTACTTTCTTTATCGACAACATTTTTTCAAAGTGATTTGATAATATCATTTTTGCCTATTTAGAGAAGCCTTGCATAACTCATTTCTTGAGGAAGTTGATAGACTGCTGGTAAGAATGCTAAACAAATTAATTTTAAAAATTAGTGAATATTTTAGGTCACCTGTGAGAAGATGTTGAATGTATATACATTTTATCTTAGGTGGCTACTTAAAGCACTGCCTGGAAAACAAAAAATCATTAAAAAAGTGACCAGCTGATCATTACTATTTGATTTCTTATTTTTAGCAATATTTCAGCTGAATGCATCTATTCTTATAACCAGTCACTAAGAGATCTTCACTGTGATAAAAAAAAAAAACATTTAATCTTTGGTAAAACTAAGTTTTACAGGCAATTAAATAGCAGAAAGATAGGGAAAAAGAATATAAAATATGATTCTGAAATGAAATCCACAAAAACTTTAAGAACTCAGCACTCCTGATGCTTTTTTGATCTGAAATATCTAGCAAACTTATTTTTACATGCTTCTCAGGTGGCCAAGGTAGTAAAAAGTTAACCAGACTTGTACATTGTTTCTATCTGCATTACTGTGGTTTTGGAAGACAGAGACGCCTCTCGCTAAGACATGACAGCCATTAAAAATCTAAATCTGTCCTCCTTTCCCAAGTTTTTCTTTACAGTAACATTTTTGCACTTAGCAGTGCCTGATGATACATTTCATCCTGAAAATTCAATTGCCTACTCCTGTGGCTGCTGCTATGGTTACATAAAATGGCATAACTTCTTGTTCTGGTGGAGACAATGATAAGGGTTGTTATGGTGGGTCAAAGCAAAAAATTGCAAAGTCAGAAAGACTTCTCTGAATGCCAGGCTCTGTGGTGGTTGAGTAGCACTTGAAGCAAAATCCTGTATCTTTTCTCTAGGAGTTGAAGAAAGAGTAAGGTTTTCTTTTTCCCTTCTCTGACAGTTTTAAAATTCCATACATGTAATTTTAAAACATGGCTATGTGTATATGTACTTTTCTAATTATTACTCCAGAATAAAGAACACTAAAATATTAGGAGATGCAGGTGAAATCAGATTTATAGGATGATTAGGTCCAATCCCACCCAAAGGCTTCCAAAAGCTTTGTGTTTCTCTCAAAGCTGTGTTTGTCATATCCATCTCCTCTGCTTACAGTCATCACAGCTCATTGACTCCCTGGGTATGCCTCTGTCGCCCCACAAAAGCCTGTACCTTCAATGAGGTCACATGATTTTACCTGTATGCCTGGGTATAGTATTCCTCAGGCCTTCATTTCCAGTATCTCTCTAGTAATTTTGTCAAGCCACAGGGAGCAAAAATCCCTGGGCCAGAATCTTCTCTTATTTATACAGGCATACATTTGAAGATCAAGCCAGCAAAGTCAACACAGTTTCACAACAGTGAAAGTGATATGAGATCAGAGTTTGGATGAGGTGCTTTTGGTTGTCTTTCAAGGAATTCAGAGGTATTCAAATACATTTCAGCCTGGCCATTTGCTTAGTATTTCTTCATATCCATGTTAACCGTGAGGATTCTCTCATCCTGTTCTCTGACACTGGCCACCCCTGCTCAGGTGCTTCATTGTATAGGCTGCATTAGTGCCAAAACATGAGCTTTTAATGAGATAATGGAAAGCCATAGAATTAGTAGTTAAATTCAACACTGCTAAGTGCATCTGTTCCAGCACTGAGTCTCGATTAGCAGGATAAGTATTATGGATAAGTTGTGTTGGCAACTAAAATAACCAATGGATGGAGCAGCTGCTTTAGAAAGTGAGACTGGAAGGGTTGGCATGTTTTAGTTTGAAAGAAGAAGGCTGTGGAGAGGGAATTGTGAAGGTCTGGATAATGTAAATATAGAATCTTTTTTCACCACCCTCCACAATACTAGGACTATGGAGTAATTCATGAAAATAAGCACGATTGATTTAAAACAGGTTAAAGAAAGTACATTTTACATAGTGTAGTGACCTTCTGGAGACAGACAGCACTGGCAGCCTTAGAAAGAGGTTAGGCAAATTCATGGACAGCAGGTCAATTAACAGACAGAAACCATCAAGACTGTGCCCTCTAATATTCCTAACTGGTTGCTGCAGAAACTGAGGAAGCACAGGGTGAGTGAGCCACAGGGTCCAAGTGTGCTCCTGGTATTGCATCTCCTAATGCCCCTGAAAGAGAGAAAATGCTGAACTAGGTTGTTATGACTAGTAGGGATTTTCTTTTGTTGTAATATTCTCACAATATTTTGTGATGATTTTCCATTCAAATTGTGAGGAACATTTTAACTGGTTCCTGGAGTTGACTAGTATTTATGAAATACTACTGAAATAGCCCTGAGGTACTTCATAAGGGCAGAAATGAGCACACAACGTTCTCTGGGACAATTTGGAGGACTGCATGGGGAAGAAAAAGCTACACTTGTTCAGAGCCATTCCAGCAGAGTCCCGCCTGCGAACTGTCTAGAGCCACAGGCACACCCAGGCTTTGTTCTGAAGGGAACTCATTTCTTTACAGCAAAATAAATTCCAAAAATAAATAGAAATTATGAAATTTATGAAACAGGCAGGGATGGTCAGAGAACCAGGACACACACCTGATACTCGGGTTATCTGAGACCATGAGCATAACTGGACCAGGTTTCACCTCTTCTGTTAGCTGGTGTGGTGTACTGAAAAAGGATCAGGACTTGCAAAGGGTTAGAGCCAACAATAGGAGCCTGCATGGGGTCACATAGCTGGCTTCACTCCCCATTTGGTTCCATGGACCAGCATTTGGTTAAAACTAAGGCTTCCTTTTTCCATTGTCCTGCATGGTGCTGGCAATGAATAGGCTCCTGGGGTTGTGGCTTAAGGGGATTATGAGGGAAAAGAAAAACATGCCTCATACAAAAATCCAGCACTAAAACTATGAAAGTTTAAAAGACTGATGAAGAGAAGGTGATGAGCTTTAATTATGGGCTTTCTCTATGTACAAGGCAGAAGAATCAGACCAAATTCAGGTGGGAGTTTCAGCTCCTTCAAAGCAAACATAGCAAGGTCAGATAAATGCTGGTTTTAATTGCTTGAACCAGCAGGAAAGGAGGGAAGGGCCCCTATATTGGAGCACATGATGTCCTCTTCCTGTTTTTTCCCAAATCCACATGTTCATGTGGCTGTGGTAAAAATGGTGTTTGAGTGGCTGCTATGATTTATTTGTATACACAGCTTTACCAACATTGCCAAACATGCTCATTTTTACATAGACTCTTCCTGCCCATTAGAGTCAATTCTTTGCATGATCTTGTGGCATCAGAAACAGAAGGATCTGGGTTTTCATGACATTATTCACTTCTCTGTGGGAGCATATGATTGTAACATCTGCAAATAAGCTTGCCTGGGGACAAAGGTTTTTCTATTAAGATTTTCTATGAGGCTCCACAATCTTCAGCATTACAGAGACTTCTGTTGTGCATTGACTCATACAGAAAAGTCAGAATGAGATTATTTGCTTTCTCCAATTTTAATTATTCCTCTTTTTCAGACCACTGCTCTGCTAGGTCATGTATGACAATATGTGTCTCAACATCTTTTGGGAGAAAGAAGGGGAAGAGCTCTGAATGTAACTTGCTGCATATGCAATCTTAAATATGCAGCTCATGACCCTGGCCAAGTAAAAATTGAAATGTAAGGAAGCCCTGATAGATTGTTCTTTATTTCTCCCTCTCTTTTCCAGTAAAAAATATTCTGTCTATGATGTTGATTGAACCACTAAAATGCTTCCTTCCTGTCTTTATAATTAGTTTCCTATTTTATGTGTATTTACTTTAATTTTTCTCTTTGTACACACATCATTGTAGGAGTGATAAAAATTTGTAATAGATGTTAAGATCTTATTAGCACTTGGCTTGAGTAACAAAGAATTGAGACACTTAAACATAATTTCTGGAAATACTTACTCAGCTATCCATTTTTGGGGTGCAGCTGGTTATTTTGTAACAGTAGCCTGAAGAGAGACCACAGATAAACTGTCAGTTTTGACTGAGTTTCAATTGGAAAGTTCAGTTCTTCAAGTGGAACTCAGTGAGTGTTCAACTGCTGAATCTTCAAATCAAGATAATATTCACATTATTTCTTGGAAAATAAACTGTTTTATATTGTGTTGTATATTTTCTAGCCTCTGTGTTGGAGAACAAGATTTTACCCTTTCTGCATTTCCTTGTTTACTGCAGGCTATTTACTAAAAGATTTATTTCTAACTCAAAATCATTAACACCTCCACTTTTTCTCAGCTTTTGGATACATTGCTCTGGTGGGTTGACCCAGGCTGGACACCAAGTGCCCACCAAAGCTGCTCTATCACTCCCCTCCACAGCTGGATGGGGGAGAGAAAATATAAAAGAAAGCTCATGGGTCGAACAGGGGAAAATCATTCATCAGTTACTGCCACAGGCAAAAGAGACACAAATTTACTACCAATGGAATCAGAGTAGGATAATGAGAAATTAAAACAAATTTTAAAACACCTTCCCCTCATCCCTCCCTTCTTCCTGGGCTCACCTTCACTACCCATTTTCTCTCCCTCCTCCTCTCTAAGGGTGCAGAGGAATGGGTTAGGGGGACAATGGTCAGTTCATCACTCGTTGTCTGCCACTCCTTCCTCCTCAGGGTAGGGGTTCTCACACCTGCTCCAGTGTGGGATCCTTCCTGTGGGAGACCATCACAAACTTCTCCAACATGAGTATCCTTCCCATGGGCTGCGGTTATTCGAGAACTGTTCCAGCCAGGGTCTCCCACAGGGTCACAGGTCCTGCCAGCAAACCTGCTCCAGCGTGGGCTCCTCTCTCCACAGGGCCAGAGGTCCTGCAAGGAGCCTGCTCCAGCATTGGCTTCCCATGGGATTAGTGTCTCCTTTAGGTGCCTACCTGCTCTGCACTGGCTCTGTGAAATGTGAGGGAAGCTTCTGCCAGTTCCTCGCAGAAGGCACCTCTGCAACCTCTCTCTACCACAACCGTGCCAGACAAACTCCATGGCAAAGCTCCTGGTCTAGCAGAAGAGATTTATTCAGGAACTGTATGAATTTCTTAATATGACCTCAACTTTCCTATGCAACTATTCAGGAAACTGATGGGGAACAGGCATCATGTACTCTAATAGTGCATTTTGTACATCTATAGAGAAAAGATACTCAAGTTTTTTAGAATTAATTTTTGCATGCCATATGTGTGCTTATGAGTGCTTCAAAGTAATTACACAGGAACTGTGATTTGTTTTGTGCTCAATGTGACCAATTTTGTGCCAACAAGTGATTGCACTTGTAACTGCCCATTTAGCATGCGCAATAACATGTTTGCACTTCTGCAAGTGGATTTGGGAGAATACAAACCAGGACCTCATAGTTCACAACAGAACAAATGAAGCATGGCAGCAAGTCATGGAGAAGACTGGCTTTGCATGCAAATTCCTTGAATCAGTAGAAGTGCTGATTTCTAGGACAAAAGCATCTTGTTTCTCTGAATAATTCTTTATAAATTATTTTAAAACTTGCCTATTAGCTGTAATTTGTCTTTTGTAAGCTTGGTGAACAGGTGTTTTAAGCCCTTAAGACCTACAGAGGAGAAAGTTTTCTTTCTATTTACATTTTTAAGTGCTTGGTTGTCACAGCCAGCCATACTGCAGAACTGATTCCAGTGACTAATTTGACTTGACATTTTGACGCCTGTTTCTTTTGCAGTTTCATGTTCTTTGGCTGATCTTGACCTGTGCCATGTCATTCAGCAGCACATACCTCCATTTTTTAACTACTACTCTACTACAGAATTATATTCAACCTGTCTATCTATTCTCTTATATGTATCTACCCATAGCTCTCCCGGCTTTTTCTTTATGTCAGCAAGGTCAAACTCATTCCTCTTCTAATTATACACAGTACCGACTCAAATCTTTGCTACTCGAGCATGTCAGCTGTTGAAGTAATTACATTAGTGTGAATGTGAAAGAAAACTATAAGAAAAGGAGGGAATACAAATAATTTAAAGCTTTAAGAGGAAAAGAAATTTATTCTTACTGTCACTGAATGTACTAAGACCACTCAGACAAAATAGTTTCAGGTGCTAAACAGTCTGGGGACCCAGCTTGAATTTCGGCTTGAAAAACTAGTATTTGTCACTATTCTTTCTTATTAATCTTTAGACTGAATCTATAAGCTTTTAACCAAATTCATTACTTTCAGGGGAGGGTCTGGATGTCTGAAGAAGAAGAAATATTTGGCCTTGTTAACTGAAGTTATTGTCTTTAAGATTGCTTAGAAGCCCCCAGAAAAGAAACAGTATACTAGCTTGCATGAAGTGAACCGTTGTCCGACCCTGCTGATGGAAATGTAGTGGAAACCAATAAGTTTTCCATTTGCATTGTATCTCTTCCTTCAGGGAAAATATATTGAGAAATTTATTATGAATCTCCATTCAAGTTAAAATCTCTACATGCTCTTTGCTTTTTGAGTAAAGACCCTATGCTCTATACTTTATCCTACAGGTCTTTCCTGGTAGAAATTCTCATATTTAGCAGTGGAAAAAGCTTAGACATTCCGATTCTCTTATGTGTATCTGGCTTAGCATCCTTTTCTTCTGGTGTGTGGAGTTCTATGTTCTTCCTTAGAAAGTCACAAGGAGGAAAGTCTTGTGCACACAGAGAGTGTTTTATTTTAGTGGTGTTTCAACTGATATCTTGTCATGTATCTTCTGACTAGGTTTTACTTTGTGTAGAGAAAGTCAATGTAGTATTTCATACTTAAAAGATTACACAATTAATCCTGCAGATGTTAGTCTGCAAAGAACCCTAAACCAAGTTTTCCATTGATGACCATTTTCTGCTGCTGTCCCATACAAGTAACCTAGCTGTTGTCTAATCTGTACAGGGAGACCTGGAGGCAGACTGAGATATCTCACCTGATTTTGGTCACCTCAGGAGTAGAGGAAAAGACCCGTATTTTTCTCGTTGATTTTGCCTGAAGCAGAGTTAAATGTTCAGTGTGTATTTAATCAATTTTGGCAGTGGTGTATTCTGCAATTGTCATTATACGTGGGGGCCACAGCAAGAGAGCACCACTGTTAAACACTATGTTTTAGTGCTTTGATTTTTGCAGTCAGTTACACTTCACAGAAACTGAGTAACAATGAAGCCATCATCTTTGGTACAGGTCAACGAAACAAAAAAATCTATGTTTCAACAGTCTGCCGATGAGAAGCTCCTTTCTCCAGTTGAAATAGAATGGACTGATGACTAGATTTTAGTTATTCTAACATTACATCTGAATCCCTATCTGTCGAGGTTTGACACTGGCTAAGTGCCAGGCACCCACGAAAAAAACCATCCACTTATTTTCCTTTGCTATAGCTGAGCAGAGGAGAGGGAATTGAAAACTTCATTTTCATGAGTTGAGATAAGGATTATTGGAAAAAGCCCCACACTTTAAGGCAAAAGAGGTTCAAAACCTAAACAGTATAAAGAAGATATATTATTAACAGAATTAAAAGTAAAAAGGGTTATGAGAATCAAAGCAAACTTCCAGAACACATTTCTCAGTCCCTTCCTCTTTCCACCGACCATGCAAGGACACAAAACATGGGGTTTTGGTCAGTCTGCCACTTCTTAAAAATTTTTCTACAGTATGCTTAAGGAAAAGAGTTTCTTCTGCTGTGCTGTGGGATCCTTCCCAGGGGAGATAGTTCTTTGCGAACTTTTCTAGTGTGGTTTTAACTTCCACAAGCAACAGTCCCGCCTGTACCTGCTGCAATGTGAAATCCCTCCCACAGGCCAAGCAGTCTTCCCACAACAGCCCAGCATGGGCCACTTTAGTTCATGGGGTTCAGTCTTTTAAGGCTGAGCTGTTCTAGTTTGGAAGCTAAGGCTCCCTTCCTCTATCTCTAAAAGCAAGGGTCATCCCTCTGTTCGAGTTCCTCGCTAGATAACAGCTTTTCAGTATCCAGGTACTCCAGCGTAAGTATTCTCCTTCACGGCTGCGTGTGTATCTCTGCACCCCCCCATGCACCTCATGAATTATAGGGAAACAGTTTGTTGTATTACAGTCCTCACCACAGCTTGCACGAGAACCTCAGCTCTGACGCTTGGAGCACCTCCTCCCTCTCCTTTTTTTCACTGACCTTGGTGCCGGCATGATGGTTCTCCTCACGTGTCCTCACTTTTCCTTTTTCTCTGACTTGGAAGAAAGTCGGCGTCTGTAATTGAGAGGTTGATCTCATCCGGGCTCCGCATTGGGGAATTGCTCGCCGTGTCTCTCGCTGCTGCCACGTGGTCCCTGCCGGCACCGCAAGGCCGGCCCCGACCGCGTGGTCCTCGCTGGCACCGCACAGGCGGCTCTGGCCTCGGGACGGCCTCGGCTGGCCGGCCCCTGGTGGCCCCCAACAGGATGGGCCCCGGCAGCCACCTCACCACCCCTCGGGCGAAGTAAAAAAGAGCTTCCAGCTTTTTTTTTCTTTCTGAAATATGTCATCACAGAGGCCTTACCAGCTTGTCTAATTGGGCTAGTAACCTGCCCATTGTCAGAGCCTTCAGCGACTGGCTCTGTGCCAGACATTGGAGAAACTTCGAGCCACTTGCTCCCGCCCACCAAAAACTAGACTGTTTTTAAACTAGCACAGCATCATGAAGTGAAGGTGAGATATATGATTATATCAAAAATTACATTACACTTAAGGGCTTTTTTGAAACTGGCTAATTTACTTCTGTTCATGTTTCAAAGCCATCCATGTGCTACACAGAAATTTTTCAGTTATTTATGTATTTACAGAGGAATACCAATCAGGTACAAGACTTGCAAATTTTTTCTGAGTTCATCGCTTTCAATTAAAAAAAAAAAAAGCTAAATAAAACAAAACATTTCTCACTTTTAAGACAAAACTGATTTTTATTGTAACACTTCATTTTAAAATTGACCTATTTTAACAACAAAACCCTCATAGGCTGTATATTTCAGGTTTAAAAGTATGTTTCTCTCTTTTAACTTAAAATTATTTAGGAATGGGATTGTTTTGTCTGGGCAAAGAAATACCCAAAACGATCTTTTTTTCAATTCCTTCCAAACTTTTGTTTCAAAGCATTTTTTTTCAATGCTTTTTCTTTTTTCAAGTTTCTTCAGCTTCTTTTGAAAAAATATTTCATGAGCTTGGTTTTTATTTTAGGTTAATCAGTCTGATTGGAAAATTGTATTAACTTCTGTGAAAAATTTCCTTTCATTATGAAACCAGATGAAACAAAGTGATGCAGCCTGAGGTTTTATTCAGACTCAAACTGGAATGAGAAGGCAAAAAACAGAGGTGAACTGGAAGAAAAGTCACAGTGGATATATGCATAAAACTTGCATTGAATTAAAAGAAACAAGGCCCTGAAAAAGATTTAAGACAAATCTTGTCTAATCAGACTGATCTTTATAATAAATATACTCAGTTTTGTGATGTAATAACCATCTCATTTCACGTTTGAGGAAGTCGGGATTTATATTTTGGAACAGGTTCCAATGTCATGCTTTGGCAATTTTTAGATTTGTTGCAATTTGGAGGACTGTGAACTAAGCAGGGCTATTGAGCCCAGCATAAACAGTATCTGAGCTATCAAATCTGGAAATTCCCTTTCAACAGAAATCATTCAAAGTTCAGGAACATTACTATTAAATTCAAATTGGGTCAGTTTGTCATGAGAGAGCTGTAAGAGAGATTATATCATTTCCTGACAGTAAAAACACACATTTGAGTTCTTTGACGATAGCAGAGTTGATCGATTTTGGAGTGTTTCAGCATTTTGGCATGCCCATAACATGAGGATATATCATTAACACTGCAATAAAAGAACCAGGCCTAATGACATTTAACCTTCTAGAAACTCTGATTGGGAAGCAAAGCATTCACATCTTAATACTTGCCCTTTTAATCTAGGGAGAGAGTTTTGGAGGCTGCACTGGTTGTTCATACCAGGAAAATAATTCTTCTTCTTTAAAAAAAAAAAAAATCACATTTGTAAATGAAGGCTTCACATTTGTGTTTAAATGTTATGTCTTCAGAGAAGGTATATTGCAATTCCTCAAATCTAAAAAAAATTCCAAACACAGAGTTACAGATGTAAGACTTAAAAAAAAGTCCACAACATCTGAATGTTGAATCTTTCTGATTTGTTTTGGATATCCATCTGCAATTTTTACTATATTCTTATTTATTTCTAAATTGGTGGCCATAGGTAGAAGTCTATTTATACTCAAAAAAAAGCAAAATAATAGTTACTATATTGGAATGCAGCAATTTTTACCTGCAGTTTAAGAGAAGCTAGTTGGGTGCATGATCTACAGCCTGCCTTTAATTTTCAATTGGTTTATTAATCTAAAGTATTCTAATTCTCCAACATATTAATTTCACAACAATTCACAACATGATATCAAATCAATTAGGAAAACTAGTCCAAATGGATTCAATCACATAAATGAAAAGATATGTCCATACTTTTGCTTGTGCTTTGTTTATATAATGTGTCTCAATCAAAACTCTTCACATCTGCAGACATGTAGCTATAAAATTCTATATTCTACATATCTATGTCTATTAATGTTTATGCAAAAACAGCATGTACCCTTTCTTACAAAAAATATCTATAATTGAACCATAAATTTTTATTATGCAAATTTTTTTCCCAAACAATTGATCCCAATGCGATAAAAAATATTAACCTTAATTTATTTCCTTATGCCTGACATATTTCACTGTATAATCAGATTTTCTTTAAATTAATGTTGTCTCCATACTGGTTTTCTCTATTTGCAGGTATTAATGAATAAATTTAAACTCTGAATCACAGGCATTTAAATTGGCTGAAGGAATAAATGTATAGCTACATTCATAAATATATATCAAAACAGTCAAAGGCTTAGCTATATATTATGTCTTCATGTGTATGCAAAATTTTCATTACTGTTATTGGGAGATAATGTGGATGTTGTGAGGGCAGAATATATTCCAGGCAGTATCCTGTAACATGTTTTTTCCTACTAGTCCCGTTTTTCCTTCTTTGTGTGCTGTTTGCTACAGTAACACACCATTTGAATTATAATTTTAGGAACTTTATGAAAGCAATAACAGAATTTATAGCTTTATCACAACAAAAAGATTTTGCAAGTTTCACATTTGTACTGAAAAACCAAAGGCACAGACCAAAGTATGTTTAGCCAGATGTTGATACCTAAATTTCAAATATCCATGTTTAAGCAGATGAAGCCCTCCTGAATTTCTGTTTTATGATTAGGACCACGTAGAATGATAACAACAACCAAAAAAAAAAAGGACATGGTTACTAATAAGGGTGGTGGTGGTTGCAAAGGGACATTGACACCATGATGGTTGTGCAGGAAGATGTTCATATGGCAGAGAAAAGCAGTTATCCTGTAGGCAGGCTTTAAACCTGACAGTTGAAGGCAAAAAATAGATAATGTTGGAAATTTTTCTCAGGATATTTAATGCTTGTTATGAAAAGTTAAGTAAAAGTTCCTCTATGTTGCTGACTATTCATAATTTTTGTTACCTCTCTAAAAATCCCTATTACTTCTGCCTGAATCCCAAATGACCCTTCTCTGGGCTTTCATGACAGCTAGTGCCAGGAGTCATTGAAGCATTTGCAGGTTCAGAACCTTTATCTGTATAAGAACCAGAGCCAAGGCAATTCCATTATTTTGTTCGTGTCTAGTGCTTTCCATACTTTTAATATCATTGGGTTGTGCCTTTACTTCTCTTGAGAGAAAAGGAGTGAGAATGTATGAGGCTGAGAAAGATGTTCCCCTCACAGTGAAAAAGTCAGTGCAGAACGTCCCACAGCCCAATTTCAAGAAGTGAGTTGTGTTCCCATTCCTGCTGGGATGTGTGTATAGCACGGTGACAAATGAAGTGCTAAGTAGATATGCTTAGCCAAGGAAAAGGGCATTATTATTCTTCCCTGTGAAATGGGTTAGAGGAAAATCATTTAGAAGAAACATCTGAACAAAACAAAACACAAAAGAAAAAGAAAAAAGAAAAATAAAACCCAACCACTCCACAAGCCAGTAAGAACTTCTCTAATACTAGATGTGTATCACTGGTGGGTACACTCACAGTTCCCTTATTGTGTGTCCCAGTCATTACTAGGAGGCAAGAGGATATGCACTTGGAGAGGGTGGATCTGCAGATTGTAAACTTTTGGGTAACTTAAATGCATGTTTTATCCCTTGACTTCCATGACACACACATCTATTTAATTCTTTTTCAAGGTGAACGATTTTCCTATCAATTGATGATTAATAATCTCTAACTGGAAAAGGAAGAAAATGTAAGTGAAGTTAAACACACCCTTTAACACCAGAAAGGATCTCTGGTATTGAAATACTGAGGCACCTGATCTGCATACAGCATAAAGCAAAATGCAAATAGATGAACTAAAGTCACATTGGTTCTAATGATGCTTAAGGCTGTGGTTAAAAACATGCTGTTATGAAGTAGTGCTGGTTAGTTTTATTTGTTAAAAACACAACAAAAGTATTACCGACCTTCTTTAGGATTGATCTCTACAGCTCTATTAGATGCAATAAACAAACAATTAAAACTAAGGAGAAAAAAATAGAGGTAATGGTAGAAATATGTCAGCACTGTTTTGCATGCTTTAACAAACTGCAATGTGTGCAAGAAACAGTGGGATAGATCCTGGTACAACAGGATAATATAATTTATTTGGAAGATGTGCCAAGGGAAGGTGGCATTCTCATAGAAAAGGGTAGATTTGGAGGAACCAATCAGAGTTTTAAACCAGTAAAAAAAATGTCCATACAATTTCTTGTATCTGTGCCTTGCTTTGGCCATTTTATTGTGCTTCTGAGGAAATAAGTGTGTTTTGCTAATAATAGATAGACCTTTGGGGGGTTTTTTAGCCTGTGTTTCCTCATGAGATCTTGATCTACTAACTGTGGCATCAGTGTCTAGGGCAACATACGCAAACAAGCTACAGTAGTCTCTTGTCTACAGTAGTCATATTTAATTTTGAAAATTATATGAAAATATTTCTCTCACAGAAAAACAGTCCTTGCAGTCCCTTATTTGTGAATTGCGTGCCAGAGTGTTCCCATTAGACATCAAGTGAAGAACATGTCCAAGAGATAATGTATGTGTTTATACCCAATGTCTCAACATTGTTCAGCTTGAAGAACCACAAATTCTTAGTGTGTTCTCTGGGCTGGAGACAGGTGTTATGGGCAGTTCATCGTGTAGACTTGGGCTAGATTGCTTTCAGCATGTTGAAAGGATTATTCCCACCTTTTATTTATATAAATAACAATTTTTTGTGTTGCTGTGTCCACTCTCCAAAGCTTGCAGAAAAAAAAACCAAGTAGAGAATGTGATGCCTTTTATTGGATTATAGTGTATAATGTCTGGAAAAATATTGTTCTCATGAACATAAATGATTTCGAAGTCTTCAAGTCTGCACCAACAAACACTGATTCCATTGAGGCAACATTTTCTTCCCCTCCTTTAGAAAGGCTGCTTCTTGCACGGGTTCCAGCCCTGCTCTAGGACAATTTTCTCACCCCAGAGCTAACTTCCAAGAATTTATTTGCAAGGTAGGAGATGATTCAATCCCCACACCTACTTCTTTGACTTGGTTCATCTCAATGCCTTGTGTCATAGTTAAAATGGTGTATATTTTTTAGAAACACAACCCATAATCCATCCTAAGGCCCTGAAGAAGGGAAATAGTTACTGAAGCACTGTTATGCCCTCAGCAAAACTCCGCTAAAGTATGGTACAGTAGTTAGAAGAAACTTTATTAAGACCATGATAATGACTAAAATACATTCCATATTTACTGGTGTGGATCTTCTTGGCTGAGCTATGGGGAAAAGGACCATCAAAATAGATAAAGTCAGCAGTTTTGGTGCTGGGGGAAATTGATATCATACAACAAGAACTCTCCAGTGCTATGCACTATGTGAGATTCTGTTGGATGCTTTTAGCCAAACAATAGCAAAATATGCTTATCCTCTCTTGTAAATCTGTCCACAGTTTGGGCTCACTTTGCAAGAAGGTAGGATTTTCACTGTAAGCATGTCTACAGGATTGAAGAAAAACATTTTGCCAAACTTTGGTGTTGAGCAGGACATGGAAAAGGAAGAGCCTGAAACCATTCAAAATAAACTTAAGACAGACTTAGTTAAGAGTCTAACTTGTCCATTGTATATGTGCACATGCCTTGCAACATGTTTATTTTGAAGCAAGATAGTTAAAATTTTACATTAAAACCCTGCTTTATGATATGCACTTCACTGCATTTCTCACTTGCTATTTTCTAAGTTTTGAGTGCATGACTTTGAAATGTCAGGGTTCTTTCAAAAGGGTGTCTGTGCATGAAGGAGAAAGAGGCTAATTTCCTAGGTTTTTAATAAAGAAAAAATGAGAAAAACAAGACATAAGTTCCATTAGGTAGCAACTGAATGGCGTGCACAGGTACCCTTTCAGGCATAGCAACCTTTGCATCCACTGCAGAAACCTCTTGTCTCTTGAGTTGCTTTTGTGACTCCTGGGTGATGTTCTCATGCTTTCTGCCGAGAGGCACTAGCAGATACCAAAATGCACTTTTTCCCAGTGGAGTTGCACAAAATGCTTACTGGTAAAAGTGGGATTTAGGAACCGTGAAGCTGTTCCATACATCTGTTCCATTTTCTCTAAATGCTACTTGTCCTAGTATATGACGCCACATCTGACTTCCAGACTCTTGCTGAGCTGAATTTTCTCCGGTACACGCTGGACTGTATCCTCCTTCAGAGAACCTGAGCTTAGCAATCAGCAGGAGAAACACTGAGTTCACACAAAGAGAGAGAAAGAAAGAAAGAGGCACTTCCTGGCCTCGAGAACTGGCAGCAGGCAGGAAAACACAACCAGTGCGGAAGGAATTTCTAAGCATGCAGCTGCCAACTGCCTCAGCTCTTGTCTGAGCATGGACAAACTCAGAGGCCTTTTGAAAGGCTACAACTTAGAGACAGAAATGGCATGCAACATATCCTTAGTCCATATTTCACTTTCCACCTGTTACATTCTGAGTCTCTACCACACAAAATAATATATTCAGTGTTACCCCAACAAACAGGTGTAAGGTTTTATTTTTGTTTGTTTGAAATGGGTGATCACTGAGTGTTACCTGAGTGTCTTTCTGAGAAATGGGTGAGGTATTTTGAGTGACAGTGTCTTTAAAAATTCAGTCTAAGACAGATAACAAGTCTGGAAAATTTTAGCCTGAGTGGTTACTGTTTGACAGAATGTTAAGCCACTGAAAATAAACATTTATTAGGAGTGTTGGGAAACTTCAAATTTAGGCAGTGTTGCCACCTCTACTAACAGTATATGTGAAAATTCAACAGCTAGCTACAGAAAATGAGACTCATGTATTAGAGTGTTGGTCTATTAATATGCATATGGAGAAAGAGAGAAAATAAAATGCTTCTTTCCCTATTTCTTTAATGAGACAGAATCATACGTTAGAAAGAAAAACAGGCATACTTAAGAAATTAAATTGAACAGAAATAGGAACAACTCTGGGTTTATACATTCCCTTGACAAATCTCTCAAGTTTTTATGACTGCATAATCCAGCTCCTGTCACAGTTTTCTGCCATGGCATCTTTCAGATGATTGGTTTTGTGCATAGTTATTAGTCTGATGCTGCTAATCTCTCATTTCTGAAGGAATAAACTCAACTGCTTCTAGCTGAATGCTTATGCTTTCTTTTAAAAGGATGTAATTCAGGTGGCTTAAGGGGAAAGTGGACGATCCAGATTTAAAGACAATGTTTGATCTTTTGTACATGCCAGGTGGTCTAGAAACTGGGCAGTATATGGGCAGTATTTTCCTGTTGTATCTGGAGGATGACTAATAATATTCAAGTTTAGTACCTCCTGTTAATTAAGAAAAACGGTGGGATTTCTTTCACCTGTAGGGTTAAAAGCAATGCATGTAGGCCAACCCAGTTCCCCATCTGTGGAGAGGGTGTCTTGTCCCCACAGGGGACAGGTTTATATCACGGAAGGATTAACCCACCCTGTGCAGCTGCTTGTTTTTCCCTCTTGATGTACCGAGAGAACGATCTAAATGATTTGTGCACACCAGGCACACAAGATGGCTACACCTAATGGAGATGAGACTCAGGCTGTAATAATTGTCCCTCTTCCTGCAGGGACGAAGCTTACATAGACATGAATGTTTTGTTGTCTTCTCAGTGATTTCATCAATTATTAGTAGCTCAGGTTTATTTCATCCTGGCTTAAGAGCAAATTCTGAACAGATGTAAAAATAAACACTTGGTCTCCAACTATGTAGGATACAGGTGAACCCTGGTTCTGAGTCTTCTCTTTAGCATTTTATGCTTTTTATCACAAGGCATTCCTGACTTGCCTACGAACATTAACACAGCTCTACAAAATTGTCAAATCTTGCTTGTAGACTTTATCTGTGGCTTCAGCCAGAAAAAGAAAGTGATGTGGAGAAGACATGTGAGTAAAAAGTGTGCCTTTTAGAGTAAAATGCTACTTTGATTGTATTCTTAATATTCACATGAAGCAACCAAAGCACAGTAAATATGTGAGTATTCCTTCTCATTCTGATCTATGACCTTTATTTTTGCTTGTTTCCAGTCTTTGGAAACTAATTCTACACATTAATTCCTGTCAGCAGTAAAGAATCATAAGCATTTTTGCTCTCACCACACAAGAAATGCTACAGCTTGTCTTCTTTTCCAACTCCCTCTGTAACCTATTCTGGCTTTGAATATCAAAAGACTAAGCATCTGTTCCCTTGTTGATACCAGCCTTATATCCCAGGAGTCACTTTTTATTTTTTCCATTGTCACTTTTAGATTTTCTCCCAATATTGAATAGCAGAGGAGCTTCTACCACAAGAAAGTCATGATCCCTAGCTGGGACCTCTGGGTTTAGCTGTATTTTGAAGGATTATGGCACCTTTAGACAGAAAGAAGAGTGGCACTACCTCTTGAGAGAGTCTTCGTGATTCAACCTCCAAATTTCCTGCAGTCTATGACCCATCTTTCATTCTCCAGAGCACAAAAGACCTGTGACTGCCTTCCTTACGTCTCAATTAAGCAAGGTCTAAGTCCAGAGGGTGATAAACAGGCGTCTCTTCTCCCCTCTCACTATGTGACCTCTGAAACACACCCTGAGAAATATCTCTTTGTTCCTCAGGAGAAAGGCATTCTCCCTGGTTGTCCTGGGCTGTTCAAATTATGCCAGCAAAGAGGGAAGGATTTCTTCTCCCTGTTTTCCTTGAAGTTATGCAAAAACCAGAAGCATTTACAGTCATAGTTTCCTAACGATACTTCCCACTTACTTTTCCGCAGAGATCTCTTTGTCCACTACTTTTCTTGTCATATGTAAAATGAGAAAGTAGGGCTGTCTGTGCCTGATTCATTCTTTGAAGTATCTGCCACAGCAGTGTAATAAATAACCATAAACTTTGTGTCCTTAAGATGAGAAATCAATCCGCAGAAGCAACTTTTAGATATTTCTAGAATAAGAGTCCAAGGAGGAGGAAGATTAAGTGGAGAAATGAAGAACTTGGCTGTCACCTTGCCTCATGTTTGTTAATTGAACACAACTGTAAGAAGAGGCAGCATTCAGCTTAAGGGTTCTTTCTGTGTGGAAAGCAAAGGTGAATTCCCTGATTCACTACAAAAGCTCTCTTCTTTCAGTTGGATTATTGATTTCTTTGACATATTTTAAGCATCTCTTTCTAGCTTCTGTTTTTTTCCTTTCCAGACTCTGCCTGCCCTCCTCTGGTCTTTCCACACCTTCACAGGCAAAGAATTGAAATGCTGAAATATCTGAAACCCAGGAGATACTATAAGAAGAAAGAAAGAAGGTGTGAATAAAATGAAACTGGTTAAGGTAGTAATGCTGAATATAATGCCTGACTTTATCATAGTATAAGTAATGTGAGAAGTTTCTACTAAATTTAGGATCACTGGCCTATTGTCCAGGCAGACTTTTTCTCCCACCTTGTTCAGGCACCTCAAAAGTCTCATGATGAATGACTGTGTCTGTGTGGGCAGAATGTTAATTTCAGGAAAGAACAGTGAATGTAGACTTCTTGGGTAATAGTAAAGTATCTACTAAAGTACATATCATCCTGTCTTTTTAGATTATCTTTTTCAATTTTAAGAGGCATGTGAAAATTTAAGATTCAGAAGTTTGTAAAAAAATAAAAATCAAACATTGTTAGCATGAAGTCAGGAGAGAGACTTGTTCTTTGGTTGTGATGTTTTCTCCTTCTCCCCAAAGTTACAGATAATTTCAAAAATTCTGCTGGCAGTACACAGGGAAAATATCTTCTCGAGTTTGTCAATACATTTCTTAATTTTTTGTTCCTGCTCTTCCTGACCATGCGATGTAGCTGGGCAGGGATAGAGCAAGAGAGAAAGAATGAAGATATCCACAATAATGGGGCAGAGCTGTAAATTTCCTATCTGACTTGTGATGACAAATGATGTTTCAAAGTAATCAGGGCTTGGAATGGACTGATACATATGAGAAAAAGACAATGTATCTTAGAGATTTCTGCTAGTCTTTCTTAAATTTTAAAAGCATTTGCTTAACTTATTCTTTGCATGCTATTTTAAAATATTCACGAGGATCAGTGATGTTCAGGGAGTTCGTACTGAACAGTTGGAAATCTTTTGTGACTGATCTGATCTGACTCACCGTGTCCTCCTCATAAGTGCAATGTTTGCCATTCCCCAGGGATACCCCCTTTCACAGGGAAAAGTGTAAGAGCAGCACTTTGGAAACGTTATGCAGGAAGACTTTGCATAGCAGTTAAGTACAGTGCAATGTGGCTGAAAACACAGCCTCCCTGATGCCACTGGAAACCTAACAGAGAATTGTAGAGTGGTTTGTGTTGGAAGGAACCTTAAAGATCAGCTAGTTCCAACCATGAGCAGAGGCACCTTCCACTAGACGAGGCTGCTCAGAGCCCCATCCAACCCGGCCATAAACTCCTCCAGGGATGGTGTATCCACCACTTCTCTGGGCAACCTGCTCTAGTGCCTTGCCACTCTCATAGTAAAGAATTTCTTCCTAATAGCTCATCTAAATCTACTGTCTATGCTATTTCAATATAAAACTCTTACCCCTAGTTCTACCACCACACTCCCTGATAAAAAGTCCCTTCCCATCTTTCTTGTAGGCCTCCTCCTAGTACTGGATGGCCACTATAAGGTCTCTGGAACCTTCACTTCTGCAGTGTGCATGACCCCAGCTCTCTCAGCCTGTGCTCAAAGGAGGTGCCCTCTCATCATCTTCATGGTCCTCCTCTGGACCCACCGAAGCAGGTTCATGACCTTCTTGAGATGGCACAGGACTCCAAAGTGGTAACTGGAAATCAGACTGGATACTTTACTAGGAAACTGGATTAAGTAATTGAATAAAATCTTAAGTCTTCAGTAGCTGTAATACATTTCATCCCTATCTGCCATGCACACACCTCAATATGAGGTATTTTCTTCAACTGAGTCCTTTTCTGAAGGGCAAGTTTAATAAGATTACATCATATTGCAGCAAAAGTTAACAGCTTCTCCAGTATCTGAAGTTAATAATTTCTTAAATCATCCTTTAGAAATTTTCCAGATGAAAATAATTTGTCTTAAAACTTTCAACATATTACTCAAACGATTTCTCTCATTTAAAGTACTGTGAACTTCCTAACTAAGGCAATTTCTTTGTTTTTTGCTTTCACATTTATAATTTCACAGTGATGTGGTCATAAATTAAACATCTACAAGTGTTTCCAATCTTTTCTGATAAAACTTTGTTATTTTTAGCTGCATATAAAGGTCTGCAACCAGCTTAAGCCCTCTTCTAGATGACATAAAAACTACAATGAATGCCCGTCTCTTACTAGATAGTTTTTAATTTGAGGCATATTCTGTTGGTGATGAGCATGAGTAAATTTCCCATTAGTTTGTATGAATCACTAGTTTATACTGTAACATCCTAATTTCACATCAATTAATTGTGATTATTGGTTTAAGATATTCATGTGGCAAAAGCTTTTGAGAAAGATGAATAATCAAACTATTTTGAAAAGCAGCTGTTTTTTCACAGTTGACAGGAACTTGTACATTTGGTGTGATAGGTATTACAAAAATTTCTGTGGTCATACAGGAACAAAAATATCCCCTGTATTTTTAAACTCTATTGAACTGAGTGCTATATCAGTGAGATTCTGCAGTCTATCTTCTCAATTCATTCACTAAAAATAATTTTAAAAAATTAAATAGGCATTGAGGAGGAGGGGGAAAATACAGAGGAAATTAGAAATTGTGGGTTTTCCTGTGGCAGTTAGATATCAAAGGCCTCCATTATGCTGAAATAAATGGCTACTTTGCAATTGTATCCTCTCTCTGTCAGCAAATAAGGGAGAAGGAAATACAGTGTGCAGCTGATCAAACAGGGAAAGATTGTATAGGTGAAAACATACCTAAAACTTGCTTATAAAGGTAACTGAGGCTTACTTCCCTGTGTGCTCATGCCTGGTACCGAGGACACTGAGAGTTGCTATTGCATGAAACCATGATAACTAGGCTATAGAATCATGGAATCATGGAATGGTTTGGGTTGGAAGGGACCTTAAAAATCATCTTGTTCCAACCCCCTGTCATGGGCAGGGACACTTTTCACTAGAAAATTAGGAAATGTTTCTTACTGCAATGGACATGGACATTCACATCAGTTTAGAGGGAGTTTTCAAGGTGCTTTCATTAGCTCATATTTAATAGTCATTCTTTATTTACCTCTCTAAGCATTCCCCTCTATGAGACTGGCAACTGCTCTAGGAATGAAACTGGCCCCTTTTTGATGTCTCAAGTGCCCAGCTAGGGCAGACAGGGAACATCTGGATCATCTGCTTTACTAGTCATGTGCACTCCACTTTCACCCTATTTTCCTTCTACCTAAAATTCACCCTGTCTTTTCATTTGATCTTCCTACTTATTTCCTTCCTGAAGGCTCAGATTTGCATCCAGTGAAGCCAGTGTGAATGTTATATGAGAAAGTTTAAGCCTTTGGACTGTGATTTAACAAGGTACTTAAGCACATGCCTGGCTTAGCGCACAAGAACCTTCTCATTGAAAGCAGCAGAAAGATTGCTACTGGCCTAATTGGGAACAAGAATGATCTATGAACCATTATGCAGCTGCTGAATTCCACTGAAGCCATGGCTATATTTCAATGATAGTCTGGGTGTGAGCTCTGTGAACAGTTTATGATGTGCTTGGGAATCTTAAGAATGAAAGCACCTCTATGCCAACTGCACCCAGCCATGGAATTTACTGGTCTAGACCATATATCTGTGGGTCCACAGCCACCAAGAAGCTTGTAAAAAGGAAAAAGGTATTTTGCAGAACAAATTGAGAACTATATCTCCCCAAACTTGAGGGTAATCAGTGAAAAATATTTCTCAAGACTCTCCAGAAAAAATGGAAATTATTTTATGTGTCTCTATCACACGCCAGAATAGATTTTAAAGCACATCCTGGTACACACATATCCATGCATGCATGCATGTTTACATATAGCAAATTGCACGTACATCTCCTGAGCCTAGCAGGGCAAGACTAGGAATAATATTTCTGAGTTTGCTCAGATTTCTGTCCTCTGATGTTCCAGAAGTGAAACAGTCACTAGTGTTTAACAATAAATTCTTGGAAAAAATGAAAATGATTCGTTTATAAAGGTCAGATATTAGCACAGACAGATGAACTCATCCACAGATACTGTCCTATCTTATTCCTCCACTGTAATATTTAATACTCCTGTAGGAGGTGTTTGATATGTAGGTGATATAGTCATGGCTACAATGTGCAGTCTGTAGGGAAGTGACTATGACCTATGTGAGAGACAAAAAATGTGATGATGAGTAGGAAAAGACAATGCTTGTTTTTGTAGATTGGTGTGATCATCTCGCTGCCCTTTATACTCAGGTCAGTTTGTGGCCCATTTAAAGCTGTGAGATCCACACTCCTCCATTTCTTTGATCTGGTACCCACTGTAAAGCATCATAATCCATTGGTTGCCAGGGAAAACATCTATGCCCTAATTCATAGTTCAGTGAAGGACTTGTACTGCTCTGTTGTGACTGCACTGCCTTTTACCTACAGGAAAATGTGAGCCTGCAGCAGTGCCAGTGGAAAATCCTGGTCCTCTTCCAGCTCAAGCTGCTCCAAGAGACAGGCTGCAACTCATGACATATATCCCAAGCACAGGAAATATCAGTTTTACACCAGCTACAGTCCCGTGCTCAGAGTACTCAATAGGATGGCTTTTGGGATCCATTTAAAATGGCTTTGGTGTAAATGTAGTATGGACTAGTGGCCATTTAACTCCCACTCTGTGCCTTCCCCTGAACTAGGCTCTGGGTTAAGTGATTCAGAAATGCTGTCATAGTGTTATTGCTGCTGCTTACCCATAAACCCCTAAAAAGTTGTAGCCTAAACCAGTCATTCAACAGCCTCTGCCTTACTCATTGAAGACTGTTCATGCAATGCACACAAGAATAGTGTTAAAACTCTGAGCAAGACAGGCTGCCATGGCTTTAGGGGATCACACGAGACACTGTGTCCATAAATAGGCTATTTTTCTTAGAAACTTAGCAGTCTGTGGTTATTTATCTAAGATCTGTGCACTGTGTCTGGAAAGCAAAGCTTCTTCTTTTAAAGTTGTAGCTGAGGTCTGCATGTCATTTATTGTAAATCAACACAGGAAAACAGCTGAAAAGAATTTCTAATTTAGGCTTTTCACTCTAAACTTTTAAAATAATACTTTCAGTCCTTCTTGGCTACATAATTTGGCACCTGTGCATACCTCTTGCCACAATTTCTTTAAAATACCTTTCTGTTTGTGCCTATGGTTACAATAATTCCCATGACATCTGTGTAAGCAGCCTGAACAGTTACTTTTCTTGAAGGGTTTCATATGAGGTGAAACTTCCAACTAAAAAGCATGCAGAAGCAGCAATTTCAGAAGCATCACATAAGTGCTCAGGCAGACTTATTAGAAAGAAGAGATCTGTGTTATCTTGAAATGTAGTGAAACTCTCCTTTTAAGGGTTGTACTTTGACACCAGCAAACACAAATCACTCATTGGTCCAAGAGCTTGTATGCGGAAATTACCAAAGTGCTGCTTCCAGTCTGCAAGTGAGAGCTGGAGAAGAGCAGAAAGATCGCTGTCCCTAAAGGAGTGTACCGCTTCTGCAGAGTGGTTAGACCAAGGAAAGCCATCTGCAAACACTGAGTGTTTTGTTATTTGGAACAGCAGTAGTCATCAGCTGGGGAAAGCTGTGGCCTCAACTCTAAAGCAGAGCACTGTCTGATTTGGTCTTTCCCTTAAAGCTGCACATAAAATGTCAAGTGCTTTAGAATTTAGGAAGTGTTCAAGGATGTTTGCCAAAATTTGGACATAAGGACATTGTCTTACTGCTTGTTGACTTTAAAGGACACACCTAAAATTTGCTAACTGGGTAAAAAAGAGGCTAATATTTAAAAGTTAATTGGCTTTACAACGTTATAATTTAGAAGAGATAGGTGTTAAAGAAACTATATTTGCATGTGGGGATGGGAAGGCAAGGGACTATAAACTCAGAACAATTCCAAATATCTGGGCAAAGTCTTAGAGTGATGCTTATGAAAATAACTGAGCAGTTGAGTTCCTCTGCTGCCTCAGGAACACCAGGAGAAATAACAGAGCATCCTCCTGCATCCTCCCAGTCACCTAAACTGCTTTGATAAATGCATTTGGTCATTTCCTCATTTTCCCAATATACCACCTAGTTAATTCTCCCCATGGCCTCTTCAGCCAGCCTTGTGTATTTCCATAGGGTCCCAGTTGAGACCAGTTGATTAAGATGAATTGTGTCCTGAAAAATCTGTTGTTTCTTTGGCTTGCTCTAGAATTCTCAAGCTGCCTTTGATCATTGTTGTTCAAGTTTTGAGGCAGAATATTTTACTTCTGCAGCATGCCACGTGCTCTTATTTTTAGCTTGTTTGGGCAGTTCCTAAAGTGTTTGTTTCTAGTTTAACTAATTTCTTAATAGCTGCATCTGTTGGGTTGGGGCTCAGTTCAGGAAAAACAAAGACTGGATTTTATTGTTTATGAATTCTCCAAGTGCATGGCTCTGCACAGATAACTAGACAGAAAGTCACAATTTCAAAACACTATTGCTAGATGACTTTGGCTCTATTCCAAAAATAATTAGGCACTTAGAAAGCTGATTTTCTATGAAAATCCAGAATAGCAGGAGACCTTTGACTTGAGATCTCAGGCTTGGAAAATGAACTTATGAATATTTGGAATTTTACTCCTGACTGTGATTCAGTAAAAGGCATCTTGTAACCTACTCATTACAAGTAGTCCCATTAAACTCTGTTTACCTCACCATGAGTGAACTGGGTTATGACCTCAGTGGGGACACCAGCAGTGAGTAATTGAAACAGATGGACAGGATGTTAAAAGAGGGAATATTATAATTGTATATGACTATTATCTCAGGGTCTGCTTTTGTTCCTGTATCATCAGCCTGGTAAATATTATTACTGTTTCAAAGAACTAATAGGAGATAAGTTGGCTTGGTGTGCTTTTCACTCTCTTATCACTTTGTTAATGTGTAGTTACTCGGACTAAAATTGTTTAATCTGTTTCAGGTTCTTTGTGGATATTTCTGTCTGTTTTTATTTCCTTTTGGATTCTTTGAAACTATGATGTGGAGAAGGGGGATAATTGAAGAAGAAGGATAGGGGTAATACTTTTTCCTTCACCCTAGAATTTTTTTGCTGGGAAGCCATTTTGATAGAGGCTTTGGCCCTTACTGGCTTTGAAGCAGGGAATAGAAATTTGGCAAAGGATGGGCTTGCTATGCAGTCTTTTGCTGTCTTTGTAAAAACACGGCCAAATCATGTGTGTCTGAAAATAATAGCTTTCCACAAGCTGAGACATTGTTTAAGATCAGAGGAATCAATTCCCTGTATTGACAGAACAGGCCTCATCCCAACTGGGAACAAGGACACCCATTACCAGAGCTGCAAGGCGGAGCAAGACTTCTTTGGAACCAGTCTTCCTTGTATCTTGTTCCCTGGGACCATGGTGGCAGTAGTCATGGAAAATTCAAAAAGATTGATTGTCTCTTCTGTTAGAGTTCCCTCTGCTGATGCCACCACTAGACCTGTGTCCAGCTGAACCGAGGGTATGAGTGGAGGTGAGAACACACTGTCCAGTACCTCTGTCAGGAGGAAGAGATGAATCTCATTAGGAAGTCTCAAACATGAGAACATTGCAGCTGCATTGAAGATTCGTCCAGAAATTAATCTGCTTGCCAAAATCAGTGTCCACTTTCAATCAAAATCCCAAAATTAATTTGTGCCATCATTTTAAATTTTATATGCTACTCTCTTAAAAGTGGAAGAAGAGAATGGGCTCTCCACTCTTCAGAACTTCAAGGAAAACCTGGTCTGAAACATTTGCTTCTCTTAGCTGGAGTTTTGCCAGCTTATCAAAGCTAATATCCCTCCTTCTGCAAATAAATGCCAAGGGATCTTTAATTAGCTAAAATGACCTGTAGTCAGGACCTTGATTTCTCACTTAATCTGAAAATAGCACAGTGTCCCTTAGCATACTGCTAGAACATTGGCACTGTACCAACAGAGAGAATATAGTGCCATTTATTTAATCATACACTTCCTGCAGCTTCTCCTACATTTCTAGTTGAGTTCATCCCAACAGCTGGAAAAGGGCATTGTAGTTTCTACAGCTTGTGGTGAGGGAATTCATGCTTTCTTTGGTAATTGCTTGTAGGGCTGTTTCAGATCTTTTGGGTTTGTTCACTCGAACGTTAATACAGCAAACTCTAGTGGTCAGTATGGTGCAGTGGAAAGGAGGGAAAAGGCAGTCCCAACCTATCTGCTATGATTTATCCACCGGTGAAACTTGGACTCCACCCCTTGTACTTGTTTTACACCACAGACTGCTGTTCTTAGCACAACTCTTTAAACTAACACCTGCAACAGCAGAGAGTAAAGACTGAGCAAGACATTTGCAGGCATCTCAGTGAGGTGTACCAAAATCTCTGCAAGTAGTCATAGGACCACTGTACTAGCAACCTGATGAGTGTGCCTGCAGGAATGCTTCATTCCCACAGCTTCTAAGAATAGATGGGAAAGCTCTAACCTTGCAGATTGGCTCATCCTTGCTTTAGGTGCTAAGTCAGAATTAACAGAATTTAATAACTTCTAAGTATCATTTTAATATATCTCTCATCTTGAGGTACTCATCAGTGGATCACAGTAACATAGCAAATGCTGGCATGAGCAGTTCTTAAAACAGCTAATTGCTGTGTCCTGCAGGAAAGACATCCCAGTGTCAGTGAAGGCTGTAGAGTGGGTGCAGCAGGGAGCAGAATGTTGTGGTAGAATTGGACACAATGGGAACATGCTGCCAAGGGCCAGCTTCCTGGCTTTGCACAAAGACTTGTGACCCATTTTAGCAGAGATCTGTTTGGTTTTGATTTTAACTGGCAGTGCTAAAGTGGAAATAAAAAAAAAAAGAAAAGAAGGCTATAATGAAAGCCAAATATTCTAGTATAAATAAGTATAATCCTGTCCCAATCAACAGAGACTGGCTTAATTCAAAGGTAGACATCTACATGGATGTCAAGTAGTTCTCTCCTTACCTATAACTCATCTCTTGGAAGAAACAGCAATAGGATGTCACGTCACTGTTAACTAGAGTCTGAATGTGAAGACCCCACAGCTGCCTTTTATTTCCTTATATTTCTGGGCTGGACAGTGCAAGACAAGTTCATTCCAGGAAGGGCAGGGTGTGGGGAGGGTGGGGACTGCTAAAGTTTCCACCTATTTTTCTGTTTAGCAGCTTGTCCTGCTCTCACCAGCACTGCAGTGCAAGGCCTGTTTTCCATGGCTTCTGACTTCCAACACAGGTAACCAACCATACATTTAAATTTCTTAATGCTTCTGCTCTACACTTGAACAATTTCTTCCCATGGAATCACACTAGCACCAGTAAAGTTTTTCTAAGGAGATCCTGAAGCCTCAAAGCACCACTGTGAGTAGAAAAGGAAAATATTTTTATGCCCAGTTTACAGACAGGGAAGTAGGAATTCTTAAATTACTTCCTCAGCATCATTGTAAAACTAGGCTTACATGAAGAATGAGTTAGAATGAGAGCACAGAGGTTTTGTCTTCCAGCCCTGTATTTATTTCCATGTTTCTCTCTTTCAAAAGACTCTACGTCATAATTAAATTAACAACAAATATGATTAAAGTAAGTGGTTCAGTTAAGGTTTTCTGGAACATTACATATAGAGACTGCTTTCAAGTAAGAGTCAGTTTTTCTTTCTTTTTCCTTTTTTTTCTGCAGTAAGCCTCCATTTCCTGCTTTCTTTGAAAAATTATACTACGAATTATCAGGAGGCCACATATTCTAGCATTCAGCAGGAGCTGCCAAACCTGCAGTAAATATTCTTTTTAAAGTAACATCTTGCGTGTTTCGCTTCACACATGGCCCCTGGAGCTTGTAGGTCATGCACAAATACAATGGTGGTCTTTCATGACCACAAGAGTTTCTAAATTGCTGTGTTTTGCATTCTCTCTATCTGTGTGACTTATTCTGGTCTTATAACTTTGCAAAGAATGACCCTGGCATATTCAGAATTTTGCGATTCACACCTCTCTTCCCTCAAATGTGAAATGAATTGGCTCACAGCTCTTTGCAGGATTGTGTGTAATTCAGTTTCGGGGGTTACTAATGTTCTTAGAGGTCTTTTACAAGCTAAATTATTCTATGATTCTGCATCCGCTCTAGGTCATACCCAGTGTCCATCTAGCGCAGTGACCTCCTGGTAGCAATGTCCATGCAAGGAACTATTGAAGAAAGTAAGAAAAGGGCAAATACACCAAGTCTCTGCAACCTCCCAGCTTCTAGGTCAAGTGAGTAATTGTATAATTTTCTGATGTGAGCTGCATTGCACCCAGAACCATAGGTATGGCAAAAGAAGATTATAAAGAAAGGATTGGGGGTAATTTTGATAAGTATAAACCACATGTTTTCAGCCCCTACTGTGTCAAAGCTGGACATGGAAATGATTGATTGGCTAAGAGTAAAAAATGGAATTCACAAAAGCTCAGGCCCTTCCTTTCCATGAGGTTTTGTGGCTACAGGGATTCATGGCTACAGGAATTGGAAGACCAGGATTACAAGAACTAAGAAAATCTGTGCAGATTAAGAACTACAGATTTTTACCCAATATTGATATATGCTTAAATCTTAATTTTTTTGTTCCCCCAGAAAGAGTAAATGAAGATTTCTAATTTTTTTTAACTTCAAGTTATTAATATCAACAATGCATTTAAATTATAATTAAGTCACTGCAAACTCCTTAGGTTCAAGGATTTCTAGCACTCATTATTCTGAGTGCTTATAAGTATAAGCATTGACTATCTACATTCTACCTGAGCACTGAAAGGTCCCACACAGGCCACTGTTGATCCTGATGTCTTGTAGCTGTTTGTGGGACTTTTAAAGAAATGAATGGTGACATTTACAAATAAAAAAGCACATGGATCCCAGCAGATTAGTGCACCAGTCTCTTGCTTTGAGGTTTGGTATCAAAAGAACTGAAAAACTTTTTTAAAATGCAAGTGAAAACAAGTCTTACTTGGAACCTTAGAACACCAAAATTTGATCTATTGTTATGTCTTTTTTTCTTTAATATTTAGTGCTACATACACAGGAGAAGTTTGCATGGTGTTACTGCAAATTCAAACCCAGTTATCAGATCAAACTGTTTGTCTACTCTGCAAGTGTGATAACAATAAGATCACAAAAATGCCATTTAGGGTTTTTCAAACCATGTTCTTGGTTTCCCACATAGTACTCTATAGATCCACAGTGGCCCTTTCCTGAGTTCAGTCAAGCAAAGAAATAGTCCACAGCACAGGATTCCTACAAGGCCTCTACTGAGATCAAGAAGTATACTTCCTGGAGAAAAGGTTTATAAAAGCTATGCATTAAAGAGGTTCATAGCTGGTGAAACTCTTGATATCTAGTTTTAAACCAAATAACACAAAAAATACATTCCCCATGTAATGTTATCAAAAATCTGGCCACTGACTCCTCTACAAGTCTATCAGGAGATAAGACTATTGATCTAGTAATCTGATTTCTTTGTACTGTTTAATTTCCTTTACATCTCCCTACATAAAAGCAGGTGTTTCAGAAGGGGAGCCCTTTATTTGAAAACTTTGAGTCAGGAAGAAATCATTGCTTTGTGGTTAAGGCACTATATTTTTTCAGCACTAGTACTGTCCAAAAGTATCCACTATTTTTTTTCTGAATTTGTTCAATACCAGTTTCTCTTAAGGTGACTCTACAAAGGCTTCTTTGGACCCAATTTTTCTCTCTACAAGAAATTCCTGGTTGGAATTGCATTCTTTGTATAAATAGTTTCTGTGTGTTCTTACTCAAACCAGTCTCTGTCATCACTCTCTTTCATCACAACACAAATTGCTTCTGTAGCATCATATCTGGATCTGTTCTTTCCGTAGGAAGCCAAAAGATAATGACAAAGGATTATCAACATTGCTTAAAAACAAGAGGAATTCTCCTTGTTTCTTCCGTGTCTTTCTAACACAAGTGTCTTCTGAGTTGCTAAAGCTCCACATAATTTCTAAGATGGACACATTTACAATAAGTGAAAAATTATTCTTAGTGGCTTGAGTTTTAGATCCACTCTTCCTTCCATGGACAATTGGAATAAGTGGTATGGACTGCAGTTTTCCTCTCTTTGTTTTGGAGGACACAGTGCTCACTTTTCAATCTTCAGGTTTTCACTCTTATTCAAAAGGGATGTGCAGCAGCCCTTAAATACAGAGCATAAACAGGTCCCTGGAGTCATCACAATGGTCAAAATTGTAGATGTACAGCCAAAGACCTACTAATGGTTTAATTCCTACTAAATGAGGAAAAGAGAATTTTGGAAGCCTAAACTTACAACTCACTTTCAATCAATCAATGTCCAATCTCTTTGAGAGCCAAAATTATAGAAAATCTTTTAAGTTTACATTTATTTTGTATGGTAGTTTGCTAGATAGATCAGACATTTCAATCCTTTTTAAATGTTCCACCCTTATCCTTTCATGTGTTGGCCAAACAAAGCCCCATGAAACAATTCTGAGTGTGCAAACTGATCAAAGAAGCTGATACTGATTTTTTTTGTAAAAACAGTTTGTCTGTATGATGCCAAACTGGCTATAATTTCAGTGTAGCTTGAATAGGGTTCCTTGTTTAGGGAATAGAAGTTGAGTTTTGTATTTGACCTTCAATGAATTCCAGGTGAATATTTTACAGTTTTGATGAATATTGAACATTTTTGCTAGCAGTAGTTCCTGAAAGGTATTAATTTATAACTCCATACCATGCTGGCTCTTTACAGTATATCAGTTTTAGGAATGCCAGAATAGACCCAGCACGATCTTTGACATCTCTGATATATGATGTGGAATAATGGCATGTTGCTGAGTAATCTGATTGACAAACTGAAACAGTCAATCAGGTACACATATCTGTCTATATTTTTCTCTTTAGCATTGTCTTGACTTCAATCTGCCTCGATTCGTGGTGAAGGGATTCTGCATTGCAGCTTAAATAAAGCTTGGTTAAAATCAAGTGAGTAAAATTTCATCATTAAAAGTGGAGGACTAGCTTGCTAAAACACAGGAAAAATGTACATAGATTTTAGGGAACTGTTTTGGTTCAAAACTCAAAAATAAAACCTGTGTATTGAAAATAAGTGATTTGATTTCAAAATTGCAGTGCTTTGCTTACTTAATTTAAACAAAATTTTGATAATAATAAACTTAGTAATATCGAGCAGTTTCAAACTGTGGTGAAACAAAATATTCTGCATTGAGTTCACACAAAGGAACTGAATTTGTTTTACAAAGTTATTCCTTGTAATTTTTTTTATGGTGATTCAAACCTACATTGTCAGAAATTTTCAAAACAAATATTAAATAACCCCAAATATTCCCTCAGTTGTAACAGTGAAAAAATTTACCATGAACCAAAAAATACAGAGTTTTATGTCAGGTTGCTGCAAGAGAAATAGATTTCATGTACAATGCATAGTAGTGGGTGATGTTTGTGAGCAAGGAAACAATTGACTCACCAAGTACAACTGCTTAATGAGGCTTTTTAAAAAGACCACTGTCATAATATTTATCTCATGAACTGGTTTTGTTTACAGATTATTTAAGAATAGCTTTTAGTATGTTTAAAGTTATTCACTGATGTATTTTTTGTTTAAAAGAATGATAGGGTTCCTCATAATACCGATTCCTAAAAAAGGGATTAGATCTATGAAATGGACTAGTGTGGAGTGTTTTAATATTGAATATGGGCCTTCTCTTTTATTACACATTTCCTCTGTGTATAGTATTCTAAGTTGCAACAGTTACAACAACATTTCTGCTTCTTGTTTTGAGGTCAAGAACAACAGCACCTAAAACATAGATGATGAATCCCAGCACAATCATCCCCAACACCTCAGCCAGGTGCTTATATTCTTTAGACTGTCAGTAGAGAGAAAGGATTATCTCAGGAAGCCAGGGAAGAATGTGTGGAAGTGTAGACAGGGTGCTGCTAAGAGTCACCAACAGCAAATGGCCAGGAGCATATCCCCACTGAGTGTCCCTGCAACTCACGACTCACTACTCAGTCCCTGCAACCCCTGCACCCTCTTCTGAGGTTAAATAACCTTCATAGCAACATCCCCACTGTGTAAAAGGGGATGTGACACCAGTGTCCACTTCTTTCATGGTAGCTTAACAACTACTAAAACTAGGAGACCTTTGGTATGCAGGCATGTTGATGTGTAACTTCAGCACTGTGGGCTGGCCTTCACCACCAGGCTGTTGAATATTTGGAAGAATCAGAATGAGCAGAATTACCTTCCACATCTCTTGTTGAGATTGATTACTCAGATATGCACAGACAAGGCTTGAAGCAAATGAGAATTTGGCAGAGGCAGGGTAGGGAATAGTAGTTAGAGAACAGCTGAGAATCGGCAAGCATGGCATTCTGGTACCTGGAAGTTTGTACATCCAACACCCATTTGATAAAAGACAGATACTGTGGGAGGGAGAGAATATTCTTGTGTCTGAGACTGTTGACTGAAAATCCTGGTCCTATGGAGCAAAGTTAACTCTTTGCAATGGTAAGAGAGAGATACAGGATGGAAGGATTCAAAGCCAAAATGAGGCTAGAGAGTGGAAATTAGAGAATAGACTAGGCTAGAAAAATTTAAGCTGTAAGGAAGATACAGTGACGATCTAGTCCAACTGCCTGGCCATTTCAGGAATGACTAGAAGTTAAAACATCTTATTAATTACATTGTCCAAATGCCTCTTAAACACTGGCAGGCTTGGGGCATCAATCACATCTCTAGGAACCCTGTTTCAGTGTTTGATCACCTTCTCGTTAAAGATGTCTCAACCCCAGGAGGAACAACTCAGCTCTCCATCTCCCCCTCCCCTCCTCAGGAAGCAGTTAGAGAGCACCTGGTCACCCCTCAGCTTCCTCTACTCCAAACCAGACAAGCCCAGAGCCCACAGCTGCTCCTCACAGGACATGACTTCCAGCCCTTTCACTGGCTTTGTTGCCCTCCTTGGGATGGATTCAAGGACCTTCACATCCTTCTTCAGTTGGTGGGTCTCAGCCCTGCACTCAGGGCTCCAAGGCTGAGAACAGTGGGATAACCCTCTTTTTCCCAGCTGGTCATGCTGGGAAACCCAGGATGGGGTTTGCCCCCAGAGCTGCCTGGGCTCACTGCTGGCTCCTGGAGAGCTGCTGCCAACCTGCACCCAGATCCCTGTCTGCAGGGCTGATCTCCAGCCACTGCTCTCCCAATTCATACTTATGCCCATTGTTGCTGCATCCCCCATGCAGACTATGGCATTTGATCTTGTTAAATTTGGTTCCATTAATCATTGCTCAGTGCTCCAACCACCCTATCACCCTCTTCAAGGGGGACCACCTCCCAGTTTAGGATTACCAGCCAGCTTGCTGGTGGTCCATTCAATTACCCCTTTGGGTTTTCTACTCCCTCTACTTGCACTGAAGAATGTATCCCTTTATTTTGCCTTAGCCTGTTGTGATCAGTGGACTAATACTGATTTATATGCAGGAGAGGTATTGTTAACATTAACCATGTAATGGTTCATGTAATATCTGGGACAATTTATGAATCATTTACTAAATGAAAGTAGAGTACAGCTAGATTGACCTGGAACATATCTGTACCCTGCTATTTCAGGTAAATAAGTTTTGGGATCCAGTTTGCTGGACCTGTGACATCTTGGAGAAAAAACAGTGTCTTAATTTTAGCTTAACAGTGCCTTCTCTTTGGAAGAATCCTAGAGTTCCTCTGTACAAATGACTTCTCTTTCTTTCTGTACATTTGGCGAGGATTTAAAAACAGGAATTTTCTCCCTCCATTACAATTTTTCCGTAGCTACTTTGCACATAACAGTGTTTTGATCTGAGAAAACAAATATTTAAGAAGAGACATGAGAGGAACGTGACAGTGTGACTTCTTCTATTAACTTCTTTTGTGCTAGGAAACAGTTGCTTGTTCTCAAGATCTTCAAAACAAACAGAAAGACAATCCATTGAGAAAGGTTACATAATAAAATCCAGATCTCTCCCCTGCTTTCCCCAATATAAATGATACTGTTTTCTACAGAATAACAATCCAGATCTTAATATGGGAAAAAGAACCCCCAAAACAGGAAATGCATGCTTCACTTGCTCTGTTCAGGCACTTCAACAGACAAAGATGCTCAAAATCTGAACTGATGAGTTTCTTTGGCAGTGATTATCCCACAATAGCATTTCATTAAGTCGTGTGGGGGATTTCCTCTTTACTTCCGCTCCAGGCTTACTCACAGATCCCACAGATGCAGATCTCTCAAATGACAGCCTTTTTTTTCTCTTCCCAAACCTCCAAGAATTTAAAGATTCCTTTTAGAATAATAAATTTCCCTTTTATTGTGACTCAGATTTATTCAGCCCAATCCAGCCTGTGCAAACACACATGCAGCTTTAAATTAGCATTTGTGAACAAGCTGGGTTTCTTTGGCTGTTTGCTGAGACTTGGCAGTTCAGTTCCTTGAGGAAAAAAGAAAGAGAGATTCACGTCTATTTATGGCTTGATTTTCAGACATGCTGAGTACCTCCTGTGGACTTTGAGAGCTGTTCCTCTGGAAATCAGGTCACTGATGTGATGCTGGAAGGAGAAAGCACAAGGAAAAAGAAGTACTCTGATTTTCAAACACAAGTGTTTGTACAGTTCAGGGAAGAGAATAAAATGAATAAATAAACCTGTTTTAAAATACCTTGTTTGGAACCATGACTGAGCTCCATATTTCAGACTGAATTCACAACTGAAAAATGCCTGTGTGCACAAAAGCACTGACAGTCAACCTATTCTGTAGCATAACCAGAGTATTTCTTGCTTCTCCCCCCAGCCAGCTTGCTAGTAAATCACTAAAAGCTTTACCAGCGCATGTTCAGCACTGGATGGAGAGGTTCTTGTTCTCCTACCTACCTCAGGTGCCTGTTACTGCCTCCAGCCAGAGGTTCCTGTCCTCTCAGCATGGTACAGAGCAGTTGCTCAGTGGAAACAATCACTAAGTTATTCAGTCTGAGTAGACCAGCTAATACATTTTTAAAAGTAGCTCTTTGACTAAAGTGCAGTAGGCAGTGCACATGTCACCTCTCAGCTGTGGGATCTGACCAGGGTGGTGTTCTTCACCAGAGGTAATATCTTGTCTTAGTTAGTTTTAAAAGGCTTTTTTTAACCCAGATTTTTTTCTCTGTGGCACCCAACATTAAAACACAGCAGCACAGAGAGTAGTTGTTATAAATCCAAACTACTAAAGGATTTTTAAAAAGGAATGTTTTTCAAAACTTGTGATAGTCTGTTCATAAAGCAAACCTAAAATTTAGGCCCCATCTATACTACATGTAATTGCATTGCAACGATGCACTGGTCCATTTCTTATTATGCATTAAAAAAGTTGTATATACATTGCATACTTTTATTCCCTCACCATCTGATAAGGCAGTGTTAAAGGTGAGATTTCCAAAGGTATTTAATATCCAAAAGTGAGAATTTCTGTTTTTTAAGGACATTATAGTTTCAGGTAAGTTGTTTTGTCTAACAGACTTCAATTAAAAAATTAATAAACAAACCCAAACCAACCTATATTTTTGGGATATATAACTTCTTTTAGCTTTTCTATAATTGGAAGATATTAACAAAAGTGTGACGGTTTTATAAATTTTCAATGCAATTTAGTATAAACATATTCATGCAAAATAGGCCCAGTGATTTCTGTTCTTCATTAACTCTCAGATACTCCTCAGTGTCAACAAGAATCAAGCATTCAGACCTCTCCAATACCTCTAAATTCCTCAGTAAATATTTAAATTCTGTGGCTGCTTTTCTAGGTCACGTTCCCTTAAGTGGAACAGGAACAATTGCTATCAAGGAAAAATACTGAAAAAAAAAAAGAGTAAGTTTGTTGGTTTGGATCTTCCTGCAGGACAGAACGAGGCTAATAATTTCATTGCCAATAGATGCCAATAGAATAAAACACCTTGCGAATTGTTTTTTACTGATTAAAGAAAAACCAACACCCACCCCCCAACAAACAAACGAAAAACAAACAAACAAAACAAACAAAAGAGTTTTTTTGCCAATTGTCTGCAAATATGCAATAATTAGGATTTGGAATAAAAGCCCAAGTGTGTAAAGCTGCTTCTGAGTGTCTGACCTGCATCCTAGTCCTGCCAGGTGGGTTTGAAACAAATTTCATGAAGTAAGGGATGAGTGGAAGAGTAACTCTTATATTTCTGTCACCTACCTATGGAAGATATAGCATCTTCCATAGCCTTTTCTTCTCTAATAAAAACAGTGTAGAGATGTCTTGTGGAAGTTGCTTGAAAAGCTCTTTAAACAACATTATGAGAATTAGAAAACCTGTTTATGACAAAAGAGGAGTGAGATAACTTTAGACAAACATTGCCACACTGAAAAGCAATTTATATTGCAAGATTCAATAATCCACCTGAAATGTTCAAAAACAACAATTTTTAAAGCAGAAATTTCAGCAATTGCAATCTGAGCTGGATATACAATTTTAAAAAAGCAGTCTCTATGTATACAGGAAATTTAAAAGATTGTTATCCAAACCTGTTCTGTTTCTTTTGTGCAAGAGCATCCACAGTAGGTTGGAGTGCTCCCTGCCCAAAGAGCTCTCTTGCACTACACAGCTGTGCAGAGATCAGAGGAGGGCAACAGCAACAGGGATTTACTACGCATGATATCTTACAGGTGTAGCAGTCCAAACTAGATGTCAAATAAAAGTAATTGAGGGAAAATGAGTATTGCTTATGTTTGAAAAGACACCAATATCTTGATCTTTAAGTAATAAATCAGATCTTTAGCTACTGATACATTTTAAACCGTAAGTTACTTACATCTGTTTATTGGCTAAAATAATTTTGAGCCAAACTCTGCATTTCTTCTGGCTTCTGTCATTGTTTCTTTCCAGGAAGACTCTTGGCTGACTGGGTGACTGATTGGTAAGAATGAAAATGCAAGATGCATGTAATGGCAGGGTTAGGAGGGCTGGGTTTTCCTCCTGGTTTTACTCCCAGAGTCTATGTGATTTTGGACAACTCAGTGCAGCTTCCAGTGCTTTGTTTCTCTGGAAGATTAAATTCCAGATGTTTTTATTGAAACATTTCCAGGCATACAACACCTAGCAGTACTGAACTTCCAAGCAAACTCCACTATGTTATCCAGTTTCAGACAAAACTCCAGACAAAGCCAAAAACCTCTCTCAGCCTAGTCCATACTTTATAACTAGAGAACTCTTTGATTCCACTTTATTTCTCAATATTAAGCAAACAGTAATTCCTAGAAATGTTGTTCTCATATTGTATTACAATTATGGTCAAATAAAGAACATAATTCAAGCATGAAGATTGGAAGATGTCCTGAGATTATTTAAAACAACATCATGTCTCAATGTTTGAAAGTCTCTGTCCAGGCCTAAAAAAGATTGCTAAAATTATTATCTCTTTCCAAAAGGTCTAAAACTTTGTCACACTTCTTGAAATCTCTTCTGATCCTGAAATCATTTATTGTTGATGATGGCTTTTTATTATTAAATGTTGAAGACCTCAAGAAAGAACTCATGTCAGGTTCAAGAGGCTGGATGTTATCATACAGAAGGGAGGATTTTCCTTTTTATGTTATATGTTTTTAATATCTCTCCACCTCTCAGGACCTGTTTATGGCCTACTTGAAGCTTTTCTCTTCTTTCTTCAGCAGAGATGATGTCCTGCATCTTAATACTTGTGACTTTCTCTCACTGCTCTACTCATACTAACTCTCAAACATATTTATATATCTGCTCTTGAAAATTCAGATATACCAAAACCCCTGCAAGAAATCAATCAATCCAAACATGATGTTGTACTTGCTTTCTTCAGGTGAGATCTGATTTTGTGCTGTTTCTTCTTCTTGTCCTTTCTCGTTGTAGAGGAGTTGGATTAGGTGATCTTTAAAGGTCCCTTCCAATCCAAATTATTCTATGATTCTATAACTCTTGGGGAGTTAAAAATGGTAATGTATTTTTCCAGGTGTAATGGTTTGGTCAAAAATACTCATTACTTACTTATTTACCTTCTGTGAGATAAGAATTAGGAGAAAGCCAAGCAGGCACAAAACTTAAAAGAATATAAAGTTTATTAACAGACCTAAAAGGAAGGAAAAAAAATCATGCCGCACCTTCAGAACACTTCTCCTTGCCCCCTCTTTCTCCCTTCTCCCACTGACAAAGTAAAAAAGACAACCCTTGAGATTTTCAGTCTGTTTACCACTTCCATAATAACCTTGTTCAGTTCATTTAGGAAGAGGAGTCTCTCTTGCTCATGCTATGGAGACATCTCCACAAGAAACAGTTCTCTCATGCCTTCAATGTCACAGCGAGACAGCCGCCTGGGTTGGTTCTCTGCTCGCGTGTGAAAGTCCCTTCCCCCGACTTGCAGCTTTTCCCACAACTGCTTTCGAGGGTCCAGTCTTGAGCTACTAGGGTAGCATTTTAAGGTTGAGCTGTTCAAAACCAAAGGTTCTCTTCACCCATCTCTGGGAGCATCTTCATCTCTAGGAATAGAGGCCCTCCCCCTCCCCTGGGAGGAAAAAGGTCCTCATCATCTTCATCTCTAGGAGTGTCTCTGGGAATAGCTCTAGGAACAAAGGTCTTCTCCTTCCGATTGGAGCAACAGTCCTCATCACTTCCATCTCTCCTTGTTCAAACTTCTCATCAAATCACTTCAACATTTGCTTATTTTGGCACAGGTACTTTTGCTCACAAGTACAAGTTGAACGCTCCACCCCCATGCTTTCATGAAATTACAACAGGTACTCTGATACATCATAGTCCATCACCACCGTAGCTTTACAACAGAATTTCAGCTTTAAGCATCTCCTCTTTCTCCTCCCTCAGGTTTTCAGCTCTTCACAGCACTAAAGGGTTAATCTCACCCAGGCCTTGCAGCTGGAATTTTGCTTATCGCTGTTGGTCACATGATCTTTTCCGGCAGTGGGGCAGTTTCAGCTGAATCTTTGGCCACACTGGGGGGAGGGGGGTAGCCAGGCTGCACCGTCTGCATGTAACAGGGCTGTGGGGGGCCGTGGGTGGAACAGGGCCACACGACTCCAGGATGGCTGTGTCCCAGTCTGGCCCGGGCCAAGCAGGGCCCAGCCCAGGCCCGCTGGGCCTCATGGGCCCTGCCCTGTACCTGTCCCAGGGCTGGAAGCGAGAGAGAGCTTCCCAGGGTTTGTCCATTCTTAAATGTGGACCACAGAGGCGGTAAAAATTTTTAAGTGGCTTAAAAAATTGTCAATATTCGAACTAGCCAGTTGATAGGTTCTGTTAGGTCATAGAGGAAGCTGTAAGAACCTCTTTGCAAGAAAATCACTTCTGTAGCTATGCTAACCTATGACACCAGGCATAATATCTGTAGTTTGTAGACAAACCTTCAGCAAACAAGTCTGCCTCACCCTGAGCAGTGAAACAAGGTGTTAAACACCATAGTTTGAGCAGGTGCTCGAGGTATGATTAAAGAGTTCCTCCTGGATCCTTCCAGGGTGGTGCTCCTGAGTCAGCTCAGGAAAACCCCTTCACTTCCCTGGATGGCCTCAGTGCCCAACCAAGCTTGCTTCTGCCTAGGTAGAGCACAGTTATCAGTCATGGCAAGTACTGCTCATCACTACAGATGTTTATGCTTTTTCTTCACACATTCTAGTCATTAGTGAAATAGTTAACCTTGTTGCTATTTTCATTGACATCACCAGACTTCACTTTAATGTTCACTGGAAAGCAGGGAGATAGTTCCAATTTATATTATTCTCTGAATACTCAGCAGATTTTTGTACCAATTACAATCTCTTCAGCTAGAGGTTTACTCTAAAAGACCCTGGGACAAAACAGTACTACTGACATAGCAAACCTAAGTAATTTGTGCGGGTTTAGACATAGGCAAGAAAATTGTGATTAAAAACAAAAATAAACAAATCCCAAAAATTTTAAATGCACCAAGATCTTAAAATAGGAGTGAGAGAAAGAAAGGAATTCTATGAATCCTAAAATTAGAGCAGGAAGTTGTGAAGATTTTTTTCTCTATTTTTTTTTGTAATTATAGATCCAAAAAACAGGTTCTGAGTTACTTTTCTGCTAGAAGATAACAAACAGAACCATTTACACATTAATTTGGTCTGGTTTTGCCATGTTTCTTACCAATTTTTCTGTGAAAACCCTTCCCCTTGATATCTCCCACGGTTTGAACTACTTATCCACAGGTGGTAAAATATTTGCTGGTTTGAGATATAGAGTGATATTGCCCACTCTCTCCACCCACATGTCTATGGGTTCTGAAAACCAGTCAGCCAAAAAGACAGGTTTGTTTGTATGTCTCCAGTCTCTTCACCCCTACAGCAGTCTACAAAAAAAGGAAGGGTGAACTGACCTTCTTTAAGTGAGCAGTGATGTAATGGTGCTTGTTAATAGAGTCTCAGGGGTATCACGATTGCAGGACTTTCCATTAGAGTTCCTTTTCTGGGCCTTCTCCAAGAAACAAATGCAACTGTAATCACCTCATGTGCTGCAATGGAAACAGCCCCAGAGTATCACTCCAGTGTTTCGAATCAGGGAAGCCTAGAAAATTAGCAAAATTATGCTGTGTGTTTTAATAGTGATTTCCTGCAGTACTTTCCTACATCTTTCACTGCCTTGCAAGAGTTCCTGATGTTTTTAAGAAAATACTGAGTTGTTGGAGAGGACAAGAAAAAAATGCACATAAAATTTTGCAAAATAAAAGAAGAGAAAAGCTAGAAATAACAGATTGTATGAGGTACCACTACACTGTTCCAGTTTCCTGTTACTGCAGGCAATAAGAAATCATGTAATCCCCTTCACAAATAGAACAATCTCCACCCTCAATCTCCTTCAATTACTTCGTATGTATTTTGGAAAACTGTTCAAGAACCTCACTCCTGTGAATAGTGGAAACATTATTGTTACTAATTTGTCATTGTTCAAGACCAGATTTGTTTTTGTCTCTGTCAGTTTCAATTGATTTTCTACATTTTACTCAAACAGTTCATTGTCTTTGTGAAATCTTTTTTTTTTTTTTTTTTATTTTCACCTTTTAAGTGTTCTCATTCATGCTGTTTCCTGACTTCATGTCAGTGGCAAATTTTGCTAGTCTCTTACTATTGTATTTTTGTCATAGTATCTAATAAAAATACTAAGTAAGATGCATTTCAAAACAATTTCTAGAGGAACTCCCAATTTAACCCAGTTCATGGGTTTAGAGTCTTCAACTAGCTCCTTACTGGATTTAGGACTCATTTATTAATTTACATGTTTTCCAGTTTAATTTATGGCTTCCCATGTAACAATTCACAATGTTGAAAACCAAACAAATTTAATCTACCAAAGTTTCCTAATCTAAAAATCATTCCTCATTAAGAGATATGGAGCTATTCTGGCTCAGTCTGGGTTTGGTACATTCAAGTGACATCTCTTGCATGACTTTAAATATTTATTATAAAACACTGCGTAGTTAAGATCAAACTAACTTTAAAAATATTCTCTTACTCATTTGATATTTTCTCACAAAGTTGTTCTCAGGAGAAGAACTTTAAAGAAGAAAAGTGGTGTTTGTCAGTGATGTTTAACAGCTGGCAATAGAATGGATAGAGGGCCTCATCCACAGTATGTGTAAGTCAGCTGGAATCTTTCCACTGACTTGTCAATCTGCAGGTCAGTCTTACAGTAGTCTAGAAAATCACCACTTCTTTTTAAATTTTGTTATCAGCAAAAACACTGTGGCCCTGCTCCTAAGACAGACAAGGAATGCATATAGCTTTATAAGACAGAAGAGATTTTTTTTGCTGGCTATTTAGTAACTAATTTTCCCATCATTATTTCTAGCTAAAATTTTCAGTATTTTTAAGGAACACATTACACTCATATGTTGATGAATTGTCTAGTCTGAAAAAATTTCCATCTTTAACTTTCAAGACTGTAATTTCAGAAAATATTGCTTCTGGACTTCATGTATAAATAAAGAACAAAACAAGTACTGTGGGATTATGTCCAAGTTCTTATGGAGCAGTCACAGCAATAACAGCACTTGTTAACAAAATATAGTTTTATATTATTAAAGAAACATTCAGTATCTAATGCAATCGTTTAGGGTCAGAAATTGAGTTATATCATTGATTAATAAAAACACTGTCACTTGCTCATATTTAGGGCATTTAGGTTCATCCATAAATAGTGTTTAGAACAGGAATGTTTCCTTCAAGGTTGAATTTTGTATTGCTCCCTTAAGCAGTTAACACATCACATTAAAACAGTCCATAGTCAGAAATTCCCTGAATCCTCAGCCCAGTGAAACAGTGCATGTTTGAAATCATGTATAGTTCACCTCAGCGTTCTCATTACAGAACCAAGATATAATATAGGTCTTAACCTGCCAAGCTGAGAGGAGGTGAGTGGATGTCAGGCACCAGTTCTTCAGAAAAATACAAGCTCTTACTCCCTGGTGTGTTCATTACCCCTGTGTTCATTTCATCAGGGGCAAAACTTTTGTTTTTCCAACTCCTCAGATTCTTAAAACAGCAATATGGGGACTTTTTCCCAGCTACTGGAAAGTTCACACTCTTGGAGAAGTACCCTGACATTAGTAAAATAGGTAGACACATCTGAGCTTGGACAGCAGCAAACCCCAGGCAGAAAGTGCAATCCCTCTGTACTATAAATTGGCAAGTGTGGGTGCCACTTGATTTAACCCTCGTGTCTCTATTTTTTGTACCTTGGCATGATTTCCAGCAGGATTGCTGCTGGTGCATCTGCTAGCTCCCAGAATTCAACAATGAGGTCATTTAGGTCCTCCTCTCACAGTCTGCCAAGACTTCAGTGTCTAAGTTTACCTGGGATAAACTTTGCCTTCAAGCTACAATCTATTTTTTTAGAAGTTTAAATATTTCAGTGACCACTTTTAGGAAGTGCTGAATAGAACAAGGCAGATTTTTGTGGAATGAAGAGGCAAATGAAATGCAGATAATAGTTCTGAAGTCCTAGATGTCTCCACCTTTCTTCAGATCTGGCTATGGAGCAACAAATGAAGAGCCAGCTTTAATTTTCATTACACTAACCCCTATTTTTTATTTTTAACCAGGAGGGAAAGGGTCAAAAAAAGGGTTAAAGAACAAAGTCATCCATCTAGGGATGATATAATCATGCGTTGTAGTTTTGCATTTTTGACAGGCATTTCAGTAATTATGGGAATCAACAGGGATTTGCACTCCATATCCTGTAAAACTAGGAGGAGAAGTAAATCCAAAGTAACAGAGATAGTGTTGTCATGATTAAGCCAGGGGAATATTCTGGTTTGGACTAAACAACGTTCAATAGAAAAATATACTTTTCTGTTGGATTGTCAATACCCTCTAAAATCCATTTTCTGTATAACTACACTCTCCCATACTGATTTATACGTTGCTAGGTCATTTTTATCTAAAATGCAGGGAAAAAGTCCTCTGGAAAATACCAGCAGAGGAGTGATGGAAGAAAGGTTTTGTTTTGTATTTTGAGGCAGCATTTCTAAACTGCAGGGCCCTCAAGCTTGTTTGCAGAAATACAGCCCTCAGTCAAATAAAAATAAAGACTGCGTATAGGAAGAAATTTAGGAAAAGTTTAATGGATAGATCATAAGTCTGAAATCACATTTTAAATGTCTTTCCAGTGGACAATACTTCATGAGAGTTTGGTGTTTCATGTTTGATCTCCATGTAACCATTGCTTTCACTTTTTTGCTAAATTTATATCTCTACCAGATCATGAGATAAAAAAGTGGAAATAATACCCTGTTTTTAAATTTGCCTGTAAGACTGGCTAGAAAGGATTATTAAAAAACAAAAACAAAGACAAAACAAACAAACAAATAAAACAGAAAAAAAAAGAAAGAAAAAAGAAGGAAAAAAGAAGGAAAGTCATCTGGTATTGTGCTGTCAGATTCTTAATGCAAGTCAGCCAAACCTTTACAGCCTGACCACTTGAGCTCAGCCTGTTACTTATTGGAGTTATCTCTTTGATTTATTTGCTTCACAAGCTGAAAAGCTGTATGGATGAAATGCTGTGGTTCTGAGTAAAAGAAGAAAGGAATTCCACTGTGGAAGCGTCTGACACCCTTGAAGCTGTGTCTAAACTGATCTGTGTGATACTCCCCTTTATGGTTTGAACGTGAGCCCCACCACACCCAAATCCCTGCTTACCTTTCAGTCTATGAGACTTCAGGATCTTGATTGCATTCATCTGACCGTCACAGACATCCTTTGGTATCCAGTCCTGCTCCCAAACACATCAAGCACCACTATGAGCACAATAAGCTTTTTTTTCAGTCCCACTATTCCCATTGTTCCAGGAAACTCACTCCTCTGGCAATTAGAAACTTGCAGCCAGTTTCCATCCTTGAGTCATGCATGGTGTAGGTTTTTCACTCATTCATCCTTACACCGACATATTTCTATAGTTTTAATAATCAATTCTCTTAATGGAATACACTCTGATACATTAAGAGGCAGAAATGACATCCCTTCTCAGCATTAATTTGGACTAACTAAGCAAGCCAACACTTCCAGACTCCTATTGCAAGTGAAACTCTCTCTTCCTCTCATTATTGGTTTCCATTAACATGTCCTATATTTCTGTAAAAAAGCCCCTTTGGATTTATACATGAGTCCAGGATTTCTGTCTCACTAAAATCCACTGTGTATTAACTCCAGTCAGGCTGGGTCCAAAAATATTAAGTCTTTCAGCAGGACACACTGAGCTCAGTTTTATATCTACTTGGTACAGCACTTCCCAGAAGTGTTACCTCTGAATATTGTACCTCTGGAGATGTCAGACTTACTGCTCAGGTATTAAATATGTGATGTGCATGAGTGCAGCAAGCCGGAAGAGATGCAAAACATTAAATTTAGTGCATACATATTTTTTCACTGCGTATAAGCCTATCTGGGAAATCTGGGGAGGAACAGAGCAGTTCTCTGTGCTGCAGTAGCATCCTTTGCCTGTTCCAAAGTGAATGAGCAGAGGTGACGGTGACTGAACACATGAACTATATGCACTATACTTGCAGCATCTCACCTAATTACAATTTTGATTTACCTTTTACTTGGTCAAATCTCAGTGTTGTCTCAGAGTCCTTCAGCTTGTCAATATAGATAAATATGGTACCTGAACTGCTTTTATGTTTTAAATTGCCATTTGGTTCCAGTGTGACAAAATTCTCAGAAGATGAAAATTTGAGCTAATACCATGGTATATAAATGAAAAATAGGGCAGGTATTTCTCATGGTGTGGATGAAGATGAGGCAAGTCACACTAGTTTTTCAAAGGTCTTGTTCATAATATCTCTGTATTTATTGGCTGGATGATTTTACAGAAGTAAACTTTACCAGATCAAATAGAAAGAGACTTTTTTTGTATGGACGCAGTGACTGCTTTAACTTTCAAAAGCACTCTGAAGGGGTCAACTCATCTTCCTCTGGAAACATACTGAAGCAAGAAAAAACCTTTAGGAGTGTTGAATTTGAGACTCAGTAGATGAGAAAGGGTAGAAAGGTGGGCCACACAGGATACGACTCACACCCAGAAGTTTGTGTTCAAATGTGACACCTTTTGGTGAGTCAGCTACAAAAGTTTTGGTTTTAAAGGTTACTGATGCTATGATTTACTGCAAAAAAGCATTATTGGTAGTAGGCAGAGAGCACTTCTCTAGTAATGCCTCACTCCATTCAGCTACACTGTACTTAAGTCACTGTAGCCTTAAGCACTCTTGAATCATTTCAGTAAACGTGGTTTTAACATACATAAGGATTGGACAATAGCAAATCAGAGCCAGAGATGGAAAATAACCCGGGACTACTGGCCCTCAAGTCTGTGCACTAATTAATGCAAACATTTCCTTGCTTATCCAGCAGTTAGGATTGCAAGAGGTACAAAAAGAAAGTGGAGAGTTTGTGCGTGATATTTTACTAACCTGCATCTTGTAAACATTAGCTACAATTGGACTTTTGGTATAAATTCCAGATTTCAGTATAAATTCCAGAGCACTGTTCTCAGTCAGATACTTTTCTAATTCGTTGGTGTTTTTTGGGGTTTCCTGGCTTTGTATTAAGGGAATTACATCTCACGGAGTTGAGTAACAAGGATTGAGAGCAGTTCCTTGGCTAAAGCAATGCTTACACAAAGGTTCTCAGTGCCAGTAAAGCTGCTTCAAGCCTGCCAGCTAACCAACAGCACTTTTCTTCTGCTTTTTTTTTCCCCCCCTTGGCTGTGAATGGTCATTTATTGGCTCCAATTCAGTCCTCCTGACAGGAAGTGTTTTCTTGAGCATAACAGAACATAGCCAGGATGTCTGAGCCTCTGCTGGGTTTTTCCGTAACAGTCTAAATCAGTGTTTGGAAACTGTTTCATTTGTAACTCCCTGTCTTCAAGGGGAGGTGCAAGGCTCTGTGGAGTAAATTTAAGACTCTCAAGAAGATGCCATTGTGATCTAACTGACAAACTCTTCAGAAGACCTCTGGGGTTGCAAGCTGAGAAGAGCTGGCCAAACCCAGGGTCTTATATGTGAACTTACATCAATCTAGAGCATTTTCAGTCCAAGGCTGGAGATAAGAGAAATATTTCCGGTGATAACTTTTTATTTAAAAGCCTGTCCTCCATTAATGGTGTTTCTGCAACATTAAAGCTTCTGCTTTGTCAATTTATTTACTAACACAGTGCTGAGTTCAGAAATCTCCAATTTTATCAAGCCTTTCATTTCTGAAAACACTCGTCACCTTCTGAGCTGTTGAATTTGTGAGAAGAAGAGTGGGAAAAAATGAGATACGATTCAAATTATAGTGAGTGGAAAAGCCTTTCCTCTCTTAGATTATGTACCCGTGTGAGAAAAATTGAGGGAATTTTCCTGTTTTCTGCGTATGATCAGCTGTCACACAACCAGGGCAGCATCAGTTACTCACCACAAGCAAACCTTTCACTTCTGCACCCAGGTGGAAGTGTGAAATTTCTCTGCACACACAGTTCTGCCTTTTTGTGGGTGAGACAATAGCCCTGGTGTTTTTCTAACGTTTTCTCCCACCAAAAGAGCAGATGAGTAACAGGTGAGTTCTGTCATGGGGAAACAGGGTGGTGAGGACATCACTGTCTCAGAGAAGTCACCAGTTAGGAAAGGAGAGCACTTCATAGCCAGGAGTAAGAAGGGAAGAGTTGTTTCTTCTTCAGGCTGAAGATTTTCTGGGATCTCAATCATACATTCTAAGGTGATAAGATAATGCAGAAAAGTTGCAGGTGTTCCTGAAAACTAGAGAAAAGTCCTACAAAACAGGAGTATAAAGCTAGATTATTGTACAGACTGAGTTATTTTCAAGTGATCACTAATTATTTCTGTTCCTCTGTGTACAGATCTAGAAACCTAATTTAAGTCACTGATTTTTTATTGTGAAAACCTGGAACATTAGTAATTGTCTTTTTGAAAAGTAACTGTCCATTGCACTTCCATGTCAGGGTACAAGATTAACTATGTCTTCAGGAGCTGAGAAAATTAAATTTGTCTCAACTGACACTGCTTTTCCTTTCTTTTCTCAAGAAGTCAGAGGTTTGGCTTCCTTTCTGTAGAAAGTGACCCAGAAGGAAGTGGAAAGGTGTTTTCTGCTTTAGACATGTGACTTCCCAAACAAAGGAATCCATCTACACTGCATTACATATGCACATTATAGACAGAGCTTTTACTGACTTGTAGGGGATCTGAAATCATTCAGTAATTAGTGAAAAAGAACAAAATGATCATACTTCCAACAAAAGACATATATCGAAACTCTCAAATAGTCACCAAAAAACAGTCAGGGAGATAATTTTTTTCTATCTTTACATGCACATTTCTTTTCTTTTACATCTACATCTACAGAGTTTTTAAGATAGCCATTACATGAGTGGTAAAAGCTGCTGAGTGTGACAGGGTGCAATTTATCTGATTCTGGGCCAGCTAGAGCAAGCGTCTGCTTTGTCTGATACACATACAATCTTCTACTGGCTGCCAGTCAGGTTTCACCCACATGGTCATCCAACTCTCATTAAACATTAATGGATTTTACGGAAATTGAAATAATTTTTGTTTTTAGAACTTCACCTTGCCTCTTTTATTTATTGCACAGAACTTGTTCACACCAGGATCAGTATACACAGTTCTTTGCAAGGCCACATTTGCAAAACTAATCTCCACAGTGAACCCATACCAACCCTAAGAGAGTCAACCACAAGTTCTCAGAGATCCCTTTAGAAAAAATCAGGGCAAAAACATCCAGAGATCCACCTCCACAGGGAAATCCTGAAGAAAACAGGTGTTTTTTCTTATAATGACTGCGAGGGTGCTCACCAACACAATGGGTATGATATAAAAGCCTGAGTAAGGAAGGTCTGCACAGCTGCAGTCTGTATATGCACCAAGTGGAGACATCCTCCTTTGAGTCCTGCGCACGTTGATGCTTTTACACATTTTCAGTGCCACTCAATATATTTGGCTGAACAAAGAGTGAGATTATTGCCATGTACAGTACTGACACAGTCTTCAGTTGTTCATGTGTAACGGCAAAATTTACAAGGATTTTTACTGTATGAAAACAAAATTGTAGGAATCAACCAAACCCTGCCTAATTGTTAGGAGCTAAGGGCAGAATTAGATGATCTCTAGATGCCTTTATGCTGCCCACTGATATTTATCTAGTTCAATGCTGCTTATAGAGAAATCTCAACCTTCTGGAATTGCTTCCAAAGTGATGAGGACTGATGAACAGAAAAGCTATTCAGGAAATAGGTCCTTCTTGTGTGGAAGGAGGCATAAAAGGAGTGGGGGAGACTGTGATGGTCAGCAGAGGAAGTGAAGTGTAACGTGCCCTCTCTGAGGGTCATTGTAAGTCTTAGAACTGGGATAGGGTTTCTGTGAGTGCAGAGAGGAGGAAGAAGAGATAATGAAAGTGTTCATGCACAGAATGAACATTTTCGCTGAAATGAAGATTGAAAAATCTGGTAACCAAAACGTAGAAACTCCTTTTCTTCTTTTTTTTTTTTTTTTTCTTTCTTTTATCTCTGCTCAGTGTCTCTGTGAAAAACTTGTGAGGCAGAGATTTTTTAAGTTATTTTTGTGGGAGGGAGCAGGAAGGAAATCGAGAGGGATTTATGTACAGTACTTTGTTGCTGTCAGAAGCAATAGGATGTTTTGTTATTTAAGTGCTGTTGGCCAGAGAAGAAAAATGAAACCCTAATCTCAGAAGAAGATCAATCATTACCTATTTCAATACCATTGCTTTTTTGGATTTTCCTGGGGTCCAGTTATTTTTTTTGTTTCTGTGGACAGGGAATCCTGAGTAACTCAGTATCACAGAAAGTGGATTTCCATCTCTCAGAGTAAACATAAGCAAAGATCACACCCTGGCAGAATGGCAGGTCTGTGCTAAGACTGCTTGTCGCCAGAAGACCATCTTGCTTTAATCAGTGGATATTTTCCTTGCTACTGACTGGAGAGTGAAAGTGAAATATAAGTATTATAAATTACCTGAGCTGATGAAGGATTAGAATTATTCACTCAGCCAACCAAACCTGTCCTTCTCCTCTAAACGCCAAATTCCAAATAAGGGCTTCACTCTAAAAACATTAATTTAGTGTCTCACAAAAATAGACTTGGTCCTTGCTGGGTGCTCCTAGTCCCCCAATGGACAGACACCAGTGGTAGTGGTAAAAAGTTCTCTTCCATATCATGTACATTGTTATTGTAAATGAATCCAGGTTGTTGTAAGCTCCTCTCAGCCTAAACTTGTTTATAATCTCACAAAAGTAGCTTATCCTTACAACATACCATGCAGTGGTAGGTATGGTTATCCTTTGGTCAGTAACACAGTGAAGTAAAACAGTATTATGGCATGGGGATGGTAAAAACTTCTAGCAAATGATCAGAAACTTTAGCACATCCATTCCATTTTTCTCCCCCTTTTCCCAATATAATATTTTTCCTTAAAAGATACATCTCCCCTGCTCAGTGAATCCTAGAACCTTCTCCTTTCATCATACAAGGAATTGTTTCTCACAAAAGACCTTTTCTTCACCCTAAAATTCGCAAGGTTTGTGAGGGGGAGAGAGAAGATTTTTATTTGTAAGAAATAATTTGTTTTTCTTCTATTAATGACAATGAAGTGTTGAGGTTTGGGGTGGGAATTAACAAGACATTTTTTCCCAGCACCAGTTCCATTGTCAACATCACCCAGTGCTGAAGCTGATTGTAGAAGTGGATGGAATTTCTGATGCATTTTCAACCTACTCCATCAATAAAGTTTCAGCCAATTCTTTCCCCTAACTTTCCAGCCACCTATAACAGCCTCACAGCTTCTGTAAATTTGTGTTTTAACCATACTGGGTGGAGGAAGCAACTGCATTAGGTTTTCCTGTTCTAAGCAGGTTTGAAACCAGTTAGTTTGTAAAGCAAAGAAACCACAATTGTAAAACCAAAACCATATTCAATTGGAGAACAAGCAGTACTTATGGGTCAATTCCAAGAATGTTTTCACTTTGTGTTACCTGACTGTTGTACAGCATTGGGTCAGTTATACTTAGGTTTCCAGAGAATAAGAGTTGTCTGCTTTCATCTGTAACCAATAGTAAATTTCAAATGAAAGAAAAAACAGATAACAGCTCAAAATTGAAACACAACACGTCAGTAGTAGCTAAATATTCATTGATAAAATATAGTGACTATCAGAACCTTTTTTGTTCAGTGTTATCTGTTTTACTTATTCTGATTGATTAAAATTGTGCTTACAAAAAGATGTCCATTTCAAAGGAATGTCTATAAATGGTCCTTTTCTGCAATAATGAGTTTTAACACAACTCTGAAGCCCAGGGCCATGCAAAATGTTGATACTGGAGCTCAAAACCAGGAAATGCTTCTCTGATTTCTGTATTATGACCAACTTATCTGATTCAGAACAAAACTGATTAATGATTTGTCATCACAACAACTTTCAATGGAATCTCCTGTGTTCAATTGCATTTCAAAGGGATCATGTTCAGATCTGAAATCCAAGAAAATATTATCACTGTCAGCTGGTCTTAAAAACATTCCTCTGTCATTAACTTCTGATTCTTATGTGTCATCAGCAACAGTTTGTCACCCATTCCGGTTTGTCTACTGATACACACCAAGAACCAAATGCAAACAGAACTGTTGAGATACTGAGCAATCTTGAGTGGTAGCTACTACGCAAAGTAAAAAAGTTCGGGGTTTTATTTTTTTAAATGGACTTTTTATCTTCTTTAAGTTCTTCAAATTCATATTAATTCACAGGAAGATGAAGAAATGCTGCAGTATTTTGACCGTGACAAGATTTTTGCATTTCTGCTAATGTGGTTTATCTGCTCTTAGTTTTGCACATGCCCAAATTGTCATGTCAACCAGGAATAACAGACTCGCTTAAGAAGATCTTGTTTTGTGTGAATAAAATATATGCTATGATTCAGGCTTGTAGGGATAAGGGGGTTGAAAGTTTTCTGTAATAGACTGAAAGTAAAAGTGAAGACATTATGATAAAATCTATACACATGGTGAAATTGCTGCTAATAGCTTAACACTTTCCTTTCTTCCAATACCACGGTCACACTAACACACAGAGGGAAGTGCTAATGTGTCTAAATGTATTATTTTAATTCACTACTCACAAACACTGCACAGGCCTCTGACAGGCTCACAGAATCTGCATTGCATGCATGACCTTTTAAGCAACAGTGGTTGCATCTGGGGGCCAAATTGAAGTGAGCACTGGTTACGTGTGCCTTATAACCCTGGCAAACCCAGGATGCATTCCACGTGTAAATATGCTGGTGGGGATGGAAACCCTTGTGCACACAACAAGTAAGAACATGCAAGACATTGATGAAGCCTTGAATTTTGTTTCTAATCATTATGTGACTGAGAGACTGATCCAAGAACTTAGCAACAGCAGAGAAATGATTCAATCTTGAGGCATGCATACAACAGAGACAGTGACAGTCCTAACCTACACCTTGATTTTTGCTGTTCATACACCCATAGCAAGCCCATGGCCTTAAGTGTCATAATTAGTGTACGAAATTGTCCTGTACTATCATAGCCCCAAAGGAGCAGGAAGTGGCCTAATCATTTCTTCATCACCCATGTGAGCAATAACAATGCAGGTCATGAGTTAGCTCAACAAGATGTCACACATAAACTTCTGTGTATCCTATAGCTCTCTGATAAATTAAATTTTTTCTAGAACAAAAGCCTCAGCTCTTACATGTACATCTGATATCAGGTTGTGCTCGATCACCATAGAATCATAGAATGACTTGGGTTGGAAGGAGTCTTAAGATCATCTTGTTCCAGCTCCCCTGCCATGGGCAGAGACAACTTCCACTAGATCTGATTTCTCAAAGCCCCAGACAACCTGGCCTTGAGCACTTCCAGTGATGGGGCATTCACAACTCCTCTGGGCAGCCTGTTCCAGTATCAACCTCACATGAAAGTATTTCTTCCTCATATATAATTGAAACCTACTCTCTTTCACTTTGAAGCCATTCCCCCTTGTTCTATCACCACATGCCCTTGTCAAAAGTTTCTCTCCATCTTTCCTGTAGGTTCCCTTCCAGTACTGGAAGGCCACAATTGGGTCACCCTGAAGCCTTCTCTTCTTTAGGCTGAGCAATCCCAATTCTCTCAGCCTTTCTTCATCGGAGGGGTGCTCCCTCCCTCTAATCATCTTGAAAAGGCAGATCCTTCTACCCTGTGGTTTGTAGACAAAATACATCATTGTTATTCCCTAGGCTGTGATTCTTCATGTGTGATTTGTATTCTTCTAAGACCTTACAAGTTTTTGGGGACTGAGACTTTTTCTTCCAGTGACTGATCCCTGGGTAGCCAGAAAGTTTAAGGACCCCAATCAATCCTAGAAAAGAGAAGAACTGGGAACAGGGACCTCATGTCTACACTAGGGGAAGGTGGTTATTCTATCACAGTGCTAGTGGAAACTCTTTGAACTTCTGTATTCCTATTATTATGGCAAAAAACTTGAAAAAAATTCTGCTTACTCAGAAAGGTGGTAAAATATTTGTATTTCTTACTGTAGCACATAAAAAGTTTAAATAAGCACAGTAAACTTCCATACTTTCTTTGCAGGTAGTTTTCGTCAGTGGGCTCATGGCATCACCCAAACCCACTAAGCACAGGTACAGAATGGGTATGGAAAAACCCACATGTATGTATGCATGTATTTGTCAAGTTTCAGGCCACTTGGAGGAGACACCAAGCACAAGGTTCCACCAGTGACTAGGAGGCTCTTGAAAACAGGACACCATGGTATGGCACATTTTCCAACCTCAGCTCAGTCCCTGACCTGTTGGTTTCCATGGCAGACCTCCAGCTAGCTAACAAGCACAAGAGAGCTGCTGGTGGTGCTGCTGTGCAAATGCATTAATTCCTATTCTGGTAGGAGCAGAAGGTAGGAATCAGCTCAGTCCCTCTGACACCTGACAACTGTTGCAGGCAGCCTGAGGCAGGAAAGGATAGAGGCAGTTTCTTGGCAGGACAAATGAACTGATCAGAAGAAGCACTGATTTCCCTCTGCTGCTTTTACAGTTAATGTTTCAGACTTTGTGCAAAGGCTCCCACAGCAGCCAGAGCACCTTTCTTTCTGTACACACACACACACACACGTGCAGGAAACAGAACCTGAGACACCCTTTTTGTCTGTGAAAGGAAGTGTTTCAGTTGGACGAAGATTCCTCCAAGGAGAAAACATCAGGGGCACATTTACACATAGCAGTAGAAATTACTCTCTGAACTTCATATAGAAAGGAGCCTGAGAGGCAGATTTTATAAACAGACCCCTTTGGATCTCTGAAGAGAGGATTTGAAAAGTCAAACACATCCAGGACATGCCTATAAAAGTAAAAAAGTACACTGCCCAGAGCCTTTTAAGCAACAGACTTATTTCAAACAACAGAATACTATAGCTCTTAGTGTCTCTCTCTCTATGTAGACATGTGTTGACAAAACTAACCTCTGAGTAAAGATGCTGTTAGTTTAGAGATTTCATCCATTGCAGCTGTAAGATTCATGGCTGAATCTTGTTGATCCTTGCTGCTGAGCAATAAGACAGGCAAGTCAGATGTCCAGAGACAAAAAAATTTCCCTTTGTTTAGCTAAAGGAATGAACTGGATGGACCAGAAATCATTTGCCCATAACTTGAGAAGCAGGTTGGATAACTATTCTTCTATTAGCAGAATAAATTAAAATAATTCATCTGAAAATGAATAGTTAAAAAAGTTATATCCAGAATGCTGGAAATGGACAGTTACTGTAATACGCATTGGATAGACACTACAGACAATGAAAGGCAAAGGATGCTGGAAGAGTCTGCCCAAGAGAAGAACAGGAAAACCTCAGGACCTATGAGTTATTCCCAGTCACTTTCAGAAAGGCTTCCTTTCACTGTCCCTTTGACACAAACTGCTTTGCTCTCCTAGCACAGTGGGAACTAGAGATGTCTGTAGGCAAACACAGTCAGCATTGGAGACGTTTCTCCCTGCAACTGCTGAATCAGATCCCTTTAACTAGTCAACCTTGAAACTTTCAGTGCACATTACATTTTTATTCTGCAAGGCACCTGGAGAGTATATCCATGACTTGTGTGCTGCTGTGTCCTGACAGCTTCACCAGTTCAAAGGGGAATCATGAGCCAACCAAACACGTTTGCAGTTCTTCAGGAGGAACACAACCACTTTACTTATTTTCCCTTTCTACCAGTCTTTCAGAGAAAAGCAAAATTTACACGTGTTCCAACAGCTTCATTAACTGCTGCCTCTCCTCCATAGACAGCAAGGGTTAAGGATGCATGGCCCTGGCCACTTGTCAGATTTGGCATGCTGGAGCCAACAGCTGGTGGAGGCAGTTAATTAGTCCTTCGCCCTGCTCAAAGTTCAGCCTTGATTGGCAGGGAAAAGCAGGCCGCACCAGCCTGCTTTCCTCTTTCAATTAACAAAGGCCTGTGCCATCAGATTACCTTGGCAACATGCCATAGCATCCATGTCATTTGGCTGCCTGAGCTTTGCCATGGCAACAGGAAAGCTAACCTTGCCAAGGCAGCATCTGGTCTATGGGTGGCAGATTACCTGCCAAACAGATTTACTAGCTGCAAAGTGCTGCTGACTGCCCTGAGAAAAGAGAGGAAGCAGGAAAATCTTGTGACAAAAAGATGATTATCCATTTTAATTTTTCTTTCCAAGCAAAGGCTTACAGAGGTCCAGTTGCTGATGTATGGATAGAGCCTGCCTTTACTCTTTCTGGGCATGAAAACCATTAAACAAATTAGGCTTTATCTTAGCCACAAGGTCTCTTCTGAGCACTACAGAAGCAAAACTCTTTGTGGAGGACTAATTCCTATTATGTGGTAACCAGGCTGGTCTTGACAGAGCACTGCTGGTTTTTCATTTCATTTTATCACATCCATTTTATTGTGTTGACACTAGAGATATCCAATAATCATGGGTCCAACTGCTCATAAACTGCATGGAAAATCAGATCTGAATGTCAGAATCCCATCAAGTTCCAGTGGCCTGTAAAACTCAAGGACAGGTGGTACTATACTTATAAGCAGTGTGAGACTTTTCCAGTGAACTATCTGAACTCAGTAGAGATTGAAGCTTCTGGACTCATAGTGAGCAGGGAAATAGACTGTAGACAGTGCAGGACTGGCTCCATCTCTACCAAACGACTCTTGAAAGAAAGTCATGTTACAAAGGAAGGCCAGAAAACCAGTGGGCAAATCCCAGCAGTTCCTCTATTTTGGGAGCCAATTCCTTTCTGACTCTAACCCAGTCAGTCCATTAACACCAAGCTGCTGTGACAAAGACATGCTAATTAGACTCTCAGGTGGTATGTGAACGGAAATACAATACGACTGCCACCATGCAGCAAGGAGTGAAAGAATGAAGTTCCTTTCCAGTCCCTCCTAGGTCATTGACACATATCTGACATTTCTGTGAAGCAACAAATGTGATCAAGGAAAATAATTTCCATCGTATTTCAGCTGTTCTTACAAACCTAAGCATCTTCTCATAACCTTAGGTACTCACCCCAGGACATCCCTATCCCAGTTACTGCCTCTGTGGACTTTATACACTGGACCCTGAGATTAGCTTAGCTAGGTAGAGCATGGTGCTAGTAATGCCAGGGTTGTGGCCTGTGGGTTCAACCCCCATCTGGGCCATTCACTTAAGAGTGAATGGACTCAATGGTCCTTCAGTGTCCCTTCTGTGGGGAATCACAAAAGGTGGAAAGGATTTTAGGTGTGAGAAATAGAAGCAGGCCTCAGGTTGCTTTGCAACCAGGAAATCTGGGGATGTCTCTGTGACAGTGTGAGCTCTGTACCCACTTTGTCTCAACTCTGTATGTGAGACTGATAAACTAATAAAAGCTCCTGGAATGCTTGTCCGAGCCCCCCCTCCTGTTTGTCAGAGATCACTGGCACCTTCCAGCTCAGAATATCCTGTGAAGGAAGTAGTGCAAGAAGTGATGGTAGCTGCAAATGGAGCAAGCAGAGGGTGGATTTGCTGCAGCAGTGGGAAAGTTTGCTTCAGCTTGGAAAGGAAGATTGGTCACCAATGCTCCACACACTCATCAGAAAGTGCTGTAACATTCTTTTGGTTGTCAGTGATCTAGATTCTTCTCTTCCCTTAGGTCTAAGTTTCTAAGAGATAAGGGATATATTTGGGAGAGCGTGCATGCCCATGTCTCTCAGTGTCACACAGAACTATGTGTGCTGAGAGAGCAAAATCAATACCTAAATGTGGACAAAATAAATTGGACAGCTAGGACATACTTGAAAGGCTCTTGGCAGAAGGATAGCCTTGCCAATCAGAATACAAATAACTTGAAAGTTCATCATTTGGTGTCTTTGTCTGAAGGTGATGGGCAACAGCACCGTGAATGGATGTCATCCTTATGCATAGAGTAGTGAAGATACTGAGAACTGAATGACCTCCTCATTTCCACAGATGTTTCACCAGAGTGAGTGCTAGGTCACACTCTCTTTCAGCTCTGCATACTGTTAATTTTACTCTCTTCCATCTGTTCTGGTTCTTCTGTTCCTAATTCAAACACATTATTTCAGTAGAGATCAGAGACAAGCCAAGTCCTGCAGCTCCTCTGTAGCTGACACAGGGAGATGGTCCATTTTGACTTCCTGCTGCATCAGCTGAGACAAATGCTGATGTTGAGATCATGTGAGAGATCAGGCCAGGGTTGGGGAGGACTAGCAAAGGGAAGCAGAGGGGCTTCAATGTTTCTGTGAGAGATCAGTGGCTCTAGAACCTGAGAGATCAGCTGTGTCCATCAAGGATAGGAAAATGCAGCCCAAAAGGAGAGCTGGACCTCCTAGGGTAGAGGTCTGGGGCTTCTACGAGTCTTTCTCACTGCACACTCTGGGGAGATGCTGAGGGATGTGGCCTCCTTGAGGATCCCAGTCCCCAAGGAGCCTGTAACATGGCCAGCCAAACCCTTGACACTGTGCCTGTGTCTCTGAGTGAACATTTTCCCCTCACTCAGGGACATTTTTCATCGTTAATGTAAACAGCTGATCCCAAATAGAAGTAAACTGACTGTGATTTGTACATGACTAGCTGCCCCATGAAGTGACAAGCTTGACAGAGATTTCATCCTCCACTTCACCACACTGATGTATCCCTCTACCAGATGTCTTGAGTTTTCCCTGCCCTGCCAGGATAAAGAAAGAAAAGAGTTCTTCCAAAGACAGACTCCTGTCATTTTATATCATGTGTGGTCAGAAGTCAGGGAACAGCCACACTGATGAAAAGCCTTCTGTCTCCAGCCTCTGATGTATTCATGACTCCTTTCCAGATCCCAGACTTTTACAATGTCATTATTTCTGAGGGCAAAAGGCATTTGAGCATATATCTTTTCCTCTCTTCAGTAGCGGTCAAAAAGAAATTTGGTAAAGGAAAAAAAAATAGCAAATATTTCCCCTGTCCTTTAGGTAATGGGTGTTACATTACAAACTGGTGTTTGGAAAGTTACTAAAACACCTTGAGGGTACTGAGCAGACTTACTGAGATTTTTGACCTTTGCTCAAAGTGTTATAGATCCCAGAAGCTGTGGGTGCCCCATGCAAGGTGAAATGCCTGGGAAGCAAGGTGGGAAGTGCAAACACCCAAACACAGCATCCTGGTCCTTATTTTGGAAAGAAGACAATAATGGTAGTGGCTAGATCAGAACTGAGCTCTTTCTGGATTACTCAGCTTCAGTGTGTAGTTCATAACCTGTTGTGCTCACCAAGAGAGACTTGTTGATTTCTGTAGCCCTCAGCTTGTCCTCTGACCATCAAGTTCCACCACATGCACATGAGTTATCCAAAGCACTAATCAGTAAGTCATCATTTGAGCTCTTAATTCAGTGTCAGGGTATAAAATTTAGCAGATAGTTTTGTGTCTTCCAGATAAGTGTGCTGTTTTCCTGCATGATGGAGAGCTGCTCAGTTTAGCACTAACATGATATCTTTACTATGATGGAGTAAAAGAGATAGGAACTAGAACTGTATATCTATGGTTTGCTTGCTTCTCTATGTGACCTACCTGTACCCATAGCAATTTTGTGACAAAATGAGAGAAGGAAGCATACAGACTTCTGGTACTGTCATCTCTCTCTGATCAGAAGTGTGTGCATTGAATATGTGCTTCAGAGGAGTGGAACTGATCTGAAACTGTCACCTCAAATATACTGCTGGGCCACCCTAGGAAACCTTAATAAATCCTTCTGGCTTAATTACTAAGATCTCCAGGGCATGGAGGCATGGACAAAAGCAGCATGCTAAACAGCCTTCAGGATATCAGGAAGTCTAAGAAGCTGAAACCAAGTATTCATTATCGCAGAAACATTTTTGTTGGAGGCTTGAATGAGGTATACTTTATAGGAAAGGCTTTACTTGGATGAAGGAATTCTTTCATTATTTACAAGGCTCAAGAGTCACCACACTGGAGTCAGCAGGAAGTCACAAGGGAAATTTTTCATTAGCATAGGAAGTGTTTTCATATGGAGAATTGAACCTTTCACACAGTCCAAGAAGACTATTTTACTTCAAATGGTGATGCTGCCTCTTATGTGATACCCAATTTGAAGGAATTTTGATGATCCAGTCATTTCCATGTGCTGAAAACTGACTCAGCAATCCAGTGTGTTGTCTTATGTTACGATCTCACATTAAGTAATTCTCTTCTATGATGCAGGTGTTTTTTTGCAAGAGCAGATCCTGGACACCATCCCCGCTGCTGTCAAAGTTTAATCCAGAAGTAGGTCAAATCCAGATGGTGAGTCAGGAAATTATAATGTGTTTTAATTATCAGGCTATTTTTAGAAGGTTCAGTATTATATACAGCCAGGAAATGAAGTGGAGCAGAAAGTGAAATCCAAGCTAGACTATTCCCTCTTCTTGAGATGGAGATGAGTTATGCATCATTGACACTATTAATGAAAAATAAGTTGTGACAGTTCTAGGACTAAAAGCTGAGTTTCAATACAGAGCATATCTCAGAAAGTAGCACTTCTTGTTTACTTATGTCATGTTCCCTGAATCCCAACAAGTAACAGAAGTTTTCAGTTGGTCCTTCAGTTACTGGAAGGTCCTCCTTCCTCCCATCATTAGGACACTGAAAATACCAGTTATTTTAACCTTCAGGAAGTTCTTGGAAATGTTTGCTATGTGACTGAGACTGTATGAGTAAACAACTTGAATTTTTCAGGGCATTTGCTCATTCCTGGTAATAGGTAAAGTGAGGTAGATAAGCATCAGGTACCCCTACCTCAGACTTCCCTTGCGTATTACATGGACTAAACAGAATCATCCGGAGTCTGAGATTAGGCAGCAATTAATTTAGTGATTGGTGCTGAGATATTTTAAAAAACAACATGTAGATGTATGTGAAAGTCTGGAGCCATAGACCTAGATTTACTGGATATCAGCTGCAACCCCTGATCATGGTTCATTTCTGTCTAGTGTACGTGGGTCTGGTTCTAGGCTCTGCTATGTATTTCTTGAGTGTGATCTTGAGCAAATCATCAGTCATTCTCTGCCCATCAAGTGTAGCATAAAGAAAGCAATAGCTTATACCTCATACCTCTCTTTTAATGTTTGTATGTGCAGTATCTGGCTATAGAATTCTACTCCTGTTTGATACTCCTCAGCACTACTATAAAAACAAGAATACCTATTTTCTGAAAATAAAATAAAATATAATGATTTTTTTCCATTTTCTCAGCATGCTACCTGTGAATCCAAGCAAAGCACAACTATTACTGATTTTCTCCATGGAAATGGCAACCTCCATTCAAATTAAATCTTCATCCAGTTCTCAAGTAAGATGGACAACATAAACCAAGTATAATGCAAACAGTAGGACAGACTGCAATGAATAATCCAGCCATCCCAATTTTCCTGTCCTCTGCCTCCATCCTATCCCTGGAATAATTACAGAGTTTCTCTTAGGCTGAAAAAATGCTCATCTTGCAATTGCAAGCATATTGTGTTGGATTTCAGTTTTATTTTTAGTCAAGTGGATTTGCTGTGTCTTGTCAGTTTATTGTGTTGTGTTAGCAGGGACATTTGAACACAACAGAGTTTTGCTGGAGCTCCAGTGGGCTCTTGCATATAAAATCAAAGTTCTCTTGCTTGCTTCATGTTCTCATTCATTCAGTGTCTCAGAGCCTGCCAGTTCTGTGGGCAAGCAGCCAGTTTTGCATTTACTACAGGGTTTTGTGTTGGCTGCCAGTTGCAAGGGGTGGTGATAAATAGATTCAGCAGCACCTATTAGGATTAACTGAAGGCTTAAATTCATTTTGAACCCTCTTACTGCCAAAATTAATTATACTAAAATTAATTATACTATGTTATCCACTGAATAACAGGCCAATACCTGGCCTTCAGGAAAATACCCACCTTCATGTTTACTGCAGCCTGGAGCTGAAGTAACCAGTGGAATCTGTAGAACAGAATCCATCATGCTCACTAGACTCATAAACAAAAAGCTTGTTGCCCTGCCTGCTTTCAGCTGTCTTCAGATTTTGTTCTCAGAGACGTTGTTCCACACACTGGCTACAGTGATTTAGGTCTATCAGAACAGCACTCATTCGGTGATCTGCAAAATAGCTGGGGCACTAGGAGTATCCTCATATTTTAGCAAAACCATCAGCTCAGTTGGAATCCCACTTACTGTATTCCATGGTATGGCATTTAGAGGAAATATGTTAATATAAAATCCAGTGACTTGATTACTTTGCAAACCAATGAGGTTCTGTCCAGCTGACCTCTTGTTTAGAGTAGTTCAGTCTAGCCTTTTGTTGAAGAGAAGCTGGTGAAAAACAGTGTAATACCAGATGGAAGACCTGAAACACTCTACTGTCGAAGCAGCAGACACAGTAGAACCCACCATGGAAGCACAGAGATGGTGAATAACCTCAGTTAAGTTCTGCCATGTTGATACAATGTCATAGCTTGCACTTAAGAATGACACCATTGGATTAGAGCTCCCTTTTGGCATTGGTGTGAGTTATATTGGCAGAATCTGTTCTAGGCTACACAACAAAGTGCAGGTTCAACACTGATAAAATTACTACAAAATCACAACGTCTCAGTATACTACCTCCTACATTTTGTGTCCTCTTCTGTATTCTGACAGAGTGTGAGGTCCATCTACAACATAAAAGCAATCAAATTTCCCTGATCAGAAAGCCTCTAACTGAAAGGAGGAGTATTGTTTAAAAGATGGAGGAAAGAAAGGACAAAATCCCCACTCTGTTGTATAGAAATATTAATTAAAAATTAATGAAATATCACTCTTTCCTGCTGCTCCACAATCCAGGCAAGGAATTTGTGTATTTTGACTATTTCAGGGAAGGGCCTGATTAATTTATCCTTTCCAAAGGTTCATCTGTAGTGCCTACTGTAACAAAAAAATCAGCTCTTAAATACTCCACTGTAAAACTCAGTAGTTTACATTCTGGGCAATGTTACATTATTCATTTCAGATAAAAGACTGCTCTGCTCATTCTGGTTCAAGTTACAAACAATTCTCTGTTTTTCTTGCTACTGTCTGCCTGCCCTTAACTTGCAGAGAAAAATCTTGCTTGTCTCTCCTGCAGAAAAACATGGCGATTAGTAGATATTTAGACTTGCCTTTTGAAAAATAAATTATACTGCTTTGACAACTAGTTGTGTACTGCTTGGAATGTTGCTACAGAGCATGTCTTCACTGAGGAATTTTGTTTTGTTATAAAGGTACATTTAGAAATACTCATAGAATCAAATCTAGGTTGATTTGTTGGTTTTGTTTTTTTCTTCTTCTTCTTTTAGTAATTATGTGTTTTACTGACAGAGAAAACATTCCAGATGGGCAAAATACTGGGAAACCAGCTTCAGGCCAGGAGCTTGAAACATGTATCAGAAACATTAAAGTCAGAACTGTATTAACTATGGGTTCCCTCTCTATTCAACATGGAGACACACATGCCTTTTGAGTTATTCAGTCCAATTATGATTTGAATATATACAGGGAGTGTAGGATGGACTGAATTCTTAGTTTGTGGCACCTCCTTACCAGAATTCTCCAGAGTAACTCATGTATCACTTCATAATGCTCAGTCTTGAAAGAAATTCTTATACTCAGGTAGACCTACATTAGCCATCAGACATGAATAGCCTAAGATGCTTCCATATTCTCCTTTGTCTTCTTCTCACTCTTTTTCATTACACTAGTGACCATTTTTTCATGCCCTTCTTGCAAGTGTGCATGTTCATCTATTTGTGCAGAACTTGGAAGCAGAATACTGATCTGGGTGCACCATTGTTCTGACTCACAAGCATGTTTTTAAGTTCTTGTGACATTTGGCTTCTTCCATCCATCTGTAAGTTTTCTGAAGTTCATGAACAGATTTCAGATAGAGAGTGAATGTCTTGACAAGGTGGTTTGGACGTGAAATTTTGCAATACCTTTGTTTGGGTAGTTTAATTCCAGGTGAGAAGGTCAAGATGGCAGCTTCTGAAAAAGAAATCAGGAATTAGTCACCTGCTACATCTAAAAATTCCAGGGAAGATGACCACCCAGAATTGTGTAGCATAGGATATAGGAGTGGATTATATGACCCAAAAGAAGACACCAGATATCAATAGGACAGAGATTCCTGGGTGATGTTTCTTGCTGCAAGGAGTGCAATTCTTCGAAGTGTCATTGCTGCAAAACCGCAACATTTAAACAAGGCAACAGGGTCAACACATAAACATGCTGGAATCTGACCCAGTTCAGAACAAAGAAACATTCTGTAATATTAGCAGGATCTAATTGAACCTCTTGGCTGTAAGCAAAGCAATTAACGATGTAACAAGCAATTATGCGTGATGTTCAGTTAACAACAAAATAAACATGGTAAAATATGTCTGCAACATTTTCAGTCAAAACCTCATAGAGAGTTACCATGTGCTCTCACATCTTCCTCTGTGCAAATACTGCATCGTTAGCAAAGTATTATCCATGTGTTTTACACCACTGTCTAATTGCACGGGAGGCAGTTAAGAAGATCAAAGAGCTCTATTAACAACAGATAACCACAGAACAAATATGATTAAAGTAATTACAGAAGGAAGTAATCTGCTAATTCTTAATGATTCCGAGGACTGAGAGAGAAGCTATCAAAGTGATTCTCCTCACTGGAAATCAGGGTGTTACTGCAATGGACTGATATGATATTTTGGGTTTCAAAGTGTGAGCCTTTTTCCTATACGTGTTTTCTCTTATGCCTTGCCTCAAACATCATACTCACTTGTGACATGATTCAGAAGCGGAAACATCCTTATCACAACAGTTACTAATCTTTCTTTTCTCCCCTTCCTCTCCCGCATCTTTTGGCACCTGGTAAAATTTTCCAGACCTCTTTAATTTCTAGCCAGGACTTACCTTTACCTTCCAGACAGTCTCTGGAAACAAACTTAGGCCATTTTCCTCACCCTTCCTTTCCCCATACATGCTTTCTATCTTATCAATTAGAACTAGAGATGATTTTTCACTCCTTCCGCTCTTCCCCCTCTCACTCCACCCTAAAACCTCCTCCCTTTCTTACCTCACCTTTTCACTTCAGACATCCTACCAGCACTGACACTTATAAGACATTCCTTTATGTTCTTCTTCAGTAGAAAACCGAGAAGCTAATTTAGAATTAAAGGGAGATAGATATATGTTTATCTGTACTGTGAAGGGTTTTGGAAATCTTCCTGAGAACAGAACCTTTCAAATGTGCATCTTCTGTGTTTCTCCTTTTTTCTCCCTTCCCCAGACATTGCTCCTCTTTTGTTGTTTCCTGTCTTCACTGGCATCAAAATACGCCTGGCCTCAGTGCCTTCAAGCGCTGAAATGCAAGCGCCTCTACAAATCATTGTTTGACATTACACAGCTTCTAATAATGTCTGAAGCTTCACTGTATCACTTTGCTGTTGGCATTAAGGATCACAACTGGAACCAATGCAAAAGTTCATTGAACCTTTCATGGTCTGAAACCAGCACATTTTGCCCATCTGTAATCCACACACATATTCAGAACTCATGTCGTACCCTCAGAGATGCACCGTACACACACAGAAACTATATTTTCTCTAAATTAATCTAATCCTTGCTCTCCAAACACTTTCTTCTCTCCTCTTCAGATGCTGCTTAAAAATTTCATTTTCTAGTATTCTTGAATGACCAAAGTATTTCTGCTCCAGGCCTGAGATCTTGTCTCTGCTACAGCCAACAGATCTATCCCAGTGCTATCTGTTGTTATTCAGCTAGAGTGCTATCCCAGTGTGAACACTGCTTTTATCAAGACTAATGTCAGAAGGCTAGAAATAACAGAGGCCAGATTCCTACATTTGTATTAGCACTTAGTAAATGACTTTTTTTTTTTCCAAAATTACTTACATGCCCAGCAAGACCAGCTCCTCCAAAAAAACCCATGGCTGGTTATGATGCCTTCCCAGAAACCAAGAGTAAAGAATCTGTTTTGTTGCAAAGACAGTATGAAAACAGAAAAATTCATGTCATGCTTAAGCATGTCCAATTAAGAAAGAGCATAAATACATAGGGAAGGAGTAACTGGTCCAGCGTGAATTACCATCCTCCCATGACATATTGATGAATACTCTGCATCTAGTACTGATGGGCATGCTAATGAAAATTACCCTGGATCTTTGTCAAGGAAAACTAAAAATGTCATTTTTGCTTTCAATTTTGTTAGATTTTCCTTTACTGTTGATTGACTCACCATTTTTTTGTAAGATCCCTCTGGAGGTAATTCAGTGTCTTTTGGAAATCAAATATTTAAATTTGACAAAGATCACAGTGTTCTGTGTTAATTTCTGAGGTGTCCATCTTTGTTACATTATCTGATCTTTGCAGTTAGAGCTTTATCCTCTCCTAGCAACACAGAGATGGCATAGTCTTCTCCACTTAAAGGTGGACAGCAAGGTAAAATACATACTTCTCATAGTCACAAACAAAAAAAAACATATTCCTGAGACAATACAATCTCCTGATTTTCACCCCAGGTGACTGGTAACTAAACACCCCTTGCTGCCTTTTAGCTGATCTATTGCTGTCACAGCACCTCCTTGAAGACCCAGGACTGCAGGAGTAAATTTCTAAAGGGATGTGGGGCATAATGGTTTCCAGGTAAGGACAATTGCAATGATCATACCTAATTGATTAGGTGATGTGTAATTTTGTCATAATCACCCTTTGCCTTCAGGGCTCTTGATCTGAAGGGTGCTCTGGAGAAAGTTTCTCGTTAGAGAGTCACTTCATTACAAAGTTTTGCTATATGTAGGCTGGGCTAAGCAGTTTTACAGCACTAGACAAGGTTCTTTATTAAGAGCTAATGAACTTACACAAATAAAATTGTCTATGCAACCAGGTGAGGAAAGCCTGCCCATTGCTCATGTGGGGTGTATTTACCAGGCTATTTCAGGCTCTGAATCAGGCCATTATCTTGATTGTGCCTCAGAGTACCTGAGTCAAAACCTTTGTCCTCCAATAACCAAATGGAAAGAGGGAAGTGCTTCCAGAGGGCAATTCAAAGCACTTGCTTTGGTTACCTATAAGTTATAGGTATAAGCAGAGTGAACCTTTCTCCTCCATCCATATGGATTTTGCAAAGTTTAGTGAAAGTCTCTGCAGGTTCTAACAAAGATGGGCAGGAAGAAGCTCAGCTATCTGATATGAGGTAAGGCCACACATGCCTGACCAATTTTCTTAGAAAGGAGTGTCCTGCTCCATGTGGACAGGAGTGAGTGGTTCCTTTTACCAGAGGACATGAAGATTACTGTACTTACAGAAGCATGGAGTTCCTGAGGTGGGAAGAGATCCATTGAGATCATTGATCCGTTGAGATCAAATCCCTGCAGGGCTGCCCCATATTTACTTCCATTTTCTCTTTGATAACCAAGTTAATACTACTATCCCTTGACTAAAATCTAAGGGCAATAAGCAGACAATTATACTTTTGCCAAATCAAGTTCTTAAAATCTGTGTGCTGTGTCCCAGGCAGTTTGTGGGTGTTTTTTTAGGAAAGAGGATGAGATTGAGGGGGAGAGAGAGAGAGGATGGGAGGGGGAAATAGGAAGTCTTGACTATACATTTCACTTCCATTTTCTAATAAAACTAACAAGCAAGTAAGCTTTAGGAATTAAATTACTACAGATATTCTCTCCTTGCTTAACTACCTACTTCAGCTTTCCACTGAAGGGCTGACATTTCTTTCCAGGATGCTTTTAAGGTGGCTGCTCATTTAAGTTTAGAAAAGACAGATTGCTACAGCTGTGCTGGTTAGTCTGTGGCTTTCTTCCCTACTTTTTTTCCACAAAGGTGAGTATTGTGTGCTTTGCTTATAATTTTTTTTTTTTTCAGAATACATGTTCTCACATTCACCACGCCATGCAGCTTGAGAAGGAAAATGGCGCACTCCATTTCCATTCCTTCATGTGTTGTGCTTCAGCTGTATTTCTGTGCAAAGCTGTGAAGTGTGGGTGGTGAGAGACAGGCGATGTTTTAACTGATATTTTTAATATTTATTTTTCATAAAAGCTTTTATTCTTTCTTAATTTTAACTAAGTGGAAGCTAATAGATCAACCAAGCCTAAAGATCCCATTGTCAAATAAAATATACAAAGCTTGAAGTTAATAGTTATTTTTATAGCACATGTTGCTACTAAAAGAAATAGTGGATCCTTTCAGCTAATTCTCTAACCTTTATTTTAGGCTTGTGAATAAGATTCCTCAATTTAAAAAAATGTTTAGCCTTCAACAAATTTCCTTCATGCCATTGGGACCTGATAGATGCTTAGCATGTAGAATGAGCAGGTGATTTATTCAGGTGCCTGAAACCATAATCCCGCAAAGATTTATTGTTTTAAAATCAAGTTTAAGACTTCATTGTGCATTCTGAAGCCCAGTTTCTAAGTTCTTGTTTTCAGTGTGTTGGTGTTTTGATTAACCAATTGGTTTAACTTACCTTTACTGCCAGTTTGTGACATTTAATGCATATAAGATAGTCCCTAATAAATAACTGCAATTTTATTAGCTGAATAGTTAGAAGGACATGACTGATAAGCAAGATGTCACATAAATCAGTAGCAAAAATTACCAACTTTGAAGGCCAAACATAGCAAAGCCTTAAATCTTTGCATCTTCTATAGATTTATTTATAAATCAATACACAAATCACAGCTGGGAAGTTAAATTCAGGAGTAATTAACTTTAGATCAAACTGTCTTGATACACTGTAAAACAGCGAGAACTTTGTGAACATAATTAACTTGCATATTGTTTTGTATTCTACCACAGCATGGACTAGTTTGAAGGCAGGTTTCCTCACGCAAAGAGCTGTCACTTATATTGGAGTGGTGAAATAACACAGCAATCCATGATAACTGCATAATGAATATAAAAATGGGAACATATCTCTAGCTAGTTATACGGGAATAATATCTATTTTTCTACTAGAAATTTTTCCTTCACTTTCATATGTGTTTTTCTGAATGTCACTAACAAAGCAGAAATTCTTAGTACAGAGATGATCTTTTCTGTGGCTGTTCTTTTCCTTGCTGTTGATCTCTTTCCTTCACAACCCCCACTTCAAAATCTGAATGTTTATCTGAATGCCTATATATATATATATAATTTTTTTTAAGTGGGATTTAAATGGGAAAATAGAAGTTTATTCCATGCCAGAATCTAGCTGCCTTAGTGGAAAAGTGAGATGGGTTAAATCAAATCAAACCTACTCCGATTATTATCTTTACAAAGTAGGAAAGTATTCTTGTCAGCTAGTGGATAAATACTGAGATAAAGCAAGCACAAAGCTAACTTTCTAGGTATTGCAAGTACCCAGAATTTCAAAAGAAGTAAATATGTTGATGAATATCTCAAAGTCAACCCATTTTTGGCTTTCCTATCATCACACACAAATGTTTGGGCAAAAGAACATACACTGACAGCTATGCCTGCATTTTGCATTCTGGAATTATCTTTTACTGCAGGTACAAAATGATATTACCAGGGTTGGAGATGAAGTCTTAATTTCACTTTCTGCTGGTTGTACTTCAAAATTAACTTTGAGTTTTTTGTGCTTGGCAGCTCTTCAAGAAAACTATAATGCTTCCTCCTAGTTGTATAATCCTGTTTTCTTAAGGAAAAAACCCAACCAAATAATCACAAAAACCCCAACAAACAAGCAAAATCCTACACCCCCAAATTCCAACAGAATTCAACTTCAAGATTTTAAAGAGCAGTATGTTTCTAGCATAAAGGTCTTAACTTGTTTGGGAAGGGAGTGAATGAAGGGCAGTTGTGTGCTTACAGTACTCACTTTGAACAAGCCAAGCTACTGTGAGTATCCCTCAGCTCTTTCTGGAATTCATGGAAAATATGCTAAATATGTATTCTCTGTGATTTGCTATTACCATTTCCTTCATGCAGTTCATGAAGTGTTCTCACATAAAAAAGGCCTTGCAGTGCTGCTGTAAGAGCACTTGGCACAGAGCATATCCCAAAATAACAGAATATCAATGAGTGAGTGAATCCGTGTAGGAGAACATGGCTCACTGCTGTTTCCCCTAAGATGTCTGATACCTTTTCTGTCTGCTCCAGAGCTAAAAGGGAAAAGAAGTTTAGGGTTTGCACGAGTTGCAAAGGTATGTAACTCACTCAACTGGTGTAGGAGCTACAAGGCAGGCGCCAACAAGTGCAGCAGGCAGAGAAATTAAGTATCTCGAATTGCTATTTCTACCAGGTTCTGGGGAATTATTTCTCTACCTATGGAAATGATTCAAACTGGAACTCTAGGCACAAAGGATGCTTTTCCACTAATCATATGATTTCCTTTCTAAGAAACAGAGGTTTTGTTCTGAGGCACGTTTAATGAAACTTAAAAATTTGGGCCATCTCCCCGAAGGTGAACGTTTACTCACACATCAGGACTTGAAAGAAAAATGCTGTTTAGTGAGGTCTCTCATAATGCACTTGTGGATCTGGGATAGGCATCCTGGATGGCAAATATGTAATGTAGCTTATTATTCATGAATTATTTAAGTGAAAATAGGTGGAAGGGCTGCATAACAGCAGTCTTGTGTCTATATTCACTGTGTGTCCTTACTTGTACTTCCTGAGACATTTACCACATTAAGAGTTAACAGGCCCTCTAAATAAATGCCAATGAACAGAGGTAATTTCTGAGAGGAGTGACAAACTTGAGAGAGCATGACCCTTGAGCCTGGGTGATGTGGAATGCTGGAAATTTTCAGTTAAAATAGTCATGGTTATTTTTCAGAAATATTCCATTTTCCAGAGAAGTCCTTTAAAAAGATTCACAAACTTTGGCTCATAAAGAGCTTTTCCCCTCTTGCATCATCCCAGTACTTGGATATAAGCATTTAAATCTTCAGGAGGGCAATAAGTACACTTTATATTTTGGAAACATAAGGTTGAATGTTTTTGGAAAGATAGCATTAAATGTTCCAAATCAAAGCTGGAGACCTGCTTACTCTATGCTGAAGACAAGAGAGCAAGACTGGTAGTTCCCAACGTTAAAGTTAATTGCAGTGGAGGAAAGGTCTCTTGGCCAATAAGGTGGTAGGATAAAACGCAGGATAAAAATGGGGCAATGGTATTACACAACAGACAGAGGAGAAAGTCTAAGAAATGTTTCAGTATTCAGTCTAGAAAGCATAGTCAGAACACGTCCTCCCCATGAGTTAACACAGCTTCTGGATAAAGTGTCCTGTTGCATCAGAACATGATGGAGATTGTCTGCTGAAACATGTTAGTGATCACATGGATGGAAGTGGGCTCATGGGACTGAGTTCACATCCGGCTAATATAGGACTGACATCACTGGAGTAAAAAATAAATATAATTCACCACGTTTTTCCATGACTGAGAATGTAGCAGAGTTTTGTGACAATTATTATCCAAGACTTACCCACAGCGTTGCAAATGGTGATCATGAAACATAGTGAATACTAGCCTCTTGGAGCACTATTCATTAATTTTTGGTTGGGTTCATTGATGTTACAGCATAGTAATCTTCCAGCTTCCTGTGACAAATCTTAGTCCACTGTAGAAGACTGAAATATCTCCCGAAGACCACTTTTTCAAAAGCTTCAAATAGTATTCAGCATTTTTATTGCTAAGGGAAGACAAATATGAGGTGGGCATTGAGAAACAAAAGCGTTCTGGTCCAATGAATGTTTTTTTTAAAAACACTCCTGAAAAGTGAATGGACAGTGATTTAGTAGATGGTGGGAAGTTACAGATTATCATCCCTATTCCATTTTTCTGTTGCTACAATACTTGGTAGAAATTTTTGTCAGAAAGGAAACAACAGTCCTAGGAGGTTAATGCATAATTCAAATTGATGACCTTGTCCTCATCTGACTACAGCATCTGCCTCTGACAATTAAATGGAGAATATTAGAACTCCTCATCTTTGTATCTGTTGAGGCAGAAAAGAAAAACGTATCTTTAAGTGGGCAGTAATCTCATCCTAACCTCTCCTGTTGTAGAGCTTCTCACATTAGATTTCCTCAGATGGAGGTGAATTATTTTATCCTTGAAGCCTCAAGATTGTCATAGTTGGACAACGGACAATAATGTTAAACGAAATCTTTGTTTAAACAGTCTCTAGGAACACTAAGAAACACAAATAACTGTTAAAAAAGAAGGAATGACACTTAAATGCAACTATTGAGAAAAATTGTGGCTGTCCCAGGAAATCTATGTGGTGGTTTGGCTGTCTTCATATTCCACATGAACCATATGCATCTAAGAAATTTCATTTTCTTCCACAACACACACAGCATTGTTAGATCTGTTTTCACTTCTGCATTATTTAAAGAAAAATTGAATATTGAAAATTTAAAGAAAAATTGAAATATTTTTTTTCTCTTTACATGCTGACGTATATGTAGATGAGCTGTGCAAATAATAGGTTCTTCAATTCTCCAACTGCATTAATGATTACTTTTGATCCTGACAAACATTTTTCACTGTCAAACAATAAAGAATATTAATTTCTCAAAACTTTATTTGTTTTTATGTCAAATTTTAGTCATTTAGTTCACTGTTAAATAATATTTTGATACTTTCTATATTTTCTAAATTATCGAGGCTAAACTATTAACTCTTCATTTTCTTTGCAAAGCACCAGGTCAGCCCCAAAACCTGCTTAGAAATAGATGTATATAAATCATATCCTTAGCCCATATGATGCTTATTTCTCTACCCAGACTACACAAGTTAGCCACACAACGAGCATGTCACTCAAAATTAAACATGCCAAAAGTTGCTGCTAATTTTTGTTTCTTTCAAACTGTGTTTTGGAGCACCCACTCACTGAAAATAGGGTTTGCTAGAGTTTGTAATAGGATGTGAAATTCAGCCTGGGTGAAACAATTAGTTTCCGTTTTCCTTGTCTTCCCTCCACTGGCAAGTCTTGCCCTGGGGTATCCCGGGAATGTTGCTGAGGGACATTTTTAGCCTTTTGCCAGCTGAATGATAATTGTTTCCTATCTCTGCGTCTTGAGTTCCATGCATCCCTCCTCCTCCCCCATGCCCTGGATTGAAGCTCTGAGCTTCCTGTGAGGTCTCTGCAGCAGCCCCAAGGGCCTCTTCTGCTACCATATGTATGTAATCACAAACTGAAAACTTTTCTGCTTCTTAAAACACAGGGCTGCCATGTGAGATAACTATCTACAGATAGCAGCCTCACACCGAAAAGCCTTCAGATCCACCCGTCTGCTGATTTTTTAAAAATTGTCCTTTCATGCCTTTTTTTTCCTTCTTTTTCTTTTTTTGTCACACACATTGGTATTAACATAATGAACAAGCAACATTAATTAATTCTATCAGGACACGGTTCCACCTTAAGAACTTACCAGCATGCCAGACCTTCTCCACACTAAGAAACACACAGCAATTCATAACCAAAATAAATTTAACTGCCCAGAAGAGGCCACTTAAACTGGTAGGCAGAATCTAAATTATTTTAAGTCTGTCTTATACTCACCTAAATTTGTATGAATGTATTTGCAATGCAAGGACCTAAGAGCTCTAAGAGCTCTGAACCATAAGCACTGGCTTACTGGGATCAACTCAAGGACATGTGGTTATTTTAAGAGCCTTCTGGAGACCTGTATCCTATTGAAATGGGGTTTTTGTTGCTCATGAAGCAGTCACAGATCCACTGTGGTTAGTAGGCTGATGCTGGAAAATGGACAGAAAAAAATTAAATTAAACTTCTAACAATTCAAGTTAACAAAAAACCAAAAACCAGAAAGAACCCCAAACAAACAAACAAAATGATAAAAGGCTGAAATAAAACCTGCTGTGAGTCATTTGCTTCAAGGAAAGCTGAAACTCACTGCAATGGAGCTTTAGCCCCAGAGGAGCATCTCTTCAGCTGGAGTGGGACCCCTGTTGGGTAGCTCCATCTGAAAGCTATGCCAAAATAAACATAATTTTTGTGTGAAACAGATGCAATTTTGTTTTCATACAGTAGTTAAAATCAACTCTTTCAAATGAACTGGGAGGAAGAAACTAATTTAAAGTCTGGCCAAAAAAATGCCAATTTTTAACCTATAAAAGGACCTGGGTTTTATTTTATAATTTCTTCTCTTAGTTAAGTGGTATCTGAAGATAATAATAACAACAATAAAAACAATAATCCTCTTTCCAAATTTTTTGCCATTTAATGAAGTAACAGTAGTTTGCTTCCAATTTTTAAATATTGATCAATGTAACGCAGAGAGTCTAGGTAAATATGTGGCCTATTCATTCTAATAAACACAGAATAAATTACTTAAAATGAAAAGTATAATCTACAGATTATTTAAAAGCAGTGATAAGAATGTTACATCAACTATCCCACTAATCTAGGAATATTTCAGAATTTCGTCTAGGAAAAAAGGTGTAGTTGAGAGAACAACATTGTTCCTAGAAAATGGAGATCACAGAGTTATTTAATTCCTGAGCCAGCACAGGTTGCCTTCGTGAGAGTCCTCTGACTTGGCTTTAGGCAAATTTCAAATTGCCTCAGCTTCCACTTCTTCTTTATTCAAATTCTTGTAACCTGGAGTAAGGAGGGTGAAGGGGTGGTGGTTTTTGGTTTTGTTTGTTTGCTTTGCCTACAAAGTGTGTGATTCTCAATGAAGAACTTACATGAGGTTCGCATTTTAAGGCATGCTCAACACTCCCACTGTGACTCTTACTAAGAAAAGATCTTGCTCAAAGTGGCCAAAATAATGACTTCCCCATCAACTGCAGTGCAATTTGTGTTGCAAATGTAACCTTAAGTATATTAACACTTTCATCCTTTTCAGGACATGATTTCATTAAGAATTTGAGCGCTTCTTTTCATTGTTTAAAGTGTTAGACATGGATTTTTTTGGATGGTTTAACCCATTCCCTCCTGCCCAGCCCAGGGGAAAAGCAATTTTTGCTTTGCATATATATTTCCTCTTCTTTATATTTATGTCAACATTCCCCTTTAACAACATTGAAATCACAGGCTCTTTTTGGCGTTATTTCCATCAGTATAACCAAACGATGAAATGATCCATGAGCACTGATAACTAACAAATTTAATGTGTACAGATATTTCTTCCCATTGGTAACAGTCACTTAGTGATGGAATTATGCAGTGAGGGCAAATGAGATCCAAGGGCAAATTTTTTGAATAATTTGTCTTTTTTATAAACCAGATGCCAATTTTTACTCTGACTGGCTAGCTGTTCAGGGTACAGATAGAATTGTCTCATTTTCTCCGGGAAGCTTTTTTTGATAGTACATGTTGCTTTCAGCCTTGTGACAGGAACTTTTACTTTCCATGAGTTTAGGTTTCCCTGTGAATTGGAAACTGAAGGAAAAGACCAATTTTTTAGCCAAGCCACATAAAGAATTTGGTGTTCTCAATGTTATACCAAATGTAGGCATTTCATTATTTTGCTCTGAGTTTGGAATACTGCCATAAGGTTATTAATAGTGCTGGTAATAGTACTTGTAATTCAAAATATTGTGAACAACAGGTATCTCTTGTTAAAAGATGTTTCCAGTTAAAGAGAGCATTATTTAATAAGAAATGCCAATATTTGAAAATAAATTTATATATATATATATATATATAGTTTGATTCAGTCCTCTGAAGGAGCACATTGTCACTTGAAGAGCATTAACTCCAAGCTTGTTGTCACTAAACTAATCTTTCCTTATCTTCTATTTAGCAGAAGGAATTCCTCTCCCAGTTGGAACTGCCAGGTTTTTCTTAGAAATTCTCCTTGCAGAGGAGATTCTGAAAGCCTAAATTCCACAGAGTGTTTTGTCTTGCTAATGACTTCAGAGCACAATTGGATTCCCAACTGTGCATCTTTGTACTTGAGCTGGTTTGGGACTGATTTGTCCACAGGGGGAAAGTAGACAGCTACAATTATGTCTAAGGGAATCCTCCCTCAGAGCATGTGGGGAACATGAGCACCACTACTCTAGCAGACCGTGTTCTCTCTGCAAAAGGCAATAGCTAAAGAAGGGGGTTAACAATGGGATGAAAGGTTTTCTCTGAAGTCATTAAACTGTGAGGAAATGGTGAGGGTCATGAATTGTTAAATAAAAGGAATTAATGAGCATGAGGTGGGAGTTAAAGGTATTAGTAGGAATCTGACACCTAAATTATAAAGTAGTCAAGCTCCTAGACCAGCAAACAGTGTCTGCATTTTCATAGCAGATTTATATTTTGATGATCAGATGTCTGCATTTCAGTGTTTTCAGGTATTTCATATTGACTTTAACCATACAGCTGTTAAACCTGTGAAGACACAAACCAACGTATTCACGCTCTGCAGTGTTCATATATTTGTCTGTAAATGTCTGTCCCTATTGATTTCCTCTGGAAAAGAAAGGTCAGAGGAGCACCCTGAGCCAGAAAGGCTCTTAGACTAGGGGTACAAAGCAGAAATTTGAGTGAGTTCAGTGATACAGCAGTGAGGGAAGAGAGGGAGCATAGGTGAAAAGGGATGATACAATAGACTTCAAATGCGGAACTAGAAAATAATGTGTATCAATGGCACCCACTGCACCCCACGTCATCCAAGAAACATAGCTTATCTTCATGGGGACGTGAAGACACAGGGAAAAAACTGGCTTCAACAGCTGCTGGGAACCCCTGTCCTGCTACAACTCCTTGTCCTGATGATAAAGCTCAAAACTGGCAGAAAGCTCCTGAAAATGTGTCATTTTAACCAGCAGGTAACTGGTCAGTGCAGGAGAAAGGACCTTGCCCTATATGGAGCCTTTGCTGTCAGCAGCAGGGAGAAGTCTGAACTAGTAGGGCTGTTGTGTTCTCCTTGCTGCCAGGGAAACCACTGGGGTGGAGTCTCTCAGGTACAGAGATTAGCGGGTACAAGCAGAACTCAGTATTTCCTTCCTTTTTCCTGTCCATCATTTAAAATTTGATCTTCAAACTCATGTTCTACTTGCAGTAATTTTTAAACTCCCTTGATACCTTTCTAACCAGCAGCAAAATACTCAGGATACATATAATCTCCCAGAACTGCCCACAGTTTGATAGCACCAGTTGGGATACATCACAGATATTGGTGATTTTACTAGGATTTGCTAATTTGTTGCTGTCAAGTATCGGTGCTGGAAATACTTCATTTGCACAGAGGACTCCCCTCAGCTGCAGGCTAACAAAGCTGTTGAATACAGAACATATTTATTATTGTGACTTGAAATAAGATTAGTGGGGGAGGACACTTATTTTAATTTCTTCCAGGTGGCATAAAGCCTTGGGTTTTTGTTTTGTTTTGTTTTTCTCTTCATTAATTTAAGAAAAGTTTGTGGTTCAGGAATTAAAGACCTAATTAAGCTGCATCTCAAAACTAACAAAATACCAACACAAGTGATTCCTTCTGACAAACCCTTCAGATTGGGTTTTAACCTTGTTTAAGCATCAAATGACAGGTCTTCTGAGAAACAGCTTGTCTTAAAATCAGTTCAGCAGTGACAACTCTAGCCCTTGAAGAGCAACGATCTCCTTCTCCCCATACAATTAATACCAGCACGTGTAGCTAATAGGAATTATGGCAAGGAACTTGCTACCATTCTAACTGGTAGGTGAGCTGTATCACACAATATACAAGAGATGCAATCAATCAGAAGGCTTAAAATACAGCATGCAAAATCTGAATAATAGTGGTGGCAGCTTGTAGCATAGGAGAAGATGATGAAGAAATTCTGTGCAGTATTTTTAACTGTCTTAAGAAACCTGTCAGTCGGAAATGGGGAGAAAAAGATGTTTTTCTAGGTTAGGTCTCCAGAGGAATTTTCATGTTGGCCATCCTCCCAAATGTCTGCAGTGAACACCTGGTAAACCATGAGGTAGGCAATCAGAACAGCCATGTGCTACGTGATGGAGACAGGTGTGGTTGGTCAGAATGATTGTGGCAAAGCACTGAAAATGTAATATTGTCCCAGAATACTGCAAAAAGTTTCCACTATATTGGAAGCACTGAAAAAGGATTCAGATGTAAATGGAACTGAGAAGAGGCAAAAGTGAATAAACAATCTATGATTAGCCTTGTGAATGTGTTCCATCAAAGATACGTGTGACAGCACTGGGGACTAGGGGATGGAGGAAGTGCGGTCTAGAGAACTTTCTCGAGGGTGTGGCTGGAGCTGTGGGACAGCTCTATGGTAATGCTGTAGAGGGCACAGGGTGTGGGATCTCACTCCACCACTTCACAAAATTCAAGTGGAGGATCTCAGGGGTGTGGTGGGCAAGCGGTACAATAAATGCTTAGCCTCAAGCTTTTGCACTACAATAATTCACTTCTTTTGTTTGAACTGGGCTTTAGACACTGCTCTTCAGAACACATCAAATATTTTTTTCTCTATGTGGAGTAAGTGAAGTTTTAAATTGATGTTTACCTTGCACATCTTAACTCACAATGAGCTGCTACTATCAAAACCCAACATGATGGTTTTCATACTTTTTGACATTTCTTTCATTTTCTTTAAATTAATGTGACAGATCTGTAAAATTGACTGTTTGTCTAATATGTATTTGAATATCTGTACCTATTATAAGAATATTTTTACTTAATTTTTCTAATCTACCAGTGCATATAGTAAAACTATTTTTTGTCTCCTCCTTAATAACTGGATTGCTTTGTTTCATCATCACAATTAACATTTGCTTCTTACCTTCCTAAAGGATGCTATGAGCTAAAAAGTAAGATATTATTCTACATTTAACCAAAATACTGGACCACGTCTTGTATTTTTTTGCTCAGAAACTTCTAGTTTACTTACTGTAATGAAAAGCAGAGTTCAAAGGAAGTAAAAGATGGAGAAAAATGATAATTTGGAGCAAATATCCTGAAGAACATTAAACAATGAATTTTTAAAACTAAAGAATATTACTAGAAGCTCACTTTGATTGAATACAGATTTTTGATCTATAAAAATTCATATACAAATGTAGGAAGTTTATTTAAGAAAATCCTCACAGATAGGATTTGCATGACAGAGACATTAACTGACAATTAGTGGTACTGAAATATGATTGAATGATAGGAAGGCTGAATTGGGACTCAAAATTATTACAAATTGGAACTACAAATAGTGCTAGAACACAGGACCACAAAACAGGATAAATCTGGATATGAATCCCAAGTCACAGTGAAACAGTAATTGGTTTACTGTCACATTCCTCAGCTAAGTTATTAGATACTTGTGGCTGAAGGACATCACAGCAATAATTATAACTAATCAAATAGCCTTAATTGTGACTTGGGCAGTAGACTATTAAAATATTCTATCAAAATAAGGCTTATAGAAACATTCCCTGCACACCTCAGCCAACTGTTAGTTCTAGAAGGAAAAATGTGGTGGTTTTGATTTGGCCTTTAGTGATACACAATAGTAGTTTCAAACACAAATTAACTTACTACATATTAGGAAAACAGAATATAAGTTAATTTAAGATCTTTTAAAGAACAGTGGTACTAAAACTAGGGAGAAGATGTTAATCTGTTTTACCACACATAAATTAGGGTCAAGCATATCATCAGAAATACAGAGCAGTGTAAGAACTCACCTTCATTTGAGTCCCTAAGAGCAACAAAAAAGCTTTCCCTATGCATCAAGATACCCAGCATTCAGCTTTGCAACATGCTGAGTTTTCTTCACAGGGCTTACTTAGTAGGATTTGTACTCTCCTTACAACCTTGAAACACAAAAGGGAGAAAGGAGAGTTGTGGTTACTTTTATATTCAATTTTATTCATAGAAGAATGAATTTATCTCAGAATTGGATTTTTGTTCTTTCTTTTTGCATTTCATTCCAATGATTCTCCTCAGCTGTTAAGGAATCACTGTATTTTTCTTCTGCTGCCTTTTTTTTTTATCCCTTAAATATTTCACTTCTTATTCAACAAGAAGTGATGACTGTGTAAAACCTGTGAGGTTTTTTTCTTTTATTTATCACTTTCACACTCTTCAACAATGACCTTCTGCATGGGTTTATATAATCAGTCAGTAGTAGAAGATTTAAAAAGTCTGGTTCCCAGGGAAAAAGAAAACCACCTGGTATAGAGCACCCATTTTTTTCTTCAGAAAAAGAGCTTCTATATTTTTGATTCCAGGATGTTCAGAACTAGTACATAACAGACTCAAAGCAAGGTCAAACTTTGATACGCTGAACTAATTTGTTCAGTGTTAGACTTCAAATTGTGCTTCAGTTTCATTCTACTCTGCTTCCCACACCTCTTATCTTAGTCTAATTTTTTTTCTCCTTTCTTCACTATGAAACTGCTTCCTACAGATGTAGTTAAAAGGCTTTAAATCAGAATATAATGTCATTGGATTTGGCCACTTTGGCTTCCTTGTGGAAATTCTGCAGTCCTGGATGCTTGCTGTAAAAGTAGGGAAGGGAGAAAACACCCTGTGGCATTATCCCTCACCTTTCCCTGAGACCCCAGGGATGAGGAAGACCTGAAAGGATGGCTGTTTTCTGCTGCCTCATATTTTGGAAATCAATAAGAAAACCATGTTGTTTCCTCTACAGAGTGATTCAACTCAAGGTAGTGTAGGAAGAAAGTAGTAGGGAGAGAAATCTGAGGCAGAAATTTCTGTGGTCAATCTATTCTGGGGGTCTCAAGTGAAGAGAGAGAGGAGAGGAGTGCACTGTCAATGCTGGTAACCATTTAAGATTGGGAGATGAAACATTAGAAGTGCTAACCCAGCCTGACTAGTGAAAAGACACTTGTGAAACAAGATCTGACTTTAAAAAGTATATTCTGAGGTGCTTTATGGTAAAAGCTACCTTTCAGATAAACCCAAATAAAACTGTATGCAGTCTATCTTCAACTCTTATTTGAGTATTTTTTTAAATTTTAAGCTGATGTAAATCAATTGTATTTTGGTTAAGATAACAGAAATGTTCACTTTTAGTTTTGCACATATTGTTACCTTATCTGACAAGAAAATAAGTACTAAAATCCCACCCCTTACATGAGATATGTTAACCTATTTCAGGTAATAGTTATTGGATCAATGAGTTATGTAATATCATCAACTGTTATGGAATAAATGTGCCATGAATAACCCCCTGAATGGAATATACCAGTGGGGATAATGTTGCCTGTGTTTAACAGAGGTTGCTGTGGAGCTCTTGAACATGCCCCCTTCTCTGAAGCCTTGTTTCATGTCCTTGCATCAAACAAATCCTGGACTAACTACACAGAAGTTGGTCTTAAGGTTGCTGGTCTTTGGCAGCACACTAAGTCTCCCCTGGGAACAGGCAGAAATTTCCAACAGCAACACAGTTCACATATTATCAAACACTAAAAGTGGGACTTTGATGTTCAGCTTTTTAAAAGCTCTCAGAAGTATTTTTCCTCATTATCACCCTAGCTGAGTGAGATTAATACTCCCCTTTCAGAAAAATGTTCCAGTACATGAGGACTCTATCTTCCCTATGCTGTTAATTAAAAGATGGTAGATTATTTTCTGTGACTATTTTTTATTTACAGTGCTTCATTGATTATGTATTCTTGAGAAATAAGATTCAAGAGGGAGAAAAAAAAGTAAGGTGATTTCTGCAGTTTTACCACATGCTTCTGCCCTTGCTGGATATCTGCACATCTATGTTCCAGCACAGTAGCAGGAAATAATGTGTTTCTTGCAAGTGCCTGTTATTATTAATTTTTATTTGAGTCTCAGTGCAGGAAGTCTCCTCTGGGAAGAGCTAGAAATTTCAAACAGCAATGAGGGCCCACATACTCCCAACCACAATCTGATCAGCTGGAGGTGAGAACAGCCAGTTTCTCACTGAGAAAGAACATTTTTCAGATTAACTCATACATGATTTCATTTGGGGAAATGAAGGGAGAGTTGAGAGGATACAACAGTTTCTTTGTTTCACAAGTATTATGAAACTTTATCTTAAATGCCCTGACATCAGTCTTGGACCAGAAACAGTTTCTAAAGAAGCAGCAATCCTTTATGAAGGACTAACTGATCTCAGGCTGCACTAGAATAACGTGCCCCAAACAGCAAACAAGTTTTCAAGAAGAAATGGAATTGTGCACTTTGTGAGACAGGATAGTTTAGGGACTGAAATTGTTCACAGGCTAAAAGTGTTGAGAACTAAATGAAAGAAGAAATGGTTTTTTACTGGAATGATTTCTGTCTCTAGACTCCACATATTCATTCACCACTTGACTCACCATTTTCATGATTGTCCTCCATGGGCAGAGCCTGTTAACCTGCTGCATATACAAGGAAGTGTGGTTTGGAAAGGACTGCCACAATGGAAGCCTGTGGCTCTGTGTAGGGAAGGGTCTAAAAGCATCACCAACTCATGATGGGTAACCAAGTAGGGAAAAAGATGGGTCTAATACTCAAGTATTCTTGAACAAAGCCTTCTCATATACTTCAGTGGTTCATGACAAGACCTTAATCTAAAATGACACTACATAATGAATCAGGAACAGTTTGCAGAAAGCAAGTGGTGGCTCAGTGAGTGGAGTGCAGGCCCAGAGCTTAGAGGAATAGGGCTTGCCCCTTCTGAAATACCCACTGACTTCCATACTTGGCACAGTCTGTGGTGCTTAAGGAAGTCAGGATAACAGAAATTTCATCCTGTCCCTAAGTGCAAGCAGTATTGTAGATACACTCTAACACTAGCAAGCTACCCTCCCTTCCTGCACCTCATCTGCAGACCAAGATAAGGATATTTTAATTCCTTTTCAAATGTTGGGAATACTAATGAGTTACACACACACATACACAGTTACTAATTTTTTGTGTTTACTTATTTACTTTCTGAGATCTCTCAGTGAGGACAGAAGGCAGGGAAATATTGTAGAAAGCACAGTAAGCTATTTAGAATTGTGTTAAGAGACATTATCCTGAATGATTTTGTATCCCTGCAGTCAGGATATACTCTCTTCGGGAGCGTGATGTTTCACAAAGGTAGTTAGGTGATCTTCATCTTTCTCCTGCTCATCTAGTCAAATCTCTATTAGATGTCCAGTTTAAAGCCTCTCACTTCCTTTCCTAGAGGAGTTCTGTTGCTCTCCCAGGGATGAAGCTTAGTGGTATTTTTCCCCCACTCCTAAAATTCTGAAGAGGAAAGCATCCTTCTTGCCTTAGGAATTGACCTCTCTGTCTTGCTTCAGTACTGGGGACAGAATATTTGTGCAGCATTCAAAATATCATCTCTCTCTTACTATACCAGGTATAAGTCCCCACTAAGAAGAGACATCTTTGTGTTGGGCAGAGATGGGTGCCTGATGTTGTGATTGGCACCAGGGAAGAAGGGGAAGATATGGTTCGTCCACTAAGATGCACTAAGATGCTCACTAAGGTCAAATGCTCTTTTCCCCATGACTCACAACTGGCCTTTTCTGGAAATATCAAAGCAAACTTTTCTGTGAGTTCACACAGATGATGAAGAATCTGTCCCTAGTTAATTTAAAAATCTCTTCCCAGATGACAGAGCACTGTTCTGTAATTGTGACTTTCACACTTCTTCGTGTGCTTTGAAACCCAGCATTTATAATCCCAAAGGACCTCAAAGTGCTCTGCAGTCATGGGCAGAGGAGTTTAGTTGCCTTTGAAGAACAGCACTGATGCAGTCTGTAGACTAAAGGCCCATTATTCTTTGATCTCTGGCTGCTAGAAAACTTTGCTTACCTTGATAAATGATCATAGACTTTTCTGATGGGCTTCATAAAGATATAGTTTAAAATGGCAATAAAGTGCATTGGCAGTTAAAGTCCATTGATCTCTCTTGGACTCAGGTGCTGTTTCCTTAATTGAATACTTTTGCTTCATTTTTAATGGACATATTTGGTATATTTAAAATTATGAAGTCCCAGGTCTATCCTAACACTGAAGTGGCACTTCAAGACAAAATGGAAATAAAAAAAGCAGATGTGTTTACATGGAAAAATTGTTTCTGTGGTTGAGTCTTTTTTCAGGCGATTTGGAAATAAAATTATGAATTTTCATGAGAATCAAAGACTTTTATTTTGTCTTTACAAGTTTAGTTTGTTTTGTTAAGTTTTTAACTGTTGCATTTTGACTATTCATTTTTACTTTTGGAATGGCCCAAGTAAGAAAAAAGTTGTGAAAAGAAAAAAACCCCCATTTTTGGGTGAAATAAAAACAGAGAAATAGAGAAACAAACATTTCCCCTCCCCATCCCCAGCTGTTGCTACTTAAAATTAACACTTTTTTTGGCTACTGTCCTACAATGACCAGCATTTTGAATTTGCTTTCTTTCTTTGAAATATTTGATTTTTTTTCAATTGTGAAGAATCCACTTTAGATATTTGATAGATTCATAGAATCATAGAATGGTTTGGGTCTGAATGTACCTTTAAAGACATTTTAAATGTCCAGTTCTACTGCCCTGGTTAGGTGCACCTTTCATTAGATTAGGTTGCTCAAACCACATCCAACCTAACCTCGAATGCTGCCAATGACCAGGCATCCACAACTTCTCTGGACAACATGTGCCAGTGTTTCACCACTGTCACTGAATGAATTTCTTCTTTATGTACAATCTAAATCTACCCTCTCAGATTTAGTCCATTTCCCCCTTGTGCTGTCACTACAGGTCCTAGTAAAAAAGCTCTCTCCATCTTTCTCATAAGCCTCTTTTAAGTAGTGAAGGGCTGCAATAAGGTCTCCTGGAGCCTTCTCCTCTCCAGGCTGAAAAATCCCATCTCTCTCAGCCTTTCCTCATAGATGAGATGTTCTGCCTCTCTGATGATTTCCATGACCCTCTTCTGGACCTGTTCTTGCCTGTCCATGTATTTCTTGTACTGGGGACCCCAGCATCGGGCACATTACTCCCAATGGGGCCTCACCAGAGCAGAGTAAAAGGGGACAACCACCTCTCTTGACCAATTGGAAATGCTTCTTTGGGTAAAGACCTGGACACAGTTGACTTTCTGGAAGGCAAGCACACACACTGCTGGTCTATATCCCATTTTTCATCCACCAGTACTCCCAAGACTTTCTCCTCAGGGTTGTTCTCATTCATTCCCCAGTTTGTATTGATATTGGAGATTGCCCTGATCCAGTGCAGGACCTTGCTTTTGGCCTTGTTGAACTTCATTGTGGTTCACACGGTCCCACCCCTCCAGCCCCGCAAAGTGCCTCTGGAAGGCATTCCTTCTCTCAAGCAAATCCACCACTTATCTTCATGTAATCCACAAACTTGATTTCATTGTCTATATAATTAATGAAGATATTAAACACTATTTCTCCCAGTACAGACGCCTGAGGGACATCACTTTTTACTGGTTTCCACTTGGACATCAAGCCCTTAACTCCAGCTCTTCGGACATGACCATCCAACCAACTCCTTATCCTTCAAACAGTTCATCCATCAGATCTTTATCTCTACAACTACGAGGCAAGATTGTTGTAGAGGACTATATCAAAGGCCTAGCTGAAATCCAGGTAGATGACAGTAGAAGCTTTTCCCTTGTCTGCTGATACAGTCACTCCACCATAGAAGGCCTGTAGCTCATTGTTTCAATATGTCTGATATTTTTACAGTTGTGTTCATGATCAATGTCTTTTACAAGCAGCATCTAGAGAGTGATTACAACAAGGCTGTTTTTGAGAAAGTGTTGTTTTACATGATTCACAGAAAGACAACAGGCCAAAAGACCCAACCAAGGCCTGTTGTTGGCAGAATTTGGTCATCTGCAGAATGAATTGTCTCCTTCCCTGTATTTCTTATTCATCTCCCATTCTGACAGACTTGTACTTGGTCTGCAATACGAACCTGTAAATTTTTCATTCATTCCAAAACTGATCTTTTTCCATTATCATCTGTGTACAACTGCTGGAGTGAGACCGCTTTCTCTCTTATTCATTTCACGCACGTTCACTCTCTTATTCATTTCATTCATCCCATGAGACATGAGTTTATCAGGTTTAGTGCCTCTGCCCTTGCTTTCACAATGTTGAAAGCTGAAGGACTCACCCAGGTCTCAGGACCAGTCCCCTTTTTCTTTCTTCATTACACATCTGTACACTCTGCCCTGACTCCTCTGGATACTGGCTGAGTAATGTGGCAAGACCCCAGTGTACAGAAGTGCAGCAGACTGTACTGATCTGCTGTTTGATAATGAGCTGCATGGTCATTTTGCAGTAGTACAGATTGATGTAAATACTTCTAGAAGGAGCTATATCTTATTTGGTGAGAGAATTATGGGAGATAGCTGTATTTGGGCTCAATGCCCAGCACTGTTCTCAGAGTAAACATTTTATTATTCTCTGCTTCCAGTCCACAACCAAAATAGGAGAGCCTTGTCTAAAATTAACTTAAGAAGCTCTTTAGTCTTAAGAACATTTAGATTTGGTATTTCAAGTAAATGTTTTTAAAAAAGCAATTTTGTTTTACAGCAGCAGTGTCTTGGAATCTGGGCTGGATGCCCTTGACCAGATCCACGTGAGATCTTCATAAATGGAAAATAAACTTTATCTCCATTTGTCCTTTCTTTTTCCCCCTCTAATTTTAAATTACATTGACTGGAGAATTGCATTTCAAGCTATGTGACACGTCTTCCTGAGGGCTTGTGCGTCTATTAATAGGTAGGGCTCAAACATCTTCCCACATCAAGCCTTGTTGTGGGGACAGAATTGGATGGATATAAAGCAGAAAACCAAAAATTACATCATCAGTTCATTTCAGGTTTTAATGTGTGTTTCAAAACCTCTTTCCAAATGACAACAAGTTCTGTTTCCTTAGAAAACCACAGAGTTTCTTGCCATAAGGACTTCAGAAAGAGAGTCTCTGTAAACTCATCTATACTTGCTTTTCAAAATTCATTTACTTGAGAAAGAAAAAAATTGAATGCTTATTTAAAATACTTGATGACCTGACTCTTGTACCAGTGAAAGCAATAGTAAGTACTGTCTGAATTCCTATGGAAGAAGGATCAGGTTCCTAGATAGCTACAAAAATATTTACCAGGCTGGGAGGAGCCTGGTAACACCCTCCAAAATAAGGGTTGCAATATAGCCTTCATTTATAACTTCCTGTTCTCACATGTTAATAACTTCCTCATGCATTAATCTTTCTGGCAATTCTCCATGTTTGGTTTCTTCCTGGAGGTGATGTGTATTTGGAACAAACTTATACCACACTTTTGACTAGGCAAGTAGCCAAAATGGCTGAGATTTTTTGCCTGGTCTAGAGGCAACTGTCTTTGAGGCCTAGCACCTCCTCCTGAATGGGAAAAAATATAATTAGAATAGGCAAAGCTATTAAGTGATTCCAAGATCACTTCTAAGCCAGTGTCGGACTTTTTGGAAGTGATTTACTGCAGTCACATCATATTATTGTTGCTGGTTTACATCTGAAGAAAGTTGCCCATTTAGTCTCAGTTAAGTCTCCTTAGGGGTTAAGAAGTGAGTGGGTAATTCATTCTTATTTTCCTCATTCTTTCCTGTGGAAGGATCAAGAAAAGGGGAAGAAGGTACAGACAGCTTCTACAATACCTTATCTCCTTTACTTAAATAAAATAATGTGCATTGAGCGGAGTTAGCCAAAGATAAACTCTTCCTTCAGTATCAAATAGTGAACATTAAAACAACACAGGTCAACCAACTACAATCTTATGATTATTTTGAAAAGCTGAGGCTTCTGTCCAATTCTGAAAGATTCTGAGCTCTTCAACAGAAATAAATGAAGCCAACGGTATTTTTCTCCTCTTGTTCATTACACATACCAGTATGAAACCTCTGAGTACACAGCTTTAGAGGTGGAGATAGAATGTGTTAATTCCCCTTTCCCTATTTCTTTTTTTCACACAGTAGGTAGGAATTCTGTCTTCAAAAAATGCCTGCCTTGTGGGGATATTTGACATTTCAGAAACACACTATCACATCTCTATATACAATAACAATGATTAACTGGAATGCATGGTATTTCCTTGCTTCTGTAGAGGAACTGAGGCAGGATATTGAATCAGACATTCTGAATCTGAAAATCTCTCCCTTTCCCTCCTCCATATGGTGTGATGTCTCCTATATGTGCAGTGTCCACAAAAGTGCTTGACATAGAGACTGTGGTAGGTGAGTATGGAAAGACTGGTGTTATTTTGCTGTTTCATTCCAGTTTCTAACCCATCAAGTTGATAAAAGGAAAACAGAACACCCTTTTTCAGTTTGTAGCTATGCCAGATAACCCTGGGGGACAGGACAGCCTTGTCCTTAAAGGGAAGTGGACACATAAATCTGCACAGATGTGAGTTCTTTCCAAAATGGCAGGATGTCAGTCAGCCCAAATACAAAAGATGTGTGATCGTGCTATCTGAATGCTATGTTGGAACAAACATAGCCTGCCATTCAGCATGGCTTATTGCCATGGAATCATTACTGTGCCAAAATAATTATGCAACTTCTGGTTGCTTTAGAGAGTTAGCAGACGTCAGCACACATCATACTCCACTGGCATATCCTAAATGTGGCCAGTGAGGAAATCACTGAGTTTATTTTCTCAGTTCAGCACCAGAGAGGATTTCAACCCATAACAGAAGGCCTCCACTATGATGCTCTGTCTAGCAAAATTATTCTGGTGTAGTCCTGATGAGATTGTGAGAGAAAGGGAATGACAGATTGTTAACCCAGTCTCTCTTCCAGGAGAGTAGGTGTTGGGTGAACAACATAAAGAAGCTGACCTGGGACAGCCACCCAGTTATTGTATGAGGGTAGCAGTCAACAGCTCCATGGCCAGATGAGGATCAGTGACAAGCGTTGCCCCTCTGGGGTCTGTTTAGGGACCAGGAGGAGAATGTGAGGTGAGATTGGCCCCCATGGAAAAGGTTAAGAAATGCTGTCTCTAACTTCTCCTTGCACTCCATCTTTCCCTAAAGAACTGTGGAATACATCTGTAAGATTTCAGTATCTTGGCCTATGAAGAAAATCTAGAAAGATGAAGAAAACTTTGCAATACTCTAGCTGGTTGAGTCTTCTTGCTAATACATATTGCAAGTTCCTCTGAGCTAATGCCTGAGTTAAAGCACCTGTCTCTGTAACTCTACATGTGAGTCTCAAATGCTTCCACCTTTACCTAAGCTCTCTAAACTTGCCTTCACCTCATGAGGTTTGTTATTGAGGTTAGTTGAAAATTAGCTTGAGTGTAAGGCAAATGATACACTTAAAAGTGGCTACTTCTCCCTTCTGACCATATAAATAGAAGAAAAACAATTAGATTAGATTAGATGTCTCCAGTGTAGGTATCTATATTGGGTAAAATTAATATCTTTAGTCAAATTAGGGCACTTTGACGGGAGTAGAGAAACAGATAGGCCATATCAACACAGATAATATTTTATCATATAATATTTTATGGAGAAAAAAATAACCTAACCTTGCTTTTCAATTTAGTTGTTATGGGAACTGTTTACAAGACTTGGCGTTTTTGAGTGGGGTGAGGTTCTTGGCCTTGTTTGCAGCCATTAGATCTTGTTAAATCTTTTTGTGGTGGACAAAAGATGTAATTATTGAAGTTTCATTCCTTAAGTAGGTACTAACAGCCTGTAATCAAGTCATCCCTCAACGTTTTCTGTGATTAAACTAAACAAGTTGAGTTGCTGAGTATTTCTGCAAAGTATGTTTATAATTCCTTAATCACTTCAGTGGTTCTTCTCTGAACCCTCTCCAATTTAGCAACCTGGAGCCAGAACACTGTGTATGATTGTATGATCTTCTCTTTAATTTTTTTTTCTTAATATTTTATTTTTTCTTTTCTGTCACAAAATCCACATCCAGCTCTGGACCTGTTCCCACCAAATGCTGATATCAATCTGTGTGTTTGTAGTGTAGCTCTTCTTATGCCGGGGTGGAAGTGTTAATATGAGCTCAGTGTTTGGCTGCCTGCCTGGGCTGACATGAACTTTCCCCTGCAATCACCACATTAGGAATTCCACTTGCAGTGTCAGGGTTGCCTAGTCTGCATGCAGGAAGATGAAGAAGAGGCAGCTACAGCCATGTGTCTGTCACAGCAGCTATTTTGTCTGTCACACCAGTAAAGCAGAGAGGAAGGGTGATGAGGGAGCTGCCTGTAGTACTCCCCGGTACAGAAAACCTGACCTCTATAGAGCTGTATTAATATTGTAAAAGATTTAAAGTTGAAAAAAATCATTGGAGCATCCAGACTGCCCTCCTTTCAGTCACAGCCTCTTATTTTTCATCCATTTATTCTTGTAATTATCCCAGCAATTTATAAGTGGCATCACTCATCCAGGAAAATAATCAAATCCAGTTCTGACTGGTATCTAAGTTAGTAGCACAGTCCCTAAGTTAGAAGCACAGGCTTCCTCCACTTTCAATGGAAAAGACTGAACTCCCTCCATAGGGTGACATCCCAAAGGAGAAATCTGAATTACTCTCAGCAGAGACCCAGCATGACAGACTCCAAATTTGGCCTTCTCAGATAATCCCTACAGAAAGACAAAGTCATCTTGGACCTTTCTCTTGATTTCAAGACATGAGGAGTTTTTCCCTTGGGATCCTTACCCGATGGTTATTCACCCATTTTGTTACCTTTCTAAGTGTCCTGTCTTTGATTTTCACCCATGAACTTTTTACATCTTTCTCTAGTAGATCAGAGAATCCTTTATAATCAGCATTTTATTCCTGTGAAAAGAGCAGATTTGCCACAGGCTGGAGAGGACCAGACTGAAGGAGAAAGCAGCCCTCTCTTATCAAGTGATGGTCTGCCAAGTACAGGCCCATGTATGTGATGGGGAACTCTATGCAGTCACTGCCACTTGATGTGTTGAAATCATCAGGTACTGTAATAGTGTAGCACTGCCATCCATTGCAACACTTCTCAGCATTTACCAGGGAACTGGAGAGGGCCCAACCTGTGACCCAGACTGGTGAAAGTAAGAGTACATGGTCATGATGGCTTATTCTACCATTTCTGCAATTGCAAAGATTTTGTTTTCATGCTTCATGAATTATTGCTTAAGATCAACATCCTGTTCTTGGCCTCCCTTTTAGGTCTCTCACTGCCAATCATGTTGCCCCTAAATGCATATTATCTTGGGAAAGATCTAATAGATCCCTAAATTTTTTATTCCTGTTAACAGACAAGAAGACTTGCATCAAGGTAGCTTGCCATTCTCAGCAGTCATTGCAGTGGTGGACAGAGCCAAGATGAGTAAGGATGTCTCTTGAGATCTACCCTGACCCTTCTCTTAGATCAACTTCATGAGGTTTGCTCAGGGTCTCACAGAAAACATGATGTGATAAAGTATCAGATCACTGCTTCCTAAATTCCACAGTAATTCCTGAGCTTTTTGTCCATGCCATCTCAGTATTCCATTAAACTGTCTCTGGAGTTACTGCTATCACTAACTTTGCTTGATCCTTCAGTGCCATCCTATGATGCTTGAAATGCCTGATGCTCTATTTGTAAGTCCCCACAAATAAGAAAGTGTAAGTTTGTAAGTGAAAATTGACAGCAGTGTCTCACAAACTCTGATCTCCAGCAGCTCAGGGAACAGTTCAGTAAAGTGTGAGCAGACATTTCGTGCATTTCCTAACGAGCTGCTGCCTGAGCGCACAGCCATTAACATCACTCTGGCACTCACCAGCTGCTACTTTGAGCAACCCCTGAATGAAAGGGTCAGCTGCACATGGTCAAGTCAGCTGAGTCAGTGATCCTTCTTCTACCCTCACACTGAAATGTAGCTCTGATGCACATCCTCCAACTGAGTGGAGAGTCCACCCTGAACAGTTTCTGGGTGGCTCAGCCACATAAACTCCTTTTGGAACAAGCACAGAGATGTGCCTGTGAATCCAGATACTTGAAATGTGTTAGAATATATTGACTGGACTGGAGGTGTTTTTTGTATCCAACATATGTCAGTGCTCTGGAGACTAGAAATATTCCTATGCAATTAGAAAAGAACACGGAAAAGCAACTTTTCAAAACACATTCTGGGAGGCTGAGTTCTGGTCCATCTTTCAACAGCCAGACTTGGCATTTCATCCTTTCCAATGAAACAAGGACTGAGAGCTGAAGATTGCAATGAAGGAACAGAGTGTGCTATCACCCATAGGCAGTATTTTACTCTAAAGCCTATTTTATGTCCTCAACAGTCTGTAATGTGCATCTCTGAAAGGGAGCTGAGCCTACATTCTGGCTCCAGAGGTATTGGATGTGTTACGAGACACACGTAGCTGGCTGTTCCTATCACATGAAAGCATAATAGTTCAGATGACTGCTAATAGGATGCCTTTTTCTAACAAAAGAAATAAATCAGACCTATTAATAGAGAATATTCATAAAGGCCAAGCTTTTGATCTGTTTGCCACTCTCTGTTCATTTACAAACAATTGTCTTAGCAGAACTCAACCTTCAGAAAATGAATAAAAGTAGACATTTAAAGGTGTGCTTTTTAAACTTCTCATCCAAAATGGTAGCGCCCTGTCACTGTGCCTCAGAGTTTCTTCTGGGAAGTACCCACGTAGCTGTGAATACGTGAACAGTTGGAAAGGGGTGGTGTTTGGAAGAATCTATAAATGAGTGGAGAAGCTGTGAATGATTTATGAATGAAGAGAATGATAAAATCAGAAGAAAAACGGTTTTTGTTCAGGTTGACTAACTTTCAACTTGTTCTAGTGCCTGTTCTACTGCTAACACCTATTACATAGTTGGAAAAACAGGGCTAAAAACCCTTAAGAATTAATTCTTTTTTCCTCTACAGCCAGAAAAATCCCCAATTTTTGTGTCTGACTATGCTCTATCAGCTAACACCTCAAAGAAATACAAAGGATGGGTTTTGTTTCCCAAGGCCCCTTAAATAACAAACCCTGAAAAAATTTTTTTCAAGCATCCTAACATAGAGATGTACAAAATCTTATTGTCCCTGTAGGAATGGACTTTATGCAACACTACACAAGGACTATTTAAATATCATTAATGTATGTATTCTGTGGCAGACCTGAGGCAGAACGGCTTAGACTAGGTATGCAAATCGTAGTCCGTGGATTGTTTGTGCTCTCCTATATATACACAGAGCTGAAGCTTCCTACACCTTCTGTAACATCATTATCAAATTCTATGATTCTATGAATGTCTTCATCTTCTCACCCAAGTTTTGACCTTCCAAACTCTTCCCTCTATTTCTTCTGGCAACTGGAAGTCATGCAGTTTAAACTAAATTTTGCACCTTTTGCTTAAATGGAGGAGGAATGAGCACAGCATCGCTGTTGGTCTGTTTCCACAGATATGAAACACTTCAGTGTATTTTTTCTGAACTCAGAGAGAGATGCCATTGTGATTTTAAGTGGTTATTGTCTGTCCTTCCAGGGACCTCCCAGAGGCAGTTCCAAATTAGCTGGCCTTTCCAAGGCCAGTCCAGCCAAGCATCATTACTATCCACTACCAAAATGGGTCCATCACTCCCCCATCTTGACCCTTACCAAGATTTCCGAGGATGTCCTAATGAAAGCAGTGTTGTACTTATTTTGTGTAGCATATGCACTGAGAGAATCATCCCTCCAGGAGATAAAGATATTAGTAAATACCTTATACCACTTTCAGATAACATAAAGAAAATGGAACAGAATGAACCAGGAAGCAAGAAGCCTCATCCTTTGCCTTTTGCCCTTCACTAGTTAAGACTGGACTTCCTGATCTCTCTCTGTAGTATAGCTCACAAGAAATACTCATCCAGAACAAGTGCCTGTTGAAAAATGCATTTAAAGTGCAGTGGTACAAAATTTAGCCTGATATATGACCTGGAGGCGTGTTAGTCTTACGCATGGTAATCTGGGAAGCAAATAGGAACAAAAATTTCTCAGAAGATAGAAGAAGTTGAAGAGGGAAGCAAGATAAAATTTTGAAAATGAGGTAGAAGTCTGAAAAAGAAAGGCCTGGAAAAAAACAGGTGAGTAGAAAATGGTATGGAATTGAAAAGGATTAAAGGAAGGGAGAAGAGCAACTGAGGGTCAGGTTGGAATGGGGGAAGTGGAAGATTAAGGATCAATGAAGCATGCTGATTTTGGCCCAATTCTTTGCCCTTTTCTTTGGACTTTAGGAAGGTACAACCAGGGCTTTGGATTCTAGTGAATTTGTCTTCTTTTCTTCCCCTGTATGCTTCCTAAAATCCATTAATGTGTGCAATTTGCAACTGTGATGTGATGTACAAAAAGTGTCTATAGTAGGAAGAGTTTGCAACATCAGGCCTCAGTAATAGCAAGGCCTTAGAGCACAGCCTAGTTTGTCAGCTGGTATAAACTGAGAGAGCTCAATTGAATCTGCATACTCTTTTAGTCTTGATTTAAGTACCAAGCATGTTAGCAACTGAATAATGACAACAGAATCTCCTTTTTAACTCCTAGAGGCCCTTCCTGGGTCCCTGAGCTGAAACTTTTTGTCTCCTTAGAAATTTAAACCATGTTTGTTCCATTCTCGCATCCACTGGAATTCTCAACATATCTGCTTTGTAGTCTGGACAAAGCTTTAAGATTTCCCCAAACAGAGTGTGAATCAAACCACACAGGAATGTTTGTAAAGAACATCTTGGACCCTTTGAAATCTTATTCAGTTCTCAGAAGCACTAATGCATTCCACATTTGGTCATTAAACACTAATTGGTAACATGCTGTGGAAGGGTTCACTCTCTGACCAGTCAGTATTTCCTAGGTCACAGCACTGCATGACCTTGGTGCCCTGACGTGACCTGCCCTTTTGAACTTTTAATCCTTCAACTCGTCAGAGAGCATTAGTAGCTCAGGCCGCTTTGGAAACCACAGGCATATTTTCCCCTGGCTGTTTCAAAGTTTTCTTGGTTTCCCCTCCATCTCCTTCTCCCACCCCCCTCCTTGCTGATGGCGCAGGATATCTTTTGGGGGCCTAACTGAAGGCTTCAAAGTGCCCGATAGTTTATTATGAAACTATTGTCCTTGGTAAATGTCACAGGACTCATGTTTTATTATATTTATAACATTTTTTCCATTAGTCTGCCATTTCCCTGAGAAATTATGACCTTGGTTCTATCAGTTTAACCAAGCTGGTTTTATATATAGCAAATGTGTGCGTGTGCACAAAAGGAGAGAAGAGGGGAAGTCACCAAAGAGATTTCTATTAAAGCAGTGCTTGTACTGGCTTCTCCTAGAATCTGGCAAGCAATTTAAAGACTGTGATAAGGAAAGGAATCAAGAAGCAAGTTATGGCTAACGTTAAAATCTCAAGTGGAATTTCTGACTTCAATGGACATAGGGCAATAGATCCCAGTTGCTGTCAGGTCTATAATTTAGCATAAATTTCACCCGATATTTCTCATCAGAAATGTGTTTAGGATCTTCCTCTCTTCCTGCTTGTTCCTTTATCCTTGCTTACTTTGAGTTTTCTCACTCTCTATTTTGGACAAATTTAAAGCATTTTGCTTAACTATATAAATCTCCCATGGTCTAAGTCTCAGGATAGACTGTACACAAACTGTGTTTCATCCTTAGCAGCTCAGAGGATGACAACAAATGGATCTTTGTGGGAACTTGGGAAAGAAATAATTGGGGCACACTGAGAGCAGGGTTGCAGACTGAGGTGGGTCACATGATGCTTTTCAAACAACAGCCCCTGAATCTTTTCTAAGAGGTCCCCCAGAAGTAACTAAAAGCAATCAAAACTGTTATCAGCAGATGTATATCTGAAATACTGAGGAATATGCCTTACTTGGAGACTATGAGGGTCTGTTGGCTGGGCAGTGACTAAGTGCTTTCATTCAAGGAGGGGCCCAGGACTTTTTTAAATGAACCAATAAATAAAACAGTTCCAGAAAATCTTCCTAGGCACAGGAATGGGACTGCCTATGAACTTACATCATTAGACCAGTACTGGGCACATTAATTTACTGGCATAGACTTATCCAGAGTAGCTGAGTTTCATGGGTACAATCTTAAGGATCAAGCAGGGTGATCTCCCATTGAAGGAAAGAACATAGTAACTGACCTTGGTCTTGTTTGCCTCCCAGTAGGAGTGGGTGAGGTCAAACCCATCAAAGTCAGTATTTGAGAAGGAAAGTGCTATAAAAAGCAATGTGTTGGGTTTTTTTTGGGTTTTTTTAGGGAACATTTAAAAAATGAAAAAGTTTGGTGTTGATTTCATGCTGCGGGATTTGAAGTGGTTCCACTCCTCATTCGCTTAGCCAATCTCTTAAACAAACAGAGCAGCTCTCACTGTAGATATTGAAAGAGTTCGTTAACTGCCAGCCATGCTGGCCCAGGCATATGGGGATAGGACAAACGAAAAAATGCAGAAAACTTTTAGGATAGAGACCTTTTTCAGAAAATTATATGTTTGTGAGAAATTTCACCTTTGAAAGGAAAAAAGAGACTTTTTGAAAGAAAAAACTTTTTAATTACCATCTGGCCAAGAGCATTTATTACTTCAGATCACTGAAACTGATGTTTTACTTTTGCTTTTATTACCTCTCTTTTAAAGATCACTATATATTGTATATATGTATTATCTTTTCCTCCAGATCAGCCAGGGCAAGATACCCCCTGTCCTTCAAGGATTCCATCCTCTTGCCTTTGCCCCTCCCACATGTCACTGACAGTATGTAAAGCCATTAGAGTCATGTTCTTGGCAACATCCCCACTTTACAGTGCTTCATTCCCAATTCCCACGTAAGCGATGACAGACTTCGGTGACCTTTTGTATCAACACTTGTTTGCTAAAATTAGATTATTTTTCTTCCTGGCATATAACCAAACAGATTATACTCCTCAACCTGTCATCCTTGGAGGGCAGGCAGCCCCAGAAACTGATGATGCAGAGGAATAAACTTCTCCATGAAGAGTAAATGGAGCTCGGGGGAAAAAAGCAAAAGTGAACGATGTCCTGGCAGTGTATGCATCTATTTCTGGTGTGCATGCACATCCACAGATGATATTAAGTGATGGTGTCAGCCACAAAAGGTTGGGAGGTTAGATACAGGTCAGATAAGTATCTAGCAATTTAGATGTGCCCTGAAAGTTCATTTGAATTTAAGATTTGTGGAAGACATATGTAAAAATCTAATAGAACTGAACATCACAGGCCTACTGCATGTCTTTATTTGGCTGGATATAATGCTCAGAGAATCTGAATTTCCTCACAACATTTCCAAGACTTCTGTGGACTAAAAGTGAAAAGTAAAAGTAGGTCTAGGAAATGAAAAGAGAGGAAAAACTTCAGTGTGATATTTTAAGGGATCAGTCTGGTCAAAAATGAAAAGTTGATGAATATTTGACTGTTATTAACCCCAAGGAAATAAGCTGCAAAGGGTACATACCTCCTATACTGAGAATTATACTGCACCTAGACTTATGTCAAGAATTATGGTCCCACCATGCTTACGGGTATATTAGCATATATGAAATAATCACTCTCCTATGAACTTCACAGTCTGGCTCATTCTGAGATCTAAGAAGCTGATAAATAACTACAACAAGACCGTGAGAAGATTAACAGGAAGTTTTGGTTTTTGTGACTGCTGCACACAGAGACTTTTGGTTTATTTCCTGACCAATGAAACATATAGCTAGGGACCTAGGCTAGTAATCTTTTTTGAAGTAAAGTCATTCAGCTCCCACTGGTGCCCACAGTCTGTATGAACTGCTGGGTGTCTCTGTTCCCAGCACGTGTCTGACATGAAACTCTATGCTGTATATTGCTGCACTTAATGAGGGACTGGTGTGTCACTGCTTCAGCATCTGCACTTCTCCAAACTCTGGAAGAGCCATTCCCAGTAGTGTCTGTCTCACATCACTCTTCCTTTAGGTCACCAATTCTGAGAGCTAATTGAAAGTGTGGGCTAACCATATCCCTCTAAGCTGGATATATGAAAGGCTTTGAATGCTAACATAAAATTATCTTTAAGGCCATTTTGCATCTATTAAAGGAAACAGCCAAACTGTATTTTTGCTGATAATTCACCAGTAGAGATGATGGGTTACTAATACCAGCGCTCTTCTACAGTCACCTCGGAAACCGTGTCTTAAGATGTGTGAGAGAGAAAGGTGGGACCATGCAGCCCTTTCACCGTGGGTCTGACTCTGCCATGAGGAAGAAGCAGCACAATACCGGTGTCCCCTGCACTGGTGACACTGCAGGGCAGAGTGCTGCTCATGTGCCTCCTGGCTTGGCCGAGCATCCCACGTACTTTCCTATGCGATGCTGCGGAAAGCGGAGTGCAGACCATCAAAGCTGGAAGTTGTCATTCTCTTCATGTGGTTGCATTCACAGTTGTGACACTGCCAATGACGTAAAGGGAGAGGAAAAGGCTGCTTTTTCAGCAAGATACAAACACAGAGATATTATCCATCCACTGATTTTAATCTCCTTTCAGAAATACTCACATATGACTAGATACAAGCCACTGATAGTGTCTCTCCTTCTCTATGCCTGCTATCAGGTTTCTTAACCCTTCCCAGGAATGGAGTGTGTATATCACTGCCCCATAGTCACCTGAGACAAGGAACATTTAATGCTGTATGTTTATACTTGGAGAAAAATTACAGAGCCTCAAAATCCAACTGGCAGCTTACACCACCTTAAGCTCAAAGTTAACAACTGGAATCCCTAACTTTGGAGGAAAAAAGGTTTCCAGTCTTATCCTGCCAAATGTAGAGAAAAAGTAAATCAACAGTAGTTTATCTTGACTTTCTCAGACTAAGAATGTATTGAAACAGCTTTCAAATTAAGAAATTTCTTTTTTTTAGCAATAGAGGATTTTTCCTCTTACAGTATATTTTTGTTGGATGTGCTGGACTTCCTTAATTATAAACATAATGAGACCACAGATACCAAAATATTTCAGTCAGATAAGAGACTGAACCAATTCTTTTGAGTTACCTGGCTGATGTTCCACACATTTCTTCACCTCCTTGTTCTTTTATATATTCTCCTTAGACATATTACGTGTCCCATGACTTGAATACTTCACCACAAAGACTGTCTCCATTGCATCCTTCCCACCTCTTAACAAAAAGACCATGGTTCATTAGAGCACAGGCCATTGACCAGGAGAGTTAACTTACTAGGGAAAGTATTCCAGGATCTACAAGAAACAATGGCACTCACAGTCAGAACACTTCAGTTTTGACTTCTTTGCTAAAAATATGAGCTCTCCTGAGAAAATGCTGGTATATTTTATTATCTTTGAAACTGTCTTGCAAGCTCCTGCCACTACATCCTCCCTTTCTGTGTGGGAGACTAGCTGTTCTCCAGATTTCTCTATGCAGTTATTGTTTCATTGTTTTCATTTTCGCTAAAAGTTTCCAGGCAGTGATAGCACAAGGATAATACTGATGATTCATTTTCTCACCATCTCTAGTCAGCAGGGTTGTGGCTGTGACAGGTATTTTCCCTTTTGCTTTCTGCTGAGGGTCCCTAATATGTAGCCCTGGAAGATTTTGCATGAATTCAGTTTTATTGCTTATCCACAATCACTGAAATCAGCCGGATCCTCTCTGTTGCATTCAATGGCTTTTGGGGGCCCCTTTCATAAAGCTGGTCTATACAATGAGCAAAGTAAAGCACAAGCAAAGGTGTCTCCTCATTCTACTAAATCAGCAGCTTTTACACTCAGCTGGGTAATCCCCTTTTGTTTCATCAAAATGCAAATGCAAGCAACTCATGACATGCCATCTCTGCCTGTACTCCCTCCCTCTGCTCACCCAGAGACTGCTGTTTTCTAGGGCACTGATGTGACAGCTCTGGCTCCAGACATGGGCTAGCCTCAGTCCTAGCACAAGGGTGGTCCCTCACACAAAGAGATCCATACAAATATACACTGATCTCAGAGCTACCTTTGGAAAACTAAACATCACTAATCCACTATATCTCTTTTTTTTTTAATTGTAGTGAATATTGATTTTCTTTCAATAGCATGGTTCACACAGATTGCTCCATGATTTTCACTTCTACATTATTCCTTGAATTAGTATTGTGTTTTAACAAGTTTTAATATGTCATATGTATAATTATTATTTTAAATGTTGGCATTGTTCTCACTTTTTTCTTGTTCATCTATGAAGGGCAGACTGAATGTATATGGTGTCTCTCATGAACCTAAACCAAAGGAATGTGTGACCTACAACTGTCCTAGAACCCATAATTAGAGGTTACCATCTTGCCATCCACATGCAGAGAGCCTTGACAACCCTGAGTCCAAATTAAGATAGGGACTTGCAACCCCTGAGTTCAAGGATGGTTTATCACAGGTTTCCTGTGAGATTTTGCACAAAATTCTTAGGCCCTCTCCTCTGTGATATCTAATTTTCTATCTCACACAGAAAGAAGGGGAAACTGAGCACTAAACAACTTTGCCTTGGTTTTCCTGTATAGAAAATCAATGTAATTTTTCCTCACTACTTAGAAAAATCCAAATATTAAGGATAATCTTAAATGATCAGAAAAAATCCATTATTCTGCGATCATCTAGCAGTTGAAGCACTATCCATTTGCACTGCACATGCCCAGGATGTCCAGACATCCAACCTTCACTTACAGAGAAGAGCTTTTCAGTGTCCTGTGAAGGTGAGTGAATGAAGGTGCTGGAAAATGTGAGCATTGCATGGGGAAACTGAGACACTGAAAACTTATGCAGGGTTGCAGTGACAGCACCATGAAGATATTTTCCACTGAGTTTCTTTTATGTTTTTCTTTTATGTATTTCAATTATGAGATTACCTTGTAATCTTCTGAAGATGGGATTTTTGCTCTTTCTTCTAAACTTTTGTTTTCAATATAAAAGCAAGTATTATTCGAAGAAGAAGTTATTTATTTTTAATGAATCTTACCTGGTTTTGTCAAACAGAAAGTATGAATTATCTTTTTTTAGTTTCTTTTTATTTGTTTGTTTGTTTTTTAATTTAAAAGAAGACTGTATTTACAGCTTCCAGTGACCTTTATTGCTTTTAAAACTGTCTTTTCACTAAAATTTTCAGTGATGGGCTTTTGTGGAGAAAAAATGTTGTTTTCAGGCAAACAACATTTTTTTGGGTATAAAAATTATGTTTCAATATTTACTTGACCTTTTGTTTTGTTGTTTTTTTTTTCTGCTATTGTCTTCCATATTACTCATAAAACACAATCCCAAATGGTCTTGTGTACACATGCAGGCAAGCTTATCAGCAGCCTGACTTCTGTTATATCCAGGTATTCAGCTATAATTTCAAACAATAACCTGTGTAGTAGCCAGCACTGAGGAAGACTGATCATCTTTCCAAACACCCAATAGTCTTAAAAAGCAAAGCAAAAAAGATCCTGGGATGTTCAAAAAAGATCACAAAGCCAGGATAGAGTGAAGTCTGTATGAAGAACCTCTCCCAAGTATTCCATGAGAACAAGAGAGCACAGACACTTTAGACTCTGTTCAGACTAAAAGCAGCTGCATCACCTCAGAACTAGCAAAAAGTTTTGCAACAGCACATCTGAGGCTGGACTTTTGCCATGATGAAAAAGCCTCACATGCTTTGGTTTCCCCCACTGCAGGTGGGAAATTATACATTATTTTTCCCCTCCTGAAGCATTTTGAGATGGATGTAAATGAGGCCTTAACAGCCTCCTATTGTCAGGAAAAAGAGGTGAGGATCCCTGCCAGAGCTCCCAACTGTTGTCACCAGCAGACAAAGGTGTTCTCCCCGGCAAACGATCTGGCTGAGAAATGCTCATCCTCTCAGTTTTCTCTATGTGCAGTAGAATTTGAGCTAAGCATAGGGAGATGTGATGATTACAAAACACTTTCCTTGAAAATGTATTTTGATCTGCGGCCTCCAAATTGCATCAACCTTCTTCTCTTCTGAGAAGAACTTTCTCAGTTCTTAGAAACAGCCAGTGTTCCGTGGGGTTGCTTAGGCACTTGTGTTCTGATGCAGGCATAGGCAGAAGGAACCAGAAATGCTCTACTTAAAGGTCAGAAGTTTTCTGGATTTTTGTTTTACATGTGAGAGGTCTGTATTAGTGATTTTATTCCCTTCACTCTGACCCATTTTTGTCTAGTCAGCTCAAGCAACAGATGTGGGCTTTCGTCCAACAGTGTGTAACACGATAAATATGCATTCTGTGCTTTAATGCCTCCTGTGGTGTTCTCTGGAAATAGACTTGAACAATGACAACTATACTTGGCATTTGGAGGAATCAGCTGGTCTATCTGGGGACCATAAAGTTCAAATAGAAGAGCTGCAAGCCCAGAAAAGGGGTTTTTTTGCAGCAGAGCTGGCTTGTTCCAGCCTTACTTTTGCTAACATATCTGAAATCCTGTCAGGAAACCCTCTACTGTTCCTCACAGCTATTAGACAAAACCAGGGAATGCTGTGGAGAGAGACCTCATGGATTAAGCATGCTTATCCAATTTTCTAGGAAGCAGGATATTTCTGGAAGCCAAATGCAAATTTATACCTTGGAGTCTTGTATAACAATAAAAAAAGAGAGAAGCTTTCTTTCAACTGAATTTACAGCAACTTACACATTTGGATTTCAGATCAGAGGGAAACGAGCATGGCAGGTGCTGGCTGTGATAATGGTGCTGAACTAGTGGAACTGACCTGGCCATACACCTAAGAGGTGAATCATGCTGCATCACAGACTTATTTTTAATATAAGGAAGTAGTGTATCTCAAGCTTTTATATATCTCTCCAACCTTTCACATGGAGTTTTTGGACACATTCCCCCACCCACATATAGCTGGCTATGGACTTGACGGACATGACACAGGATGTAGCACCTGGCTAAGCTACTATTTGTTGGATGCATTTCATGCTTATCTGAAAAAAAAATACTGCAAATGACTCACTATTTCTATTTTTCCTTTAAGAAATTAGACGTAATAAAAGTTCTCAGGAAGGAATCTTTCTATTATCCATATCCTGTGTTGACATCCAGACTCCCTTGTGCTTTATATATAATTTCAGTAACCAATAGCTTAGGAAATTGGGCACTTTTTTCTTTAGCTCATTGTTTCCTAAGTTACATTAATTTAGTCATCAGCATGTGCATGGAAGCAGCCCAGGTACCTTCCTACTACTTAAGCACAGCTGAAATCCAAATAGGACGTGGCACTACCATCAAGGTATTTGATTGGCCGCAAAGTAGTTGGCTTAAACTCATCTTTGTCTACGATAGCATTGTGCTGGGTACATGCAGCTGCAGGACATCAGCTACCTGTAGATAGGTACAGCTGAACAGGAGCAGACCTCAGACATCAGACTCATCAGATAAACAGGGCTTTCCAGGCTCTGAGTTTTAGACCTTGTTTTACTTAACTTGTGCTAATCTTCCACAGGTAGCATGTAGACCTTCCTTTTAGTTTGCACTTTTAGGCATGTTGGAAAGCATTCTTTAATATATATTAAATTTAATATATATTAAATTGTTTGGTGGAGATAAATGTCATCTGTCTTTGACAGAAAAAGCTGCCCTGGTTTCCAGAGGTGCTGGAAATTGCAAGTGAAATTTCATCACTGCTGAAAATCAAGACTTGTTTAGTGACTTGTGGCATATGGGCTTGGGAAGGATTTTCAGATGTTAAGGGTAATTTACTCAAAGGTAATTAACTGCCATCAGTAAGCCTAAAATTCCCCTTATTCCCCTTCCTACACAAATACATCTATTTATCATTAACCCCTGTATTTCCATGGAGCATGTTTCAGGTCTGATACACTTTCTGGAAAAAACTTCAAGTTCAAACACTCTAGAGAATGACTGCTGGTCAATCTCTGTAAGCCCAATTTCCTTTCGACTGGAAGTTCATTTTCATATTGCTTCTTCTGCACTGCTGGTGCTTGCCATTAGAGGCTGGACACCAAGACTTCTGACCCAGCCTGGCCATTCCTGTTCTTAGCATTGTGTTCTAATACTATCTCTGGATTATTCAATGAATCAGTTACGGAGGATATGGGGATTTAAATGCCTGAAAAAGAGGAAGATTATGTCATTGATTGTTTTAAAATGGAATCATCTGAAAAAAGCATAAGTAGTGAGAATTTCTTCTCTGTAAGCAATATGCTTAGGACCTGAAGAGCTAGACTACAAGTAACTATTAATGTAGAATGAATTAATTTTCCAGATGTTACATCAGTGCTGAACTCAAAGAATGTTGTCTCAGCTGGGGTAATACAGAATTTTACTTACTGAAATAACTAAAGCTTATGAGTACTGTAGAAGACTTACAAAAAAAAAAAAAAGGCAATTATTTACCTGGGTCACACACTCTTTAACTAGGAAAACAAAAAATAGTTGATAAACATGAGAAAATTTATATTTCTGGTAAGCCTAAATAACTGATGTGAGCACGTTATTTAAAAAATATGCAGATAGGAAAGAGAAGCACATCAAATTTTTGATCAAAAGTTTATATTTGGTTTATCAAAATCAAACATTTATTAATAAAATTTTATTTTATTTATCTAAGTGTTGTTATATTTATATATCTTTATATGTCTACTGCATATTTATATAGCTGTGTGAGTTATAGTTACCTATCTATGCAAATGAAAGGAAGTGTTTTTAAATTTGAGAAACCATCTCACTGTGAGTCTTTTTGACCATTTAAGCTTATTACAAATACATTACAGCATGATTGTCCTTCCCACAAAGCATTTCAGTCACTTATCCCTGAAACAAAATTCCTAGCAGCTGGGAGATCTTTATCTTACAACAGTAAAATAAAAATTCCCTGGACATGACTGATACTGATTAAAATAAATTTCCTCCGTATATTTGGAGAAAACACTTCTCAGAACCAGCAGAAGGCCAGTGGTATCCAGGGGTGCATTAGGAGGAGCCTTGCCAGCAGGTCAGGGACCTGATCCTGCCCCTCTGCTCAGCCCTGGTGAGGCCTCACCTGGAGTGCTGTGTCCAGTTCTGGACTCCTCAGGACAAGGCAGGCACAGAGCTCCTGGGGTGGGTCCCGTGGAGGAAAACAAAAATCATTAAGGGACTGGAGAGTCTCTCTTATGAGGAAAGGCTGAGGGAGCTGGGCCTGTTCAGCCTCAAAAAAGAGACAACTGAGAGCGGACCTCATCAATGTGTATCAGTATCTGTAGGGAGGTGTCAGAGGGTGGACCAGGCTCTGCTCGGTGGTGCCCAGCAATAGGACAAGAGGCAATGGGCAGAAACTGATGCACAGGAAGTTCCACCTGAACATGAGGAAGAACTTCTTTACTGTGCTGTGACCAAGCACTGGAACAGATTGTCCAGAGAGGCTGTAGAGTCTCATCACTGGAAATATTCAAGAACTGTCTGGACATGATCCTGTGCCGTGTGCTCTGGGATGACCCTGCCTGTGCAGGGAGGTTGGACCAGATGACCCACTGTGATCCCTTCCAACCCATTCTGTGATTCTGTGAAAACTTATTTTTGACAAATGCTCTGACAACTTTCAGCTTCCTGAGGACTTAGTGCATGCCAGAAAGATTTCAGGTCACAATTCTGCTCTGTGGGGACACATCTGATCACTGTCATAACACCTCTCTTGTTTTCTTTAAGTATATCCTCTGTTGCCCCTTGGACGCACTGAAGAGGTGCCAGGGATCTAAATAGTCACAAATATGCACCATTGCTCCAACTGACAGGTTCACCTCTGTATAACATATTTTCATAGATGTTAAATCAACACCATAATTACTCCTGTAAGATGTCATTTTAAAGTCTATTTTGTAGATCAGAGGAAAGACAGTGGAAGTGATCTGTTTTTGGAGATTCTCAGCTAGAAGAGGAGAGAGTAACACATCCCTGTAACAGGAGCTCCTGTCTGTTTCTTAAACTAACCACAAGTCCACAAAAATCCCATGGCATTTCACCTGCTTTAACATGTAGTCCTTTAGCATGGCTCTTCTAGTACTTTGATGGAAAGTTATTCGTCTGACTTACGTTTGGCTGAATTTCTATCACCTTAAAATACTGATTCAATGCCCACCAGTAATATCTAAGCATCTAAACAGGTTTCCATTATTCAGCTGAGTTTCAGTCCTGCTGATACAGATTTAGGAGAGCTATTAATAAGTATTCACCCTAAGTCAAATGCAATTACAGCCACAGATGTGGAGAATTTTTTTTAACTTGGAGCCATACGTATGGATGCAAAATCTATATGAAATACTGCAAGATGTTAACAGTATGTTTGAACCAAATGAAATGAAATAAGAATCTGGACTTGGTTATACATGAAGAACGCTCTTTTCCTTGGGAAATAGAGTTTTCAGCAAGATTGTAAACAGAGATGAGACATCACATGGTTTGCATTATAATTTCTCCTACGAGCTTTCTCTTTCAAAATGAAGTACTGTAAGACATTATGTCTTTGACTTATTGTGGTGGAGAAATAAGAATAAATTATTGAAACATTTGTGCTCATAATTAGGCCAAATTGAGTCTGATCAAATAGAGCTTTAGGAATTCCAGTTGTGCTTCAAATCTCCTATGGAAGATGAAAAAAGAAATGAACCCACTATAGTCATCAAGACTTTTACAAAAGATTGAGGAAAAAAGAATGATCCTGTGGTTAAGACACTTGATTCAGGTCTTGATTCAATTTCTTCCTTGGTTTGGATGATCTGGTGTTCTAGTTGAATTTAATTTCTCTGTGCCTCAGTTTTCCATTAATAAAACAGCAATTAAACCCTTCCTTTCCCCTTTTCTCTTTAAGTTACAAGTCTTTCCAAGCCAGAATCCATCCAAAATGTGTGCACACACAGGAAGTTCATCACACTTACTTGGTTTCTGAAAATTAGTGATATTCCTATAGGAGCATGGAGATCACTGACAACAGGTGTGCTTCCCCCTAATCCCACATTCTCACTCCTTACATAGAGACTAAAGGCAGAATTCAGAAAAATATGGGTGCCAAAATGCCAAACTGCAGCACGATGCAATGTTTGAAGAGATACCTAAAGCCTACAAGTAGGTGAGTTATTAGCAGCCTATTGAAGAAAAAATTATAGGGACTAACAAGAAATGGAAACAAGCCTCTGGTATTTAACCTCTTCTCTAATAAATCTAAGTCTATAAAGTACCAGGGAATGCTCAATGTTTTACTCTGGCTGACATCAGCACCTCCTTCTTGAATAAGTTTTATATTTTGAATATGGTATACAAATGTATTTTCTGTCCCAGATTCTCCTGCAAAAACTTATCACCAAAGTAGGGTATTGCAGTACATAGACTTGGCACAACTTTCCTGTGCAAAGGGAAAGATATTTTTTAGTGAGGGCAGACTCGTCAAGTCTTGAAAGCTGCTAATGACTTTGCTGCTTGAAATGCAATGAAACCAGAGTGTGCCATCATCCAGGCCATTGATTCAGATAACTGAAATATCACATCAAAACTAAAACTGTGTACCTAATGTGCTTGCATTGGGGGTAAAACTGTATCTGAGTAATATATGGTGGGATATCATCCTGTTCATTGCAAAAGGCCCATACTTGAAGAATCATTGTAGCCACCACTGGAGAACTTTTCACAAGACTTTCCATCTGAAGGAAAGAAGTGAATAGGAGGCTAAATGTGTGTGAGAGTGTGTGAATGACTGTTTCTGACTGGTATTTTCCCAGTTCATTAGAAGGGATGGATTTTTAATGATCAGATTGATATGGTTAGGGTTATGGATAGGTTAGACTTGAATACAGCAAGAGTTGCATTGGCTGACCCTCTTTTCTCTAGCAGACAGTGTTTGAAGGTCTCCTTTTTCCCTCACAAATCGTCTTAACCAGCTTTTAAGGACAAAGTTCTAAAAGGAAACAAAAGTCTAATGTACTTTCCAAGAAGTATAAGAGATGATTTTGTCTTTAAAGAGATCTAATTTCTGTAGCAAGGGAGGGGATTATTTTGCACCATATGGTAGCTGTCCTGTGATGTCATAGTGATTAATGACAGGATCAGTTGGATGCTCAGTGGCGTAACAAATGACCTGGGTTTCCTGTAATGGCAATAGTTACACGCTCGTACTAGGACCCTGCAATTAACTGAGCTCCAGTCACGGCTCCCCATGGGGTTAAGCATAACTATAGAATGAATGTGGAGCCTACTGCTAGCTTCATGAGGATGTGGGTCAAGCATTCTGTGACTTTTGGCAGATCCCTTAGACTGTTGATATCTGTTTCCCATCTGTAGAACAGATCGTATAATTATTTTATAATTCACACACTTGGTGTAAAACTAACCAGTTGGAGTATGTCAAACCTTTGCAGAAGAAAAACATTAAGTTAAAATAAAATTTTAGTGAAATTATCTGTGTATTTTTTAACTCTGTATCATCGACTGAAAAACTTCCAACACTCTCTGACTGATTGGCCGCATGATTATTTGTCAGATAAAACACAGATATGTTCATTAAATGCTTTGTGCTCTACTTTCAAGTCAAACATTTTTTTGGGTAATCATTGTTCCCTGTCTGAAATAATTCTAGAAGCAAATTAAATACTCCTACTGTGCTGAAGCAAAACAATACAGACAAGGAATGATCCATTTATCCCAGTAGCAGCCTTACTGGCAGCATGATGACTGTCACTGTAGTTATTATTTTAGCTGATGAAAAATATCCCAAAAAACTGAAAGATATTTATTTTCTTGATCCAAGTTTTAGATTTTCTTCAGACTTTCCTGATAATTTTGGATAATTTCAAAATTACAATTAGAAATTTTAAAAATTATGTATTGGATATGAGCTATATTTGGGATCAGGCTTTGCATTTATCAAGTTGCTGAGGTTCTCTGAACCCAGGATCTCCAAATGATTTATCATTTGGAGCTGTTTGCCTCTAGTGATTGCAGTATAATATTATATATGTCATTCCAATATGTTTCAGTACCTCTTTTCCACTGCTGGTTACTAGACAGTTCGTTCAGCAAAAAAAAGAAGAAGATCCTGTTTTATTGGCATTCGGTTTTACCAAAAGACATAAGGCCATTTCTGATGGGTTTAGGTTTTTTCTTTTAGCAAAAAGTGAATGCTCCTGTGTTATGAAGAGAGTGCTTAAAGGATGACATGGTTGGATCTTCAGCCTAACACTTAATGATTTTCTTGAATAAATCACACCTCTCACTGGTTTCCGAACCTTTCAGTGTATGAGTGTGTAATTACTTCACACTGGTGAGAGGAGCTTATCCAAAACTCTCCTACACTACTAATATTCTGACTGCAACAGCATCCTGGAGGGAAGAAAAAAATTGCATCTCTACAGATATTTTTCCTCAGGCTGGATGATCCAGAGAGCACAGACATGAACACTGTGCACTCTACAAGCTAACCAACACATAGATTCATAAGCTTCCTTGTTCACTCACTGTTTTCATGATAGGTTTGGAAGTGGGATGAGCACACAAGCTTCACATAATTCATGGAAGTGAAGGAACAATGTTCACACAGATCACGTTCCAGTGATGGCATCTTGCATGGTGTCTGGAGAATATCAGGTGCCAGAAGCAGTGATGGGAGAAGGTGGAGGTAAATACTGAAGTTGGCTGGCTTCATTCATTCAGTGCCCCCACTCCCTGCTTGCTCAAGGCAATGTCTTTTTATGTCATTTGGAAGTAATGTTTCATGGCTACTCTTATGGTCAGGAGAGTGGATAAAGCAGTTCACAGCTCTGGTTTTGAAATTACAGTTCTGGTGCTGTTTTTATAGTGAACAAAATTGTGCACATCCTATGAATGCTGTCCTGGTTAATTTCTTTTTTATTATAATTTGCATGATTCTCCAAAGACATTCTCACCTGTGTTTTCTTCAGCAGCCTAATTCACAACATTTTTTTGTTGTTGGACTCTAAATTGGACTTTAGCTCTTGCCAAGGATTGGCATTCCTCCCTACGTTTAATTCATCCAGTGTAGCTATTGAGTGACAAGGGCAGTGTTAATTTATGATTGGATATTGGAAATGAAATAACAATTGGAAAGGGAGAAGCAAGAGGCTTTCAAAGCATGAAACGAAAACCTTTGGGCTATGGCTTAACTTGCTACTTATTTTTCTCATTTTCTTGCCATCAATACTTTTGTTCTACTCTTGATGTGGTGTTTTTCACAGGGCGTGATTTGGGGCTTTATTCACTCTTTGTTTTCATGTGATATATGGGGTATTTTTTATTAGCTTGTATTATAACCCATGCTCTGTCTGTTCCTACTCAGATGTCTGCTATTAATTGTCTTTATGAGAGTTATAAACATTTCTGAGATATTTGGCTCTGGTTCTCCTTTAACTTGCATGAGAATCAGATCTCAGTAAATAAAAAATGTAGATTTCTGGGGAAGCCTGAGAGCTGGAAATCTTCTGCTTCTGAACTAAACTGGCCTAGGGCACCGTTGTGCCCATGGATTAGTGATCAGGGAAACCAGAGAAGCTGATCCCTTTTCCTGGAAGTTTTGGCCTGGGCCAACCAACAATCTGCCGGACAGTGCCTGGACCCAGAGAGTGAGACAGGATGGGACAGTGCAGGGTGGGACAGTGCAGGATGGGACAGTGCAGGATGGGACAGGACAAGGGCTGTTCACATGATGGACCAAGCCATTCTGTTCAACTTTTCTGAAGGTGAAGAGTGGTGAGACTTACGAATGAAAGCCTCTCCATTTCCCACATGGAGCATAGAAGAAGCGCAGGACATTATTTGTTTTAATTATTGTGAATATTAAGATTAAACTTTAAATAAAGAAACAGGAAGACAAAATGTAAGATAGCGAGAAGAAATTCACTCTGGGGAATAATTCCTAACTTATTTTTATGAACTTTGGTGAAGAAGGAAAATCTGAAGTGAATTATCCATTTTCATGACCTCTTGTCCTTAAACTTATTTGAAGTTGTTAGGTGCTTCAGGGTTAGAAAGAACTTCCAGGAGGACTTACTCTACTACCACTCCAAAATAAGGCATTGGAAACCTCTTTCTTTTCTGAGTAATATAATGACACCTTTTTATCCTATTCTTTTTTGTCTTTTGTCGTTTTGAAGTAGAGACACAGTTTGCTGGCAGCGAGACCATAGTAGTGGTCTGAGCTATGGCAATGACAGTTATGATTGCATGAAATCATGATTTGGAAAGAATCCTGGTATCTAAAAGAACTCTGAAGTGGCAAGTATCTCAGAGAATGAGTGTTAGCAAAAAGATGATCAGAGCACGTGTGAAGGGTTGTTGTTGGTTGAAGATTTGCTTTCTTGGCCTTCTGTGGTATAGCCAGGTTCCACTACTGCCAAGTGAAAAATGCTGTAGGTATATACGAAAGCTCAAAGGTGATATAAACTCATTCTGCTTGTTCAGAGCTATTCAAAATATTGTCTCCGCACCACATTTAATGTTTTGATGGAAGAGGCATCTGTCCTGTGCAATGGACATAAAATCATAAAACCAGTATAAATTCCTGCAGTTCAACAGTCATAAAGCCACTTCAATCAAGATCAGATTTAATGTTTGAGCTATAAGGAGCAAATGCTTTACTTGCAATCAGGCCACTGGTTTTGTCAAATAAATAATGTCTTTCAAACAATAATTAGGACTATTTCTTCCAGTACCTACAGGAGGCTGGAGAGGTATTTTTTACAAGGGCATAGAGTGATAGGAAAAAAGATAATGGCCTTAAGGTGAAGGAAGGTAAGTTTAAATTAAATTCTTCCCTGTGGGGGTGGTGAAGCAGTAGAACAGGTTGCCCAGAGAAGCCATGTGTGCTCCATTTCTGGAATTGTTCAAGACTGCATTGGGTGGGGCTTTGAGCAACATGGTCTAGTGGAAAGTGTCCCTGCCCATGGCAGGAGGGATGATACTAGAGGATATTTAGGTCCTGTCCAACATAAACCATTCTATGATTCTATGAAACAAAAGAAATTTTACTCATTGTACTGAGTCAGTCCAAAGGATACAATTTTATTCTGAAATAAGAAAATTTTATGGCCTCAACTTATTGGTCTTATGTATCAGGCTAAAATTCTGATCTCTGCTATACCAAGGTTAATTGAGATCCCTCCAAGTTCTGTAAGCACAGTGTACCCTGCTCAACTGATGCATTATCAATGCACTAAAAAAAAAGTGTAAATGGGATCTGAATGAATTCCTGCAGTTTGTGACAGTTAGAAAATAGTACTGATGGACAAATCTTAGAAAGTACTGGTACATGAATGGCAGGATAACTTCTGAAAGTTGTGTCGAAGTTTCAGTGGGAAAATGTTTTGATGATAGTGACTGATACAGCCAGAAAGAGCAGAAGGTTATGGATAAATCCTTTGTCCTTTTTTGGACTGCTCACTCTGCCAGGTTTGCACGTATGTCACCTCCTTCAAATGATTTAGAACCCTACAGAAGTCTCCGCACACAGGGGAATGAGGCAAAGGAGATGAGCAAACTGGAACAAATCTCAACACACTATCAATGCAGTGCCAGACTTTCAGTGCAAAATTTGAGGGAATTGTGTCTGAGAGGTCAGTGGGAAATTCCCACAGAAAACTTGGATTTAGTTTTTGTTGCTGCTCATCACTTCCCGGTTGCATTGCAACCACCATTTATTGTTATCCTGCCTGGGTGTCCATGAAAATTATTCAAGTCAAAGCCAGCAGTAACTCACTTCTTTCCCATGTAACTTTTGCTTGCTAGAGTCTTAAACTGTGAATGGCTCCAATGCAGAAATAAGCACTCAGTTTTTAATCAAGGATTCTGAAACAGGCTTAAAATGAAGACATTATACTACTAAATTATGGGTTATAATACTAAAAAAAATACTGTTTTGTTTTGTTAGACTGAATTTATTGGAATTTTAAACATTTTTTCCTGTAACAATACAGGGATATATTAAAGGGTTTCTGGTACCATAGAAATCAAAGGGGTTTTTTTAGCTCCTCTATATTTGGAATCAGTTCTTAAAATTACCTAATTTTAAAATGAATAAATTTTGTTAAATGCAAGTATCCTGAAAAATCTTACTTCTTAAAAGTAACACAGAGACTAACAATTCCATATGAGTAAGAATAAAACAGTGAGCTGGATAATAATGTTGCTGCTGAAACAATTTGAAGGAAATATATAAATCAGTCACTAATCACTAGACATTTAGAAGTAATTTCTCTGTGAGCAGACTGTTCTCCTTTAAACATTCAGAGACTTCTTTCATCAGTTTGGGCAAGACAGAGAATTTTTCTTGGGTTCCAGAACACAATGTAGAAATTCTAAACCAAACAATTTTTTTTTTAATCAGGCAGATACAGGCTGAAATTCTGAATCCAAATCATTTGCAAATTAAAGAAAAAGTTATATACATTTACTTGATTCCAGCTGGCTTCAACCTCTAAGCAGTCCAGAGACTAAATGCAACCAGCATCAAGTTTGAAGAAACTTGATATCTGGGCCTTTCACTCAGGCTCAGAACCATTTTTCTTAGACGTATTTCAAACAACTGAATCACTCTTATCAAAGACAACAGCACCCTTTATTGACAGCAGAATATGCTTCAAGAACACTCTAGGGCTGGAGATTCCCACAAACTTTTTCAAAACCTCAGAATTGGTGAAATGGCCCATAATGCATGCAGGGCTTTTTTTTTTTTCCTACACCTCTGTCTCTGTTTCATAGAAAGAAATAATATTTATAGTTTTCTGTACAAAGAGAACCTGACTCATACCTGAAGTAATGTCTCTCTCCTCAATGCAGTGTGTTGTTGTGATTATTAGGGTAGCCTCAGAAAGGCAGACTGAGAAAATCCACCAGATAAGAAGACAAATGAACTGACTAGTGAGTCCAGCATCATGACCAGTTTTCTGGTCTACAAAGCACTTTCTGACCGCTTGGTCTTGTTAGAGCTGGTTGTCTAAAAGTTCATCAAGGCATGCCTGGAGAACTCTCAGAATAAATATCCCTGCTTCTTTCGTAGAAGTGTATCCTTTATTGCCCTAAAGCCAGCACTGAATGCTTGAACACATCTGTGATTTGTCACTGTGGATGCAGGTTACATCAGCAGAAGCAAAGCACAGCAAACAGCCCTGATCCTCTGCCCGGTGTGAGGAACATATTTTTATGAGCTCACATGTTCAGATTGAAAGTGATTCACTCACCTGCAGAGATCCAAAACTTGCCAGTCCGTGTTTGATGGGAAGAAGCGTTGTTGGGATATGTGTTGAGTGTGGCAGCTGTGGGTGCAGGTGTGTGTCTGTTTGTGAGCTGCTGCCCTCTGCTGCACACCTTCACGGCAGGCAGCTCACCTCTGGCCACCTCCTTACCCCAGCCACAATACACTCATCATGCTGCTGAAGCTGGAGAAATGATTTCCCTCCTGCCACTGAGACACTTAGGGAGTCACCAAGCTTTGCTCTGAGCCATCCACAAAACTTCTAGCAGGCTACAGTTGTCTAGAGCACTGCTTCTGCTCTGGCATCAGGTGAAAGTGCAGATCTCAGGCTCAGCACCTTCACCATCACCACAGCAGTGGAAAGAGACTTCTACATGAAGAGGATCTCTATATGAATCATGGCAACTGTAGTAATAAATGCTGTAGCAATACGCATAGGAAGTCAGCATAACCTAAAATTTTAAGGTGTTCTTTACTTTATATATCCCCAAGACAAGAAGAATTTCCTTCAGGCACCACTGGGGAGGTTGTGCCAGCCCCTGGGCTCAGTTTTTGCCAGACCATGGACTTGGTCTTATGTCAATCACTTCCCCTCACAGTGTGGAACAGCAAGACAGAAACAAGACCTCTTAGAAGAGAAGGGGAGAAGGAAGATCCTGCCTCACCGTCCACCACTGCAAGAGCAATGGCTTTCACCTTTGAAGAACTGCCTGAAGGACTCAGTATTTGTATGTCTGAGGAGGGTTCTGGGGAGACCGAGTGTGATGAGAAATCTGCAAGTTAAAAACAACACAAAATGTGTATGTTTGGCAATATTTGAGGACAGAATACATAGATTAGACTGTACAGAGAGCTGTAGGGGATCTGGATATGAGAAAAGGTTTTTTGACCTAAACATTTTTTTTTGGTTCAGACTCAGGGCCTCTGCCTACTGACAAGGTGCTAGTGAAGATGGCTTAAGTACAGCCAAGTTTTGGCCTAGACTGAGAACTGTCCAGACACTCTCCAGATTCCAGGCAAGCAGAAAACCTTGCCTTCTGCTCCCTGCTGCTCATTGACATGTCTGCAAGAGACTACAGCCCTTGCAGGTCTGCGAGCGAATTTGCTCACCTGAATGCCCCCAAACCTAACTGAGCTGCAAAAGAGTTCAGCTAGCTGAAGCTGTTTAAAACAGATTTTGCTGGCCTGGTTCATTCTGATTCAGATAATTTAAATATGCACAACTTTTTGTAAGCATCAAGCAGGAGCTGTCAAAAAGGCAGTGAAAAATATCAGACTGAAGAGCGTCAGATCACAAAGTTCAATCACAAAAGGACATACACCCGACACCCAAAGACTGTTAGATTAAGGAAGCTCCTATTATATTCTTTCCTTATAGACTTAAATTTGCATGTGTATTTGTGGAAGTGTGCACATGCAGTAGGAATGTGTACATAAGCCATGGGCCTGGACAAAGGAGGGATTATGAAAAATGAATAATAAGAAATGAAACTGCGCAACTACGCATTGTCAAACCATCCAAATTCAAATGCTTTTTCTCTTAGGAAATTGTTATTTAAGACTTTCCAATTAGAATTCTCATATATTTACCTTGCGCATGCTTTTACTGCTTTCACCTGCTTTCACTGCTTTCACCTCCAAATTATTTGTAACTGCAACATCTGGAATTGTGAATTGATTGTAGCTGTCTTAATGTGGCCTGGTGATATGAATAAGAAATAATGACGCAATGCCACACTCTCTTGTACATTTTCTAGTGTGTGGTTGAAGCAGACTGGGACAGTCAAACACAGAAAAAAACATGAAAGTATCATGGCTGTGAGAGCATATTGAATTACTGATGGCACAGGCAACATAAAACTCTACTTAAATGCCAGGGTTAACCAGGACCTTGCAAGAGATTAGCCACTGGTTTTAAAATTCTGAATTTTTTTGGCTAATAATATTTCTACCATTTCAAAGTCACCAATTACCCTCCTTACGATTCATATCTCCCCTTCATTATTCCAATCTTATTAGCATTTTTATTATATCCATAAGAGTAGCCACTCCTGGCCACAACCTCCAAAGGCACACTCAAGACCTACCCCAACCACCTAAGAAAAAACTAACACATCATTTTCATGGTTGGAAACCTGGTCTTGAATGAATACTGTGTAAACATGTCTGCCAAATATGTGACTAAAGAAGCTGGGTTTTGGTTGCAGTCTTCTCTGACCATCACTTTCAAACCCTCTGCACCTTTTCCTTTCCCAGACAGCCTTGAAGAAAGCTTGTGTACAGGTTGTGGTGTTTTGCTGCTGTTCCATGGTTTTCCAGGGTCAGTCCTGTTACTCCTGCTCAGTTACTGGGGGAGGACATTTGTGCATTGGCACTGTAAGCAGAAAGCAGCTGCTTTGTGCCTGTATGAGTTTCAGGCACATATAAAATATGAAGGAAGCTTGCCAACTCAGATTAACTTTGGAGACAACTTTTCTTCACCCCATATTGCAAATAAAGGAAGAGAGTCTGGAAATAAAGAGCATTTTGGTGAATACATGGCTTTGACTCTGTGCAATCAGCATTAAACTACTCTTGTTTGTTGGCTACCAAACTTGTCAAATCAGAGCAAGGAAAGTTGCTTTATTACAGCTCAAGTCACTAAGTGCAGTTCAAGGGGAGGCAGGTCCTTCCAGATATTCACTTCAAATGTACAGATGCCAAAAAAATAAACTCTAAAAATGACAAACTGAGATTATATAAACAATTTCAACACAAAGAACTACTGAAAGAATAGGTTCTCAATGGCAGTAGCTCAAATATATCACTCCTACAGAGCTTTCAGTAGTAGTTTAGAGCCTGAATCTCTGCTCTAAGAGAAGCTAGAGGAGTGGGTTTTTTTCAAATTATAGTGAACTTTTTGCTAATGTAGGGGGTTTTATGTTTCTGGAAGAAGTAAATTGTGAGGTTAAACACCACCTCCTTTTGAAAAATCGCCCTGCAGACTGGAGCTCTAATAATCTAATATGGAGTTAATAAAACCTGTATAAAAAAACAGGAGGAATGATACCAGAGTTGCTGTGATATTATTTTTGAGGCAATGTGGGGCTTTGCGGAATACCTCATATAAGTAAGTTCTTACTCATTTTTAGAGCATTTATGGGATTTGCTAAGTAGATTGGCACTTTGTAATAATGGAGATATTCAAGGGTACTTTTTAATTCTGGTGGGATGTACAAAAACTTGGTTTTCATTTTCTCTTCAGCTGCCTTTGGCCTCTTACCTGTGCCTTTAGGAACTCTTTTCCCTTTGTGTCATTGAGCCTCTGATTTATCACAAACACTTGCATATCATTATTTCATGGGAAAATTGTGTCTGCTGGAAAGTCAAATGCTGGTTACTGTTTGCTTTTCCAGGCACAGAAAAGGAATTTGATAAATAATTATGGCAAAATAATTTTATTATGGCAACATGAGCTATTGGCACTTTTTTTGTATGTTTATCAATCTATATTTTTACATATTGACTTTTTTGTGTTTAGAGGATGTAGGTATACATTAGATGAATCCTTCACTGGTGTTCATAAAAGTCACTTGTCACCATTTCTTACACACCTTTGACCCTACCATATTTCTAACACACATAATACTCTTTTCCAGTACAAACAGACCTCTTAGAATTTTGCCCTGCATTCACATTTGATATTTTGGGGTTTTCAATGAGATTGAACTTCAGTCAACATTACATTTCACATCTCATGACTATTTGCCTCTGTGGAAATCAAAATAAAGTTAGCATAAAATGTTACCACGCTGATTCTGCAGCATTACATGACTGCATCAAAATAGTTTGAGGTGACCACACACAGTGCAGTGAGGCTGGAGAGGTGGCCAAATATTTGTAGCCATTCAGTATTTCCTAGCAGTATGCTGGGACACTAGCTTCTATTGTCCAAGAAGGAATTCTGTCACCTATTGAATAAAATGATGGTTTGCATTTGTTTATTGCTTGTCATGTAGAATCAGAGAGTGTATTAATCTGCCTGCTGATGTAATTTGGGTGTTCTTTTGCATGCCACTGAAATGCAGCCACCTCTGGGGAGATGTGTGGCAGCTGTGTATAGCTTAGGGCACTGCAGTAGTGTGGGAACCAAGTGAGGAATTGTGATTTAGTGGCAACCTGGACTTTTTAACAGTTACTGCTCAATAAGTTCTTTGAAATGGTGACTTTACTGCCAGTTGCAGCAGCTGCTGGACTCTTACACTCCCATGAGGAGAAAATTAGAGATATCTAATTCCTTCTTGATGTTTTGTTGTTGCTGCTGCTTCAATAAAACAGCCAGCTATTTTTTGTTTGTTTGTTTATAGAATTAAAGACATAATAATAATAAAGTATTTAGAAAAATAAACTATTCCTAGCTACTAAGCAGACTGACACTTCGTAGGTATATAGGTTTTTATTGCTTTCTACCTGCCAGCATTCTTTTGCAGTTAGTCTGTTGCTTCTCTTTAGCTGCAGTTTTCATCTCTCACTCTTTCCACAAAACCTCAATCTGCCAATCAACCTAAGAAAATGGAAATTAGCGTAATGTGATAAAAATCAATGGAACAATGTTTGTTTCCAAAACAAACAAAAAAAAAAAGCTTGAAGTAAAGGCATCGTAATCTGACCCCTTGGAGTAAAAACAGTTTCAACAACCACTGTGCATAATGTTATTTTCCATAATAACAGTTAAAAGTAGCCATTTTTTCTACATATTGTAAAAGAGATGTATCCCCAGGGGTCTCAAGGATTAGATAAGGGTTGTTCTGCCTTGGGATGGAGTCCAGAGAATTGCAGAAGCTGCCTGTATTCACCCATTCAACACCCAGAAAAGTTGGTGACAAACAAAAAGGTTCAGAAAATGCAAGGTGTCAAGAGGAGAGACACCTGGGAGAATGTTTTTTTTAAATAACCAATGGGTTTTTGAATATTCAGTGTGAAGGTGCAGCAATTTCAACAAGTGAGACTGAGAGTGCCCCATTCCCAGAGGACTGTACAGTCCATTGATTTGGGCTTCCTCCAGAGAGCACCACAACTTGGAAGCTGTGAGTCCATCTTCCCTCATTCAGACTGAGCCAGCCAAGGTCTAACTCTTCACCAGAATACATTGGAGTCCAATTCCTTTCTCTGCTGAGTCCTGTTATTGTTAGAGAAAAATGCAAAGCTCTACATTAACAAAATCAGACAGAAAATAGGAGTCCAACACTTCAATCTGTATGCAGAAATAATTAATAACGTGCTGCACATTAAAATATTCAGAAAAGTAAATTCTTACTATAAGAAAACTATAATTATCTGAGTTTTATGAATGATGAAAATAAGACATATTTTAGTTTATATGTCTCGCTTTGCAAAAATTTTAGATGTCATAAATAGCAGTTATTCCTAGAAATACTTCCTAAATCTCAACACTGCTGCTTTGTGGTAGTGACCTGTGTTAATAATTTTGTAATAATTTGTTTTGAAGAAACATTTTCTGTGCATTTATTGAGTTTCAACATAATAGTGCTGAATAAATATTTTCTGCACTTAAAAAATAAAGATTTCTTCTCAATTTTAAAATAAATTATAATATTAAGTATAGAAGCAAAATAAGATGAAACTAAGCTGATGTCTTTCACTTTGCCTTGGTTCTAGAACTGATCAGAACAGTTCTATCTAAGCTCCACACAATTAGATTTGAAGTCAGTTCATCCTACTGTAAGAGAAGAAATCACAATTGGTCAATTTAGAAGCTGGAATGTTGCCACAAATAATCATTGTCTGATGCAAATCAAATAATAGTTATTGCTTAAATGTGCTGCATAAAATCTGTACAGAGGATACACTTCATAAGCAGTGTTTATTTTCATGCAGTTTCCACACATATGATGTGGTAGCATCAGAAAAGCAGAGATAACAAGACTGTGAAGAAAACTATGTAGCAGTAGATTATTTTTACTGAAGGGTCTGCTCAGTTTTACAGCCTTATTACTCTAAAAAATTCCTAGCACATCAAAGTTTTTTGAAAAATAATGAAAAGAGGAAAAAAAAAAAAAAAAGGAGAGAAGATTTTGGATATGTGAGGTCAGTGTGGCTGTAAAATGCATGGAAAGCTCCTTTTGCAGTCTGTGCCAGTATCAGAATGAAGGCTGTCCGAGGATGGCTGTCCTCTTCTCCTGACACAACCTTCTGCAGCAATGAAGCTTAACAGGGAACTTTTTCCTTCTTTGCAGCCTTGCAGTCCCTTTCAGCTGCTGTGGGATAGAATATAGAAAATAATGTTTTTGGGAAAACACATCATCCTAAAAGTAAGTGTTCAGAGGAAATTGCTTATCTAATGCACCTCTCCGTGTCTTTCTCCTCAGTGAAGGAAAAAGTACATTTGGCTACTGTATTTCCCAGTAGTAGTTAAATCAAAGGATGGGAGAGAAGAACCACAAATGCCTACTCAACATTTTTGTTCTGTTTAAGGTAACTTTGAAAATTCTGTTTGTGTATTTTAAAACAAAAGTGATCAAATAATACACTTTAATTTCCTATGCCTGTGTTTTATTCTCCACAAAGCCACTTTTGCACTGAGATTTAAAAATGCTCAGAGAGTTTTATGAAATATTCCCATGGCCAGTTTCCTGATTAATTAGTTTGTAATTCTTCATGGATAGCTGATATCTTTCAGACATTACCGTTGGGAGAGTAAGTTGTTACAGGAGTAGCAACAGGGAGATAGCAGATTTATAAGAGGAAGAATCTATGCAGGCTGCTATGCAGACATTTCAATTCCTCCACAGACTTTACTGTATATATATATCCACTGGAAGAAATCCTGTTTCCACTGAACTCAGTGGGACCTTACCAGTAATTTCCAAGTGACTAATATTTTACCTAAGGAATTTTTAAATGGATGTAAGCCATCAGTCTTCAGGACACTGAGGAACCTCCAATGAGTAGAGTTGGGAAGGGAATTCTCCCTGTGGGCAGACAGAGATGTTGTGGTAGAGTTCCAGGCCCTGTGCCCAAGTGTGGAGTCACATTGAGAGACTGACTCTGCTTCTAGCAGGACAACAACTTCCTGCATCAGTACTCCCACTTGACAGTCTCACTGGGACTAACTGAGGTCTTCCCAGTCACTGAAAGATTTTATAAGACTTTTATATAAGACTTTTTCTGCATCTCTGGGCATGCCATGTCTTCATCCCTTAAACAACTCTTTGCTCCAGAATTCCTTACACCTTATCCTCATTTATCTAGGATTAGTCCCTTTTGAAGACAGAATTTTTGGCTACATGGACCACTATGCTTTTTTCATAAGATCGCTCTCAGAAATGTTTCATCAGTGTCATGTAGGAAGCATTCCTTAGTCTCTGACAAAAAGACAATGGTCACAGAGAGCTACTGTCAGGGTTGGGATTTCATATTTCACTGATCTATACCATATTCACACATTTTTATCTAACCAACTATCACCTCCTCTCATTCTCCAGCTCTTCAGCATTCCCCTTCTTCTAAATACAGAATAAAGGGCTTTTCTTTAATTTTTGTCTTTCCTTGTGTCCAGGATAGATTTCAGCTAAGTATTCCCAGCCCACATATCTGACAACTCTGGTTCCTTCTCTGTTGCTTTCCCATCCTCCCCACAGCCTGCAGCACCTCCTAATTTAGTAGTATCTTCAGATTTAACAAATGTGGTGTATGCTCTTTCTTCAGGGTCATTAATAAAAACATTGGATCATGCTGGGCCAAATTCCCATTGCCACGGCACTTCCCTACAGCATGATGCATTGCTGTTTAAATTATACCTCGGTGAGTGCTCCTTTGCATTGTGCACCCCCAGTGCTGAGGATGTGCTGTAGTGAAAAATTGTAGATAACAGTAGACTAGAATATTCTTATATCTTGGGTTTAAATAGGCTATATTTCAAAAGTTTCCTTCCACATCTCTAGTTTGAAATGCAGGTGTACCATATCTTAGTAGACAGAGGAGACGTATTAATGGGTTTGGCAGTGCTTGGAAAGTACAGATTGAGCCAACTGTTTGACTTTGGGAGAATGCCTAATGTTTTATTAGCACTTCTGCTTCTTCTCAAGAGAAGTCAATGCTCTTTTGGGAGGTCTGATAAGAAAAGTCATTAATAGGGTACTAGTGTTTCCAAGGAGGGAAATTAAAATAATTCTGTACCCCAAAAAGTGACTTGTTTATAAGTGTATCTCAAGTTATTCTAACTCGTACCTCCAGTCATAAAAGGCATGAGGTATCAGGAGACTGTGAGGGTAATGACATCCTCTTCCTCCCTGGGCACTTTGCAAATGTGTAAAGCTAAATAGCAGTTCCAAATAGTTGACCTTACCTGGGATTTCTCAGTAAGGTCAACTTCTTGTCAGATAGCTATTTTCTGAATGCAGCCTAACAGAGAAACTTAATGACCTCTATTTACTTCAAGTAGAAATCCATCAAAGGGACAATTAGCTAATTTTAAGCATAAATTGGCTCCCTGGTGAGAAGCAAGCTTATAAATAAACCATTTCATTTGTTCACTGAACTAGACTGTCATGCAAGTGAAATTGCTGACTCCAAAGCACACAAATCGGCAAACTTTTCTTGCCTTAAGTGCCCTGAGAGGAGTTAGGGGAAGAAACCATGGCAAGCAGCTTCCTTTGCCACTGCTGCTGTGTGGGCAGGCTGGATCCAGACTCATCCCTGCTCTACCTACACCATTTGCTGGAATAAGGGAGCCCAAGCTCTCTCCAGTGACTCTGTTAGCAGGCAGTAAATGGTGCAGATAGACACAGCACCTCATCTCTCCAGCTTGCACGTGAGCAGTGTGGACACTAGCACAGCAAATGGAGGGAAGAGCAGGTCCATGCTCACAGTTTGTGTAGAATCCAAAAGTGTTTGCAAGAAATCTGAACTGTTGCCTGATGGTTTTCCTCTCTTGAGTGTTCCTGTCACCATGGTACATGAGCACCTTTAGTCTTCACTGCAATTGTTTTTTCAGTATAAAACAGATTCCTGAAGGAATGGAAGTGTTGGTTTGTGGCAGAGTCACTGTGCCTCAGTTTCCCATGTGAGGCTCTTGGTGGGACCTTTCCAGAGGAGTGAGGCAAGGAAGAATGTGGAAGGTATCTTTTCAGCTTTATACCGGCTAGCGCTTGTATTTCAATGCCTTAGAAAGCCTCGAGCAGCCTTGAGAGGTAGCAAGGGCGATCTAGCATTTTAGTAGCTCTAAAATCAGTACCTGAATCAGCTGCAGAGCAAATACCATCAGCAGAAGCAAAGAGGGAGAAATATAGCTCCCTGCTCGCTCAATTCCCTGCAGTTAGAAGCTTTCAAATGAGACAGACAACCAGAGATGCTCACAGGAAAGTCGCTGACCTGAGAGAGAGCGTTTGCCTCTCCTCGACCATCTTTATTAGGAGAAGGGGAAAGGGGAGGACTGGGGGCGGACCCGGGGTGAGCGGCCAATCAGACACTGCTGAAGAGTCTGAGTTACATTTGGCTTTGCCCGCGCTTGGAACAAAGGAGCTCGGAGCACATGTCTTTGGGAGGGGGGAGGGGAAGCTCAGAACAGGCAGCAACAGAAGAAAGGTCCAAATCTCAGGAGGTGCCTTATGACACACACTGGGGGCTTTCTTCTTCTTTCCAAATCAACATTCCTTAAAAGCAGCATGTGTATTTTACCAGTACTCATCCCCACCCTATGTCCACAATATTAGCTTTGTTTGAGGGGTGAATACACGACAGTAGCCTCAAGGTTTTTAAGATATGACAAATAGGGCTATAGAGAAAAGGAGGGACATTGCAGGGCAGTTTCCAATCCCATGAGATGTGTGGACTGAAAATGTCTGATGAGACCCCAGTGCATTTTCAAGCAGAAAAAAGAATGGAGCTTTCTAGGTCAGATAGGGAGCTCAGGAGGGAAACTTTATAGCTGTCTTCACTCTATTTGAAGAGTTTGCTCCAGTTTGCTGTGCTCAATGCTATCAGACCAGAGATTAATTGTTTATAAAGGCAGCCAAGTACCTGCTAGAGGCAATAAAAAGGGGAAGGAAGAACAGATCCTTTAAGTAGAATTTAATGACCTTCTGCATATTGTTTTACTTTGCCAGCTTAATATATAGTAATTTGTATAAATATGTGTGTGTCCTTGTGCACAGGATGCTGCATATGTGGTGAGATTGCACTTGTACACCCAGTTTGCTCTGTTCTTTAGTGCTGATTATCTTTGCTCACAGGAACGTCCCATGACTAAATCAATGAATCTCACCCAAACTAATCTGAAAACAAGAGATACAACTGCTTTCACAGCTGGGAACAAGAAGTCTCTGTCCTCAGGTAGATTACCTATGTTCAGTGGATTTTTGGGACCTTCATCATTCTTTGAAACAGGTGACAGAAGAGTTCAAAAGACTGCTTTGGTCTTTCATACCTGCTAAATTATGGGAAGGTCTGTTCATGCTGAGGATTTCTCCCAGAAGTTTTACCTTGATGGGGCTTTACGGAATCCCACCTGACACACTGTTGCATTTAGGCCTGATTTAGAAAACTTATGTCTCATCTATTTTAAAGTACTGAAGTATCAGATCATTTTCAGCTGGAACACTGAAACCTTTCCAATAATCACAGAGGAGAACGGACTGGGAAAACTCAATATACAATTTTTGCCCCAGAGAAGTCAAGCATAAAATCTTAGCTTCATGTTCTTTATTTTACATATATATATATATCCACAGAAGTGTGTCCTGGAAAGAAGGAAGACTGAGGAACATCTGTCTTAATATCACTGAGATATTTGTAGTAAAGGCAGGTTAGTTTTTTCTTTCCTTAAATTTTTGTACAATCTGAGTTGATAAATGCCATAACTGAAATTAATAGCCATTCACCAGAAGTTACAGATGTGGAAATATAAATCAATAAATACAATTAGTTCAGTCCTTAACCAACTCACACCAGACCTGTGGTTAACAGAGCTACCTCCATTTACAAACCATTTAAAGACACAATTAAACACAAGAAACATTGTCGAGGGTTTTTTTCTTCCACTTAATCTCAGTGTTTAGAAAAGAACGAGTCTGCTAAAAAAAAAAAAAAAAAAAGAGGCTAAGAATAGACCCTAAAGTATGTTTGGTAGAAGAGGACTCATGCTCCCAGTATTTTGTGGAGAGCCACAGCTGTGGGTCAGCACACATTCCCATAAAATGGTTATCAGATGCAAGCATGAAATTTCCCAGCAGTACTCTGTGGTTCAGTTAGCAGCTAGCAATTCTCACCACACAGCTGAAGTCATTTCCCTGGGTTTGCCCTAGTTTTTTAAACAAAATGAAACACACCGCAAATTCTGGAAAGCTGAGAAGATAATTCTTGAAGCCATTGCTCAATTTGGGAAAACTATGGGAGGGAGAAGAGATTTAAGGTATGTTCATCAGGCATATAGGCACATTCTGTCTTTTAGTGTATCTTCAATGCAACAAAAGGAAAAGTTGTTTTCAGTTATTTTTCCAAAGTCAGACACACATCACCCTCCTCCCAGCTTGCAAATTTTATCTCTTACTCCCTGCAGGAAGGAATAGCTGAGATATTCATATCAAAGCTGCAGGCTAGGGTCAAAGCAAGCGTCACTGATGAGATGTTCCCACTGTTTAGAGTCATCCCTGATTTCAGTGGAAAGAAAACCCATCTGTCTTCTGTTCCCCTTTACCGGATGATTTGATCATGCCTTAGAAGGATAACACTTCAAGAGTGCTAAGTGAAGATGAGTGCCATCTATTCCATGTGGTTGTCTTGGATCCTTCCACAAGGTTCAATCTGAACTGAAATCAAACACAAGTCCTTTCAAACTTGCTTTGACAGAATAATGTGTCCTCTAGATGAGAAACCAGCTAGGTGAACTGACTGACTATTTCAGCTTATTATGATGGAAAAAAAGAATTATAAATGTTTTTAAAGATTCTGGTTGCAGTACAAATGAAGATGCATGTTTCTTTTCTGCAAAGAGGTCATGCTGCTCTAGGTTTTCACTGGCATAGCCATTCCCAGTAAGTGTCCATGCAGGGAATGCTAAAATTGCAGTTTCTTCTGTGTTACCTTCCATAAAAGTTGCTTAGGCTGTTCTTAGGATGGGCTTGCATGGGAAGTACAGTGTCAGCACTGTGAATTAACTGTGAGTTACAGATACAAGAAAAGTGGGAAAAGAAAGGAATTTTGCTGAATTTTGGCATCAGAGATGGCTTATTCCTCCAACTAGTCTTCTCTGACTTCATCTCTGGTCAGCAAAGACAAAACAACATCCCTGGAAGACAATTCAGGGCACCTAATCTAATATCTGCTTAAAATCCCCTTCTGGAAGAGTCCCTGCTTTGGTCCATTAACTATAGAGGGTGAAAAGGCAGTTACACGTGGGGCTGTCAATGCCTCCTGACCAGTGGTGTTATCTGAGGGAAAGTCCGTGAAAGGAGGAGAAGATCCCTTACAACTGCTGTTCTTCACACACCTCTGCTTCACTTATCATAGCACACAGATCCCACTTACAGCTGAATGGCAGGGCCCCTGATGGTCACCATCTTGAGGCATTTAGATTCATTTGCCAGGTTTAACTTCCAGACCACTGCAGAACATGAATGCTCTAGATTGTATTATTGTTTTCTTTGATGGATATATTATTATTAAATCTCATGGCATAGATCAAGATACAAAAAAATGACAGTCTGAATTTGAAGATCATACATGAAAGATATGAGACCTGATAGGAAAATAAAATAATTATTTTTATAATCTGAGAAACCATTTACATATACTAGAATATTTAATATTGCCTAAACTATTCTTTCAAAACATGAGAAAATGAGACATAGGGTATTACAAATATAAATCTTACACTCCAGTCCCAGCCCCTATCCTGTTTTGTGACCACAGGCACTCTTGTGTATTTCCCTCATTTTCTAAGCAGGGTCAGCAATAAACAGTTATTATTATCTATCTCTTAGGTAACAGTTTTATCCATCAGTCTCAAACTACATTGCTAACAAGGTCGCATTACTTTTGTTTTCCAGATCTGGGGCAGGGACTGTGCAGAGATTAACAAAAGGACTTGTCCAGCCTTCCCAGCAGATTGAATTGGAACAGGACACTCTTCTCCTACTTCTTAGGTTACTCCTGTACCTGCTGACTCCCACTTTGCAAATTGCTCACTAATCCACAGTGGTTTCTAAACAGAAGCAATCAAAGTTTAGGACTACTCATCCTGAGTTGAAAGAAATGATGTACACTAAGTGCATGGTAAATATTTTATGCATGATCTCCATAAGACACGAAAGATTAGTATATCATTGCTCAAAATACAAGGAAGAATTTGCTTGACAGAAAAATGTTGCTTTCGTGACTATTTTGTATAGCTGGTCAGCAAATGGATTTTCCAACCAAGGGGAAAATAGAACCAAAACAGAATCTTGAAAAATTCTTTTACAGAATAACATGCAAAAATATGTGTTCACTTCAGGTCAATGAAAAACTTTATTCTGATAAACTGAAAATATTATCTCATAAGCAGACCTTTAATTGGTCCTTTTAAAATAAGAAAATCTACTTTTTAAGTATGCTTTGGTATTGATTTTAAAAGAAATATAGTAAAAACCAGTAAGATTTACAAATTATTCTTTCATTATAGACAGAAAAAGTTTTCAAAGATTAATTTCCCAACTGTTTTCTTCTCCACTCTTCCCATTTAAAAAATAGATGTTTACTCTGTAGTGTGGTCTTTTAACCACTCTAAATACTTCAGACTTACCCTTTTACAACAGTTCCTATATTATTGTTTCTACCTCTTCTGTATTTTTACAATTAGCACCCTAACCTTTTCTTATCAATGTATTGTAACGATTTACTTAGTTCTAGTTAATAAGATACTTTTGTTCATATTTGTGTTTCAGGATTCTTTGCTAATTTAGTTGCTGTTTAAAATTAATAATTCTAAGTGGACCAAATATGTTAATGTGGTTTATTTGGGCTTGATATCAATATCAGTGTAGCACTGATTCAAAAGTTATCAGAAGTAAGCTAAATGGTTTTAAGGAACAAACTCGGTGAAGTGGAATTCTTCTGACACCAGCAATGGATTGCTTTCCATATCTTCTGGAGTAAAACTGCTACAACAGGAACCTTCAGAGGTTTTAGATTAAATTTCAGAAATTTTAACAAAAATTATAATGGGAAAATACCACCTGCCTAATCATTCAGCTGGTATTCCTGTATAGACATAAATATAGATAGATAGATATAGATATAGATATAGATAGATATATTCTGGTTATTGAATTTGTGTGGTAGGTATTTTATTTTTAGTGTGTTATGACAAATCACAGGTATAAGAAAGCAAAATGCAACATAGCCTTGAGATATTTCAACAAATCTCATATTTTCTCATGGCTCAACTTTTGACATTTAAATATTTTCTTTTGACACCCCTGCCATATGGCTTTCCACTGGCATTTTCCAGGCTTAACTTCTTCAACAATGTATTAGGATGCTGAATCAGAAAAGAACTCTCAGCATTGTAAGCAACACAGGCCAGAAGCTCCCTTTTGCCACAAACTGAAGGTCTATACAACTGAGCTGCTCAGACTGAGCGCTTTTCCCATGGGATGCTCTGGCTGAGTGTCTGCAGTATGCAGACCACTCTTACATGTAATGGTTACAAAAAAAGCCTATGGGCAAAAGTTAAGTGGAAAAAGAAAACTGAAATAAAAGCAGTCATTCAAGGTGGAAAAGAGCTAATATAGCCTGTTTTTCAGCAGCCCTTTCTGATAGCTTGTAAAATATATTTGCCCTTCCCTCGATGGAGACACCAAACATCCCTTTTTTATGGAACCACTTACTTTTCTGACGCTTTTTGGTACTTAACACTGCTTGTGATTTCTACTTCTTCATCATATTTTCTTGAAATTAGACAAAGACCTCAAACATTATTAGGAAAGGTCAGATGGATAGATAGACACATGCGCGCACACAGAGTATGATCAAACAAGCCTCATTTCCTTAAAAGCCTGAGGTAAAAATAACATTTTGGAATTTCCACTGCCAGAGTTTTGAGCACTTCTCATTACTGGATCAGGAATGAACCTTGGCACTGCTGACTGGAGTCATTTATTGTAGACAGTGGAATTACTGTTTACCCTCCAACAAAATGTTTCCTTCTTCTTCTAAGCCTCATATGAGAAGTGGGCAAATTGCTTAAGAGGAGAAGTCTAAATCCCACCATGGCTACTAGAATCCCTCAACCTTCTGAGAAGTACCAAGGAGTTGTAAGTGAGGAATAATTGATTTGACATGCTTAATCTATTCCTTTTGCATGGATATGTGTGAGCACGTGGCAGTTTCCCCACATCAAGCATCAATTGAGGAAAGTTCACCTACCACAAGTCCAGTGAGAAAAAGCTTGTCTGGGCATGATAACAGCACAGAAACCTTTTACATGATCTACAAAGAACTGACTGATGAAGAAGGTGAGTGCAGAGCAATTAGTCTCTCTCATAGTGAAGGAATCAAGGGTTCACATGCATTGATAACAGCATTGCTGCTAAAACAAACAAAGGGAGAACCTCTTTCACACGTAACGTACTTTCAAGATTACAACATGCAATATAAAAATAAAAGAATTATAAAAAAAGCCAGTCATGATGTTTCCATGGAATGAAAGAATAGTACAAATGTAAGCTAAGCACAGCCATTAGCTGCCTCTTACTCCATGTAATTTTCTTCTCTGCCCCTGAGATCCACCATTATATCTTTCTCTTTCCCTGTAGCACAGAACCTCCAAGAAAAAATGAAGGACTCTGACACAGCAGCTGCCCCAGGAAGGAGGGATTTACACAAGAGCAGGATCACTTTTCTCTGGCCTGAGCCCTTCCTTGCACTGTATTCCTGCCTCTTATTGCTGAAATACACTTCTCTGTCCCCCTCCTACTGCCTATACAACATTACCTCACCCAGGGAAAGTGGCAACTATAGAGAGACACACAAGTTGTTAATGAATACCATCCAGCTATTTGAGAGCAGGATGCAGTGGTTTCAATGACATTAGAAAAGCATGCTAAATTTCTATGGTTGAATTCAAGGTAGAAGCTGTAGCCTGTGCCTTACAATAAGGAAACACGAATTTAGCACAGGCAAGTGGTGTTCTCACCGCAGGGAGTGGAGAGAAAAAACTCCTTTGCACACATCATCCCAGGGAAATGTTTCTGCCAGAAGAGTACTTTGGAGACATTTTCACCTTTCAGATGAAAAGGTGTGTAGCTACAATTCAGCTGAACAATACTTGAATTGTAACAGCAGCTGTTCAGATGAGCTCCTAAAAAAATACAAATCAGCAACTTTAAAGGTGGCCCAAATTAGTGCATATGCTGATGAAATTGAAGTCATCCAAGAATACCTGTAAAACCTCGGGCAAGGAGATGCCTAATGTCTCCTTAGAAAAATGATGAGCTTTTCTTCATATTTCACTGACCTAACAATGAACTCAGATCTTGCAGAAAGCAGTTTGTACCCCATTGATGAATTCCCCTGTGTTTGACAACCCTGTAAGAAAAGCAGCTGATGAAGCAGATGCAAGGGGCATGATTATTTCTACCACCATTCATCAGAAAACTGTTTGTTTCAAGTTGTTCTAATAAAAAAAAAAACCTCTTTAAAAGCATGAAGTTATGCCTCTTGAAACTTTGCCAAAAGGATTTTTCCACAGTTACCACAAAAAAAAAAAAAAAAAGGTGTAAAATGACATTGAAAACTAGTATTGGAGGCTTTTTTTTGCAAAATTTTCTCACCTTGGCTAGTGAAAAAGATTACAGAAAATCTCTCTGAATTGGAATTAGACTCACCATTTCTAGAGGCCAGATAAAATTACTACAGCCGTGTCACAAACAGTAATTTATAGCTTTGAATCATTTTTGATGAAAAATGAGAAGAACCAACAAAAAAAACTTGCAGCAAAAAAAATTAGGAGAATTGCAGAAAACTTGTGTTGCCAGAGATTAAATGCCTGTCTGTTAAACAAAATAAAAACAAAAAAAAAAAAAAACTTCCCCAATGCTGCTGAATTCATGCAGGCTGAATTCAAAATTGAAGATCATGCCAACACTTCAGGAAATTAAACTGATGAAACTTTTCTCTGTCTCCAAATGCCAACTGTGAGTATGATGCAGCTGGCAAAGGCTGAGGTCTTCTCAATGACAAAATCCAACATATGCTTTGAAACAAGAGAATTGACTCTATTTTGATATGTATGGCTGAAATTTTGGATTGCTCTGTCATTTTCTAAAATTATGTTAAATTATGGAACTATTTATTCATCAAGTAATTATTTTAAATGTGCTAACACTACTTCATACCATTATTATTTCTTTAATGAATTTTTGTGGTGAACTACCTGATGATGTAAATTATCCACAGATGTATGTGCATGGTTACATTCATGAAATTCTATCTTTAGAGAAGTGCAGATTGCTTGAGATGTTGATTATTTTCGTCAATAATATGTAATATAGCTACAAATTTCATTCACCACATTTTGGAAGCAAAACCCTAATGTTTTCTCTAGCAAAAACCTGCAGAATAGGTCCCCTTGAAGTTGTTTATGGTTAGATGAAAATTCCAGTTAAGAAGGCACCTGTAGGTCCACTGCTGGGACTGGGAAGGATAATAACTGCTCCACCATATTTGTCTTCTTTATTATACCCTAGTAACTCTTCCCTACCTATGATTAAATCTCTAAATGGAGATTTGTGTCTCTGTCTTTCATAGGTTTCCTTTCATTACTTGAAAGCAGCGTGCCATGAAGTACTTAGTTTCATATCCCTGCCCAGTTCCATCCTGCTCTTTCCACTGGAATTCCATTCTTTTTCATCATAAATAGACCATTTTAAACAACTGATCTTCTGCATCATAGCCTTATATCAGCTTCTCATCCAAATTATTCTTTTCTTGTGATATATTTGCTGTTTACTAATATCCAGTAATTTTAATCATATTCAGTTTAGCCATGAGTTTATTTACTCACTTCTTTTGACCCACTCTGACTACTTTCTGGAAGGTAGTGGTTAACACCATTATAGCAGTACTTGAGTTGTTATTTAATATATCTTCACTTTGCTTTAACTCTCAATGTTATTGCAGTTTCCCTGTTCAGCTTGTAACATAATTTGTATTTCAATGTCACCTCCCTTTGGGACAACAATTCTAGAAAATTAAGGTATTACAGTTTGCTGTCAAAAATGACACAAACAGCTGACCGCTGTACAGAAATATCTTGAATTGGACTGGTAGGAATAAGAAGTGATCTGTTAGCAACAAAATGCATTGTCCTTTGAGGCCTCTTCCTTGGGTAACAAAGTAGTATGTCATATTGAAATTCCTTGTGGGGGCTCTTAGTATTTGCCAGCTAAAGACAACATACAGACTCTTCTGCTTCCGACCACTCTGTGTCCTTATGGCCTGTCCATCAAAATTATGGAAGGAAAGCAGTTCATTAAGCACTGCTTTAAAATATTTTCTGTATACCACTAAAGCACTCAGAGGGAAGAAAAAGAGCTACTAAACAAAAATAGTGACAAGATTGCAGGTCTTGTATTCCTTGAGTAAGAAGTGAACTTACTTAATGTACAGTAGGACACAAAATAATGATCTGAGTTCTACAGCAGCTTTTGTTCAAGAGTTCAGATGGTGGGTAAGGTGTGTGAAGTTAAAAGGAATGAAATGCCTCAGAGGCACTACTTCAGACAGTGTATTTTTAGCCTACTGAGCAAGAAAAATATGAGTAAGGCAAACATTTCCCAGAGTCCTTGGGTTTGTATGATATGCCTGACACAATCAATTTAAAATTCTTAGGAAGCAGTTCTGTATGTATTCATGCACTAAAATCAATGAAGTCTTATACACAGACTCTTGGTGTAATTACTCAGGGTTTCAAGATTACCTACAGCCACTTGCATTGACAGAGTATTTCATTCCACATGAATTCCTGGGGATGTCTTTTCTTTTCCAGTCTTTAATAAACACATATTCAGACAAAATTGTTGCTTGAACTGGGCAAAGGTTTTTGAGCTTAAAATCCAGTCAGAATCAAAATAGTCCATACTTAGAGGTGAGCTACAAGAAATCTCATAATCCCCTCTCGGAGAACACAGCATGAGAGCACACGAACAGCTGAATCAGGTTAGACCAACTCTGTGGCTGAGATGGATAGTCATGACTGTGTTTAATAAAAAATTATCTGTTCCTTTTTCTTCTCATGATTTTTTCCAATCACTTTTGGAAACCATGAAAGCTCCCAGCATCTACAATTTCCAGTGGACAAGAAGTTCTTTGTGTCTGGTTGAAGAAAAATCACCTTTTGGTTTACAAACCTGCTGCCTGGTTTGTTGATGTACTAGTTCTTGTACTGGAAGAGACAGCAAACAATAATTTCCTATTCACCTTCTCCATGTCATTCACGCTTTTGCATATCTCCTTTCACTCACCTTCTTCTTCCAGGTTGAAAAGTCCCGGTCTATTTATTTGCTCCTCATATGGAAAATACTTCATGCCTCTGATTACCCTTGTCCTTCTTAAAAACTTTCCTAGTTCTACTACATCCTTCCTGAAGGTGGAGGGGAGAGAGTGAAGGAAAGCATCCTAAGTTGAGCCCTATCACTAGAATGCAGGTGTATTTTACAGTAGGAATGGTTTGCTCCCTATTCCTTTCCTAATACAGCTTAATATTCAATTTGCCTTTCTGAGGGTGAGAAACCAACCATTTATTATAACCACAAGATTTTATCTCTTGGAGGTAGTGCCCATTTACACATTTTTACTTGCTCATCTTTGCTGTGTTTTTTCTTAAGGGCACAAAAAAATAGGAAAGAGTGATCTTTAGCTGTGATATTGCAGAGAAATCAGCCAGCCAGCATGATCTGTCATATTGCCTCATCTCCTTCCTTTGTGCTGGTCTAGCACATGCTGTGTTTAGTGTGAATCTCTGGGACTCTCCTGATAATTTGCCTGGGATTTAGGTCTGTTGGCAGTGGGAATGAAGGACACCATTTCGCTCTGCATTCCACCAGAGCCAGGGAAAGAGGTGACCAGCTGTTCCTTCCTGCCAGGCAACATCAGCTTTTATGAGGGTGAAAAAAATATAAAAGATCTCTGGATCTTATTATTGCTAGACATTTTATGTTCAATAGTGAAAAAAGAGGGAGTTACTAGCAAGAATTGTTTGAAGTCCAGCTGGTGCTGTTTGGGAGAGGATGTGTCACCTGTTGTTGTGAGGTACTGAGGTGAGGTGGCGATTTAGAATGTGGGTTTGTAATAACTCCGTTTTTCATAACCTAAGTAACTTAGCCTCTATCAAACACATATCACCTGTTGTCCCTTATCAAGCACGCCTCTGATGGTTTTGATTCACTTAGTTAATTCATTTTTATCATAAAAAACAGCATTGGTGGGCCTGGTCTCATAAAAGCAGATCACTAAAGCCCTTGGGGCACAGGAAACCAGCAAATGCATGTTTAAAAAAAAAAAAAAAGAAAGAAAGGAAAAAAAAGCCATATGACCTAGCACAGGAAACAAATCTAATGAAGGAATGTCCTCAGCTTTCACAGGAAATTATTTTCATTTTATGCCATTTTCTGCCTCCATAAAAAGTAACAGAGTTGACCTCCTGTGCTCTTACCTAACCTTTTGGCATCAAGGACAGGAGAGGAGAAGTGTTGCCTCAACCAACAAGATACTAATCCATTAAGAGTGTAACAGGGATCAGACTCTTTTCATCATGGGCATCTTAACTGTCACACCACAGCCAATATTTCCTGAAACAAACCTTAGTAGGGAAGAGGGGACATTTGCTAGTTTGTAACCAGATGAAGATATTTTAAAGGTGTTACATTTTTATATAAAGCACTGAGCACTTGTTCTCTGGCAAACAGATCTCAACTGGGATATTCATAATCACTGCCTGTTGCTTAAATCCTAATAGTTTGTACTAGACATTGTGAAGTAAGGCTGTAATAAATTACAGGCAGTTGTCAGTGGGGAAGATGGTTTAATCTGATGTGTTTTACCATACACACTTGCTGATTCTCTTTGGTTTTGATTTAGGGTAGAAGCTGAAATAATATTTTTATTTTAATCTCCTGTAGTCCACATCTTAGTTTGCTTTAGCCTTGTGAAGGAGCTCAATATCTTCCTGCATGACAGACCCTGTATTCACATCTTTTATTGCTGATAGGACATCTCACAAAGAAATTGTATTGGGTATGACCTAACTCAGAGAAAGATAATCCCACAATATCCTTAGGTTGCACTGTTAAAGCTGGAACAGTCTAGTCTAGTGTTTGTTTTCCCATGGCAGAAATAACAGCAATAAAACATCTAGATGTCAAAATGTTATTTCTTGGAGTAACAGCTTCTGGAGACAATTTTACAAAATGCTTTGGGGTCAGGAGGTGAGCACCCGTGTCTGTCCCCCTTCATTAGGGGGGACATGTTAGACATGTTAAAAGAAGAGAAAAGCCTCCAAAATGTGGTTCAAAGGACGCCTTATAGGGAATGGATGATCATCCTTTAAGAAATAACATTATCTGCACCATATTCAATTTCTTTCTGCAACTTCCTGCAACTCTCAAATTAACACCAGTGCAATGAATCTTTGTAAATTAACGAGTTTAATGACTGAACAAGAATCAATCAATCTCCCTTGTTTCAAAACTGCTAATAAGAACTCAAACCAAGTAAAAACCTCTGAGTCACAACCTCCTGCTAATAACATGCTTTTTGCTTTGAAGAGGATAATTAAATCATCACCACATTCCTTTTTCTCTGTAAAACTTCCTGTATGATGTGAATTTAGATCAAAACACACCCTTTCTCCCCTAAGGGTTCTTTGTTATATCACACTGGAAAATTATTTCAGGAGTTACTCTTGTCCTTGAAGGCATACAGATCAGGCTGGGACGTTAGCAGTGCTGATTGCCTGAATCTCAAAAGGACTTGATAAGCCAGACACACCCCAATATTTTACAACTCTATTAGATAGCACACAGATCTATGCTAAGCTTTTGATGAAGGAGAAGCTGTAAAAGTCTGGGACTGACACAAGGAGCACAACAGGCAGGTTAGTTTGACAGTAAAGGGATATATCAGCAAAGCATGCATAACTGAAAAAAACTAAAGAACACCCAAAATATATTTAGTAATGTAATATCAAACTCTAAAAACACATATGAAATTGAGGCTGAATCAAAGATGTAGGGCAAGAAGATTTTGCCATAAAATTGGTATAAGATTCTAAGAACAAGTATCTAACTGCAAAGAAAGCTACATTATACTTTCTCTAAGACTGTGGACCCTGGCTCATAAAGGAAAAAAAACTTATTGTGGCTGGTTAATATTACCAGTTGCTGGATCAGGTAAAGGCTATTGAATGCAAAATGTGAAGAAAGATCAGAGGCAATCCAAGTCTCATAAAATGGTGATAATGGGTGACCTTTGTAACCTGCATATATACTGGTCAAATGTCACAAAGGGAAAAGGTTAACAGAAGTGATTTCTTGGTACCTTAAATGATTGCTTCTTGGAATAGCTATTAACCTATTGTATTTCCATCTGCTGCTGTGTTTTTAGTTCAAACAGGTAATGTTTGAACTAACAGCTGCATTTCCCATATAGTTATGATGAGGTTCATGGAGCATGGTGAGGTCAGAGCACCAGGGGAGTGAATAAAATGCAGAACCACATGTAAGGTGACCTGGTTTCTATTCCCCATCCTGATAAAGATTTGCTGGGTGATCTTGAGTTCAGGTTTCTTGACTTCTTCAGGGTTTCATCTTGCCATGTGTAAAGCAGGAGTTTTGTCCACTGGTTGAAGTCTCTGGGAAGCTGAACACACTGGTATGCAGAGAGCTTTGAGATTCTCTACGGAAATGCTGGGAAGACATGTAAAACATCTCTATGCATATTGAGACATTATTGTTTATGGTCTGTGAGTGCCTCAAAAGGATGTCATCTTTCAGCAGATGGTCTAAATCAGCAACATTGTCTCCAATTAGGGTGAAAACACCATGACTGAGACCAAATACATGAAGTCCACTCAGTCACTGACATCATGGCAGATTAATCTTCTTTAACAAGGGAAAAGCATACTCTTATTTCAAGTGGTGACAGAAGGAGTCTGAGAAGGCTCAGCATAGGGGCAGGAGCTTCAGAGAACTGTTTTCATGCTTGCCACAGTGCACAGATGGAGAGAGTGGGAGAGATCCTAGCTCCCTGTGGGAAGGAATCTGTAAGCTATGAGCATTTAGCTCCTTGTAATGCATGACTCCAGCTATCAGCTGGTCAACAGGTTTTCTTCTCCCGCACAGAAGAGGGACTCCATTGTTTCCTTTGGTTGTCAAGCCATTAAGCCCACAGCCATATTTGTCTCTATGGTAAGCAAAAACTCCCTCAAAAATGTATGTCTCACACTCACCCTCTACTTTCAGCAACCAATCCCAACTCTGAAACTTCTCTGTGTACTATTTCAAAAAACATGACCTGTATCCGCACACCTCAGCTTGTTTTTCCATCGTCATTTGTTGATCTCTGTATGCTCCACCTTTAAAGTGTGTTTGTTTCCTCTTGGGCTAATGGCCGTTAATTTAGCATTTGAAATATCTGTATGTGAGTGCAAAGTTGCAACTTCCCACAAAATAGATTGCAGGTACATTTTTTGTATGTGTATGTTATTTGACTCTTTCATCCGCTCTAATTAATGCCACTTTCAGCCATGTACTTTGCAGAGCTTTTACTTTTTAAATGTGTGCACTAAAATTCCATTTAGTAAATTTGTCTGCCTGTATCTTGAGCCAAATTACCAAAAGAGAGTCCTGATCTGTCTGTGACCACAGACAATCATTTGTCTTGCTGGATTTGGTTTAGTGCAACCAGAACCTATTTCGGGGAAAAGAAACATTGTCTCTTTCTTGGCCTCTGCCCTGGGAAAGGGGAATTTTGCAGGCTGGTATGCATTTCTCTGAAGAGCGTCTTTTATTTTTAATTGCGTTTAAAAATGGAAAGAAGTACAAACAAAGCTTTCATATATGGTATGTACAAATAGGATTTTAAATCTATTTTGGGTCTGGTCCTTCAATGAATGAATGGGTGCATAGCTTTGTGGAGACTCATGCCTTATACAGAGCTTCTGCACATTCTAAGTTTGAGACGGATCAGACCTTCTGCTTTGTCAGACATGTTCTCATGTTGAAGAAGACTGAAGGATGTTCAGCTCATTGTCTCTCTACCTAGTGCTTCAATTTTTTAATAGGAGGCTAAAAATAATTGCCATAGCTGGAAAACATTAGTATGCAAATGGACAAGACAAAGATAATTAAAGGCAGAAGTACGTGTGCAACAGCACAAGTGTTTCTCCATATGCAGGTACAAATACAAATAAATTTATAAATTGGACTCTTAATTATGTAAATGAAATTTACAGAAAATTGTAAATTCAGCTCACATGACCACATGCTTAATTCAGGAACATTCTTGTCTAAGAGATGCTACAAGCTTAAATGACAATGAATAGGTCATACATTGGGAAAATAATTGACTGTATGTAAAAATGCTGCATGTCCATTTCTATGCACACATGTGATCCGCTCGTGTGCAGGGACTGTGGCTGCTCCAGGACAGCACTAATGTGCATTGCACATGTAGCAGTGGGTCCATATTCACCAGGAGTGAGGTGCAGAAATCACCCAAGCTCCTCACAAACTTGTACCTCCCCAGGCCATGGTCCAGTGCTCTTCTGGGACAGGATTTCAAGTCCAGAAAGCAGGACAGCCTTCGGGCTGATCAGTTTGGGCAACATGCCCTGCTAGTTACACTGAGTCCCTTGAGTGCCTCCCTGCTGCACTTAAGTATGTGCTGTCCTCAGACCTTCAGGCTTACAGAGGTGAGACCCAGGAGTTTATATCACCTTCTCTTTTCTCCTGCAGAGCTCTCAGCTGTGGAAGAAAACCACGTCTTGCAGCTCTGTTTTTAGATGTGCAAGCAGCCTCTGGAGAAGCTGGAGAAGTTTGCAGCTTCTAAAGTGGATCTATGTAAAGTATTGCACTTTGAGACAAAGTAAGCAAATTTATGAGATAATATAAGCACAGTACCTATAAAGCTGTTTTATACTCATTTTTCAGAGTATGAGTGTTCTTTAAAATATTTAGAGATATTCTTAATATTTTATTGTATACTGTGGTTTTTAAGTAAAAGTACCCGACAAAGTAATGCTTGACATTTTCTTGCCAATATATCTAAACTCTAGTGTTTCAAACTGTGTTTCAGAAATAATATCAACTGAGTTTGTTCACTTTAGTTTGTATCCTTTGGAAATAATGTGAGGAGTCAGAATGATGAGTATTCCAGGAGAGCAATTCCAATTAGTACTGGTCAAAAAAACCAAGGGATCTTCCCATTAAAAAAAAAAAAAAAGCAGCCATTAGCCCTTTTTTGGGAAAAGAAGTCAGTCAGGCATTAGAATGGACAGTCAAGGGTTTTTGCACGCAAACTGTCTCAACTACCTTTGTGGATACTTTGCATTATTAAGTATTTTCAGGGGAAACATCTGAAATTTAAGGATTGGACTTCTTATATATATGCCCTTATACATATCCTAATGGTCAGAGAAGGTATGCACTTTTTTCCTTCATCTCTGTCTCAGTGTCTCAGAACTATAATGAAATATTCCCAAAAAAAGGAGCAATGTCTTTGTTTTATAATGTGTGATAGCCAGGGAAGAAAACTCACCTGGAAACCTTAAGAAAGTATGGTCACATTAGCATCTTTGTAAGAATTACTACTCCTCAGAGGCTTGCTTCTGCTGAGAGCCACAGCCTCACTATTTACTTGTGTGTTTTGCTGTTTCTGTGATACAGGGAAGATTAAAATAGACTTTTGGACTGGAAACTCCAAGGATTTGTACAAATGGCAACATCTCAGAAGAGGGGTAGTTAAAATGGGCTAATAAGGTTGCAAGTAATCCTAAACTGTAGTTGAAATCCCTGCCCTGAATCAGAAAGACAGTTACTCTGAAATGGTTACTCTCTCATGAGAAGCCTAGCCCTTCTTTCTCATCTTTCGTGAGAAATTCCTGTCCTGTTGGAAAGAGATGTGTTCAGCTGGCTCACAGTTGAGGCAGTTGGTTTGACAGAGTTGATCCCTCACCTAGGGTAGCATGTTAAGTTCAAGCCACAGTGTAATAATTTGTAAATATTCTTAAAAATTGGGCCAGTGACAAGAGGATGTACTGCAAACAGTGCTTAGTATGGGGCCAGTGACTTGTGTCTTGTTATAAACATCTAAGTTTACTTCCCCCTGATGAAGGAGAAAAAAAAAGACTCTTGGCTCCTTCTGAACACACCCCAGATAGGGATCTGACACCCTGAGACAGCCCTTTGTGGTAAAGGCTCTGCTTAAGCAACAATGTTTGCAGGGCGCTCCAGATTTTCAGAACAGCAGCCAAATTTGAGAACTTCAGATCAAGCATCACTGTCAGATCACTGAAAAGTCCTTTTTAAGCCCTGTTTTACTCTCCCTTTTCAAATGCACATGGTTCACACCACAGTTAGTCAAGACAGTTCATTTCAGTCAACTCATCAAAGAGAGGACTGGGATAAGCCACATGGAAAGGTGAAAGGGGCAGTCAGAGATAATGAACATCAACTTGATAGTCTAGAGATCTACATATTAAAAAAAAATGGTGGGGAAGATATACACTTTCTAATCACCAATAACCTTTCTTAAAGTGGCTTGTGAATGTTTCCCAAGTGCATTAAAGGAAAAAAGTATTTGCATTCATGATGCCCTGCAACACACATATTTTGAAGATGTGTTTGGGGTTCTAATGGGTTCTGACTGAGACTAGACCTTCTCAGCTTATACAGCAGTAGCAATTCTTTACCAAAACCATGAGGTCCTGAAAGGCACCCCCCTAAAGAAGCACAGGTGAAAAATACCATTATTTTCTCTTAAAGGTGAAAGAAAAAGCAGAGATGATTGTTTATAATCACTATCCTCACACCCTCAACTTCAGTTTCACACTCAGAAATGGATGTTAAGTCTTTTAATATTAAGGGAAGTTTCCTAAGTGGATATGGGAGGAGAAGAAACAGAACAGTTGCACTGCAAACTCTCTCTATGTGCTCTCCTCTGAGTATTCCCACAAGATCAACACAAGCTGTGAACACTAAACTCTGTGTTTTTAAAAATGCAAAATCAGGAGAATTGAGCCTGAAGCCAACCTTTGGATCTGGAAACCACTGTAATTTGGGGAAGACTGAATCGGTATCTGAACACTGTGGCTCAACCTCTTCCTAAAATATCACAGTTGACCTCCATCTGCCCTCAGTGTGTCCTCTTCTCAGATGACTGTGACTCCTCTGCTTGCTGTGGCAAACTGCTCCAGAACAAGACTGCACCAGAAGACTGTGAGACAACAAAAAGTAGTTGAAGCCCTTTCTAATGTGATATCCTGCAGTATGCTTTTTTATTAGAGCTTGAAGGAGTTTTAAGTGAATGACTGTTATTATGTCATTATGTCTTATCTCTTGAATAAAACCACAATAAGAATAACTGCAAATTTCAGTGATATTTATTAGCATTGTACAAAAATTGTAATTTTAAAATTAGCACCTTTACTTCTATGATGTATCATCAAGATCTGTTGTCAGTCGCTGCCTACTGTAGTGATTAAATAAACAAATATTTCACCATGATTTACACCTTTTCCAAATGACTGTGGTGATTTTTGGTTTCATATGCCCTGTGATATTTTGTAAAAATGGTTGCCATAAGCTAAAAAAGTTTATACTTCAAAGACCCAGGACAGTGTTAGATTTATAGTGGTTAGGTGGTATTTGATTTGTCTTAGAGAGCTGGGAAATGTTTTGTACTATATTTTTGTTAGAAGCATTTTGTGACTGGTGCTTTGAACAGGTTCATGGAGCCAGTGTTCTGCAGATCCTTCCAAGTAACTTGCTGGCTTTGTTGCCTGTGATGTTTGGATTCTGTATTCAGAGATCCAACAGCTTCTGTTGCATTCTGGCTGAAAGAGTAATTTATTACTCTATTAAAAGTAATCTGCTATGCTTTTGTGAAGTTCATCTGAAGTATTCTAAAAGTCTTCAGAAAGAGAGTACAGCGTGGGGCTTCACCCTCCATTATTTCCCAGTAGCAATCTCCTTGGACATAACAATTGCAGCTGCATGTGCATTTATGGAAATGTGCCTTCAGTGGAAGTGGAATACACCTACTGATCCCACATCCATGGGATCTGCAGCCAATGGATTCTGTGAAATCAGAAAGGGTAAGGCGTATGGCAGCTCTGTGGTGTTGCAGTTAAGATCTAAATAACTTATTTTTGCTACAAGGCCTGAAAGCATTTCTGTTTAAACGTGTGGACTTGCACCTAGAGTCTTGCAACTCTGAAAAGGAAAGAAAAAGTGACCTCTTCCAAAGAAGTATGCCACTCACAGCAGGAATGGTTTTTTAGATTCAAACAGCTTGAGTGGCCAAAAAATATTTGTGAACTACGCAGAAATAAATCTCCTGCAGAAAGGCAATAGTTGGCACCTTAAAAAAAAAGAAAAAAAAAGAGGGGAAAGAAAAGAAAGAAAGAAATCAAAGATTTAATTTTGTAAATAGTTTAAACACAAGGAACAATATCTTACCTAATAACTTTCTTCTTCATATAGCTCGCATCTGAAAAAATGGAGTGACCCACATTACTGACCATTCATAGTATCTTTGTGTGTAATCTCTCTGACTGTAATAATTTGTGATTGGGATTAATTGTTTTCACTGAAAGAGAAGCATTTAAAAAAATCAAAAAGCAAAAATTCTAATTTTTCTTAATTTATTTTGCAAACTAAAAAAAAGCTAATTGTTTCTTATAGCTCACTGTTATCCTTTTCAAGATATTTGGAACCCTGATTGTAAAAAATGGAAACAAGAACACAGATGAATAAAAAGCCACAGATTTTCAATGAAATTTAGGCTTCAGTCCTATTGATTTCTAAATGTCTTAACCAAGGTCAAAAAGCTTTTGTAAGAGAATGGGGACCTGAATTAAGTTAGTCCCATACTCAGTAGAACATCTTTCATCTTAACTGCTATAGTGGTAAAATCCAATGGTATTTTGAAAAATAAATTCAAAAGTATATTAATATATAGAGATGTTACTACAAAGTTCTCAAATTAGGAACACACATTACTACATTTTTTTTTCTTAGTGTTATATAAAATAACAGCATCTTTGGGGGATGTCATTTTCAGCCACATCTGAAAATATTGTGTACATTTTAAAATGCAGGCATGTGGGAAATCATGGTGATTTAGTGACTGCATAGTACGTTTATTTACGAGGGATTCTAATTAGTGCCTGAAATCTGTGAGCCAAGAAAGAGTCTGACAATTCAGTAGAAGAGTGGGGGGAAAAATTCAACAACTAAAAATCTTTGTCAGATTCTGGTGGACACAAAATAGTCTAAGCATTTGGATACAGAAGTTTGCATGGTCAGAAATGTGTCAAATAGTTCTATTTTTTTAAATCTTAATTTAGTGTGCAGGAATGATTATAGTTTGGTTTTCTTTTTCCCTTGTACTTAGTTCCTAATTTGTCTGAATCACACACACTTAATGAAAACCAGCTTTATAGTTCAGGCAATGCATCTCTGAGCTCAGTGGGGTTGTTTTCCTTTGTGCTCCAGGCATATCTACAATATCTGGCTTGATTAATCTGTTGCCTTTGTGTAGCTCATTTTAAATGTCAAATGAATTGTTAATGTGGGAAAACATTCTGGGCCAAATTCATCTTCCAGCTACACCTGTGCTGCCTAAGCAAAATCCATGGCACCCTATATCTGTAAAAGAGAGCAGAACTTGTAGCTCATTCAGAACAAAGAAAATACTCAAACTTTGGGTTAAATTTGTCAATGCTTGTGAGAGCTGGATAACTATAATTAAGCCTCTCATCAATATTAAAGGAAGTCCACTAAAATCAAGGTTGTCTAAAATTTACAGGATCGAGATTTTTCCTTTCACAATGGTCTCATGCCTACACAAGCCAGGATTTTTCCTTTTTCTTCTTTGTAAAGACAGTTCATTCATCTTTCCTTTTACATGTATCTGTATTTGCATTTTTCGTTGTCTAAAATGTTTGTATAATTTTCGTGCTTTCCACCTAAAATATTGATGAAACTGCATAAAGATATTCTGTCTGTCTCACCAAAGGTCAGTAGAATATCCATAAAGTTAGGGATTTACTTCAAAGTACTAAATGCTGTTTCAATATCAGTGGAAAGAACCTTCAACTCTTTGCCTTAGACTTGCTCCATCTTTCCATGGCACTTTAGCTTGGCCAAACTAAGTTTGATTAGCCAGTCTAAGTTGTCTTTATTTTTTCCTAGTTTGGGTGGGGTTTTTGTTTTGTTTTGATTTGGCTTTTATTTTGCCATGGACACATGGTAATGGCTGTATAACCACAGCCATTAGGTGCCTGAGCACGTCATAACTTTTGCAATATTTATGTGTTTGTGGTCCTCTGGGAAATATTTACAGATGAAGAAGACAGAAAATCTGTCATACTTCAGGTAGCCTGAAGAAACTAAATAGGTAATGGAAATGATCCAGTAACAGAGGCAGAAACCCCCAGCAAGTTGAGGAGTAACTCCCACAGACCTCCATGCTCCTGTGGCTGTGCAAAATCTAAGTATAGAACTGAGGGGGACCCCAAGAAAAACTGATGGACATCTCCAAAACTGTGATTCATCCCATCTTAACACATGATATGAATCTATGGAGCTGCATTTCTCACCCCAGTGAGTCTGGAGAGAGACTGGGTGACAGACTGAATGTCTGACTTAGCTACCTGCAAAACCTCTCATCCTGATTAACTTGCTCTAATCATCATTTATTGATTTGGCAGAAGAGTAATACAAAAGTCCAGGCTCTCAAATCTCAAGAGAATCTTTCTCAACAGTCCTGCAGAGAATAAAGAAAGGTACTGAAAGATAGCATGTACTATATTCAGAAGGCAGACAAATCAGACTGCAGACTGCTAAGACTATCACCAAAAATCAAAGTTGAACTCAGTGGTGTGAGTCATTTATATACTACAGCTATATCATTTTTTTCTTACTCGACAGGGGTTTTTTAGTGGTTTTTTTTTTGTATATGGATATCTGCTTTTGAGCTCAGCAATATTCTAAGAGGTTATACTGGCAAGTTGCATCTACAGGTATCTCTTTTAGAAGCATCCCAGGAGGATTCCAAATATTGCTTTCTACAAAGCTGTGAGTTCCTAGTCCACTCCCAAGGAAGGCATTCCTGCTGATCTAGCAAGTTGGAATGAAAGTTTTACATGGGAGCAAAGCCTATGATACAACCTAGAAAAGCTGATCAGCAGTGGGAGTGCTTTGTATTTTTGAGAGCTGAAAAAGTGATGCCTTTTCTTCACTTAGAGACAAATGCTCTGGTGAGTACAGAGCTGCTCCAAGATGCAATGATGTAGGCCCTGCTGCCTCATCTGCTTCTTCAGCAAAGAAAACCTAGGTCCAGAACTCATTATACCAGTATAACCTCAAATCAGTCCCAGCTTCAGATCCACACCTGAATACAAGCTGTGTGCAGTGCAAGCCACATTGAAATAACAACAGACATAAAATTCATAGGGAACAATACTGAAAGAGCAATTCTGAAGAACAGCCTCTTCTTAGCCCTTCTGACTAGAGAATATATCTCCCTTTGCCTTGGAGGCTGTCTTGTATCAAAGAGTGTGTTTTAGGCCAGTGACAAGCCCAATGCATCTACTTTGATTAGCTCTCATTGCAGATATTGAGGCAGCATATGGAGAATGACAACTCCAGAATCTTTGCTGCGAACAACACTTTAATGCTGGTCTTAGCACTGTATTGGTGAAGCTCTCCATTCACAACCCACTGCTCATGACATACCACAGTTAACACAGTGGTTCACTGGGTTTTTTTGTGGTTTAGTTTTCTCTTTATTTTTCCTCTCAGAAAATACTGAACAGAATCTTGCCTTGTAAAGCCCATATGTACTCTTTCTGCACAGATTCCATGATTTTTTGAACAGAAAATCTAGCAGCATATCCTGAATCAAAATTGCCAACTTCCAGTAAGGAAGAATTTAATTATTTTAGTGACCTAAACAGGAAATAGTTGTCTTTCCATCCAAATCCTTGAAGATCTACTTCTGGTTCAAGTTCTTACTTTTGGTGAGTGAGGTGTCTAAGCTGCAAGTCTGCAGAGGCTTTCATGGAGAGGAAAGCTCCACAAGAAGAAGAACAGGAACCTAACTTAGGCTCACAGAATTGCCCTACAGAGTAGCCTGTGCAGAAAAATGACCGTCTTCAGTTATGTGAGTTTGAGAATCCAGAAACTAGTTCAATAACCATGGTCATTGAGATATTTAAAAGCAGCCTGAACAGCAACATCAATAAGAGCTTCCTCTCCACGTGGCCTTCAAGCCTGGTGAGGGGTCACAAGGAGGAGTGAAGATTCATTTGCCTGTTCAGCCCTTGGGCTGCCATCCAAGGCCAACAGCAAGAATGCCAGTGGTGGTGGAGGTTTGTGTGATGTGGTGTATCCTCTCTGTCGCTCCAAAACTGTCTATGCTTTCATTATTCTAGTATTCTTGGAAATTCCAAATTGGTTTGGCTTTTTCTGGTTTTTTCTGTTGTTTTTTTTTAAAGGGGGTAACCAGAAACAGTCTATGAACCAACAGCATTCTTCCAGAAGTGCATTTTGCTGCCTGGTAGCTACCCACATCTCCTTCAGTGCTTAATGGCAGTTGACTTTTGGGGCTGTGTTTCTCAGTGTGCCCAAAGTTTTGTGGTTTCCTGACCACTGTGGTCCTTAGGGACTGATGAACAGAATCAGCTCAATATAGGATTCAGTGTTGACAGGAACACAATCCCCCCAGCCTGGCACTGCAAGTAATTAAATGCCTAAATCACATAGAATTTAGTGGGATTTAAGCACAGGCTCTTGTCATCTGCGTTTAGCCACATTAGTCATCCCAGCCACTTTCAGTTACCATGGTACAGGTTTGACCACAATCTGAATATCCCAAAAATGTGTCCTGTTTAATGATCCCCAAAGTACAGAAAGGTTCTTACCAGTAGGCAATACAGGAAATACTACAATGATTCATAGGAGACATGCAAATTATTAGCTTATCACCAGACAAGGAGAGATAGTTTGGAGAGTAGGTACAGGATCACCAAAAGCAGACAGGGTGTTGCTAAACCAATTTTTATCTATACCTCCTCCAGCCCAGTTTTTTCTAGGCATCCAGGGTGGATTACTCCTGTATAACTCACTTCTGCAGCAAATGCAGTTACATACAGAATCTTACCTTTTGTTCCTACTTCGATTACACCATTCTGTAATTTATTAGTACGGATTTTCTAAAGATTTTTCTCTTAGAGAATATTAAGCAGTCACTAGCTCAGAAATATAACTGACTGCAGTGAAAAGTTCCACCACCCAATATACTGTCAAGGAAAGGTATTTGTTGTAGTAGTTCTAGAGAATTGTCCTTTGAGAATGGCATTTTAAAGTGTTCACCTAAATTGCAGTTGTGCCATAAATATGACAAGTTTAAACTACAGCAGCTGAGAAATTATATATATGAAAAATTACAGGGATATGATCTTTTTGCACTGGCGCATAAAGATTTAATCTCCTGGGTTAAGTACCCAGAACACAGCAGTTGTGTCAAGATAATAGCTAGAAAGATGCTGAGAGAAATGTTTCTCATGGTTATTTCTCAGAGCTTTGATGTTTTCTTTGAAGGAAATGCCTTTTGTGGAGAACAGGTGCACAGCTGCTGCAGTGGCCCCAGGGTGAGCACTCCTCTGGGGAAATATTGCAGGAAGGCAAACAAGTCAAGTGACCACTGAAGGGTTGGTCTGAGTGCCAGTTCATCTCTGAGCCTCTCAAGTTCTAAAAATTCCCCATACATCTCTGGTTAAAGCAGCACAGATGCCAATCAGGAAAATCATAGCATTCCAGCAGAATTTGGCAGAGATTAGGTCAAGAAGATGATACAAATAATTGCTTGAACCTCTGTAACAGTACCAGAATATTCCGAGAACTTTCTGAGAGATCTAGCTACTCCTGGAATGTATAACCCATAGAAAATCTGTAGATTTTCTATGATAATAAAAGATCAGTGGTAATAAATACTGCCTTTTCCCTCCAATGTTTTCTGGAGTAAAAATTATAAACTTTACCTATTATACCTACCCTGTGGAACCATTCCCATTATTTGACTTGGACTGTGGTAAATAAACGTGTAATCATGAACCTGTAGCTTTTGGTGTGATGGTTACCCTTGTTCAACATTTCAGCTAAGCTCCTAAGCATCAGGAGTCTGAAGAGGACCTGAGGTACATTGGGTGCAAACACAACATATATTCTGTGACAAAATAGATCAATGTCATCTTCAGTGTGCAAGTACTGAGCCAGCAGAGAGAGGAGACCATGCCCAGTGTGCAGCAGAGTCTTCTGCTACCCTCTGTGGAAGAATGATGCACACTTCACTGGCACTCTACACCTTTTAATTGTTTCAGAAAAGCTGGAAAGTGTTCAGAAAAAAGTTTAAAATGTAAAACGTTTTGAAGACAATGAAATTTTTTGTCCATGGAGACACTTAGAAGGTTTTAATCTGTTTATCTGATCAGAAGAAGAGAGGGTGAGTTTACAAGTATGAATCCTTTTCCCAGGAAGAAGAGAGTGGGTACTAAGAAGTGCTTTGATCTAGGAGAGAAAGGCATCACGTATTACAAGAAACAACGGCCAAATATTTAACAGTGAGTATTGTTAACCAGGACAACAAACTACTGGCAGCACAGATGGATTGTCTTTCTAGAATGTCTCTTTAAGATGAAGTAGAAGCAGATAGAGTTTTCATATAAGAATAAGTAGGTGATATTTAAAGAACTTTAATATACCAGAGTCCTAGGTAAATAGTGTAATGGTACCTCTTAGTCTTAAACTCTGTTAAATAATTTCCATTAGTGACACATGTATTTATTTCCTTCGCATAAAATAGGTTGATGTTGAAAACACACACCATTTGAGAAAAAAAATCAATCAAATAAACAAAGTCAAATTGCAGCAAAAAGTAAATACACAAGGCAGATTCACACACACAGAATCTCAAAAAAATACAATGAGTTTGAAGGAACACACAAGAATCTCTTCAACTCTTGGCCCTTCACGGCACCATCTCTAAGAGTTACACCTTGTGCCTGAGAGAATTTTCTAAATGCTTCTTGAACTCTGCCAGCCTTGGTGCTGTGACCACTTCCCTGCGAAACCTTGCCCAGTGCCCAGTCAGACTCTGGGTGAAGAGCATTTTTCTAATATCCAACCTAAATCTCCCCCGACACAACTTCCCTCAGGTCCTGTCACTGGTCACCAGAGAGATCATGAGGGGAAGTTGTAACTGCAGTGAGGTCTCTCCTCAGTCTCTTCTTCTCCAGGCTGAACAGACCAGGTGACCTCAGCTGCTCCTCACAGAGTTTCCCCTCAAGGCCCTTCACCATCTTTGTTGCCCTCCTTCAGACACTCTCTAAAAGCTTAATGTCTTACACTGAGGCACCCAAAACTGCCCCCAGGGCTCGAGGTGAGGCTGCCCCAGTGCAGAGCAGAGCAGGACAATCCCTTCCCTTGCCCATCTGGTGATGCTGTGCCTGATGCCTCCCAGGACAGGGATGGCCCTCCTGGCTGCCAGGGCACTGCTGACTCGTGTTCAACTTGCCACAGACCAGGACCCCCAGGTCCCTTTCCACAGCGCTGCTTTCCAGTGTCTCATTCCCCAGTCTGTCCGTACTTCCAGGGTTGCCACATCCCAGGTGCAGAATCCAGCACTTTCCCTTGTTGAACTTCATATGGCTGGTGATTGCAAATCTTTTGTACACATTCCAGACTGCAGATTACAACTGCAAATATCTACTTCTGTTGCAGATTAAGAAAAAGAAAAGTGCAACAATTACTTTTAAGTGTTATTTTATATTTCTCATAAAATGATTTCTCCATTTAAAGCTGTTGTATAAATTCTAGTGAACACAAAATCAGATAAAAGCTGTGAGTCTGAGCCCTCTTCACTTTCTTGGTTCTTCACAGTCTACTGGGATGTGGACACATACCCTACAACTTTCTTTGCACAAAAAGTGTCTTTATTTTCTTATAGTGAAAACCAGCTTTGGTGGAATAAATCTCCACAGGACACTTTGGATGGAATACTGCATGAAACTGGATGTCTGCTATGAATCATCTAGATATCTAATAATTAACTTTTTAACCATATGCATGATAAAGGCAACTCTTTAAATTGCATGTTGCAAAATGCTAAACATGATCCACGAATGTCCAATTTTCACTAGATGGGAGGAAAAATCAAGCCAAACTATGCCGTGGGATTACTCTGTAATTCTTTAAGTATCTTCTGGAGGAAATCAATTATTGCTCACTTTTTTACATGCAAGATGAACATGTCAGTAAACTGCAGTGATTCAGTCAAAGTCACCAGATACACAAGTGGCAGAACTGGGAGAAGACTTAGATGCCTTGCATGTCTACTTGGTGATCTATGCTTCAAATAGCTTTACAACATTTTCTTCTCCCATATGTACAGAATCCCTTCACATGTCTTTAAAGCTGTCGTGCTTAAATTGTGTTCAGGTCTGTGAGACTTTCTATAAGATTTCTTCTCTGTATGTATTTGTTCTATGCATGCTGCTGGCAAAGAGAGGAGGAAAGCTGGCCAAAACTCAGGTATTTTACTGTACATCTGGAAGCTGGTTTTGAAGACCTGGGACGAAATTCTGTCCCAACTGAAACTAATAGCAAAACTTCAGTGGGGCAGAATTTCACCCCTGGGAAGTAGGAAAGAGTATCTCCACCCTTATAAGCTTATAAGAATGGAAACTTGCTTTCAACAAGACATTATTTGCTATTACCTATTCCACAGTAGTTCAAAAAAGAGTTTTGTAATCTGTTCAGACAGCTGTTTAAAGGAAATAAGAATAAAAATTGTGGCAAATTCCATTTCACCAACTTATGAATACAGAGACCAATTAATTAATGTACACAGAAAAATAATAACAAAGCGTTATACCTATATTGCAGAGACATTTTTGTTACTGATTTAAAGTGAGGCTGTTTCTGTTAACATTTTTTTTTCCATATTGTACATTTATGTTTATCTGGATTGACTTTGAAAAAATTTACTATAGGGTTAAGGTAACAAGTCAAAAGAAGCAATAGTGCCCTCTCACAGAATCATAAACAGTCAGAATCTGATATCCTAAATGCAAAGAAAGAAGAAGATGTCTTCAAAACTCAGAAGAAAAAAAAAGCGACACAGTTAGGGGGAAAAATAAAACTCCTTTTTGTTTCAAACAAATGTTAATTCAAAGCTAAGTGGAAAGAAACACCACAATTGCTTCTAAGACTTGTATGTCTGCAGCTCATTTGTATGGAATTTTCCGAAATCTTTCAGTTCTAAGGACCTAAAGTCACACTGTGCCTTGTGACTGGATGCTACAAGGCATTGTTGAAGCTCAAACTTTAGTTTGAGTCATCACAACAAAAAGATGCCAAGATATTTGTCCAGATGTTCCCTATTCTTCCATTTTTAAATAAAGACCAAGGGGATGAGAAAGTTTTTCTTTTTGCAAAGGGTAAAAATCTTTGGGGCTGACCACTAGGACTTTAGAATACCTGAGTTTAGGCAATCACTGAAATGTGCTGCTGAAAGAAAATGGACTCAAATTAAGGCCCACCAATGCCATGTAACAAAATTGATCACTCAGGTCCAAGCAATTGTCAGCATTTTTTATAGGAGGAGTTTTACATAATTATTAGTTAACTCTGCAAGTTCATAGTGAAAAGCTAAAGACTTTTCCTAATCCAGGCTATTAAACAGCATTATTTCTTTCCATTTCCTTTTTTTTGTTGCTTCCTCTCTCTCTCTCTCTCTCATTCATTTTATTTTATTTGCTCTCTGGTCAGGTCTCAAGACACTTACCTCCCAGCTTCAGACAAAGCATTTTCTCAGGTGTTGCTATCCTAGTAACCTCAGCTAGTAATTGATTCACATACATCACTTTCCAAGATGGCAATGCTGAGGTTGCTGTGAGGAGACACAAACAAGAAGGGCTATAAATTACAGCAGCGCATTTAGTGGGCACAGAGGAGCACAGCGAAGTAGCAGGTCAGCTGCCTCTTTGCTTATATTCTCATGTACTTGGAAAAGAAAGATACAAACACTCGTCATGCTGAGTATGACTCAAGCATATTAAAAATCATGCTTTGAAATGCATTAGTTACCTGCTGAAAGAGCTAAAATGACATGGGATTTTTGGATCAGTTTGATTCAGTCAACATTGGGATTTTGCGCTGAAATGTGAGTTTGCTATTGTTCTAAAGTTCACAAATAAGGAGAGTGGACAAGGTGAAAAGTCACAAATACTCCTATAAATGGTCTTGCATCTATCTCTATGACGTAGTCTATAGTATTAGGAAAGTGTTTCACTTCAGGCAAGTGAGGTCAAACTACCGAGAGAGCTCAGAGCTAAATTTACAAGCATCTAGAGCAGGGGGCAGACTTTCAAAACAGCACAGCCTAGGCTCACTTGTGACATTTATTCCTTAGCCTTACTTTGCCTTATTTTATGCATATAGTTTTATGGTTCACCTTTTTACCTATCTTTTTCATTCTGTTTACCCGCCTTTCTGCGTCCTCTCTTTTCTTTGCTGTTTCTCTCAAATCTTTCCCATTTATGCTCTCCTCTTTGCTCTTAACCTTAATGTTTTTTCTTTCCTATTGAAATCAGTTACTAGTGATTTTATTATCAATTCATTCTGCTATTAATAATGTATGTTAAGGTTTTAAGGTGTCAGTTTGTTCTGCTCCCAAAGTCCTTGTGCCTTTTCCTAATACAAAAATACATGCAGGATGGCCAAAGATGGGAGCTGGGATACAAAAAGGGGGCGGTTAGACTTCATGACATGAGGGTATAGATTTCACGATCTTTGGAGCTACATGGTGGGGAAGTAAAATTCAAATGAATGAAAAAGGCATCTAAGTCCTGTTTGCACCATCTCAGGAGAGATAAGTGCCTGGCACCAGACAGTCAACAGCAAACGTTTGAAGGTTTATGTGAAAAATACTGTCTCTCCCTTGAACAACAACAGTGAGCTCAGGCAGGCAGAGAGATGCCTTTGCAAAACTGGAATTCAGTGTGCCAAACTGCTTCGTGTCTTCTTCATATATTTGGTCAGGGACAAGTAGCTTGATGTTCTGGTCCCAAGGCAGGTGATCCAACTCTGGCATCTAATCCTTTCCCAGAATGCCCTTTGTAACAGCCTGAGGTGTTGGAAGACACTAAGGAGACTTCAAAGTATGTCGTTTTGCTTACTGAAGCTGTATGTCACTTTGGATGTACATCCTAGAATATGAGTTTTCTTAAGCCAAAATAAAGAGGAGGCAAACTGGTTGGATAACAGTTCAAGATTTTAGTCAGCCTTTGACATCAGTGGGAACTTTTTGTCTGGCTTAAATGACACAGTATTAGTGTCCATATTCACTGAGAGCCTGCAGGACTCAACACAATGACCTTGTCCATAGTGCACACACCTTCAGAGCTGGATCCTGGCAGGCATCATTCCCTCCTCTCACGTGGATATGACAGTGAGCAGAGAGTATTCAGCACCCAGGGGGTCAGGGCCTGGAGCTGCTCAAATATTCTTGTTCTGTTAAAAGTAAGAAATGCCTTTGGTTGAATATAGCTGTGAGATACATGTCCCCCATAATTACCCAATTTAGCTGTAAGAAAGAACACCACACTTAGACCTGGAAAAGGGCAGCATTTTTGGGAACTGTTTCGAAACAGACCAAATTTAGGTCAATGTCCATCTGATATCACTTAGTTGTTGTGGTATCATCTTTTGAAGTGGTTTCTTTCAGCATTGGCTTGGGCCCATAAACCAGTCAGCAATGGTACATGTTGCCACCCACATTTAACTGAGAGGCGAGCAAGGCACAGCTGGAAATAGTCATTGCTCTAGAAAGAGCAATAGAAGCCAAGCAAATGAAGAAAATGTTGACTCATGTCTTTGGCTAGATTGGTTTTCAGGAATTCAATGGTTTTTGAAGGGATGAAATCTAGAACTGTTTAATTGTAAACAGGGAGATGCCAGGATCCTGTCAAAAATTTTCTGTCAGAAGAGACTAGCTCATTCTGACTACAAAAGACAAAATTTTGAGTTTCCTTCATTGTAGAGCTTTATGGATTTTTACAGTAATTTAGCAAAAACATAAAATAAGCATATGTTAATTGTCAGTGAGGATTTCTGGGAGAGGTAAAGAAAAGCAGTGGTGGTAGATGTGCTTAGCCTTCATGAAAGCAAGAATTAAACAGGGCTAATTTGCTGAAGTGTAGAAGTGAAATTTTGCCGGAAGTCTAATAACAAAACATTAGAGCAACAAGTAGAACAGTGCCAAAATTAATCAAAAGTAAATAGACCATAAACTTGCAAGGATCTTAGAAAAGCGCCAATTTCTATAACAAAAGACCAGTGGATGAATGAAAAATTCTTTTTATCTTCTTTTCTCCTACAGTACTTCAAAAATGATGTGAAGATATGGTATTAAATATCTAGTAATTTAATTCTATTTAGTTCTTGTTTGTGCTCCCCTGCAGTTTTGTAATAATGTTTTCTGCATCTTGTTAATTATTTGTATTACAATAAGAGAATAAGGAGTGTCAAATATCAGACTCTCACTTACATGCATTGCACAATGCTAGTAAGTGTCAAAAATGTAACAAAACCCCAAAACAAAAAAGAAAACAACAACAGGTCAAATAAAATGATAAGAAAGGAAGGGGCACACTCTCCAGTTTAGAAATTGAGCACTGAATCATCCCTAGTTTATAGATGGAGCACTAAGGTCCCTTAGACTTCAAAAGTCACAATCAAGGATGCAGAAGTGACAAGGTGCCTTGGAAGTAGAACAAGAACATTCAAAGTATGGAGGAGCAGAAAACAGCACTTCTGTTTCATAAAACATATCCAAGCTTCAAATGTGTTTTCACTGCTATAAAGAAGGAAAGCAAAGCTTTCCAGGATTTCTAGAAGGAAACAAATGAACAGGAAGGTCCAGGAAGACTTGGTAATAGGTACTTTTATGTGATGTTGGAGACCAGGCTCACAGATGTTCCAGAAAACAAGAGGGGACTTGAACTAGAATGACTAGTGCTCCCAGTGAGGGTCTGAAATTCTGCACCAGTTCATCTGTGTTTGCAGAGTCATCCTAGAGGTGGAAAAACAGTCCACAAAATTGATGGGACATTTTAGCTTTCATGAAATGTCAGTTTTCACCCGGTAACTGTTCTGTAAAAAATAAAAGCTTTTCCCCCTGCTCTGAGTCCTTGTTTGTCAGGATGCAGTGCAGGTTGGCATCAATTTTTTCCCTTAGTACTTCTTTTATTGATAAAAATTTTGTGCAACATGGGCATATAAATTTCATGTATTTGGACTTCAAAAAGATACTGGAACTATATGACAAAATAAAATAGAACTGCTTTCAATGCTAACATCTCCTGGTCACTCCTTGCAACACAGACCATCAATTTTTATTGATTAAGTTATCTTTAAACATATTTCCTTCAAATGAATTGCGGTAGGTTGAAGACCTGCAGTCGCTTTTTCTAGTCTCAACTAGGCTTTGTTTTCCATACCATTCATTCCAAAACTGACAACAGGAAAGGTCAGGTAGGTCATGCCTAGCTAGTCCCAAATGCCACAGTATATTATCCAAGACAGAGAATATAATTACCTTTTCACAAGTGGCAATTAGTAAGAATGGCCCCCATCAATTCTATTTAACATTCAACATTTGTAATGTGGCAGAAGCCAAGGCATTACAACAGCAAGACCAAGTTACCTTAATAAGGTTAAAACTAACATCAAATAGAGAAGATTTTTTGTGAGTGGAATTGTTCAAAAACCTGAAAGTTGAAGAATATATTTATTCAAAATACTTCAAAGTATTTTTTAAACTTTTCTATATTGTGAAAAGATGTATTCGGTTAGGGTGTTCCTTCTTCATCCCAGCATACCTTACAGTTGCAATGGATAACAAATAAGGAGCAAAAGATTTAGTATTATTATGGGGTAGTATGCTGAGAGTATTATGACCTCCTTTCCATAGAGAAGCAATTTTTTAAAAAGGAAGAAAATTGTCCTCCTTACTACTAAACTCATTTCCAGGGGGCAGGGGAAAATGGAGTTAAAAAGAAGATAAGTAAGCAGTTAGAAAAGAGATAGTTAATTTGGGGTACTTCTGTTTCTGGATGTCGGATGTAAGTACTCATAATTATTTTCTGAAGTTTTCAGTTGTGGTCTGGCTTCAGCCCAGATCTCCTTTCTTCCAGGTTTGTGCTACAACCACAAGATTATTTGTCAATCCCTCTACAGTGAATAATAAAATGAAATTATACAGATATTCAAAGTCTTCATTTGGGTGTCTATGGACTAAGACTGAAAGTATCCTGGATCACCAACAAAGAGTTCATACACTATGAACGTTTATTTCCTATCATGCCATATCCACAGGATCCTTTTTTTGCCAAGTTAACTTTCCTATATGTAATGGTCTCAATTCCAGCATTGAGTGAAATGGCCTTGGACTTGATCATGTGGGACTGTGCTATGCACTGCTAGCATGAACATATCTCTCTGATTTCTTCCAAGTGATGTCTATTTTTCTCCTATTTGTCTCAAAACTACAAAATCTTTTTCTGGTGGATTCTCAGTTGAAAAGTTCTTTCCCTGTTTTGTCAAGAGGAGAAAATACATTCAGTTTGGCACCAGACTCACACAGAATTCCAGTAATTCCCTCAGCAACTTAGCCACAAGCCATTTGGGATGATCACAGAGATGCCCCATGGGAGGGATTGAATTAAATTTCCCCCACTTCTTTCAACAGCTGAAAAACACACTGTATCCTTCCTTCCTTTCTCAAAGAGCCAAATGCCTGATGGTCAACCCAGCACACACTTGCATCAGACTCTGACTGTATTTTCCATTCAGGAAAATCAGGTTTCTGGTAGTTATCTAGTAGTATAAAAAGTCACGTTATATGAAGGAAGAGTGATTTTCCTTTTTAATTTTTTCCTTTCTAAAAAGAAACTGCAGACAACTGACTGAAATTGAAAAAGTTTTTAGCAAAACCTGTACAGGAATGTCAGAATTTGCAGGATTCCTGATAAAAAAGGAATGACTTATTGTCAAATGGCAACTACCCTTGAACTAAGTACAGGGTGATGATGGAGAAACAAATGGACTATGTATTCAAGTTTCTCCCAAGCATTTGTGGGTAGCTCTGGAAGACTCACACAAAACTCTTCTGTAGATGCATAGAGAGACTTTGACTACAACCTAGTTCATTGAAAGTTTTAAACCTTTTCAATATTACCCATCAAAATTTTCCTGATTTCATTGGTGAAACTTTATATTTAGCAGAGGCTAATACAGAATACCTTCTTATTGGGACTGGATCAGTGACCAGTAGCACATCATAGACTCTATTTCCATCTTCTGCCATAAAGATGAGCATAACTCAGTACCAGGTAATTGACAATTATGGGTCTATGAAGACCTTTTACATGTCTCATTCATGCAGAAATTACTTTTCCTCCTCTCCATCTGTCAAAAAGATATAACTGTATTGACAAATGTTTTTTTAGAGTTCACGGAAATCACATTGGCCCTCAAGACTGAGGAGAAAGCCAGAAACTGCCCTGGCTGGTTACAGATGGAAGAGATTGTTTAACTGCCTCAAAGTTTATGAGTTCTTGTCTTTTCATTTGCTATTTGATTACAATGGTGCCTAAGATGCTACAACTAACTTCAAGGTCTGCATGTCAGCCCTGTGAAGGTGATGATATAACTGGTCACACAAAAGAAATAAAAACTGCTGGATTTTTATGTTCATGAGCCTCAGACAGTAGGATATCTGCCTAAGGCCACACAGAGAGTCATCATCAATGTCAGGATTTGAGTCTCGGGTCCCCAGGTATGTTGATCTAAGCCTTCCACTTGCAGTTGCCTCTGCCAGGCTCAAAGGGAAGGACTGTTCAAAGCTCACCACTGTGAACTCACAACAAGTCTGAAGAAAACCCAATTAGTTACCAGCAATGACCGCACCCTGACCCTCATTTCAAATGCTTGTAACATTAATTATTAACCAGCCAAAGAACTAAAACCTTGCAAGGGGCCGGTCTGAAGCACGGATCAACAATAGCATGCAATGTGCTAGAGACAGACAAGCAATCACTAGAGATGCTCTTGTCTGATCTATTCTTTGGCATTAGGCTACCGCTTGAAACCCTTTAAATAGGCATATCCTACTTCAAGTTTTCTTTCCTTGAACTGCTAAAGAAAGCAAAAGGAACTACCAAGCAATAAAATGAAGGAAAACAATGGGTTACAGAGGACCAGTTTCCACTGTGAATATCACTGACAGGATCATTTTAAGGCATAAAGGTGAAAGGACTTTTTTATAGGTGCGGAAATCCTGGTAACACACTGTCTTTGTTTGCAAGCTACCGAGGTCAGAAAAAGCTTGCCTGAGTTCTTTATATACAAATGTCTAACATCCTTGTTCCTGGCTCACGGGAGGCACCTCCTAATGCCTGCTGTCAACTCATTCGTGACACGTAACCGTAGTCAAAAAGGGGTTGAATTGCCGGTTTTGTAATGCATAGACATATTGTTCAAGATTATCTAACAACATTAGCCTCTGGGAAAAGGATGGCTTCAGGGCTCTAATTAAAAGAAATCATAGACAGTCAAATCAAGTGCTTCCTATTTGTATTTTATTTATTAAAGAAGGAATGACACAGATAGAATTTCCCTCAGCCTTGCCTTTTCAGTCAGAGCAGGGGGGTGCAACGGGCCTTTCAGAGCTCTGCAACAGCCATAAACTGGTCCCAAATCGATTGCCGTCCCCAAACCCATTCTCTGAAGGCTTAATGGTATTTTCACGTGGGATCCAAAGTAGGCGGTCTTCAAGGAAAGTTATTGCATCTGGTGAAAAAAATAAAGTTGAAATTTTTTTACAAGACCCTAAAGTATGATTCTCCCAAGAGGGTTGTAACATAGAAGAGGCTGAGCAGGTGGTAATAATCAGCATTACATACATTTGAGCATTTTCTATAACATGGATTACCATGGAATTCCTTCCTCCCCCTCCTCTCCTGGGGGAGACTTGCACAAATTGCAGGCATGTTCAAGTCGCTTTGATAAGCATTTCTATCACCAGTTTCACAGCTGTAGCTAGATTGTTTAAAATATATAAAACACAGCCCCACCCTCCAACGGAGATAAGGACTAGGGAAGCAGAGAACTCTCTCCCCTCTCCTTCTCAGCTCTTACTTAGCCAGTTTTCTAAATGCTACCACGAAATATTCTATTGTTATGTATAAGCACAACATAGAGGTGCTTAAGCAGCAACAAGTTACTATCTCCTTTGGGGTGAATGGTGGATGCACAGCCACATCTCAGAGAAAGTGGGTAAAACCAAAGGTAACTAAGCAAAGATTAGTGTGTGCTTAGAAAAGGAGAAGACTAAATTCAAATCTTTTATCCCAATTCTCCTGCCTACACCAGAAAGAGGTCAACAGGAAGAAGGTCTAATCACAACCAGAGCCCCTTTCAGGGCTGATGCAGGAATCTCACAGAGAAAGTGAGATGTGGCAGTATTTCTTCCATGTGTGCAGCCATACCCAAGGTCTCCAAAGTGGGAGCCTTGGATGCCGTCTTATCTTGGGAACTCAGCTCCCTGTGTCGAGAAGTGGTCTGTGCCTCAAAGACCTTACAATTTAAAATGATGTAATGAAACAATGAAGTTGACATTAGTAAATGCTTTTATAATTAGTTTGCTGGTATCTTTTCACTGAATAGTAAATTGACAAAAAAATGCAGTTTCTGGAGGTCACTGAAGCAATTAGGAAATGGTGAGTGGTTTCTGCCACAAAAAAGGAGAAGAAATGAGCTGTGGAAATAGGGGATAGAGAAAGGCCCTTCAAGATAATTACTTATTTCTATTCAGAATTTTTAATCACCTTTTAATTTTTCATTTCAGACTGTTTTCTTTGTTTTATTACATTGCTTTTACTGGTTTTGAATTTAATACTGTTTTTCTTTTTTTGTTGTGGTTTTTTTTTTTGTTTTTTTTTTTTATTTCTGAGAGTGGAAGGTTTTGCTAGGGAAAGAAAGCACTGGCCAAAGTGCTTGGATGAAATAATCCTTTCTGAATCAACATAAAGCAATTATTGTTGTTTCTAAAAATCCCCATCTGTATCTTTTTGGGTTCCTATCTATGTTTTTAGGTTTAGAATATTTTACTTAAAAATTTATTTTTGAAATAACTGGGATAGCAATATGCCCCATTTACGTCCCCCTCAATCTTTTAATATTTCTGCATCTGTGTAATTATTTTATGAATTGCTGTAGCACTAGCTTTTAATACTTGAGCAGTGACACTGATAGACGCTTTTGATTCTATCTCAGCTAATATTTGCCTCACTCTGATAAAATCAGACTTTAATACATATGTGTTTGTAAAAGGATGGGAAGGATTTTCTGTGTTTTTTTTCCCCCAGAAGAGCTCCAATTTTCTGTTCAGGTAGGTATTGGATACTAGATTTTGTTTTTATCATCAACTCTGATAATTTAGGTTATTTTCAGCTGAAAATCCTACAGGATAATTTTTCTTTCATCACAAATATGCTTACCCTCCAAAGAGAAACTCTGTCATCTCTCTCCTGGTTTAGTCACAGTCATGTTATTTGCACTTTTTATTATTTCTATTTTTTTGCCAGAACACTGCAATATGCTTTTATTTTACTTCAGTTCTGGAAGGGCTTCAACAAGGGGAAGCCACAATAAAAGTCTAGCATGTTCTCCCATGGTCTCCTCTGACTAAGTAATATTCAAGTTTCAGCACAGTAAGGGATTTATTTCCAAAGCATACAAGCAATCTCCCCTGAAGCCAGAGAAAATAAATGATAATTTTTCTGGTTTATTTCTATCACTTGTGTTGCAACTGTATCTAACAGCATGATTAAGATCTGTTTATTAGGACAATATATTCTTACATGAAGAAAATTAATACCCATTTTTGCTTTAAAAGATAATTTTGTTAATGATATATGAATAGCTTCTTGGAAATATTAGGGATGTGTCCAGAGAAGTGTCTCTGTGTGTAGGAGAAGGAAGCTAGAGAGGCTGTAATAATCTTGGCATATCTACAGCATTTTCTGCCTAGGTTTTTTGTACAGTTTCTGCAAATTCATAGCACTTTTGTGAACTTGCATAAAGAGAACTGGGGTATTACTGTGGCCTCAATAAAATTAAGCCCTTTTGGTAAATTTAACAAAATCTAACCATCATAAATCAGTCCAAAATTTGAATCATTGTTGCAGATAATGCCTTTATTCTAGAAAAGTGCCCTGCCCTGGACTTATGTCTCTTTGTCCTCATGTTTCTCGAGTGAGCTCTACCAGCTGGGTGTAAGCTAACAATGGCTACCCTCTGGGATGCCTTCTTCTGCCATTTCATGACTTACAAGGACTCTCTTAATGGAAAGAAGATCTCTTTCAGTTCTCAGCCCTAAAGGTCCTGTCTTAAGGCCTGGGATTCCTACACCGATCAATGAACTCATGTCTTGACTCACCTTGGACAAAGCCCTATAACCTTGAGACTTCTAACTCCAACCTAAAATTTCAAGTCAGTTTCTCCAGGTTCATAAATAAGGCATTTAAAGCTTATTTCAGATGCCTGAGTGTTGACACAGTAATAAAGCAATCCAGAATGAATTATGACGTTCTCAAGTGACAAGGGATGTCATCTGTCTATTGATAAAGTGAAATATTAAAACAATTACTTTTTTCTGATACCTGGAGTCACATAAATGCCCATGGGAGAGCAGACTGTAAAATGAGAGCTGGCACTGAAGGTGGCTAAGGTTTGATTTGCATATAGCCAAGTAAAACAAACTAAATAAAACATGGATGCAAAAGCAATATTTGTACACTTAGGGAAATATAAAAGATTGGTTTCACAGACATGTCTGTTGTGGAAGGTAAAACTTATTACTAATAACTAAGCCTGTTGTATCACTATGACACTTGCTGATTCTGAGCTCAACATAATGAACTCACTAGTCCTGTTTGTGGTTCAGGGCCTTCTTCTGTGGATGTTTTGCAAATTCCCATTAAGGGAAACAATATTACTATTCCCGCAAAAGCTGGCCACAGTGGCAAAACATGGAGAAGGAACTCCAGCACCAGAAGTGGCATACATTGGTCTCAGGGAATTTCTAGCCTTTAGGTTCAGTAGTGCCTCTGCCTAATGGGACCATACTTAGTTAAGCCAATCACTTAAAGAGATCTTCAGACTCTTCCTTCTGCTTCCTTTTTCCTTACTTTGCAGGCTGCCTCCTATTAGGCACCTTGTTACTGCTTGCTTTCAGCTGAAGCACCTGCATGGACACAGCAGGACGCAAGTCTCTGATTTCCATTCACACACAGAGTTCCTGTTTCCAGCAGGGGGGTTGTGAGATCTTGAACATGAAAGAGAGAATAGAAGACAATTTCACAACTGGGGAAAGTGCAGCAGCAAATGTGGTCTGAATTACTATGTAATTCCAAAACACTGGCTTTGGTTGCTGTCAGTTCATCCATACAGCAGCGCCCTGCAGTAAAAAAGGTTCATCTATACTTGGACAAACACATCCATGATGCACTGCCTGGCTGACATCTGTCACTGCTTCTGGTGGCACCACACACACTGCCCAAAATCAGTCAGGCTCCAGTTTCATCAACAAAACTACTGATTTTTCATTAGATGTTGACTCCAGAGGCTTGCAATGAAAAACTTCCTCTCCTATAGGAAACTTCCCAGAGTCTAGCTAGTCGGTGCAGGTAAGGAATGTGGATGTACTACTCTGCTTCCACCTGCATCTACTGCATTTGAACCATCATATTATATTGCAAAATTGGGTCTCTTCAATTTGTTGAACTGAGATCAGTCTAATAATATCAAAACACGGTGAGGTGTTAATGACATGGTTCTCACAGTCCACAAAGAGCTAATAAATCCTGCACAGATTTAATATTTGCATGAAGAATTATATATTATGATATATGAGACATTTCATACCACCTTTACCATTATTGCACCTTTAAAAGGCATTAGGTTTATGAGAGTTTCTTCTGAAGTTCAAATTTAGGCTCTTTACAGCAAGAAAATACTTTCTAAGAGATGTGGGGTAGCTCATACAAGAGCTGTTAGTTTTATTTCCTGGACCGCCTGCCCTTAGCTGGCTTTTGCATCTGACTTCTCATTTTACACTTAGGAAACTATATTTGATACTCTTTTTTAATATTATCAATTAATCTTCAGAGTGCTCAGCAGCCTATGCTGGACAAATATGGAAGAAAATTCATGAAAAAGTGAGCCTTTCATGAAAAATAGCCCAGATAACGATGTGCTGGCTGCAACCTCCTAGTGTTTTATCCTGTGGGACACATCACTTTGAACAAAGCTGAAAAGATATGCTGATACACCATTCATGCAAGGGAAATATTTATGCTCTCAGTTTGCCATTGGCAGAGACTCTTCTTTCTAGTGAAATAGCTGTGGCCCACATAAATGCTGACTTGTAATTGTAAAACACATGGTCTAAGTGCCATTTGTAAGCCTGGGGTTACTCATAAGTTCTAGAGACTTTCAGGCCATTGCCCTGAGCCAGATCCGAGGCCCAGATTCTTTTAATGTTAAGTGGGATTGAAAAAGAGCCTCTACCCTGTTACTGGAGCTGCTAAAACCAATTGCACAAGATGCAGTATTAGGCATGTTTCAAACATTTCAGGAAGAGATTAGTTAAATGGTATGCTGGGCCTTTTCCTCCAGCTGGGCCAACAAGCAGCAATAGCAAATCCAGACTTTTCTCTGAGGCTGGTAATTAGGTCTGCCTCACTCCCAGGAGATTAATTCTCTGCAGAACAGATTATTACAGTCCAGCTTCTGTATCCATGGACAGACTCAGTCAGCAGGCTGATTTCAATTAGAGAGTTAAGTGCTATTGACTTCTCCCATGTACAAGAAGAGGTAGGCATGGTAGGTAGGAGCCAGATAAGAAACCAGATTACTGACTTAATCTTACAATTACAAATACTAGAAAGAATCTTAATTTCTTTTCTCCTAAACCAATAGGTGAAGATACATTTCTTTATTTCATTGCTGAACCCTTATAAATTATGACTTGCAAAGGAAGAAAAAATGGGGTGGTTTTGTTCTAGTCTTCTATCATATGAGATGAGGAAACAAATGTTTTGTCTCACCAGTTAAAGTCCTGTCTTGTCTACCTTAAAAGGCTCCCTGGTGATGGAGGACTAATCAAGTTATAACCACATAAGAGGGAGAGGGCTGAGGTCATGGTTTAACAGTGCAGGAGCTCATGCAACATTACTGCTTTTCCATGGATCTATTTCCCTGGCCCTGGTGATATGTTCCCACACTGTTAGTACAAAACAGCATACCATAGGTGTGACAAAAGATAGTCCTCTTTTTGAAGTACTTGGCCAAAGAGAGGCTGTAGCCTCTTCACTGTGCCTAGCAGGTGGCCAAAATATCAATGTATTTGTAGTCCATGACAATCTCAGCCCAAGCAGGTGTATTTCCTGGGGAAAATGTGCATGTTTATGGCTGTCTGTTTCTTTGGTCACTACTTTCTTAATACTGATGGATCAAAATTATTTCACAACTCAGTAAGTCTGACCAAAGCAGCAGTCATAAGAGTGATCACTTAACAGATAAATCTCCAGCTGGATGGAGATTTGCTTTCTGCTTTGTCTGAATCCTGTTGAACATGAGTAGAGATTCATTTTACTTTCACTGTGATAATCAAAATGTTGGTGTTGCTGCCCCTTTTGCATATACCAAGAAGACTCACAAGGTGATGTATTGCATAGCATTTCTTAAAACACCTACTCAGGAGGTTAGAAAAATATTCTCGGAGGGGCTCAGTCTATATATCAGAGATGGTAAGGACAGATGTAGAGGAGGGGTTGAGAATATTCAGTGTACACTGTTTCCCTTTGTTGCACTGGCAAAAAACCCAAATGTTTTCTGTTCAGTGACAGGAGGGGCTGCTGAGCAGGTGGAGAGAGATGTGCAGGTGGGGAGATCACACAGGTTTCAAGAGATATTTCACATCTGCACTCAAGGCCTTTCTTTCATCACAGCATTTATCTCTTCTTTTGAGCAACCTGACTGCAGAAGGGGTGGTTTTTCTTTTTTTTTTCTTTATAGTTCAAGAGCGATGATCAAATAATAATGCTTACCATTTACCTCTTCAAAGTCACAATACAACAATGACTTCAGTCTCACAACAGTGCTGTGAAGTGGGTGAGATCTTTCTGTACTGTTATTTGCAAAAGATAAAGGAATAGATACAGAAATGTTCAGTTTCCTCAAGACATGCAGCCAGATATTGGCAGAATCTGGGCTACAGCTTGGACAACACAGAAAACACCCATATACTGTACTGCAACACGGCAGTGAGGTGAGAAAGCTGAGCAGTGGGTGGGTGTGTAGGAATTCTTGTGGAGTGAAGGGCATGGGCAGGTTGTACATGCTGTGCTGAGATGCCCTCCTGCTGCTCAGGTTCAACAAGCTTTGGATCCAGCTCTCCCACTTGAAGGACAGGAGAGTGGAGGCAGATATGGGTGTTCACAGGGAGCACCGTGCTTTGACATTCTAGTGCTCAGCTTGGCTCACAGCTGGACACTCCTACAGCACAGCTGTAGAGGCTCTAGTGGACTGGTATATTTGGAGGTGGATTTTCTGAAGTTAGTGGCTACAACCTGCCTAGATTGTACTTTTGTTACCTAAATCATATTTCAGGTTTTCTCTTTAGAGTTTTGTCTGTTAATATCACTGTCTGTTAGTATCAAAAATTATTTTCATTCAGAATTTTGCAATTCCCTTATTTCATTGCACCAATACTAGGTGGTGCTCAGACATGATGCTAATTATACCCAGGTGATGCAAAGTTTCTGGTGAATGAAGAGTCAGAAATTTACTAGAACTTATTACTGAAAGACCCAGTCTGATTAAAATTTAAAGTGATGAAAATTCAGATCAGTTCTAGTTTTTCCAAATAAATTTATCCACCTGTGACAAAGCTACAAAATTATCAAGTCTTCTCCTCAATGTGTGAATGTCTTGCTGCTACTGGAGATTTTCATGTGCTCATCTTCTGTACACAATAGGGCTTCAGTCATTGCAAAAGGTAGAAGTTTTCTACTTACAGAAGGTTAAAAGAAAAAGTAAATTTGACAGAGGGTTATTTTCAAAAAGAATCACCTTATATTTAGGTAAAAAGTAAAGAAAGATGATGAAACTAGGAAAGCTGTGCCTGATAGCGCACATAAACCAAGCTCTTTAAGTTCAATAACAAAGTTATTAGAAGCCCCTTGTATACACATGTATATCATGAAAGCCCTGCTAAACATTCCTCTTGTATGTTTAAGTATCTTCAATTTCCATGTAAATATATTACTGTGTCATGATATTGCTATTTTCATCTATATGGAAACATATATATAGAGATGTGTGTATGTGTGGAAATAGCAATATTCTGGCAAATTTCCCCCCAGTACTATTTCTATAAATGTGTATAGGAATATACATCTTAGAAAAGGTACAGCAGATCTGTATCCTGACAGTTCCCCAGCAGCACACAAAGTAAAACATTTTGACCAAGTGTAGAGACTAAAAGGTATTATAGATTATGCAGCCAGGCGTATTCCAAATGCCAGATTAACTGTTCCTGAATATCTCATGATATTTATCTCCCATATTCTTTAAAACTTCCTTGTGCTGCAAACTTCAACATTTCCCTAGGCAAGCTCTTCCAGAACTTAACTTCCCTTACTATTATAAGTCACTTTTTATTGCCAAACCTAAGTCATCCCCTCTGTGATTTAAGACAGTAACTTTTTGCACCATCCCTACTGAGCAACAGCAATATTTTATTTCTTGGGGTAGGTCTAAAGTATTATTAATTCTTCACAAAACAATATGAAATGTTTTCAACTTCCTTGAGGTCTCCTTGGAAATCTCTTTTGCCAATCACCTGAGTATGCTGGGAAGAATTTTCTTAAGGCATGGATAAGAGGTACCCAACTCACATATAAGTCAGCCCAGCAAGTTCATCCAGGGCCATAATCAGAATTAATGACAAAAAGGGCTAAAATCCATTCAGCTCCTTCTACTAATCATTTTCCCTCTCTATGAAGGATCATGCTAACATTATTCCATCCTCTCATAGCAATGCCTTATGAAATATTGTGCTATATTCATTTACCATTTGATCTAATTTTTGTCTTTACTCTTCTGATTTTTTTTACTTTTCTTCCATCACATTTGCAGTTAGTCTCAGAACTTTGATGCCACTCCTGCTTTTATCCATTTGATTGTGGGGCTCAAGTTCTTCGAAGAACACATGGCTTCACCAAGTTTGAATTTCTCTAAACTTCCATTTTCTTGTTTTGTTTTTTCAAACACATATATTTAACTCTGTTTCTCAGGCTGTGGTCAGTGTCTATAAACACCAAATAAGACTAATTTCAGCACAAAAATGACATTACTGTTATTTTCTTCCTCAGACTATAAGGAGACCACATTTGTGCACCAACTTCTGTGTCACAAACCCAGGTCTGAGTCCAATCTCACAAACGTAGCTAACATCCCCACAAAGTCTTATATGCTTTGCTTTCTGCAAGTCTCTTTAAAAGGCCTCATCCTTAGTAGGCGATAAAGATGACATAGTCATTGACTTACAGGAGATATAAGAACTACAGCAGGTAATTAAAATTGTCAGGTATTGTATCTTCTGAACATTTACCCAATTCATAAATTCCTATTTGATCTATATCCATTCCAATTGCTCCTAGTGATCAGTATGCCTGCAGCCACTGTGTGCTATCTGCTATAAATTAACAATTCTGTTTTGAACTGTTTCCCACTATGCCTAGTCAAGGCAGAAATATCTATTCTGTATATTCCACATATATTTGAAAATATATTCCAAAATTCAGTATTTTTTTTTCCTGAATTAAAGCTGAAATCTAAAATACAGCTGCAAATAGAAACTAATTCAGGAAACGTCTCTTCTTTGGTATTATTCATCTGGTCAAATCCAAATTTTCAGTACAAGAAAATAGCTATGTTACTATTGCAGTTGGTATCCTAGTGTCAGAATAAAATTAAAATTATTTAAAACACACTAAGTATACTCTGTGCACAAATCAGAAAGACACCTTATTAAAATGAAAAAGCCAATTCTCTTTAATAATTATTTCTACTTCCAATCACCAAAATTGATATTGTCCAATTACATGCCATGATTTTCATTAAAATGTCTTTTCCTGCAGAGTCCAGTCAAAAAATTGATTGTGTCTCTTTACATTCTAATATAACTGATAAAAAGTAAGTGAGACAGGCAGGACTGAATCACCAAAAATAATCAGTTAGATGTAATTAGCTAAATAAAAGTGACTATTATTTTACTGTTGCTTTGGGACTTTTTGTTCTTCCTGCTCTGTGTATGCTTATGCACTGATGTTCTTCATTCATAGCTGAGGACCTCACTCTGAGTTCACATTTCCTCCCACACTAATCCCCTCCTGATGTTGACTGAAGATGGTGAGTGTATACAAGTGTAAACAGATAATAGATAACTTTAAAGATAATAGAACATGGATTTGGCTGGTTGAGCAAAGGTAGGACAGTAGTGCCTTTCTCTATCACAGTCCTTTGGGATTCAGGGGTCTGTGATTATTTGTTTTATTTTAAGAACAAACCATATAAACACCCTGACAATCTAATTTTGGATTGTTTCTGTCAGCTCTCTGAGATTCCCACGTTCCTTTCTCACTCCCTTCTCTCCTGTTATCCAGAAAAGCTTGGGCCTGTGGTCTGTATGTATTCTATGATGCACTATTGTGCGATGGTTATTTCCTTAAAGGTGCCCATTTGAAAAAAGGAAAACTAGGAGATTTCAAACCCAGCTGCTAAACTTAGGGTTCTAGCTCATGACCTTTGTATCAAAACCTGGCAATTTTGATAGACCTTTGTATATGACCTGAACCTTGTAAGTCCTTCCCATTTCCCTTAAATCAGGGTGGGCACTTTGCTGTTTCTATTCAGTTGTGTGGGACATTAAAATTTGTGGTCAAGTCTCACTTGGCTTCCAGAAAAAAAGCAAGCTGTAGTAGATGAGTCTAAAAGGCTCCTTTCCTCTTCCTGTGTATCACCTTCTTTCCTTGAGTGTTGATTTTATCCCGCTTATGTGTCTGGGCAGTTTTAGCTGGACGTAGGGGCTGGAGGGAGCAGCTGAGAGGGGCTGGGAGGGACTGACCACAGCCCCTTCCCCACCCTTGAACCTCCTGGGGGACATAAGTCATGAGTGAAGGGGAAGCTGGCAATGGGAATAAAGTGTGGGGAGAAGGTGTGGATTATTTTGTGTGGTTTTTTCTCACTACCCAAACCTATTTTAATTTGCAATGATTAAATTGATTTTTCCCAAATTGAGTCTGTTTTGTCTGTGATGGGAACTGGCAGGTGATCTCCCTGTCTTTATCTCAGTGAAGGAGCTTTTCCATCCTTTTTATCTCCCACCCTGTTGTGAGAGCAGCTGGTAGGGCATCTGGAAGCTGTCCAAGGTCAACCTGCCATGTTGGTTTATTACAATATTATTTATCCATACTCAGGAGCACCCCTAGTTTCTGTCTCATTATAGTTTTGCCGAAGAGTTCAATTGCAGCATGTCTTTTAGATCCCAAAGTTACTGTCTGAGAGCTGGAGCCTGCTTCTTCTTCACAGTCAATGGAGAGCAGAAGGGTCCTCTAGAATGGATTTGGTCATTCAGTGCGACCTACCTCGGGTACACTGGAGTTACTTTCAGAGGAGAGGAGGAGACAGAGGATACATTTCTCTGAACTGCATGCAGAGGGAAACATTCATTCCTGAATTTAAGCTCCAAAGAAAGTATTTAATGCCAGGTACGGTAAAAAAATGCCTCTTAGGCTATGACTGTGTTGGGAAATTCACCATTTCCCAGCACCTTCTCTGGCACAGATATTAAGCAACATAAAAGATTGTTTTAAACTCCCTTATCTTTTAAAACAGTGAAGGCTGTATTCTTTTTGTTTAATGTGAATGGCCTTCGGCCCTACTGTTCCCTGAACAATACACAAAATAGTCTAGAAGGTTGACTGGGGCCATAGCAATGCCAAGGGCCATGCTAACAGTACAGCAATATAAGCAATCAAGGCCCAGGGCACAGGAATGCTCCCTAATACTGTTTGATTTCCTAATACAGGTGTAACTTTAGAGCCAAATTTAATCCCTGAAACAAATTTGAACAAATGTGTTTAGACAAAGAGGTTTGCAGGAGGCCAAAAAGGTGGGAGTCCCGCAGATGACCCTCAACACACATTGCTCTGCAGGCTCACATCTACTCTGGGGCTGTTCAGATAATTTCTTGCAGTGGATGAGCTCCCCCTGCTATCAACGTCATCTTGTCAGGAGAAGCAAATGATCCCCATGATTTTGATGTGCTATATCATTTCTTTCACAAGCTGCTCCTGACATGCCCCTCACATCTTCAAACTGTCATTGACCTTAAAGCAGTATGTAAAATATTGGGCAAACCTTGCAATTCCAAAACCTTCTCTACTGCTTTCAAGCACCTTCAAGTTTCACTGAGAAACTAATCAACATCTACCACAAAGGCTTGAAAAACCAATTCTGTCTCTGTAATTGAGAACTTACTTTCATTCAGTGTGGGAAGAAGCATGAAGATGATTTACTGATTTAGGAACTGGGTGGAGTAGACCACAAAGGAATAAAATGAAAACATGTGGTGTGAATTATTTGCTAAGGAGGAGAGAAAGAGGGAAAGAAATGCCTATAGATCTCTATAGATAGATCTGGGTATATAAATATATAATGTGGAGTACCAGTGAAACAAAGCACAGGTGATTAGGCCAAACCAAACATTCACATTAAACATTGCACTTGGCCTCCTCTCAAAACAGGCAGCAGTAACAGCAGGGAGAGATGGCTTGCCAAAATTGCATCAGACACACATTAGGGAAGGAGGAAATGAGTTTACTTGAGCCAGCTGTGACATCAAAGGGGTTGGTCTTGAAATGGATTGTGGGAAAGGGTTCCCCCTTCGGTAAAGTTTGCAAAGTTCAGCCAAACCTTTATAAAGAGACCTAACTCTAAAGGGAACTTGACTCTTTTTTTCCCCTTTCCTAAAGAAAAACGGCATTCTCAGTCAGGAGTGCGAGACTGGGGACTAGTATAAGAGGGGAATAAGCTTTAAGGGAAGGTGTAAAGGTTTGTTCTGGAAGAAGAGGATTTTATCCTAGCTGGAATACTTCTCTCTTTTACAAATATGCTTTAGTAATAAGTATTGCTCTGCACTGCAGTGGTTGCAATAGCTTTTCATTAAGAACAGTCTTACCGAGATGAATGAGGAAGGCAAAAATATGAGAAACCATGCACTGGTTTAATAATTTTCCTGAACTGCTGCCAGCCTAATGGAAAATGTAGATAAAAATTAGAAAACAAATTAAGATGAGACAACTCCTGGCATCACTGAGATCAGTGGCAGAAGTCCCACTGACATCAGGGAGACAAGAACGATATATCAGTGAACCAACTTAAGCCATTTTCCCATCTACTGGCTTTAAGGCCTGTTGCAAGTTTTCACAGCTGTAATTTCTACACAAGGATGTCTGGCTAAGGGACAGATATTTTTCTAACCCTAACACTAATCCTAATCATAACCCTGATTTGGTGCAACCTCACTGATGACAAGAGATGCTTTAAACATTGCACTGGCCACACTGCTTCTCTTTGGGATCCTTCATATTTAAACTCACATGGAAAACAGATACTGTCTTGTCATGGAGTTTGTTTAATCTTTAATGCCACTTAAACAGCTTAATCCCGTCTCTGATGTATCTCTGTTGACTCTCATTTAATGGAATGTATTCCAACCATACAAAATGTTACTTTCTTGTTTCTCTTGATGCTAATTTACAAGATGTTCATGCTGACAAAAAACCACCAAAATAAAACCAGAACTATTCAGAGAACTTCATCTTACTCTTTTGAAGGCAAATTTGGTGAAAATCTGTAATAGCTTTCTCTTTATGCTCAAATAGTATTTAATTTTATTTTTTGCCAGGAATTTTCCTAAGACCATTTTTTACCTTGAATGGGCCTAGCTGTGCAGTACTCATGGAGAATGTGTAGAAGTATCTTAACAAGTCCATGCACAATACACAGCATAGTGAATGCACCAAGTTAACTCAGAAGACATAATTTAGGTTTCCTCAATATTAGGAGTCTCGTGTGCACCAGTCAATTATCAAGTGTCAAGAAATGTTCTCCACCATTGAATCTCCATCACCTGAAGTGCTGGACAATTTTGACCTGGATCAGCAGGCATTTCTGCAAGCTGTGCAGCTGGGTGTTAGCACCGGTGAGAAATTTGGTATTGCCTTCCCAGTGACAGACGAGATTTGTAGACACATACACTATATCATGTAGCAGTCTTACATTCCAACTTGGGATATTTTCAAGGATCTTTTTAGAGATCAGCAGAAAACTGAACTCTCCCAAAACTGAGACCTCCAAAATATTTCCAATGTGGTTTATGCTTCATGAAGTATTTTAAAGCAAAAGCTCCAGCCTTTCTTTGAGAAGGACGACACCCACATGGTATTTCAACTTCTATTCATCTTTCTTGCCTGATACTTGAGGTAGAGGCTAAAGGAGATATTCCTTGATTCCTGTTATTCAGGACTGTCTTCTTTCATTTTGTAGTGCTCTAAAGAATTGACAGGTTATGACTGCCTTTTCCAGGAATAGCGTAATATCTTTGTATTTTTATATATTAAAAAAATGTATCCTCTTCTTTCTAATTTTTCCACAGTGATTGCAGTCACACTACCATATTACAAAAGTCACTTGAATTTTGTCATGAGCTAAGATCTTAAACACCTCTGACCACAAATCCATATCAGTCTTCTTACAGCAGCTAGATCTCAGAGTCCGTCTGCTTCCTCCTTTTATCTGAGGTCCTTATACTATCAAGAATCAAACATTGTTTGTTAATCTTGCAGTGTAAAGGAGTGTGAGTTAAATTTTGCTATCTCACAAAGGACCCAGCTATAGAGCTTAATCAACACTTATAAAGTGCTTTGAGATTTTCAGAGTGAAGCAGTTACAACACTATGCACAAATACTTATTATTACTAATATTGTAAATCTCTCCTGTCAATGCTTTATCAGTTAGATACAAAATTATTTCAGATGTCAACCCAAGGACACTAGCCAGCACTGGTAATTGAAAGTACTGAAACTATTATAATAAAGAGAGAGTATGAAACTATATAAATCAAACATACAGCGTGCGGAGGTCGGAATAACCAATTTATTTTCACTCAAGGGATATAGCCTTGTGTAATTGGTACTTATGGTTTCTCTGCACTTCACCACTTGTGAATTTTGTGGTCATCCCTCAATCACAAAGATAAACTGTTCTGCCACCATATATAGTAAGTGAAATTTAAAATAATTGCTAAACGGTTTTTTTTTCCATTATTGTAGCTGGACTTCAGGTCTTGCTGTAAAAACTTTAAAAGAAAAGAAATGAAGATGTATGCATGGAAAATGGGAAAATATTGAGCCTGGACAAAGACTTCCCTATTCCTTATCTGACTGCATAGTTCTAAATAATTGCCACATTTATCTTGCTCAGTTTTTTCTGTTAGACTGTAGTCGGTCTGTAGCGAGTCTTCCCAGTGAGAAACAAAAGGTCTTGTGCCTTTTGGAGTGTCAAATAAACAAACAACAAAGTACACTGTTACTAAGCTATCCTCAAGTCTCATTCTCCAGCTTTGGACTCAACAACGTGTATTTCTCTGTTGTTAGTTCCTCCATCCCTATTTCCTAACAGGTCTCTGTTCCATGACTCCTTTAGGCCAGAGCTTCTGGCAGCAGCATAGTTTTGCAGAGACGGACACCACAGTTGTTTCTTTGACCTCACCTTCTTAATATAATAAGTTGGAGAAATACTCATGAAATTCTATGCCTTTCACTTTTTCTCTAGTATTTATTATACAGAGACATTTGTTCTTAGTTCCACATTCTTCTTGGGAAGCAGGACACTAAATTTCACAAATAGGCTATTAACATGAAAAATTGCATTCAAATGGGAACAGAGGGTGAATCTTACCTTCTAATATTAAGACAACCAGAAAGCTTAATAATGTGCTTTCTTAAGAAACAGAGAGACCTTTTAAAACACCCTAACACTAAAGTTTGAAGCTTGTATCTTGAGTCCTTTTCAAATTTTAAATATTGCTTCTTCTATCTGGTTAAAATTAGGTAAAATAAATTTGTATTTACCTACAGTTGCATAATTAAGTTACATTTCTTTTCACTCTGTTTAGCAAGCTTGGAAGGCTGGTGTATTCCTGGAGCAATTTAAGTACAATGATGTCTACAAAATACATTGTTTCAGTGAGCTCTTCTAATCATCAGATTCTTGAGCAAGGACTTCAAACTGTTGCTGCACAGGTTGTGTCCCAGGAAAACTAAAACAAGCTGAATTTTAGCTTCACACATTCCTGCATGTGATTCAGAGCTGAGCTGGTGAAACAGAACAATGCTTTGAATAAAAAATACAGACTTTGAATTGAAGTTCCTGTTCAGGTAAAAGTTAAGTCATCTTTCTCTTTTCTAAACTCTGTAGGTTCATGACTACTCTCTGTTTTATACAGATCCCAATGCCATTAATGCCACCACCGTCCCACAGCCACACAGTCAATGCCTGCCTGGTAAAAAGGACATCAACAGAGGGATTCGCAACTTCTCGTTTAACCTTGCTATTGAGCCATTGCTCAGCAAATCCAGAATGGCTGGCAAGACCCTTCTACAGTATATAAAAACAGTGCCAGACAAAAGAGTTAGCAAACTCTACATCAATTCTCATTATTCTAAATTAATTTCTTGTAATCTGAAAGATATGTTAATTTCAATTTGATAATGAGGTTTTGAGGAAGATTAAGTTGTACTGTCTCGTATTCTGTGAATACTGCTACTTCATTATAAGACTTTACTGGGACTAATGTAATAATACCTTTGTATTTTTATAAAAACAAAAGATGTATCTTCTCCTTTCTAATTTCTCCATAGTGGCTGCAATACAGAAAAAAATAAAAGAATTTACTCAGTATGAATTCACCAAAGAGTTTTCATTCTTCTTTAATCAGATCAATGAAATATGCACAATGAAGATGTTGTCCTTTTATTTTCTATCAAATGACTGGTTAGGACTTTTTCCCTGGATGTAGGAAAACTTCCTTCATTTCCCTCTACATCTTTAGTGGGGGGGGGTTCCGAGTGCAGGGGAGCCAGCCGAAGTCACGACACGAACACCGATACGATTTGAGCATCGTGCTTCCTTTATTGTTTACTTACACTCACTTATACCTACCTTACAAAGATTCACGCCCCATTCCCACGGGACAGCCTCTAAGCAGCAGGGGAGCCGACCAGCGTGTAGCTTTTCCCAAGGCTGTTCAAGGCTGCCTGCTGTCAGGTGTCTTGCAAGCCTGTCTGCAGGCTGAGGCCCCTTCAGGGGTTCTTCTGCAGCAACCCTGGGGTGCTCAGACTGCCCAGACTGTCCTGGGGTGTCACATGCCCCTGTTCCACAAGGAATCCCTCTGCATACATCCTGAAGTGATTTCATCTTGTTATAGACAGAAGGTGGATGTGGACCTTGATTTCCATTTTCTCATTTCAAGCACCAGTGTAATGTGGGGGTAGAAGGAAGAGAACAGATGCTCACTGTTGTTAACCTTGCACCTTCCACTGAATGAATAATTAACCCTTAACTAGGGCAGGACACGCAGTTCAGATGCTCTGTTGCCCCACCAAAGATCTTAAAGATAAAATCTGAGCTACTGGTTGATTCTCAGTGCATATGACTTGATCTCAGGGGCAAAGGTATTTTAGTTTGCCTGTCCTGAGGAACCGTGGTTCAGACCTCTTCTTATCTTGAATGTTCCTCTACCCAAATGAGTGTCAAAACAACTGCTTAAGGGCTTGTTCTAAAACAGGTTTTCCACTATCTTTGCAATTAAAGCTGTTTTCCCATGTATAAGATATTTGGCAGTTAAGCAGACATTTTCAATAAAAGGTTAATAATCTAAGCAGTGATTATTATAATATGTTTTATTCTTTGCCTCTCAGAAATAAATGCTCAAAATTGCAATTCAGTGTCTGAGCCTAGTTGGATTCCAGATACATTTTCAGGCACAGGAAGGAGATTTTGCACTGTAAAAGATACTTCCCTGCCCTTCTAGAAATGAAACCCAAGTGCTATAGCTTCCTTTGAGTCTTTTTTCCTTGATTCTCATTAACACAGTCCACAGGAAAAAAAAAAAAATCCTTCAAATTTCATGCTGAGGAAGTAAAAGTAATTTGTTTTTGAATGCTTTCATTATTTTTGAAATCTGTAAGTACGCGAAGCTAAATCCACTGGCCATTTAACCATGTGTTTGATAGATCCCAGCCACAGAGAGAACTCTGTCACAGTGAGCCAGTATCTGTGTAGGAGAGAAATTTGCAGTGCTGCACTAATGGTCCTTGGATTATTTCTTTATGGAAAAGCCTGCTAGCATTTCCTGATTAAGCTGGCTCTTAAAAGATACTTAAGGCTAGACAATGAGCTAATTGTAACTGTGCCTACTTACACCATTATTTCTGAAAATTATTTTAAAGTCTCTTGCCCAGGGTTAGTATTAATATTTATTCCATCTCATACATAATAAAAATAACTTGGTAAAGTAATGCTATACACATGTTGATTTAGATTTGGTTTCTGGAGTTACATCTTTGTTTCTGACTAAAAGGTAGTTCAGCCAAAGAATACATACAAGATATACCCACAAATAGATTTTCTTTTTGTTCATACAATAAACAAACCCTCTCTTTTTTTTTTAAAGGAAGTTGAGGAGCGGGGAATCTTTTTTTTCCTATTCTCTAGCTTCTCAAGGGCAAAATAATAGAAAACTGTATTCAGATCAGATGTTAAAATCTTATTAGGAACATCTGTGCTAATCAATGTTTACAAAAAATGTAAATAAATGATACAAGGAGGGAATATTAGAAAAGACAGTTCTTCGTTTTCTCACTCTACAAGCTATTACATAAATAAGACCTGATCCTCCAAATCTGGAGTCATATGAGCGTTGTCTTTGAAGCTGATGCATTCATTGAATTAACATGAATAAATTGCTACTCACATGACTTAGAACTTGGATGACTGAAGCTCTGATATAAATATTTTTCTCCCTTGCACATCAGATTGAATAAATCAGCAAAAGAGGGGTTTTTTTCAACTTTTTGAAGACTAAGAAATCAGTTTAAAACAGTTCGCTATTCCTGGCCTTTACTTCAGCCTCAGCCCTAAGTCTGCTCCTTCTCCAAAGACTACCAGCAGTTCAGAGAGGTCATCCACCTCACTGGAATTAGGGAACAGAACATTTTGACTCTCTCCACTTGATTTCAGCCATCCCATGTATTACATGACATGCAAGAGCCAAGACAGTGAAATCAAATCCACCCTAACAGGAAATCCTTTTGTGCCAAAGTTTTTATCTAGCCTTTACCTGGGTGGCCATTTTGCAAGGGTGATTAATCTCTCCTACCTGAAATTAATCTGCAGTTAAAAACAAAAAAGATGTTTTTTCTCTCTCCACCAAATGTGGGATCATTATTCTGCACTGACCTTCACTATCCAACGATGACAAAATATATAGCCTAGGAAAAAATGTCCCTACCCTCAATTGTTCTTTGGACAATTTTACTAGCCTTGACTCAAGCAGAGAAAACGTTATCAAATAACCTCCAAGAGCTCACAAAATAACATGATGTAACCTGACAATTCAGAAAACTTGGCTGAGGTAAACTGACAAAACACAGAGAAGTGTCTGCTGTGATTCCACAAATGCAACATGTATGATTGGAGTAGTACAGTGGCCAAAGCTATCGATTGCCTTCTACCTGGGTTATTTCTGGGATGGATGGCCACAGGGCCTTGATAAGTGTCTATATAGACCAGCTGGTGATGAAAGGCACCAAAATGGTGTTTTCAACACTTTCCTGGGAACAGAAGTTCACTAAAGAAAGATAGAGCCATCAGAGGAAAAACATTAGTTATCTGTAAATGCCAAAAATCAAACAGTAACACCCTTAAATTGCATTCCATGGTAGATTCTCCTAGCATTTTGAAGCTTTTTACATCTCTAGCAATTTTTTAGACATAATAGGCCATGACCTATGTTAAAATTGGGTGAAATTCATACACTGAATGGATTTCTTTTTCATTTGCCCTCCTTCAGATTATACTGCTTGACCTCTGTTGATTTTTATGAATTTCTGCCATATGATCATAGGTTAATATTTCATTTTGCACTCTCAAGAAAGGAGATGCCATACTGGAACAGACCAATGATTGTAGGTCTCCTTCCTTTCAGTAACAGTCTATACCTGGTACTTCAGGGGCATTTGAAAAGTTAGCACTATAAACAATGCTGGTAATGTAATACCCTGTTAGTAATTCAATTTACCATCATTTGAAACAATGTAGAATAATCCCTACATTATCCAAATTCTTTTTACTCTTCAGCAGCTGTGAAGTTATAGAAAGTTGAGAAAAGTACATATTTACTTTCATTCAAGCACTGTCCTTTAACATTATTCTTGTTGACTTCTTAGGTCTGTTCACAAGGGTACCTGTTCAGGTAACTGAAATGAGCAGGTCTCATCTGACTTTCAACATCCACTTTCAGAGGAGTTGGTGGTGCCAGTGCTGACTTTTAGTACTATTCAGAGATGTACAATGTGTGTGTCTAATATATGCATGCATTTAGCATTTAATTAAAGGCTCTGAGTTAATTATTAAGGTTTATTCTGACAAACTTCTTCTTTCTCTGTGTACAGACAAAGAAGATGGGGAAAGTTTCATTGATCTTATCCAAGGATAAGAATCTACTATACTGCAATGAATTACCCAGGCGTAGCATTTACTCTGATCAGACTGAATCTCTCAAGGTGACAGTTTTGTGGAAAATTCCACGTTTATACTACACCAAAGAGAAGGTTATTTGGGTGGGATTGGAGATAAAGATATTGGACATCTTCCATATGCTGGGGCAGATTGTTGCCAGCTGTGCTGTAATTTCACTGGATATTTATCCAGGTTTGGATGGTTTATCTTGGGTTTGATTTTGCAGCTGGCATTTACTATTTCCCTTCTCCAAATCAAGCTGTCAAATATTCCCAAGGTACACCTCCAAAGTTAGCTGTGACTTTTAGAAATCTGTCCACCAACCCTCAGATCTTGTGTTTTCAGCTGTGGATATTACTGGTGTCTACTTCTGAGAGAAAAGCATGAATCTGAAGCTCCTCATCTCTTGGCTTTTGCTGTATGTAATGACCAGCTCTTATTTTTGAGCTCAACTACATTGCAACTACCAAGAATTTTTTTTCTTATTCTTACATCATCGCAGCAGTTTCCACCAACACTTGTGTAGTGCAGAAGCAAACAATTGAACTGTGCTTAACTCAGAAGAGCACTTAGCCTTGAGGTTCATGGTACTTTGCAATCTCTGTTCATTCACAGTTTAGATACTTATTCTATGTGTATCCTTTGTAGTGAAGCATTTAGCCCATGTTGTGCTCATAAATAAGCTATGGTCACTAGAATCTTGGTAGTCACAACTTTAAAATCAATTTTATTTACTGGCAAGTAACGATCAGTTCTTATTTATGAAGCTCAATTAAGGATTGTTGAGCCTTCTCAGAATATAAAAGGAATTATAATCAGCTACAGTCCCACTCTGGACCTTCCAGCCAAGAAAGCTTCAAGTGATGTGATTTGCCTGCACTATGTGTCGAACACGTTTCCATGTCTCCGAGAAACAAATAGTCTTGACACAGTGGAAACTTAAGGGATACTCCATATACAGGAAGGAGAAATCCTGCCTTGCCAGCTTCATCCCAGCTGTAAACCTTTTCAGTAGGTTGGCTTTGTGGTATGTGGAGAGCACAGGGTCTGCTGTGTACACAGGGCCAAGACTCACTGTTGTTAATCCTCCTGCTGCCAGTGTGGAGGGACTCAGTCTAGATCCCTCCCTGGGCTGAGGCCAGGAACTTGCACCCTGAGGAGCTGAGAGGTGTTTTGGCCCCATGTTCTCACTTCTTTCTTTAAATAATTTTTTAAAAAGTGACTTGTGCTTAGAAGCTTTAAACCTTCAAGTAACCTAAGAAAAAAAGAAGTCCATTTTAACTAGTCTAGTACTTTGTCAAGTGAATAAGCAAGAGGAAGAAAAAGATCTTCATCCCACGTGGAGGCAGATTTCACTTCCCCAAGGAACACTTAAGGGAGAAGATGACTCCAGGACCTTTGTTCTGGACACCTACAGGCATGAACAGAACAAGGACTGCTCTTGGCTCCCAGGTCTGAAGGAAAAAATCATCATCAGCTGCATGATCAAGTCTCCCCTAAGTCCCCTGGTAAAAGTCTGATATAAATCAAGTGTGTTACCATGGCAGGGAGCCCAAGACTTCTGGGAAGCACACTCAAACAGCTGTTGTGCCAGAGAACTCAGCAACACTTCGAGAATGGGGGGTGAGCAGGCTATAATTAGGATGTTGAACTACCCATGGTAGTTTGCTCAGGAATCCTTTGAAAACCTCAGACAGTAAGAAGACACTCACAGTGTTTTTTGTTCAGGGGTAAAACACTGCCACAGATCTCCTTCAGGTGTGAGCTAATGATTGCTTTATCATCTCGTGCTTTGTTTAGTTGTCTTGCCACACTTTGCCCTTTCCAGCATGCCTCCTCTTGCTATTTGCAAAGATTTTAGGTAATTCTCCTAAAGACAGAGATACTCAGAAGCAAACTTCCTGCTCATGTACTGCATCATTCCAAACACAGCCAGCAGCAGGACTTTAAACTCTTCTGATATGTCTCCTGCATGTGTTTTGTGTCAATATGTTATTCTTATACACTCCTGTTATTTTTTCTTTTCTCTTATAGGGTGGTTGTAGTTTCTATTAATCAAATCTCAGAGGAAAGACTTAATGAGCAAATATTACCATAATCTTTTAGTCAGGTGGATCTTTTTCTCCAATACCATCTTCCCAAACAACAATCTGCAAAGGAAGGGGCACTCATCACTAGTCAGGCAATTTCAGCCATTGATCTAGTAATCTACCAGACTATTTCTTCCATTGTCTTTGGATGGATTTTTATAAAATAGAAGGGCACAACTCTGCTCCACAGATTTTCAAGGAAAGCATTCTGTCAAACAGGACTGGCAAAGCTGAGCAGCACAATCCCCCTGTCCCCACCACACGTCAGGAGATAGAGACACCAGTTTGAGAATACATATGAGAGTGTCTGAGGCAGCAGTACCTACACAATGTGTGAAATTTGGGCTGCACCTCCCAGGCTCAGTCCCCTCAGCCATGACAGGTTCTTTTAGGGGCAATGGGAAGAGCTGGTCTCTTTTTGACAGCTCTAAACCTCAGCCCTACAACAGCAAAGTGCAGCTTCACTGGAAAGCTTTGTGCCAGATTCAGGGAGAAGTTCACACTGGAGAATCAGGGTGTGGATTCACAAAGCGGCTGCACTTTGGTGTGGGTGGGCACCAACACAAGAGCTTTGCAGGACACTCTATAAAATATTCATGACTCACCACTATCTTCTGCAGAGGGAAGGGCACCTCAAAGGCATATTCAAAGAATCAAAGGAAGGTTCTTGCTTTAAATAATTTTCTGCTCTTTCTCGCTCTTTCCTTTGAATACAGAGAAATCCTAGAGGCAAAGATGCAGTAAAGTATTTTAGGGCAGTACTTTCAGGCGAGTATCATCCTCTTGTCATATCTGCCATTAATTCAATCAGGGTTACTTGCAATATGTTCCTGACCAGATTCTAACCATTATATTTTACACTCTTCTGATGGCTCAGTAAGATTTGAGTAGTCATTACAAATATCTTTAAGCCAGCAACAGACAGCATGTCTGGTTGTTTGTACCAGCAGCAATTTCAGTGTGTGACCTTTACCTGCTGCTCCCAAGGATATGGTGAGTTTGTATCCATTTCAAAGATCAGATAATTATTAGATGGTTTTCTAGGAGTAATTCTGCAATAAAGCCTTTGGTTTTACAGTCTCAGGGCATGACTGAGGAGATTAGAAAGTAGTAATTCACACTCTTGATACCTGAGATTGATCTTGAAAGGAGCAGCTGTTCTCTCCCCCCTTCCCCCCCTCCCAATTAGACACTTTGCATACATATCACACCATTATTTACCCTCAACAGTGCTATCTTCACATGTACTCTGAAGAAATCAACGTTTCAGCTAGAGCTACAGTGAAAAATTAAATGCGCACAAACAAGGCATTTATCAAGTCCATCTTTCATAACATCAAATCAAAACCCACAATGCACAATTCATAAAATCTCAGCACTAGAAAAGAGTGATGAAATTTGCTAATCCATCACTTTGACTATGTGAGATTATTTCTGGCAGCGTGTAGTGCTATACTGTCTAGACTTACAGAATTAAATGATCAGCTGTGCAGAACTGAGACCATTTTGTGAGTGTGTTTGTCTGTATGTGTCAAAAGCATGATGATTTCTGGTGTTTATCCCATGTGTTTTCTCAGTGAAGACAATTTCTTTGAATGACAAGAACATGATAAGGTGACAGTTTTGGATAAGCAAAGAGATTTAGATGTTCAGGTTTCTTATTTTATGTTTCACTGCAAATACTTTGAATGTTCATGTTTCTTGACTTGTGTCCTGGAGTCAAGGAGTTAGAATATGAGTTTACTGCATCCATCTGCCATGAAAGAACAGCATCTGTTTACATTTAAAGACCTGTACTACCAACTGTTACGGGAGATTCATTACCAGCATCTACAACCTTACAGTAGGATAATGAGGCTCATTGATTTTGAGAAGTTAAGTTGCCATGAAATGGCTTAAAATTCTTTTTGAACACTGTTGCAAGAGTTAAGTCCCAAGTCATCCTTGTTCAAGTTATTAGCATGTTAAAAGCATTTATTAGATATTAATTTTAATAAACTCTTTTCCACTTCTGAGCCTCTCAATTTCTTTTTCTATGTACAAATTTGTACTTGTCGATCACAGTGGCAAGAGTACTAAGAGAAAAGAGTAAAATTCAACGTTTCTGTGACAATAAAAGTGATTCATACTGCTACTAAGATGAAAAGCATCTTTCAAATGTTATTCAACTACTAAATACTGTTCCAGCTTCAGACTGGTGTCATGATTGAGCATGATTTGCTAATTACATATGATGAATCTACTTATATTTTTTCCAAAATTCCTGGGTTTAATATTCTTGGACAGTGGACAAGACACAGTTCAGAGCTGACACTGAAGGTGGCAATTCTTGCATCTCTTACATGCCGTGCCAAATGCCTGAGGCTGACCAAACTGGCAAACTGAGATACCCCAGTCTGCTAAGTGTGGTTTTAATGGCAATCCTTGAGGAACAAAAGCCCAGTGAAAGAAAACAACACACTAGTGTCAGTGTAGTTCCAAGGACTGGCCAGAAATAAGTAATCTGAAATGTAATTTTGTTCATGTTGTCATAAAGTTTAAGACGAAATCAAAAGGGCTAAGGCAGCAGATTTCATTAATACTAACTAGCTAGAAGAAATAAAATTAGAGACCACATGAACTGCTTAAAATATGAACCATTTTTGCACGTAACTGCAAGAGAGGACTCAGGCTTTGTCCACTCTGAAAAACTTTTTCTCAGAGTTAAGAAAAGTTGCTTCTCATCTATGGTAGAGAAGGTCTGTGGGGTATTTTCATAACTGAAAGCAAGGACGAAACATGTGTTTTCTGTTATTGTGCTAGATTTCTGCTTTTCTTCTGAACAGTTTTCCAGTCTAATCTCCAAGTACTTTAGCTTTTTACTTGGCTGAAAAACACCGATCAGCTTGTCCACTGTTAAAATACATAAATGTAAATCAAATATATCAAACTAAAATTGATGTATTCACATATGTAACAATTCCAGTGCCAAACCTGAGTGGGATTTGTGATCTGTGATTCAAAACCCAAGTGCTGCGGGTTGCTGGTGAGAAAGACCCTTTCTGTCTCTGCAGAAGCAAGTCCTGTAAGAGGATTGTGAGCATCCTCTGCTCATTGGCTAAAAGCTTAGAGAGCAAAAATGCAAGAGATGGAGCCATCCCAGAGCTTGCTTCCTTGCTGAACTCCCAGGTATGACACAGAAAAGGAGGCCAAGGAGAAGCAGAAAACATCTGACAACCTCTGCTTGACTGAGAATGGGGGTTGCCTACTCAGATTAACAAATACTCAGGATCCAGCCAACAGTTCTACTGCCCTGCAATGAAGCACCCCAGGCATAGCCTCAAGTTAACTTTCATGAACCCAAGCAGGTTATGAGTTTTGCTAGTCTCCACAGGAATTTACATTTTTCTCTACTAGTCAGTGTGTGAAAGGAAGATGAGGAAATCCCTGGAAGATAATCACATACATTAGGTTTTTGGAGTATCACCTACCAGTTTTTGCATCCTGCTCAGAAGCCACTGTGAAAGGTCAGATCCTGATAGAAACTGTGATGCTGGGAGCAAAAAAGCTTCTTCAGTGGGTCTGGCTTATAGTTATGAGAATTATACCAATGAGAAATTATTATATTAATGAGAAATAAACTACTTTCTAGGATCCAAAACCCAGAGATGCAGTTGTCTCTCCTAAACTCCAGGAAGCTAGGCATGGATATCAGTGCTTTACAGTTATTTAAATTGCATTACACCATCAGTGTAGGAGGGCTGCCACCCTCAGAACCACACAGCCTTTGGTATTGCTGCACATCCTGGTAGTTAGCATGGCCAAGGACAAGTTCAGAGGCATGCTCTGAAGTTAACAAATACATCTCTGGATTGCAAATCTTTATTACTTTTTAAGTGAGCCAATATACTGTAATGTAAAATGGCATTATCGCTAATGAAATAAGATAATTACACTAATGGCATGACCAGTGATGGTAAGTTCACATTGTACAAGTTGTAATGAGGCTTCTGGATCAATAAGTAGCTCTTTGGCTGGTCACATCAGATGCACAGGGCACAACATTTGTGAGAAAAGCCTTTTGGGAATGGAGATGGTTAACTCTAAAGATACTGGAACAATTCTTCTTAAAAGTCCAGGTTTTACTCTAGTTGCACTAATCTGTCCTAATGCATGTTTCACTAAATGAAGTGATACAATTCTATGTTAGAAAACCCAGTGAGCAAAATGGTGTCAATTTTCTCATTTCTTGTAAATTATGAATGAAATAGGCATTGTCGTTATTCTTTGGAATAGTTAAATGCTATTCTTTCATTTAGAATGAAAAATTCACTAATTTTATTGGTAAAGTCTTCTTTAGAAGATAGAAACTTTCCCAAATGGTGAAATATTTTTCAATGCTTTTCTATTTTCTTTCTGGAAAAAAAAAAAAATCCCTTCCAAAACTATTTGGAAAAAAATATATTTCTCTGAAACATCCAGTTTAGTGAACAAAGCATTTCTCTGTGCCTCTGTCACTATCACTCCTACTGGGAAAGAACATAAGGACAAAGATACCAAAATCTTTTTCCTGTCTTTTTCCCTTGGAGGTAATATTTTCATTTTTTTCTCCTAGAGCAAAAATTCTGTACAGTCCATAAAATTATGCTCTCCTTCTTGAGGAGCCAGACAAGAAAGAAATAAGTATCAAAAGCAACTGGTTGGAAAGAAGCTTTGCAGCTGTGCCCTGTCCTCCAGCAGAACACCAGAGTGTACACGCCATGCCCAGCTCTACATGGCAGCAGCACAGAGGGGAAGTGCAGCCAACAGACTTGTCCTCCTGGGAATTTCCCTGGCTGTGCTTGGTGAGGGGTGAATGCCTAAGGAATCAGAATTAGAGGGAGAAAATGGATGTGGCTGAAAGCAAAACCATCTGAGCATAGGAATTGTCCCTACAGATCAAGATGACCCAACTTCAATCAGCCAAAGTCTCCAGGCTGCTTTAGCTGCGATCCTGGATGGTCTTGGGATATTGCTATTGATGGAAGCAACGTGAAGTTCCATGGCAAGTTACTCATGGGACTTGAGGGCGTTCACAGGACTTGGTAAGACTCCACTTCTACTGCCAAACAGCAACAACAGCAAAAATAAGTACAGGGTATGACTTGAAATATCCCAGTAAGGATTTTTGTTTCCTTAGTGTGTGATATACTTTCCACAGTGCAGAAAAATTTACAGCCTTCTGCCTGAGAAAGGTATTAATAAAAATGATGCTCCAGGCATTGTGTTGGGCCTTTGTGGAATGACTAAAAGGCAGGAGAAAATTATAAACTACAACTTTATTTAATAATAAACAACACTAATATATGTTCAAGTAATGTTTTGGTTGCTTTTCAATCCTTTATTTGCCATTATTGAACCGAGTTGGAAGATGATTGCTTAATTGCTGTCCCACTGGGCCTGTCTCGGAAATGAGATGTGTATCTCAAAAGCTTATCCCTCAGAGTTATGTTTTAAATAAGTTCCATGTCAGCTAGGAGATTTAGATGTATAACTGATGCTGAGCAAGAGCTTACAAAATGAAACTGGTGATAAATGGGAATTCCCAGTTTTCTGAAGAAATTCCATCATAATGACATGTGTTTTTATCCAGTTTCAAAATATTTCAGTCACATATAATCAGATGCTTTAACTGCAAAATATTTTGAATCTAGAATTTTATTCAAGTTTAATGTTATCAGTATTCCTTTATTATAACATAACTACAGGAAATTTCTATTTAATGATAGTTGTTCAAACTGGAAAAAAATTTGTTCCCATGTCCCTTTTGTTTATTTGCTGTGTGTGGAGTTCCTACAATTTAATAAAAAGGAGGTAGTTTGGTGTAGGACAAGTATTAAAACATAAGTAGCAACTCTCTAGTTATTCTGAAATAAAGTTAAAAAATTATAATGTCATTACAATAAAAGTCTGTAATTAAGTGACATAAAATGAAAAATGTTCCAAGCTGAAATTAAGAATGTCAAAAAACCCTTTAAGACTCTTCCCAAATGTAAACAAACCCTGTAAGGGTTTTTTTTTGAGTTTAATTTACAAGTTTTTCCAGAGTACTTTTCACGGAGATTAAAATTATTTGGAAAGAATTTCAGTTTCAAGAAAAACTGGTTTTTAATGCAGAAGATTTCAGTCCTGTTGCTATTAGGAGACACAAACTACCAAACCATAGCAATTCCTGTAGCATGAGATGCACAGCCAATCTCACACACCTGAATGGGTTCTGCCCCTCTTTGGAGTAGGGACATCATGCAGAGTTATGAGATAGGAACTTTTCTTCTGAAGTCTGTGGCTTAAAGGCTCCCCCATACAGAGACCACAGCTTTGCATTTCATAGCTGTTTGGGTCCCTTTTCTTCTATGAAATTCTAGTTGAATTTTTAAGCAATTAATGAATTTACCATCCAGAATCCAGTTTGTTATCCAGGTTTATTAGCCAGATTTTTCATCAAGAATATCATTATGAAGGCATTCAGCGATTGATATATATTTGCTGTATAAAATAATAGAAAGGATTCTGTCTCAAATGGAAAACTCAAAATTTAATTTTTTAGGTTCTTTGTTCTTAACTACCCCTGTTAAAAGTCAAACAAAATGATGTCAATAGCAATTCCATTATATACAATCCAAATCTATGAATCTGAGGTGGTCAACTTTTTTCTCTCAAAATTGAGTTTAAGGAACTTTATACACACCTACCATTTCAATTATAACCTCTTCCTACAGTGGAAGCTTAAGTCAGAAAACAGAAATGTGAGCCTCTGTAATTCGAGGTAATTTCTGACTTGAGAAAAAATCTTCTCAGGTCTCAAGTGGGGAAAACAGAGTAAGCCTTGATTGAAGGGAACTAAGCTAATCACATTCTATAGTTATTGAGGACAGTTAAAACATCATTTATAAAATAATGATTGTTTAAATTATCTTATTGAATCCATTTGCCAATCCCTAATAATTTTTTTTATTGCTGATCAGAGGAAATAGCCTTGCTATTGGCATCAACTTGTCTATGCAATAGATTTTAGTAGGAAGCAGTTAAAAATCTATATCAATCAACCAACCTTGCTTTGCTTTCTAAAAAAAAAAAAAAAAAGGACTTTTCAGGTTCATAGTATGTTAAACAATTTTTCAAATCCTGATGTCAAATAATTTTTAAGGTGTGTGATTTTTTTTTTGTTGAATATTGCCAAGTAAACAGACTAATGTTTATGACAATTTAGATCATGAAGCTGAGAATATATCTTTTTGTGAAATACACGTAAATTAACCCAATCTGACTGCCTGTTGTGCTGCTAAATCAGTTGTTTTTATTCCCATGGTAACAAAAGGAGTCACTCTGAGCTGCTCGTTTCACTGCAATTCCTGCAATGTAGACACATTACTGCAATGTAGCAGGTCTAATTTCCTTAGATTTTAAATTTTCTGTATTTCCAGGTGTTCGCTGCCAAGATTATTTTTTTGTTCTTACCAGATTCAACTGCCTTTCCTGTTGAGAGAGGATGGTGGGAATGGAGTCTTTATTTATTTATCTTCTAGTTTTAATACAAATTTCTTCTACAAACATATTTACCATCAACAGCAGATAAATTCTACCCCTCCCATGAGTTTTTCTTCCCTTCTCCTTCAACTCTTACTCCCTCCCACCACTGGCCTGGCCATTCATCCCCCTAAAGGAAAGTATCTGTAGAGGTCTTGCTCTCAAATCTTCTCCCAGCTGTGCAGGAACTGCTTTAACTTCACTGATGAAGGCTATGGTTGCTAACTAAATTATGGCTACTAGATAGTGTAGAAGACTGAAATGACCACTCTAAAAAAAAAGCAGATTCCCTCTTTCATAGTCTTAGTTAAAACACCTGTATTATAGGTCATATCCTCTGTCTACATGTACATGTGTGAACAGTTCAGGTGCACAAAAGCCAAGAAAATTTTATGTTCCAGAAGAGCTTGAATTCCAGAAAATAGTTATCACGTGTAATTAACTCAGTGAGAGAGATAAAATTGTCACGTCTGGTTACTAACAACAGCAGAAACAAAAGAATGAACTGAAGAAATTCTGGTTAGCTACATATATATTAAAGTCTCTGCTCTCCATAGACTGCAGTCATGTATTTTCACATAGTGAAGGTTATCTAATTTTGTCTAAATGGGGAAAACAATGCTATAAATTATCTGTATATTAATGATGTATATAGGTGTCTTCTATCACTTTTTTTCACATCCCTCTCTGAAAAGCGCCATCAGCTGACCCATGGCAAGAAAAACCCTTATAAAACATTTGTAAATAGGTGAGAAATGTGATTCACAGCTCTAGGAAAGGGAGAAAATGTAGAAGGAAACAAAGACCAAATGAAAGATGTCAAACTTATCTTGAGCAATAGAGTTGAAAAATTACAAAGAATTCCAGCCCTCAAGAAGAAACTGCAGACTCAAGCCTGTCAGCATGATGGAGACCTTGGATGCTGCGGCTTTCAAAGCCACCTAAGAGAGTTAAAAGTATGGCAACATGAGATTATTCTGACTTTTGGCAAGGGTTACAGAGCTGCATTTTAAAAAGCAGCAGGGACTCGTGAGAGTATATTACTTTACCATTCAGTCTCAACAGGCAGTTTGCAAGATCTTGCAAACTTTCTGTAAGTGATCATCACGTTCTAGTGAATGGTACTTAGTGGAATAGCTGGAGGTTAATTTTTAAATCCCCCTGTGTCACGGTGAATTGCACTGCTTGTAACTGGCAATAAGATAATACAGAGCAGAGTCAGGACTGGCACATGTGGAATTAGTGAGACTTAGAATGACTTTATGTGTATTGCATCATTCTAGTTTTCTACAGTATTAGTGGCATCAGTTGTTCATTTTTAGTTTGTTTGGATCTGTTTAGACTTAGGATGACTCTGTATAGTAACATGACCTAAGCACAGTACAGGACAATTTTTTTATCACCTCACACATATAATACATTTTATGCTATAATGATGGCAAAGAACAAAGAAATAGTTTTTTCCTTCTTTCCTGCCAAAGATGAACAAGAAAGAACAGAGGAAATGGTGCACAGCTCTCAGGTCTGTTCTTCTTCCTTTTAACTGTATGTGAAACCTTTTTTATGCTTTAGACATACAGAAATAATAAGTGGCTCCTATGAGAGGTAATATTTCTGGAAGTCTACAGAAGCAATCAATAGCTTCTGGGTAATTTATGTGCCTTTGCTTCAAAATGGCGCTAGTGTTTTTTGTTCTAGTGTCTAAGAAGCACTGCTGTAATTAGAAGCTTTTGAAGCAGGCAGCCTGGTCTTCTGGTGGTATTGTGGTATTTGCTGGGTTCCACCTCACGTGTTGTTCTGCTCCCCAAACTTGTCATCCCAGATTTATTTTCATTGCTATTTTTATGTTTCCACCATGTAACATTATTTTGATCTATTTTACAGGCCATAAAAAACGGCAAAAAGGTTTTGCATGTGCAAATTCTTTTGAAATCATGGAAGCTGGTCTCACAGGCTGGTGCACACTGTGTTGTTCCTTCGGTCCCAAACACATTCAGCATTACTCTGTAGTCCTGGATGGCTGCATTGCCTCAGCTCCCTTTGGAGTTGCATTTTTAATTAATTAATTCTAGAAAAATACAACTTTCTCCTGTTCCTCCAGAGTAATGGTGCAGAACACAGTGTGCAACATATTTGATGTTAAGACCAAAATTAAATTAATCACACGTTCTGACTTAAAACAGACAATTCACACCCCACCCATAAAGCTAGCCTTGCTTCACAAAGACCATTGAGATTTTTAAAAATAAACTAACAAAATAAAGTAAAAAAACCTGCTCTGTTCAAGCGGTTTATCCAGGCTTTGTGCATAAAAAGGAAAGATACAGGTTTTTTTACTTTGATCTAACAGCTTTAATGTGAAAAAAACTGAGAGGAAAGACCTAATTTGTTGATTTAAAAAAGTAATGCCACTCATTAATCAGAGCACTGAAGAGAGAAAACATAAAGTGACTTGAGTTGGCTTTTATCACACAGGCCTGATGATAAAATATCAACTTCTACTGGAAGCCCCTCCATCCCATTTTCATTGAATACACAGTAATTCAATCATGACTAGGAATAATTTATTTGTAACAAGGAAGGTTTCTGTTTCTCCATAATGAGTTGATTATATCTTGTCAGAGGAACCTTAAACCCATCAAATGTCAAATGAATTATATCGAACATATTATTTTCATAGCAGCTGGATATGAGTAACTGATGAAACAGAGCTCTTTACTTTCATTTTGTACTGTGAATGACAAAATATAGCTCATAAAATGGAGCCTGTGACATAAATTCATGCAGGTCCCTAATTTCCTACCTTTAAAAGAACTGTTTCATAAATTTGATCTACTCATTTACTCAAAATATTGAGTCATAATTTGCTGGGGGAATTGTACATCAGAATGTTCTTCTATGAAATTGTCTTTTTTTTTTAACATTTAAATGAAAGTAATCCCTGTTCATGATGCCTGACCTGATAATGCACTTATCCAAAAATTAAATTTGAGAAAACATTTGATCCCATCTGTCTCTAAAAGCACTTCCTGGAAACAGGAGTGTGGCAAGGGGACTGCTGCAAGGCCAAAGGGTGGGAGGCAGCCACTGGAGAAGTTGGGTATCTATCCCAAAGAAAACAGATGTGTGGCTGGCCCACGGGGATCAGCTTCACCTCACAGCCCAGCCCAGGGCTTAGAGTGCCTGCCTGCTCCACCAGTACATGACATTTACTCATGGTTAGACCTCTTTGCCTGTCTTGCTGCTCCAGCTCACTGAAGCAATCAGCACAGGGGAGAGGGAGAGGAAGATGAACTCCTTGTGAGAATAACTGGAAGAAGAATCATGGAAAGATAGTGAACATATCAATACAATCTGCAGCAGTTTCTGGGAGATCATTAAAGCAGATCTTGACCAGTTTCAGAAACATGCAGTCCTTGCTCACTGCTACGTGAAGCACCCCACTTGGTTAAACTTTTTGATGTATCAGAGACAATCTTCGAAGTAGACCAGGTTCAGCTCTCAGAAGGAAAGAAGATGCTGCCATACATACAGGAAAAACTTTTCCCTGGATGAAAGTTGGTGAAAGCAAGAGAGAGTGGGCAGCCCACACCCATGCACCTGTCCACACTCCTGGTGTTCATGGGCACCAATATCTGCTCTCTCTTCACTGCTACATCTGAGCAGATAAAGTTTGCTCACTTTTTAAGTAAAAAAGCCCAGCATTGTCCTATATTTGTTTGGTGTATAATTTAACATTTCACTCTTTCATAGGAAATGGCTGCTGTGGACAGATAGAAATTGTAATTCCTCTGTGTGATTTTGGGAATAGTACCTTTCAAATAGGATTTTTCTGGGCTTAACTCTATGTCCTTGTGATGCATAAAATGCTGAGCTTGCCACAGTCCTCCAAGGGAGAGAGGGAACAATGGACAGCAGCTGCACATTGGAATGAGTTGTTTGTCATTCCACATGGGGACATGTAGTGGTTTGGTCTAAAATACTCATTACTGTTTATCTTCTGTGAGATAAGAGTTAGGAGAAATGCAAAGCAGGCACCAAACTTGAAAGAATATAAAGAAGTTTATTAACAGACCTATAAGAAGGGAAAAAAAAAATTATACCACCTTCAGAACTCTCCTCCTCCCCCCACCTTCCTCCCTTCTCCCACTGACAATGTGAAAAGACAGCCCTTAAGATGTTCAGTCTGTTTACCACTTCCATAATAACCTTGTTCAGTCCATTTAGAAAGAGAAGTCTCTTCTTGCTCATGCTGTGGAAACAGTATCACAACGAGACAGCCGCCCACTTCCAAATATTGTTCAGTCCATTTAGGAAGAGGAGTCTCTCTGCCTGCGTGTGAGTCCTTTTCCCCGACTTGCAGCTTGTTCAAGGTCACACACAGATAGCAATTGGTTTTCCCGCGTTCGAGGGTCCACTCTTGAAGTTTTTTGGGGTACAATTTTAAGGTTGAGCCATTCAGAAACAAAAACAGAGGCCCTTCTCCTTCCCTGGGAGCAAAGGGTCTTCCTCATCTTCATTGTTAGGACTATCTCTGGGAGCATCTCTAGGGACTGAGGTTTTCTCCTTTCCCATTTGGAGCAAAAGTCCTCATCTGGTTCATCTCTCCCTGTCCAAACTTCTCATGAAATTACAGCTGCGTCAGCATCTGCCTATCTCAGTGCAGTTGCTTTTGCTTACGAGTTGAACGCTCCACCTCCCATATCTTCATGGAATTACAACGGGATACTCTGATATATCATAGCTTCACAACAGACTTTCAGCTTTAAGCATCTCCTCTCTCTCTTCTCTCAGGTTTTCAGCTCTTCATAGCAATAAAAGGGTTAATCTCACCTCGGCCTTGCAGCTTTGCAGCTGGAATGTTGAATTTTTCTTGTCGAAGTGGAGAGCGGGGAGAGCCGAGCCGCTCCGGCTGCCCACGGCAAGGCAGTGGGGGGGTTCCATGGCTGGAACAGGTTCATGGCTTCAGGATGGCCGTGGCCCGGCCTGGCCTGGCCCAAGCAGGGCCTGGCCGGGCCCGCTGGCCCCCACACGGGGCCCGCAGCCACCTGTCCCAGCGCCGGAAACGAGAGAGAGCTTGGAGGGGGAGTTTGCCTATTCTTAAATGTGGATCACAGAGGTGGTCACAACTTTAAGTGGCTTAAAGAATTGTCCATATTCAAACTGGCCAGCTGATAGGTTCTATCAGGTCCCAGAGGAAGCTGTAAGCACCCCTTAGCAAGGACATCCCTTCCGGGGATGTTGCTAACCTATGACAGGACAGCAGAAATTTCAGCCAAGAGATGAAATTTCCTTCTCTTTTACCTTGACTGATAACCTGAGGAGCCCCAAGAACAGACAGAAATTCAGAGCTGGGAGGTAGCAGGACTGAGCAGGACAAGGTATAAGAAAGAGAAGCAAGGACTCACATCTTGGTGTAGGAACCAACTATGTGACAAATTGTGCTTTTGACATATCACACCCTGAGAGTTTGGTAATGGGATTTTTTGAAGATGGTTTGGCAGCAGGAGGCAGCATCAAAGATGCTTCTGGTTCTTTTTAGACATGACTGCAACAAAATCGAGTAAATCCAGGTAATAATTCAATCAGTATCAGTAAAACTAAAGTAAGTGCAACTGTTTCTTACAGTGATCCAAGAAACAATTTTAGAGACAGAAGGCAGACCCAGCATACTTGGACCATGCTGAGATCCACCTCCAAAACCATGAGGTGAATGTGGCAGAGATAAAAAAAGGAGGTGAGTGGGTTTTGCTTTTAGGAAATTCACACCTTTGGACAGGGAAATGAAATAATGTCTGAGTACCACCTTGTGTTTGGAATTTTTTCCCCAAATCCTAAGATCATTCTAATTTATAAAGTATTTCCTTATTTTATACAGAATTCCTGTACTTGTGGCTACAGAAACACCACTTCTGAAGAGAACCTGGGCGGGTATTTCCTGGGAGTGAGGTTCAAGCTAGCAGTATTTCTCTGTTTTACAAAGAAATGTAGGTGTTTTAAATTCACCTCTTCTTTCTTTCAATAATACATTGCCAGTAAAGAAAATGCATCTGGGTATGGAGTTAATTAACAGGAACTACCCCACCTTATTCATATTAGCACACTGCAGTGTTGGTAAGTGTAAGTTTATTGGGGTTGTTGACAAGAATAGTGGGTCATAGCAGGTTGTACTTTCCACCAGGTAGTATGGGACTCAATTTAGGAAAAAATGCAGAATGACATGAAGTTTGTCACCCAGCTTTTTCACCACTCCTCCCTATATATCTTGGTGGGGTCAGTGGGCAGACAATAGAATTGGAGGAGGGAGGTGTCTCCCTTCAGCAATTATTTTCAGCCTTAAATATCTTCCTTGGATATAGAATCAAATATACTGGCTAGTTTATAAGGCATCATAAGGAATTGAGTATGTAAAGAAAAAACAAAATTTCTTCCAGTCCGTGCTAATAGCACTGAAGAAAAAATCATTTGTGAAAAAGAAGATATTTGTACATTAATAACTGTATTCTTGAACAGAATGCCAGAGCTGAAACCCAGTGGCCAGACCGCCTAAGTTTTTTGTTTTTTTTTTCCCGGTAGAACAAGGAGATGAAAGAGTTTTGTCAAAACACTTCTGTTAACCAAACTATTGTATTATCAGTGTGATCATTCTCTTAGTGAATGGAAATATTCTGGAGTTTCCCAGAAGTTTAGTATTTTAAGAGATGTTACGAATCTATCTAATATTTTCTGTCACACTGATAGACTCGCTCCTTCATTTGTACCAGGGAAAAGTCAGAATAAGTGTGTACACTTCAATGAAAGCTGTTCTGTTTCTTACACCCTGAAAGTGAAGTGGGCCTCCCACTTCTAGAGTCAGCCCTTCAGGAAACCTAGACGCCACTACACTTTAACTGTCTAGATCTAACTGAGCTGTGGTTATAGTCAAGTATTTAACAGCATTTCACACTTCTCCTGTCATCTGGATTACATAACAATGTGCTGATTTTATAAACAGCAACTACTCATTCTTGTGGTCGAGTTTTACTGGATGCACAAGAGAAACATCTAACTAAATAAAGCTGGAGACAGGAAAATTGAATGCAGAGGAAGGGCAGGCATTCCTAGGCACATGCAAAGCCAAACGGTGCCAGGATTTGCAGACTGCAGTGCCACCACGCAAGGCCCCTGCATACACTTCCAGCCAAGAGATCATAACAACTCACTTTCTTGTGGTTGTTGAAAGTGCTTTTGCTTGGCACACGCTCTTAAAAACTCTGCAAATGCCACTTATACTATTAAGTGCACAGGGGGGAGGGTAATTAACTATTCAACTACAGGAGGTTAGCAATGCCAAAAAGTGTTAAAAATCAAAAGAATCCACATGTATAAACACAAATGTTTAAAGTGTAGTAAAACTAGTGAGGCAGACCTTCAAGCAGTCTAAATCCAATGGCTCTGCTGGTCTCAGCAAAGCTCCATCAGCCTGGGCTAATTTGGGCTGTGCTATGTAAATACCTCTGGACCAGACACCTGTATCTGTGCTGGAGTTGAGCTCTGCTGAAACAACTTTCTCTCAGCTATTGTCTAAATGACTTACACTGTGTGATTGTTACTACTGCTGGAGCTGCATGAATACCCAGGGAGACCTTTCCTGCAATGCTTCATACTACACCAAAGGACTTCTATTTCCATGTCGTTATACTATGAAGGTGGGAGGAGATACTTCTGTTGGATATAGGCCAGCTGAAAAAATGCACAAGGACATTTATAAACTCAGCTCCTACTAAGGGGTTCTGAACTACCAATACTTTGCAGATTTTTTTGAGAGCCACATGAATATATATATATTCTGGACTGAAAACAACATTTGTAGTCTATACTTAAGAAATATTCCATTGAAGTGGGGTACTCCTCTCAGCCTGGGAAAAGTTCAGCAAGGCCAAGTTTAAGGACCTGCCCCTGGGTCAGGGCAGCCCCCAGGATCAATACAGGCTGGGGGAGGAAGGAATTCAGAGCAGCCCTGCCAAGAAAGGCACAGCAATCACGGAACAGCCAGCTTCTCTTTTGTTACCTCGTAAACCGGCACGTGGTGTGTCATGCACCACAACAGGAAAGTCAAGAGGTCTGCATATCTGTGAAGAAAGAAAAAGTCACATTGTGGGATTCCTGTAAGTCAGAATGCCTACAATTTAGGTATTCACAGCTGAGAAAATCATCTTGGATGCCTTTATAGTCAGTAAAGAGCCTGCCACTGAAATATAAAAAGCTATCTCTGTTTAAATAGGTGCTGTGAGATCAAACGAATGTTTGATCAGCCTCCATTGGCTGATATTGATTACACCTTAATGAGCTTTAGCAGGAGTCAGACAGGTGGCTCAGATGCAAAGACCCATGCTCTAAACTAAGCTATATTTACTAAGTACATATTAATATACTAATGGAGACTTTCAATACATATATCTTAGATGGAAGAAAACCTTTTGGCCTATAGTCGTAGAGTTCAGGCAAATGTGTGATCAAGGTGAAGTTTCTGCAATGTACTAGTGCAGCAATAGTTAGTATATGAGTATTTTGACTCCACCTTTGGTTCCTATTTCTCATTATTCCACTTCCGTATCAGGATGCAGCCTTAGGGATAAACTACTTTAACTGTCCTTTCCCTTCCCTCTAACACTGCAGTGTTTGGTTCTAACACTAAAACTTAAAGTCATCAATTCATCTGGAAGTCACCAAAACTAATCTTAACCAGTTTTGCTGTTTGTTTCTTTTTTTTTTCCTGAATCACAGTGGTTCCCCAAAGATGGTGTCTCATTACAGGTTTAAGAATGTGGGTTTCAGAGCTCACTCTGGATTGAGCCACTTGGAGTTGGACCCATCCTTCCATGTAGGAAAGACATCACACAAGTCAGGTCACTCCTTTATATGGGCCAGTGACTTATAAATTCCTTAATTTGTAGCCCAGTGACACAGTAAGTCAGGCACAGATCTTTGCCACTTACTGGATACTGTTTATCTCTAGAGCTGGATTTCAGCTGTTGCATCCAGATCAAAATTCTTAAACTTGATGCAGAGCTCACATCTGAGGCTTTTCCTCTCCTTTTTTTGTTTGTTATTCATCACCAGACAGCACAGAAATGTTAAATAATCTCAGGGAAGCTGGTTGGAAATGTGCTGCTAGGAGAACTTTCAACAGATATGGGGGGAAATTTTTCAGCAGAATTTCTTTATCTTTTTATTCTTTTAACAATACACGGCCAAGTTTATGGAAAACACTCAAGTCTCTGTGATAAATATACACCAAAGTCTTCCACTTGTTGTCAATAGATTTCTCTTTGTTCCAGTTGTCTGCAGCTTCTTTTGTTGCCACAATTTTTGGGTATGAGAGAAGGTTCCACCTTGTTACAGTAATTTAGAAACACCTGTCACCATATATTTAAATATGGCAGTTACACTGGAACTAATCCCCAGATAATCTCCTTAATACGAGGTACTATGGGCTTACTCTACAGATAGGGGCTTTGCATTTCATGTCTCACTAGATTTAGAACTTAATTTTACTTCTGATACTTACATAGTATGTCTAAATGTGTCTTTCCTTGGCATGGTTGGTTTTCACCAATTTTAGGGAAGAAAAAGAAACCCTATACTTTGGGTTTTTTCTCCTTTTAAATACTAATTATTCCCACCAAATGATTATCACTGGTCTTCCTTTGGTCTGGTTGAACAGCAGCCTTTGTTAGCAGCCTCGTGCTGCTCACCTGTTCCCCATGGAGAGATGAGTAGCTGTGTGCTCACATTCACACTGTCTTGAGGATGAAGAAAAACACTTGAACACATGCTTGATTTGAAGCATGTCTCCACATCCTGTTGATAACCAGACACCTTCAGTGTAAACAGTAGGATAACAAACTTAATTTTGAAAACAGTTTCAATATGTCATTTGTTTTTTCCATGCTATTAATGTAACATCATCACATTAGTAATTAAAACTTGTTTATTCAAAATCTTTTTGCCTTCCTGCCTGACTAAAAGTCATCAGCCATTTGAACTCTCATAAACATAATTTTGTTTTATCATACACAGTGTTGGTCTCATCTTCATTCCTGGTTCATGATGTTTCATGGGTTTTAACTTCTATTTTGATTTTTTTTAATATTAAAAAATACCTGATTTCCCACACTTTTTATTTATCTTTAGGTCAAGAATATCTGTACATGATCTGTATACAGAAAGCTATTTAGTTTAGAGGAATGTGCATATTTTGGAGTGTATAAATACATTAAATCCAACCCCTTTGTTTGAAGAACAAAAAGGTGGTAAGATCAAGTAATCATCAGTTAGGAAATGCCATCATTAAGGATGAATATACAACTTCAGTTATACCTTGTGTGCGCATTTTATCCAATATCCTTTAATTACAGATACACAATGACAGATTTTTCAGATTTTTTTATTCATGTGCCCTCTTTACTATACAAAAGCAATTATACTCATTGAATTTACATCTTGCATTTTCACCCTCCAACCTCACTAATGAGTGTCTGCTTTCAAGTTTGTTTAGCACACTGTCTACCAATACTGCTCCAAATATAGCTGCTCTGGCTTTTATCTCATTTCTTCACAGACATTGGGACACTATTATTTTTGTGATGCTTTTTAGAAGGAGTATCCCAAGCTGTGGATTTGAGATCCTTTGAACACCTAGACTAAATACCAAATGAAACAAGGCTATAAATGTTGCTTCACTCAGCAGCTGTTTTGGAGAAGAAGCTGTTATTCTCCTTCTACAGGTAGACAAAGTGAAAATAGTCATCATGATTTATCAGCCTCCTGGTGCCCAGGTAATTTTTTGTGCACCACCTCTCCCAGTCTATGAAAACCAATTTCAATTTCAGATCACTCCTAGGAGTGTTAGTTTCATATCTTGTACATGCTCCCCCTCCAAACTGAGGTGACAGAGCAGAGAACATTCTGCAGCTGCTCACCTGGATTCCATGAGAGGAAAGATCAAGTTGTGGGCCGGAACATAGCTGTGAGGTTCTCAGAACAGACTGCTCACCTGGACAGCAAAGTAGGGGAGTCTGGACCAAAACACTGGGCTTTTCATGGTTTCAGCCTTCTTTCCTGCCAGGCTTGCTCTTACTTAACAACCTCTTAATGAGCGCTATTCACCCTTTGCATAAATATCAAGACTAACCATTTCATTTACCCCAAAGTCCCCTAGGTCATTTACTCAGACAAAAAACAGTACTACGGGTTTCTTCCCAGCTGAGAACAGTGTTGATACATTGCAGTACTTCATGGTCAATAAGAACAGTAAGAAGCATAGGTAGAAATTGCTGTAGTCCTGGCAAAGAAACCAACAAATTCATTAGTCAGTTAAATTCAGCCACTGCCTGTGTTGTTTTGATAAATCCAGACACATTTGTTGTACCTGTATGTTGCTGTTTTTCTCTGTTTGTCTGGCTTTTATCCCATCCGAAGCCGAAGGAAGATAACCTCCTGTCACCACACCAGGATTTGGGTATCAGGCCAGAGGAGAAAGGATCACACCGGCGCAGTCTGGATCAGAAGTTGTGGGGAAAGGTGTATTCAGCTTGTGCTGTGCCAGCTTAGCATGATATCCATGAGGAGAGAGGATTTCTAAGGTCATCTGTCCAAAATACAATTCAGAGCAACTGTTAACTAGGATTTTTCCTTTATTTATAGCTTAGCTACTTATGCTGGCATTTCCAACATGACAGCAGAGAGAGATCTATCGCTAATAAAGTTCACAAACTTCCAAATTTGAAGCACTTGCTACAAAACATGGTTTTCATAAAATGTGGTTCCACAGTAACAAAACTTTGTATTTTTTTACCCTAATCTTTTTTATGGAAATAACTAAACCACTTTTTGCTGGAACTTATAAGTAAATCCCTCTCAGGCATGCACACAAAAAGAATCTCCTTAAACAGAAAATTGTCCAAAAACTTAAAAATGCTTACCATTGGTGAAGCTAAAGTACTGAAATCAGAGTCAGTGTGAAATGTCAGACAAACATCACTACTTATTTTCAAACAATACGTCCTTTACACCCCATAAAATGCATGCAATGCTATTGAACCCATACACAATTACACTTATGCATTAACTTATGTGTTTAGGTTTCAATTGGTGATTTTTTCCCATATTTTCTGAGTTTCAAGGAGCAGAAAATAGAGTTTCCAGCACTGTACAAAATGCTGCAGACACATGCTTCATACTGTGTGTACGTAGCATTACAGCCATGCTCTGCAGGAAGGGAATACTTGCAGGAAGGGAAGCCTACTGCTTCCCTGGAAGGGCAACTCAGAGCCATGAATATCCTTTCAACAAACTGCCAAAAAGATGGCCCTGGCTTCTGCAAATGTGTAAGTAGCCATTATTGAACTCAACTTACAGAAGCTGTAATAATTTAAGCTTGTATTTCCATTGAAAATTATAGCCTTTGTAACATTTTGGACCACTTCTCTAAAAGAAGCACCACTTATCACCCTTCTCCATTTCAGATGTTGAAAATAATGAGATTCAGAGCTGGGAATGGCCCTACCATTTTTGATGTGAAGCTCACCAAAAACCATATGCAAGCTTAGCTCAACATTTGTGAGTGTGGACCAAGAGCAGAGAGCACACATAGGGCTTTATTCTCTTCATGCCATGTTCCCTTTAATGTCAGCGCCCTGAGCACACCTCTTTAGAGCTAAGAGTAATAGCCTGCCCCTCCCTTCCCTTGGAATCTGCATTTAAACTGAGGCTTTGTCACTGGCCCTCACCTGTGCTGCATTGTGTCTCTGCCTGGCCTTGTACCTTATCTCTTGAGCTTTCTTCACAATGGGTTTTGCCAACAACAGATGAGCTCCTTAACTCTGGAAAGGGGATGCACTCAGGGTCTTGAGATTAGCACATGCATTCTACCTGGTAAATTACATAAACAGAGGTTTTCACTGCTACCTTTAGAATGATAATTGTCTCAAGCTCCATTTATACACTCTACTCTTTTGATATCATGGCCTTTCTAGTTCATTTCCATGCTCATGGAAGTCTTTGCTTTCCTTCAAGTCTCTTGCTCTTAAATTTACTGCTGAATGAATATTCAGAGATCTCCACTGGTCTTCCAGGACTTCATGACTGTTTATAACCGGTATTTTTTCCTTCCTTCTCATTAACTTCTTTGCCTGTACAACTAGACAGACTTCAGCTCTCAGCAGTAACCGAGCCACTAAATTAGTAGGACAGCAATGTCTTGCAGTTTTTCAGTTTGGTTTTATTTCTCTGTAGCATATCTTAAAGGGAGCTATTTACTGTGACTGTGAAGCCCAATCCAATGGTGATTTAGAGCTATGACAATATTGATGCAGATGAGCCTCTGCGGAGATTTAATGACATTATGTAAATGTAATCAATGGGCTCCATAAAGCATAACAATAACAAAATACTGTTCACATTATATATAAATGGACACATCTATGTTCTTCCTACATAATTACCATAACAGTGCCTATTTATACCACTGATCTTCCAGCTCTCTATACGCCATTTCCATAGTGTCTGTTTACACAGCCTTATTGAATCCATAACTAGCTGATTGGAATCCTGACTTAGGCCAGAAGATCACGAATCTTCTGACAGGAAGGGAAAAAGCTGAAATTAGAGCAACTCAAAATCATCAAATGTTGCTGTTCAAAACTTTCAAGTGTTTCTTTTTCTAAAAGAGAAATATTTCAGAAATTTTTTGTGACATTCTGTCTACAGTTTTATTTCAGTAGAGAGAGGTGAGTTTATAGTCTTCAAAAAGAAAGAGAAAAAGAGAACAAAATGCTGTTGCAGTTTTTTTGTTGTCAGGCTATGACATTAACTCTCTAATCTAAAATTTCTACAATTATGGATTGACACTGGATTATCTTGCCCAACTTCAGCTACTGACTGACTACTGACTGTATGTGCACAGACTTTTGGGGGAATATATAGATGTTAAGATGTTTATACATGAATCCTGATCTCCCAGTACTGAATTAGATCTCTCAACAGGACTACAGGAAAATGTTCCATGTTCATGTTCCATGCTTTTAACTACATAGCCAATATAGTGAATCTTTTCATGTAACTGCTTAGATTTGTGCTGGAGGTGGTTAATAAATAGGGCTTCACTGTGATCAAACCTAGAAGATGATACAATGTGTACTATATTCTGAAAATACATGGCACTTCTCAAACAATGTGGCACTATATGATTTCAGTCTTGAAGGTCATAAAAGGATGACAGCCCCATAATACTATTTCTAAGACTGCAGTGGAAGAAAGCTGGTGACTAAAAAGAAAGTCAGTGGAAGACTAAGAAGAAAGCAGTGACTAAAGGCAGAAACACAAAGAAAAAGCTAGCTAGAAAAGAAAAAGTGTATTTGGCAAACTGCTGCTATTTTAACATTTGTTTCCATACTGCTTTGGGATATACTTTTCGTAACATAGTGTAGGGAAAAGCAAGATCACTCTATCATCAAATAGGTTGAATGATGACATTGGTCAGGACACCTCTTCTGATGCAAACACTCATGGGGGGTTCCCTGTGAACAAATGAACATACAGAGTCTCCAAGTGTGATCAATGGGGTTGTGCAGTCTGTCTCACTCTGACCTAATTAAAATTTACTGCTCAAAATGGAGCATGTCCCAAAAGAGGGGGTCTAGCAGGGGCCTTGCCACCTGCTAGGAAGCTTAAGTGGAAAGTGGGAACCCAAAGTTCATTTGTCTGTTCTGAAAAAGCCATAAAGATTATCCAGGATGTTTCACTTTGAGCAAAAACTGCATCTTGACACAATTTTTACTACAGCAATTTGGCATATGTCCAGGTCTTTGTCTTTGGGCTAAGTTCAAATACTGTCTCTTCTTTTTTTTTTCTGCAGGCATTTTTATATAGATGGTGGAAAGAGATAGTAGTTGACAACTTGGATTAATACTTAGCTGGGCTGAGTAGTACTCAGGAGAATTATCTTTTTCTGATAGCTACTTAGAGAAGCAGTGTTGACTACACTCATAACTTAGATGTGTCATTTAGGTATTTAAGGTTCTCATCTATGAGTTTCATTTTTTCTTTTAAAATGTGTAATGCTTCCTCTCCCTGACATGGAAGCTATAAACAATCAAATAACAAAAATGATCAAAAACCTGATTCAGCTGTTTCTCCACTGGCATCAGAGTGGAGAAGCAAACTATATTTTAGTGTGGGGAACACAGACAAAATGAACAATGGCAATTATCTTTACATGGGACATGAGGTGGGGAAAAAAAGAAAATGAGAGAGGAATTCAGAGACACAAAATACACAGATTTCTAACAAAATTGAAGAGAGTGCACTGAAAAGGGGAAAAGCTGAACTGGAAGGAGGAAAGGAGATAATGAATGGACATGGGACGGCACACTTAGACTGATAAAAGACAAGAAGCAAACTTTGTTACTGTGTTTCAGTATCACTTGACTTCAAGTGCCACCAGGAATGTAAACAAAGGGAAGTGTTAACTAAATTTCCATCCTTTTCTTCCAACCTCTTAAAAAACTATTTGCCGCAAATTTCAGGCAAAGAACTGGAGGGACTTTTTTCTTTACCCAAGTGAGATCTTCATCGCACAGCTTTAAATTCATAAAGGTAGCTATGTTATTCATTAATACATTCCTTCTCTTTTTGAGTTTAATTATCATCTGATCAGCAACTTGGAACTTGACATAAATCTCAAGGTAGAAACTGGTTGAGAAGTTCAATCCAGTGATTATTCCTCCTTAAAAAAAAAAAGAAAAGAGAGAGAGAAAAAGAAGAGAAAACCATAGAAGTCTTTGAAACAGCTGGGGTCAAAGGAACTGTGCTTTCTTCTAATTGCCCCAATAAATTTTAAAGATGTTATTACTCTGTAGTGATTAAGAAATGGTAAAAAGAGATGCAATGCTATAACATCAAGGCCATTAAGCTTAATAGTCCTTAACTGATTGTCACCCCGCCCCAACAAAAATAGACATGCTGTTCCCTGCTCTCCCGTCCCTCCTCCATTACCCTTCCCCCTCACTCGAAGGCTTCTAAAATCACCTCCAGCCAAACCAAGGGGAATTTATACTTCCTGCAATAAAATCCAAAGAACAGAACAGCTGGCAGCTGAACTTAAGATTGCTAAAACAAACATTGTGACATTGATGTGGGGAGGGATTTGGTTATTATTACAACACGGTGTGGCTGGTTCTGCAGGGAAAAGATGCAAGCAGAGCTTTTTTTCAGCATGCAAATAAAAGGCTTTTAAAAAATCCAGTAAAACAACAAAAGCAGCACTATTTGCTCTAAAAATACCTAGAGGGGGAAAAGAAAAAAGCACTGGACTAAATTTGCAGTGTTGGCTGCCTAAAATTTAGATTTGAATGACTGAAATTACATGAATAATGTTCCACAGAGATGCTGTTGTAAATAGGCCAGGCAGGATCATTATTAATTCATCTACTCTGACAAGTACAAAATATGCAAATGAATACATTATATCATAACAATCCCATATATATCATGCTCAGCTTCTCTGGTGTATTGAGTCCTGTTTCCTGTGATAACTGCTAGCAATCTTCCAGAAACCATCCAACTTTAACTTGAAGGTTTCATCAGACAGCCCATAACCATAAAATCTAGGCAAGTAATGGAGTATTAATAAGTAACTAAAGGTTGGATTGACGACAATGGGTGGTAGATTTATAACAATAGCAAGTGGATTGAAACTCCAGTGTTACATGCTTTTTTGGTTATTATTTCACAGCAGAATATCTTACATTGCAAATTCCAGTGAGAGTATCCCTTTTTCCAGAAGGTTCTAGGACAATCCCTAAGCTTGTTTAACCACCCCCTAAAATGTAGAATTCTGAATACAGAGGGTTACATTCCTTACTTCCACCTCTCCCCACTGAGGTTAGGCACCTAAATCAGTGGTCTTTATACTAGATACATTGTTAGATAACTACAGTCACACCTTCCAAATAACTCTGCACTGAGAGCACTGATTGACTGCCCTTGACTTTTTCCTAAATCTGGTACCTTCCACTGATTTCTTCAAAATCCAGTGATGTTTTTTGTCTGTGGGTTCCCATAATAATAAGCCTTAAACACTGTGAGGGCTAAATAAATAATCTAAGTTCTTGTTGTTTGCACTTGCTATTCTTTTATCCTGTGTGGAAAGAAGCATTATCTGGCATAATTTGCACTGAGCTGAAGCTATTTTTCTGGATGGAATTAAAAGCTTGAGTTGATATTGCAAGATTGCACATGCTGAGAAATATTACAGTAATGACACAGAAAATTGCCAGTCATCCTAAAAGGTATGGGGAAAACAAAAAGAGTGTTTCCTTGTTCCGTACTTGAGAAAATGGGTTCAGGTTTGGGTCAATCAAAGATTTAATCAAAAGTGTCAACATCTCAATTGAAGAGAGATAAAAAGTGTATTAAATACAGGTTTCCATTGTTCAAAATGCATTAAATAAATAAAAAAATAAATAAAGCAATAGTAAAAAAGTTCATATATGTTTTTACTAAGGTGAATCTGTTTATTCACACCTGTCACAAAGTTAAGAAGCCCTGGCTTCAAGGGGAAGGAAGGATTCTGCTTCAGATTCAAGCAATAACAGTCTGCCTGTTTGCCATCATTTTCAACTAACAATAGTGCAACCAGGCCATTGCACATCACGAAGGCCTCTTCCTCGTAGATCTAGGAGAGGGCAGAGAGAGACTAAGCTCTCAACTATGCAAGAAAAGGATGGTGGAACATAGGTCAGTACCCTAGGGAAAAAATAACACCTCTGCTTCCTAGTTGGGTGGTGGATCAGCAGTCCCCACAACTCCAGATGCTGCTTCTAACACCAGATGGTTCCTTGGTGGTTTTTACCTTTTCCGAACAGGTGTGAAAAATCTGTTTGATGATAAATTGCTCGGGGTTTCATGGTTGAGTTTTCAGTTAAAGAAGAGAAACCCACTGATGCTTCATCACCTGGGAAGTTTAGTCAGGGACATTAACATAACCCAGCTATTAACCACATTATCTTCCAGGTTCATTGTTCAAAATAGCTTTCTAAGTTTCAAAACAAATATGCAGGGCTGAAGCAAGGCCTTTAAAAGAACAATTGTCAATCATATTTTAATTTATATGCAGCTGAATACAACAGAGTCTTGGAAGTGTCCACACTGAGAATGTGGATAGCTCCCATCACAGACTCTTGTGTCTTTGAACCTGCAGCTTATTTTCTGGTTTAGCTGAAGTGAGAGCTTTAAGTTTGGCATTAGTTTCATTGGACCTAAATGTATGTGGGAAGCTGCCTCACAGACTTGCCTTGCTTTCTGAAGCAGAAGGCAAATCCTGAAATGTATAGTTTTACAATTGTACAAGCTGGGCACTTTTTCCTTTAGGTCTAAAGTAATTCTGTGATGTAAGTACACAAGAGCAACTACACTATCTCACATCAAAGGTCAGTTTAGCCCCATTGTAGATCCCTATGGAAGAGCTAGGGAAACATTCAGGGATACTTTCCCAGAATAGCACCCCAGCTGCCAATAATTTGTAATTTAGTGATGTTCTAAACCAGATTTAGAATTTTTTATACTTAATAGCCCTCAATGGATTTTTCCTTCATGAACTGGTCTAATTCCTTCCTGAACCCAGATCTCCCACATCCTGTAGGAAGCAGTCCTACAGCTTAACAGTGTGAGTTATGAAGAGCTGTCTCTAGACTTGCTTCCTAACACTTGCACATGACATTCCCCTGTTCTGCAAGAGGCACTTTCCCTGTATTGTTTATGATCTTATGGACTTCTATTATTACTGTCTATTCTCTGGGCTGAAGAGTCATAATCACTTAGTATTTATCCAACAGGAGCTGTCCATGCATTTTATCACCCATTCTCCAACCTGGTGCTCTTGTGTGGCTGAGGATGTGATCTTGCAGACTGAGTTTAAACTGTATGGCCTGATCAGCTCTGACAGAAAGAGTTCCAGCAATCCAAATATTCCTACAGAATTCATTCCAGTTTGGATTGTTTTATGGAAGTAATAAAACTGATGCTATTCTAAATTAATTTCTCTCTACAGGTCTTCATGATATGACTTTTGCTGGGACTAGAAGCAGAAATACACAGGTCTTCCAAACTAATACTGGGAGAAGAAGGGAGAGATGGGACCTTGCTACCATTCTATACATCAAAATAACCATAGAAATATTTACAATCTGACACTGAAATGGCACAAAGTCACCTACTGTGTCTAGTTCTAGTCTAGTTCTATAACTTTCACTGCCTCAGTCTTTCATTCTATCTGTATTCATGTGTTGTTTTTTAGTTTATCCTTTGTTCACAAGCTGTTTGGTACATATACAGGTCATAGCTGCAAGAGGCCAGTGTAAGCTCCAATGTAAATAAAAAAATTAGTAACAACTCTTTAGCCTCTCAATTGTTTCTCTGTATTGAATGGAACTTCTTTAGCCTGGAAACATGAGCTACTCCTGAGAGGGTGACCACGCCCTTTCCCTTCTAGTGAAAGTCTAGTATTTTACACTATCATTTTCCCACATTCCTAATCAGCCTAGATAAGTAATTCCCTAGTTACTTATAGTTTGGAAAGGAAATAAATAGCATAAATTTTGTCCAAATGATACCAGGAAATTGTTTATGATTTTACCAAAATTATGTTCCATAAAAATATTGCCAGTTCTGATCAATTCCATGTTTTATGGTTAATAACACCTAATGTCTTTCCATTAGCAGATTGTGATTTTAAAACGACACAACTTTACTTAATAGGGATAAATACCTAAATCTTGAAGGCTGAGGTATTACAGAGGCACTATGCTGCATATAAGGGTAAACCTCTCAGGGCTGGTTTTGGGGTGGCAAGGAAGCAACATCAAGGGGAGGTCATCATATCTCAGTGCTCTCACACCAGCCCATGTACAAAAATAATTCTGTCCCTGTGGATGTTGATCAATAATTATATAATGAAGGCTTACATGAAGATATGTTTACGATCGTTTACACTTATGTGACTATTAGTATTTTGCCATGGGCATTTGGAGGGGGTGGATGACTGTTAGGCAACTTCTAACTGTATTTTAAAGGTTGCCTTTTGTAGTACTTTTTAACAGCCTGATCTTTCACTGGCTGCCATGAGGAATTTAAGAATCTACTATTCTCTTTTAGGATGCCTCAGGAACATGGGCCAATTTTTCCACTGTTTTTAGTTAAATAATCGTATGTGCCTAAGCATCCTGGTCATGACTGTGCTGGAGAAGGAAATAAACAGATGGTCCAAAGAGGTAACAATATAAATTAGAAAGATGAAGGCATATAGATGTAGGCATGAAAATATATGAACTACACCAGAACTACAAATTTACATTTGTCAGTTAGGATTTTATTAGGCAAAAATGCCTTGAAGAAATCAGCAAGTGGTTTGCTGACACAATGGTTTTCAAAGCTATGTCACGGGCTGTACTGGCCACCATTAAAATATCCAAAGTTCTTTTTTGTCACCTGCTGTGGCCATGGAATATTTGGAGAATGAATTAACCCATGGAAACAGCTTTAGGAATGCTCTAGGCAGAACGCAGCAGCACTGTTAAGGTGAATGTGATGAACAGGGCTGAACTGTGTCCCCTATTGCAGGCCTGGGGTGGGTTATTCTGGGGAAAGACTGAATGAAGTTTCTTGAAGCCCCTAAGAAAGGTCAAGAAAAGAACTGTTGAAGTAATGAATAAAATATTCCAGCAGCATTCCATAAATTTAAACACTAAACTCTGCTGAAATGTGTATCTAAAAATTTAATATTTTCCAAAATTTAGCAACATTCAATTGTGTGTTCTGGTCCATGTTTGTGTAAGTAAAAGACAACAAGAAGTGAGAAATTTCACTTGAACTGTTTAGCATATACTTGTAAGGGGGAATTCAGCCAGGCCTGTGTATCGTTTGACAGAAAGATAAAGAAGGAATATATCTTCTTCTTAAGACAGTTTTTAGCCAGCGAGAAGGAACAAGAAGACAGAAAGAGCTGTGACATGAAGGCAGAAAGGCCCTGCAGAGAGACCCTGACAAATTGTGGGGCTGGGCAATTATCACCCTTACGAAGTTAGCCAAAGCAAATGCCTGTCTCGATGTTCCTTGTGAGTCCCTTCCAACTCAGGATATTCTATGATTCTATGAATATTGGTGGGAGGGATTCTGAAGATCCTTCCTCATGAAGACAGAAATAAGGAACGCAGAAACTTCTCCACTGTTTTTTAAGTTATAGAATTTCAGCAAGGTTTTCTTACTAGACCCCTCTAGTGGTTTTCTTATGTTGCATCTGAACTTAGTCTACAAGTTTTTTTAAGTCAAGGGCAGTCTCTCTTATACCTTCTGGGCTTGGACCACTGAATGCTATTTTTAAGAAAAGTGATAAAATTAAAAATGCAAAGGATGCCGATTTTTGGATAAATTGATTTGTAGTAATTTCATCTGGGCTATCTCTGCATAAATTTGTTAGTAGGAGAGTTAGCATTTTATCCTTTAGAATGTCTTCCTTTGTTAAACACAGAAGCTCATTAATGGAAGTTGTGCTCCTCCAGTGGAGGCCCACACCACCATTAACATAACACCTCCAAGGAGCAACCAGAAACACCACCCAGGTAGTCTTGTGTAACAGGAGTAATGCTAAATGTGAAGCTAAACCTTTATGCACAGTCTAATCACATGAATTTGTTTCCTTTCTACCCACTCCATTAAGGACCTCACAAGACAGTTAATTAGGGTCTTAGAGGATGGCTGATTGTGGTGAGAAAGGAAGGAAAACACCTTTGGGAACTGCAATCCTCCGCAGCCTGGAATCATTGTACTAGCATCAAGCTAGGAACTCTTCTATCTCTGTCTGTTCACACTGACATGGTTTTATTGTTCTTTACCTTCAAGAAGTCAATGGATGCATTTTTTTTCCCCTAAACAATATTTTATTTTTTAATCACTTTTAAACCAACACCTATGGTAGGCAATTAACAATGATTTCAGTGAATTTGGGGCTGAGGTCAACTGTCTATCCCAACAAGAGAACAAGGGGCACATACTCTTTTGCTGCTCCTGTGCTGACATGGAAATCTTGTTGGTCTTATGTACATGTGGGCAGGACAAAGCACGGCAGGAGGAGAGACTTCCCTGAGGTTAGGAATGGTTTACAACTACTTAAGTTTCATCCATTGTAACCTAAGTATTAAAGCCCATCCTTTGTTTACAATATGATCCACATGACAACAGTTGTTAAATCTTTCATTGTACTTAAGATCAGCAATAATTTAACCTGGAACATCTGACTCTGCCAACCATAGGACCCAAATCCTAGTTAAATTTGGCCTATTTTTGAGGCCAAATTAGAGATGTGGCCCAGAGCTTACTGCCAGGCTCATGTCATACTCAGGGTGCTTGTGTTCTCCCATGTTCCCAGCTGTGGTGTCTGGGCTTATGTGTCTACCAAGGGCTGGCACTGGAGTAGCTGCAGTTATGTCAGCATATTCACTGTCAAAATAGATGTCCCTGTCTCCTCTGTGGGAAATTGTTCCACAGGCCAGAGTCAACCCTGGGATCTTAACTGACCTTCCAGACTGAGACCTTTCAAAAAGCTCCAGTTAAATAAATGATTGTTATATATTGAATTAAAAGCTCTGACCTACAGTTGTTTACTGGTTTTGATACAAACACCAGGAAAATGTGTGAGGACTTTTAACAAACGAGAAGATATAAAATTGTCCCTTCTGACCAGAAAGCAAAAATGAAGCACTGGGAAACAAACCTTTTTTACCTTAAAGCCTCCAGTTCTTGTTGTAATGTTAGGTTTAGTTTAGCAAGCTGCAGCTTTCCCTGAAAGCTCAGCAGAGCCGCTTAGGGCAGTGCAACCATTTCACCCTCCCCTAGTCCATTTTGGACGGCTCCGCGGTTTTTGCTCCGGCAGCTGTCAGCCTTACAACACAGTGATGGTAAAGGAGGCGAGAAGGGTCTCTCCATAAGGGTTTAAGAGGATCTTTTAATAATTACATCCTGTCCCAGCAATCTCCAGAGGCAGAGAGACCTTGTGATCTGGGGGCAGGAGGGTTTTGTCAGGGGCTCGGGGGCGGAGTTGGGGTACAGGAACCAATAGGCAGAGCCTGAGGGAGTGGCCAGGGCTAAGGGCAAGGAACAGAGGGGGAACAATCTGGGATGGGAAAAGCAATGGGTAAACAGATCGCCGCAGTTTCTAACCTGCTGGGAAGGAGGAAATGTTCTAAGTTCCTCCCTGGATAAAGTACTGCAGCAGAAGGGGAAGATCTTGACTAAAAGGACACAGAGGGTCTTGCATTTGACATTTATGAGTGGGAGGCAACATTACCAGATGTTCATAAAAGTGCAGCTTCCAAACAGAGTTCTGTGAAGCCAAATATCTCATTTCATTAGTTTTCTGTTTCCCCTATTGACTGAGCTATCCAAGAGGATAATCCCATACTGCAGGGGGCTGGGGTTCAGCAGCTAAGGCGGCTTTTACGTCTCTGACTACAGATAATCCTCAAGCTTTTATGTGACAAAGTACAGGAGACTGCAAGCTGTGCATGGGTGTATCTTCACACATGGCCTGTGTACAATCCCATGTCAGCCCAATGCAGAGTATGGTGAGACCTCACTTGGAGAAAATGAACTCAGAGACCAGATCAGGTCAGTACAATATTTTTCTTGCCTCTTCCCTGTTATCTGGAGTGAGGCATTTGGAGGGTTGGACTCCATACACACTACTGTTGCCATTGTCCCCAGTATCTGTAACTTCATATTCTCCATGTCTGGGCAGCAGTTTGGAGACACCAGTGCTCCTCAGACTTCACATGAGGAGCAAAGACATTTTCAGTTTCTGGATTCTACTCCAGAGACCTGGCTCCTAAATGTCAAAGCATTACAGCACATTAGTTCTAGACTCCTAAGCTTTTCAAATCTGACCTTAAGCCACTCTGAGACCTAAACAGAGATCTTATTGAGCAGCAAGACAGATGGCCTCAGTCTTTTTTGCTCCCTGACATACACAGAGGAGCATACACAGAACCTGTCAAAGCACTTGGCATAGCTTTGCATCACATGGAAGCAAGGAAACTATTTCACTAATGCAACTCCTCACCCTTAGAACCTATAACAACCACACCCACACACCCTGCCATTCCCCCCAGTTTTTATCTCCCTCACATGGAGGCATGATCCCATTTGGTTCTTCTTGTTGGGAGTTCTTCTTATTGTTCAACACAGCTTTACCATGGATAGCTGCACTGAGGTTGCAGTCATCCCACATTCCTTTATTGCAGCCCACTGAAAATAAGCATGTCTGCATATACACACATCCTCTGTGTGCTTGGAAGCATCTTCTTTTGTGTACTGCTAGTCCCTGTGTCATAGGATTTAAACTCTCTCTTCTGCCTCTTTAAACAGACACTGTTCCTTGTCATTTTTCCCAACAGCTGTGGGCTGCATCCTGGCAGCTGTTTGGTAGATGCCTGGATCAGCTGTTAGGGCTGCATGTCAGCTGGAGCTGGAGTAGGGCCTCTTGGCTCAGCTACAAATGTCTTCACGTATCTTGGTTAGACCTACTCCTAAACAAGCCTTGCATTAGCTCTCAAGATGAAGGAATGAGTTTTGAAGTAAATTAATCATATCCATGGGAAAACAAGGAAAGGAAAAGAATCACTAAGATGATGGATTGCTCTGCAAGTGAGTTTAGGTTGTATATGTATGTGTCACCACAGATGTATTTCTGACATCTGTGCAACAAATGTTATGTATTTCAGTTAGGAACTCTAAGGGTTTATCACAGCCCAGCAGAAAAAGGTTGTTGGTGGAGATTTAGTACTGAATTTTCAAATCCAGTGAAATAGATAAAATCTCCAACTGCTTTAAATCATCTTCTTTCATTACATTCAGTCTTTGCAAAACAGGTTTGCAGGCTAGTCAGAGAAGAATGACTGTGTGTGAATGGGGAAGAAAACCAGCTGAGGCAGAAGAGGAAGTGGGACCCTTCAAACTTTCAGCTGTTAAAGAGTATAAAAACCAGGCCAGAGTTGTAATTAGCAGGAGCACAGGTGAAGCAGGTCACCTACATTCTCCCCATGATAATGTGGGACTCCACCACTGTGGAAATCACCAGGTACCAAGAAACAGTGTGTCCCTGCACAGGTAGCCCACAAAACAAGAACGGAATGCAAGCCACGGTGGTGAAGGTTTTATGATGACAGTTTAAATCCCACCATTCTGAATAACTTTGCTACTTTGCCAATACGTCCACTTAATGTGCTTATCCTAGAGCTTCAAACTGGCTCCCAAGGCCTTTCCAGGTGTCTAAAGCATCAGCTGTCAACTCTCCAGCTGTCAAAACATGTAGCTTCACTTCTGACAGTTCCTTTGATGCAGTTTAAAATCTGTCAGTCCAAACTCTGTGGCACATTGGAAAATGGCAATGCAAGGACTGCAAGCCCTATGTTGAGTGCAATGTGAACATCAGCAACCAAGGTCTGACTTCCTGAAATTCAAATTATTCCTGTCTCTCTGTCATCATACTATCCACATTCATCGCGTGGAAGAGGTGAAAGCAGTGACTGTCCCTCATCTAAGAGCTGGGAGTTGCTCTTCAGATTGCAGGCCCTCCCATATCCATAGAACAGCTTCTGGTCAGACGTGCCAGCACTCGTTCATCCTTGGTGTGTGGGTTTCATGACAGAGGGATGAAAGCTGGGAGTTCCCAGCTCTGCCCTTCTGAGAGATACTTCAGGGAAGAATGGAGTTGGGGATGAGTGAGCCTGGAGAGAGTAGGCTGGGATACCTCTTCAATTTTCTTTTTCCTCTTTTCAAAAAGTATATACATTTACTATGCCTGTGCCAACATAAGCCATTGCTGAGCAGAGCTGAGAGAGCAGCAGGGCAGCCTCATTTGTGTGCAACATGCATCTGAGACTTGCTGCCTGCTAAAGTCCTGTGTGCTGATGTTACCCACACCAATGACGTGGGTCAGTCAGCAGCATTCCAGCTCGTTCTTTTCCCTCTGCCTTCCCTGCACAATGCAGATGTGGCATGAGGCCCCTTTGTGCCAGGGGCAGCATTCTGCATGGACAAAGCAGGGTGGAGCACGTGTCTTTGCTGCTGGACAGAGATGAGAGGGGTGGTTAGCAAAAGGCAAAAGAAGAGGAAAAAAATTCTCTGCTGTCTCAATTTTTGATTGTTTTGTTGTTGTTGTGGTGATGGTGGTTGCTGATGTCTGTCTGTCTTCAAATTCTTCTAAGCAGGGCCTGTTTTACCCTCTGTGCTTGTGCAGTGCTTGAAACTGCAGCCATGCTTAGCAATCACAACAACAGTAATGAGAGTGGGATGAAATGCAAAGCTTTAATAGGCACATATCAAGCAAATCTGTCACCATGCAGAAATCACCAATGAATGCATGTGCAGAAAGACATGTACGGACTTGGTAAGTTTTATCCAGGCAAGGAAGGACCAATAGAGAACTGACTTGGTGAAAATCAGGATAGCAGTAAAGCCCACACATGTGGTCAGCAGTAAAACAAAGAAACTCTGGGAGCTGAATAAAGCCCATTATTTTCCTTCTACCAAATTTTTTTATTTTATGTTTGTTTCTAGTGGCAGACACACAAATGTGTGAGGCCCTTTGCAACCTCAGTCATGCTGCAGACAAAGCAATTGGATAGAGATGAAGGCAAGGGTGATGCCTCACAGGCAAGTCCAGTGGCAATTCTTCACTTCCCAGTAGGACAAGTTCTAAGTCTGGAGGTTATATACCCATACGTGTGTGGGTGCACACAGGTGTTTTCCTTTATGTAACCGTGAGCTCTACCCAAGCGTATGCTGGATCAGAGCCAGTCGAGTGGAAGAACATAATGAGGAAACTTGCAGAGGATGATGCTTTTGATCCTGGCAAACTTTTCATTGTTCTGATCTTCTCAGCCCTGAACACTCCCAGCATTTATTCACTTACCGTCTGCTCACAAAATGAGCTTTCTCCTAGTTCTTCAAAAGACAAACCTCTCTTCCTCCACCAGAACCTAACTTTGATCTTGAGGCTCTGCAGGGCACTTACCCAGACAAAAGTGCATTCAGAGATGTCTACACCTGTTCATGCCTTAAAATTCCACATCTGGTTATTTCATACTGCATCAGCTGAATTCCTCCATCTCCCCCTGCCTCCTCCTCTCAGTGCTGGCAGTCCCAGCTCCTTGGTGTGCAGAGCACAGCTGAACCAGTGATATGGTGACTTTCTGCTTCTAATGCCTGTGATGCCTTTCCCTGGTCTTAAAATCAAGAGGCATACACGGTTAGAAGGGGAAAAGGGATTTTACCTTGGTATTTATTTTAAGGATCCTTAGGTGCACACGTCCAGGTCATATGCATCGAGATGCACCCCGCCGAGTCTATCTCTGTCCCCTCTGTCTCTGTGTCTCCCTGTGTCTGTGTCTCTGTGTCTCTCTCTCTCTCCCCAACATTGGGTATAACATTATAGGTTTTACTAATTAGCATATCTATCAAAGATTCCCCAATGAGAGGCTCAAGTGAGCCCCCCCCTCCCCAAGGAACCTTCCCCTGGATGGTTCTATCTTGGTTTACAGAATATGTTCTGGAGAGGACCTTGGGGTCTGAGGCACACTGATCCCTACCTACGAAGCTTCTAAAATGTTTAGTCTCCTAGCTGAACAAACAAGTCCAAGAATGTAGGCAAAAAGCACTAGGAATACAGAAGTTGTAAAAGGTATAACAGGGGTGTAAAAGAAAAGGCAAAAATCTTCATGGCATCACCTGGACACTGCTGCTGTTTCTCCCCCTGCTTATTAGCATTGCTTTTCTGCTCTCTCAGAAGAGATGGCTGCAGAATGCTCCCTGCCCCTCCCTCGCCCACCATACAGGTGCATATCGTCACTCAGGGATTTGAAATTTGGGTATTAGAATGGTGCATGTTGGGAGCAGATCTCCATAAGTTATCAAACAAGAATCACTGTTCGCACTTCTGTGGTTTTCAGAGATTTTCCTTTGAGACTAGTTGACAGCCTGATAGAATTTCATTTTCAGGTGTTTTTTTCAATTTCTGCTGTTACCTTCAAAAACTGTAAAAAGAGGGATTTCTCTTTTTCTTTACTGTTTGCACATAACCTCCACTCACTTTTTTTTTTTTTTTATTTTATGTCCATTAGCGGCTGGCAATTGCACACTTCTGGTGACAGTTTACGTGACTTCTCATATAAATCAGTGGAGTTTTATAATTGCGTAATGAATCTGTGTCATGTCTCTGAAGTCACATTCTTCTTGCCATTGATGGTTCTTCCTTGAATTGTCATTTTTTAGTACCTCCCTTAGTAAGACAGTCATAGCCTGGTGAAATTTTCCAAATTAAAAGAAGCACAAACCCTAGAATGTTTCAAGAAATAATCCCATTTATAGGTCTTTGTTGCTTTGATGTGGCTGTGGCTTCACATCCAAGTTTTTGCCCACCCTTGTATTGCACTCCTGTTGGCATGCTGACTTCTGGTGGGAAGATCAGTCCTGAGTTTGTTTCTTTGCCAGTTCTGAGACAGTTTTCCACTATATTCTCCAAGACTTCAAGTGGTACAGTCATCTCAACAGCTGGTCCTCTGAATGCACTTTCATTTAGACGTGTTTTTCCAACTGTTTTGAATCAAAAAATGCCGCCTTTTGCAGGAAGCCTTAGGACAATTTTCTGCAATGCTGCCCCAGTGACATGTCATTTAAAAGCAAATAAGGATCAGACTGAACACTGAAAACACTATTACTTCTCCCATTTTGTTTGCAGCTGTGGGAATGAGGTGTTTGTTTAATTTTTGTATTTTTACAGCCATTTAATAGATGTTGCTAAGACTTATGTGCCACCATTGGTTGATAAGCTACCAAACAAGTAAAAGAAATTAAATCAGATTTCTATAAATTCTTCTTTTCAGATGATTTGTTCTTCTAGAAAGAGCTATTTTTGAAGAGTCCACAGAGTCAGTTCTCTCTAATTTTTTTTTAGAGTGCTTTGAAAAATTTGTTATTTTAAAATTACTGTTATCAGGAAGGGAGATAATATTTCATAAATAAAATCTTTGTGACTCAGATGTGTTAGAAAATACAATAGGGCTCTGACATCAGGTCAGCAGTGTGATGACGTAAAAAAGAAGAAATCTTTACTAAGGCCAGCACTTTTAGCCCTCTGTGAAAAACATCAGAATACAATTGAGCTGAAGGATTTTCACAGGCATCGGCTCACAAAAAGTGTACTTTGGAAATTACAAAAATACACTCACTGGAGTCTCACACTTGAAACATTGACAGAAAACACATGAGTTGGGCTTATGCTCATCTCTCTTACCAAAGCATGTCTTCAGCCTCTGTTCAGAACACTTTTCTTTCCCAGTGAAGCTAAGGACACAATCCAGTCTCTACACGGAGGAAATCCAGTCCTGGCCACAGATGACAGAGCAGAGCAGCAGACTCCTCTTTACCTACCCTGAGAGAAGTGTTGGGTGTTGGGTTCACAGGTTTCCTGGGGGAGGTTGGATGTATCACTGGGCTGTGTAAGCACTGGCAGACCTCTCCCTAGACAGTGCAGAAGGGTGGTGGGGAGGACCTGAGAGCTCTGGGAGAGAAAGTCTGAGCTAGAGTTTTTTTATGCTTTTGCTAAAGAAGCTTAACTGCAAGAGGAGAGTGACAGTAAGCTGACACAGATGAGTGGTTTGTCCTCGGGAACAAGGTAGGGGTTTTTTTTATCCCCTTTGCTAATGCACACAAAGGACAAAGGTGCTCTGGATCAGCTGGCTGAGGGGCAGAATCACTTCCAGGAGATCCCACTGCAATAACGGAAGATATGTTCCAGTGATTGACCAACAAGAAGCTGCCTCCCTGGATGCTACTAATCCTTTAGCACTCAAGAAAATCTTCCTAGTTTATATTTACCTTAACTGAATCCTTATCAGTGTGAAAACAACTCCAGAGACATCAGCCAGTCTCCTATTAAAGGTTGCACACTGTCCTGTGGCTGCAAACACACTCTACAACATTGTCAAAAATGCCAAACCAGAGCATTTGGGGATTAAAGAGCTTAGGACTTTTCTGGGAGCACCCTACTCTACATATCACATTGCACACAGAAAGCAGCCAGAAATCAGGGAAAGGCCTCAACAGGAGAGGGGTGAAGATTTGCCTTTCCCCGCTCTATAAACTATTGTTAGACTCCAGGGATCTTTGATCTCACTACAAAGGATAGAAGGGAGAGAAGTACTGGGAGGACTCCATGTTCCTCTTAACGCTATCTCAGTTCTTTATCTGAGATGCAGCAAGTTTAACTGAAACACAAATTTTGCAAACTCCACGTGTGTTCCAAGCCCCAGAATCAAGGATATTCTCAGATGAGAATAAATTACAAAGCACCATGGAAAAAGGGAGTGAAGTTACACTGCTGTTTGCAGATAGAACGTGATACTCTTAATAGTCTCATATTGTAATTTAGCCCTAAAACAGTTGTCTTTGGTACAGAGGGCAGACAGGTTCACCTTTTTATCTAGCCAGTTTGCCCTGATGTGATGGGAGTGGCAGTGATGTCAGTGTAATGCTCTGACGAATAATGGAAGTTTAGAAAAGTACAGTAACACTAAGAAATGCAACGCTGGGGAAGGGGTGGGGAGGGGAGGTCATGAGGGTCATGAGACCAAAATGTTACTCACAGTGGATGTAGGTAAAGCTGAACAGCAAAGCTGCTTTTTCTGTTCCTGTTTGTTCCTGTGTGAACCTTATAACACAAGCCAAGATACTGAACCCATCACCTCACAAATCAGTTGCATTTGTGTCTGAGTCTGTGTCTCTTCTTCACACACTTTTGCAGCTTCAGCAGAATTTAATGGGGAATTCTGTGGCCTTGTTCATGTTCCAGGTCCACTGTGCCAGGTGTTCACTCTGAGCCAACCTTCAAATAGATGTGGACAGTACTGTGGAATTGGAGGACAAAAATGGTGAAGGGTCAGAAGGGGAAGTCATATGAGGAGCAACTGAGGTCACTTGGCTAGTTCAGCCTCAAGAAAAGGAGACTGAGAGGAGACTTCATTGCAGTCTACAACCTTTTTGTGAGGGGAAGAGGAGGTCTCTTCTCTCTGGTGACAAGTGATAGACTCAAAGGAATGGCCTGAAGCTGTGTCAAGAGAGGTTTACGTTGGATACTGGGAAAAAATTCTTTACCCAGAGGGTGGTTGGGCACTGGAAAAAGTTCCCCAGGGAAGTGGTCACAGCACCAAGCCTGACAGAGCTCAAGAAGCATTTATACAATGCTCTCAAGAATATGTATGATTCTTGTGGTGATCCTGTGCAGGGCCAGGAGTTGGACTCAATGATCTTTGTGGGTCTCTTTCAACTCAGTGTATTTTATGATTCTATTCTATGATTCTATGAGGGTGATGGCTGCTGAGCATGAGACACTTAGCAGCATCTCATGTCTGGTACAAAACTCACACTGCAAAACAGTGTTGTGGCCATCTGACCTTTCGTTGCTACTTCTCACATGAGAAAAGATACCCAAATACAAGGCACGTGTGTGTGTGTTGTAAACAGACCTGGAAAACAGGTTTTTCCTTTGACAGGCCTGGCTCACTTCAGAGAAGTGCTGGAGAGAGGCAATCTGGGAAGTTGCAGTTGTTTGCAGAAATTGGTAGGAACAATGGTTAATAAACTCCTGGTTTTGCAGGGTTCAGAAAATCCCACCTGATCTTCTCAGATTCTTTCACTTCCACTGAGTGGTGAGAACAGAGAGTACTCAAAACATGGCAAAAAGCGCTTGGTATGATTTGGGTCAGCAACTGATGTTCCCTGATATTTATAAAGGGTTGAATTTCTGCCCAAAATGATAAAATAACCCAGGTAAAGCCTCATCCCATTTCTTTCATGGATAAGAGAAATTACTTGCTTGTTTAAGCAAGTCAGTGTTTTATTTTGGAGCTGTGATTTTGGACCTTTGCCTTAGACAGATAAAGGAGGAGTATTCATATCATCAGACTTCAGACATCTAAGATCCTCAGAGGAACTTTGAAACTTTCATTGAGCACAGCAGTAGCCTCAGCTCCTGAATTATAATTAGCAATCGTAAATCCCATTAGGTGTAAATAGCCTTGAATTGAAGGAAATTTGCAACCCACAAGGAGCCTAAGTGAAAAGGTCCCAAGTTACAGATAGAATTATGCAGTGTGAATCTAAGTGCAAATTGATGTTTGGATCTTCATGACAGGCAGCTGAGCTAATAATGACAGTTACCAATGTCACAGGTATGGGACTGAACTTGTTGTTTTAGAGTCATAAAATGGCTTGTGTTGGAGGAGATCTTAAATATAATCTATTTCCAATCCCCGTGCCATGGGCAGGGACACCATCCACTAGACCAGGTTGTTCCAAGCCCCATCCAACCTGGTGTTGAACACTGCCAGGGACGGGGCAGCCACAGCTTCTCTGGGCAAACTGTATCAGGGTCTCATCACTCTCATCATAAAAAAACGTTTCTTCCTAATATCTAATCTAAACTGACTCTCAATTTGAAGCCAGTCCCCCTTGTCCTATCAGTATATCCCCTTGTATGTAGTGATACAAGGGCAAGAGAAAGCAACTTATATTGCCAATACTCTTTGAGGATAGAGGGAGAAAGTGTGGTCAGTCATAAGGAGCACCACACTTCTCTTGGAGACAAAATAAGAAGCCAGCTCTCTCCCACTGATATTCATACGGAGTGATTTTGTCAGGGTGCGGTGCAATCCCTCCCCCTGATCCCAAGCCACACAGCAGGTGCTGTAACCTGCTGGCATGTAGCTGGAATCACTGGGAGACCTATGGCCAACAGCTGGCACCTTTAGAACCTATTATTCCACTTTCTACTTCTGCTGAACTAGAGCTTTCTGGAACGGTATGAATTAATTCCCAACAGTTGTGAATCCTGCATAATTCATTTATTCATTTGCCTGTAAAAGGCATTAAAATTTAAGAGTCTGAAATAAAAATGAATGTGATTGCAACTGGTTTTAGATTCCTTCCTATTCTGCTCAACCATTTCATTTTTACTGCCATTTACTGCCACAATGTTTAATTGAAAGCTCTGAATTGCTGATTGCTGTTACGATGCAACTTCTCAGTGGGGAAAAATACACCCTTTGTAAATTATTTGGAAATGAAATGGTATCTTTGTTATGCACAATCTCAGATACAGATGTGGAAAGTCAGAATTAGACCTGGGATAGTGCCTATAATTTCTGGCTTAATGAAGATTCATAGGACTGGTTTTAGTGAGCACATTGTGAGAGCTGTGAGAGCTCTGGCCTGTGTGGGGACACACAGCACACATTTCAGCAGAACTCAAACCATGCTGGGTCAGTCTGCAATTAGTAGCTTTAAACATTTATTAATTTGTTTGATCATAACTTTAGAAATTGCACATAGTATATTTCTGAAAAAAGAAAAAAAAACAACCCCAATATAAATCAGACAACTTGGGAAAGCTGCACTCCATAGAACTTATGAATCCAGCCAAAGGGCTGCTGGTCACACCACGTGAGGGGTGCTCTACATGTGTAGCAGAACATTATAAGGCACTACTGTGCAAAGTGCTATACCCAGTGGCAATAAAGAAGCTCTTCCCTAGCAGGAGTAGGAAAAATGAGGTGAGACCAGTCGAGGGGGCTCATGCTGTCAGGGAAACAAACCTATGATCAGGGAGCTAAATGGTGAGTTTATACAGTGATCTCAGTTATTCCCTCCATGATCCTGCTATTAATTTATGATGGAATGGAGCTGTTTGGATTGATTTTTTATTTCATTCCTGATCCAAAATTTTGGCCAACATTTGAAAAAAGAATAGATACATGAGCTGGTTTCAAAGTTGACTCTGATTAGTCTGTGGTTTTGATCACTCCTTCATCCTTGTAAAATTTTTGCCTGGAAAAAAACCACTAAATTCAATGCATACTAGTTGTTAAGCATTTTCTTTTTAAATTTAGACATATTGGGTTCATCTAAATACTAACCTGATGGAGGGCATGGGAGGTGATATTTCTTGATAATATCTCTGGGAAATAAAACTGCTGATACTTTCGCACAGCTCTAGTTTCCAGCCACTGTTACGTTTTAATGATATGATCAATAACCATATAGATAGAAGGGACATTTCCTACCACACCAAATACAATAGCTTGAAACATGAGAAGTGGTTTCTGCATCGCTTTAACTGGTGGTTAACCTCATCAAATTACTGCACCTGCCAAGGCTGTGAGAACTAAATACAGCTGGTGGCAGTGTCTGGCCAACTGAACCCAACCCTGTGTTAATTTGAGCAGATGAAAGCAACCACATGGCAGACTCTGGCATGACGTGATGAGACTCTGCTTCATCACAAGCTGGAGTGATTGGTCCCGAGGTGCAGAAACCAGGGCAAGATACAAATAATTGCTCCTCTCTCCTCACTGAATCCACCCCGATGTACCACAGAGTAATTCAGGCTGGAAAGGACCATGTTTGGGAAGCTTCAGGAGGACAAGGAAATTACTTTTGCCTCAAGGCATCTCAGAGAAGTTGAGTTGTCAGGTGGAGACAAGAAGAAAGAGCCTTCAGGGATACCTTGTCTAGGCACCTGTGAAACAGAAACTATTTCCTTCCATGCCTTGCCCCAAAATTATGGAAACACCATGTAGGAGACTGAGCCAGTGAATTTTTCTCTTATATGGAATTTCTGAACCATTTGCAAGGTCCCAGGAATATCTTGCTTGTTGTACACTGAGCACAAGATGGACAGGAGGGGGATGCTGAGCTAGACAGACCTTTATTTTGACCCCTTATGGAGTTCAACTCTCATTGACTCCTCTGAGAGCTCATCTTATTTACATTTTTGAAATCTGGAACAGAAGACTCTTAATATAAGGAATGCAGCCAGCCTGTCCCTCCAGTGCTGCATAATTTCCTATATTATTTTCTTGGACTTTATTCAGTTTCAAATGGCATGAATGTAAGATTACCAGGCCTCTAAAGTACCCTCAGTTCTACAGCAGATGAAGGAATGAAATAATATACATTTTCACAGCAATTCGTGCTTACAAAATATATGAGCACACATATGAACATGTAATGTCTTCTAGCAGGTGTTTAGAATTACATGCTTACTCTGTCTGTTAAATATATCCTGTCATGTATATGCAGATTATGCAAAGATATTAGGCATAAATTATATAGACACAATAGCAGGCATCACTGAGAAAATTCAGATTAAGGCAAACAGAATTAGTCATGTGTTTACAGTTCACAGGCCTGGTTTTTTAATGTTTCTGAGTCAGAGCAGTCATCCATGCACAGCTTTCTTCCTCTGGCCATGTATACATTAGGGAGAATGCATAATACGGATGTGAATCCTTATTGCCCTTCCCCGCTCTTCTCACACGGAATCCCCTTGACCACATTGTTTACAGTTAAGAGATTACTCAACATTATTTCAATGTCTAACTTTTTATGAATACTGAGGCTGTATTTGTTTTGTTGGAGCAGGAAAATCCTCAGGATTACGTCTCAGATTGGAGAGATACAAATCACAGTTACATATTTACAGTGAGACACCTTATAACAAGGATGTTATTTGACAGATTGCCACACTCAGGTCAGAAGAATGTCTGAATGAGATATAAGACACATATGATGGGACCAGATGACCTCTGGAGGTCCGTTCCAACCTGAATTATTCTATGACTTATGATCTTATTATTTTAGGGGACAAACAGCTAAGTTCAGTTCCTGCAGCATGAAAACCAAAGAGTGAAGGTTTTCCTAGCATATCATTTTGCTTCATGTGGCTCCCATTATTTTCTTCACTTTCTTCTACTTCCCTGGAGAGTAATCATGCAGGTTTGCTTAACTGGGATTTCTCAGGTAGAGGAGAATTTCTATGAGAAATGGAACTCTCATGGCAAGTTAGGTAACATCCCTGTTTCCGGTTTCAGCTGCTCTGAAACTGTCAAGGTGAGTTAAAGATTTTCCACCTTCAGCAGCCAGGAATCAAGAAGAGATCCAGCTTCTCAGATGCTCATTTCTGCTGCCCCTGCCCATCTTTGGGGCAGCAGTGGCACCATCATTTCAGGGAGCAGCACAGGTTCTCTGCACTGTGGATGGCTCTGTGCCTCTATCTCCAAGCTGACACCTCAGCAGACACACCTATGCTTTAAGTCAGTTGGTAAATGTCAGCCACGTAGCATGGTCAGACCACAGTAGAAGAGGAAGTTTCTCGAAGTACAGTCATGGGACAAAGTCACATCCTGGAGTGTTTCCAGAGCGTCCATAAACAAGGATAGTGTTACAGTCCTTTTCACCTAAGGTGTTAACCACCATCATAAAAACCAACCTGCTTCTAAAGCAGATTGATTAAAGTTTTCAGGTTGATCTTGAGGCCTTTTCCTGGTCTTAAAATCAAGAGTCAAACACAGTTAGAAAGGAAAAAGGGATTTTACCTTGGTATTTATTTTAAGGATCCTTAGGTGCAGTATGTCGAGGTCAAATGCACCAAAATGTACACTGCAATGTACCCCCAAAAGATCTGGTATAACATTAGTCTTACTAATTAGCATAGCTATCAAAAATTCCCCAATGAGAGGCTTGAATGAGCCCCCCTCCCCAAGGAACCTTTCCCTGGATGGTTCTGTCTTAGTTTACAGAATGTGTTCTGGAGAGGACCTTGGGGTCTGGGGCACACTGATCCCTACCTACAAAGCTTCTAAAATGTTTAGTCTCCTAGCTGAACAAACAAGTCCAAGAATGTAGGCAAAAAGCACTAAGAATACAGAAGTTGTAAAAAGGTATAACAGGGGTATAAAAGAAAAGGCAAAAATCTTCATGGCATCAATCTCAGGCCATTAAATGAAAAAGTCCAACATTTTAATATCACAAAAATTTCAGACCTGTGACTCAGTTTCTATCTACCCTGAAAGCGCCTAAGCGTTTTTTTTCAGGGAACCCCTCCAGCAATGACATTTATTTTTCCAGCAATATGTAAAGTGACCTGGTGATCTGCAGAGCCTCTTCAGCACTCACAATTTGTGTGCTACTCTCTGTTGCCACACCCAAGGTGGTGAGCAGTCTGACAGCAAGGCTGGTGCCATTTCTGCCTTCCTTCACCCAGTTATTTCAGCCTGTCTCCATCAGAAGAAACATAGCTTTTCACTCTCCAGACCAAAGCAGGAACCTGACATGAATCAGCTCCAGGAGAGTTCTTGAGTCACCAGACTGTTGTCCTCTCTTCCTATAGGCTGTATAATGTAAGAGAAAGGCATCCTGACCACCCTGGTCCTTAACTGAATTAGTGGAGTCCAGATGCTGCCATGGTGATGTCGTGGTTTGACACTGGCCCAATGCCATGGCCCCCACAAGAACTGCTCACTCACAGCTGCTGCCACAGCTGGGCAGAGGAGGGAAAAAATTAACGAACACTTCATGAGTGAGATAAGGACCAGGAGAAACACTTCAAGAGTGAAACAGGTTCAACTTCAGTTGTGAAGTGAATTTATTACTAACAGAATCAGAGGAGGATAATGAGAAGCAAAATAAGCCCTTAGAACACCTTCTTCCCCCCAGCCCCTCCCTCCTTCCCACCAACAGCACAGGGAGACAGGGCATGGGGATCTGGTCAGTCCATCACTGAGATTTCCTTCCACTGCTCTGGGAGAGGAGTCTTCCCCTGTGAGGCTGTGGGGTCCCTCCCACGGGACACAGCTCTCCCTGAACTTCCCCGGCGTGGGTCCACTCTTAGGAGCAGCAGCTCCACCGCCCCTGCTGCAGCCTGAGCCCCTCCCATGGGCACACAGCCCTCCCAAAACTGCTGCACCGTGGCTCTCTCTTTCCACGGGGTGCAGTGCTCCAAGGCCAGGCTGCTCCAGCCTGGGAGCAGGGCCCTCTCTCTCCACCGAGTCTCCCACTGGATCACAGCCTCCTCCAGGCATCCACCCGCTCCGGGACGGGCACCTCCCCCAGGGGCTGTGGGTGGATCTCTGCATTCCCCGTGGATCCCCAGGGGCTGTGGGTGGATCTCTGCATCCCCCGTGGATCCCCAGGGGCTGCGGGTGGATCTCTGCATCCCCCGTGGATCCCCAGGGGCTGTGGGTGGATCTCTGCATCCCCCGTGGATCCCCAGGGGCTGTGGGTGGATCCCCAGGGGCTGCGGGTGGATCTCTGCATCCCCCGTGGATC